>NC_141689.1:1172743254-1173366923 GCF_964263255.1 Lissotriton vulgaris | reverse complement strand
TGAGAAAGTTGGGTTACACTTAGAAATCTGAAACGGGGATTCCTTCAATAGGCTATTATTGTAGCACAATCTGCTGGGCTTAGAAATCTCAGGCAATAAATCCAAATCTATTATAACCGGAGCATGGTCCAAAATTAGTATTGACCCAATCTCAGAATGTGTAAGTGTAGCAACTAGAGGGGGTGAAATAAATAAGTAATCAATTCTGGGTTGGGATGTATGGGTTGGTGAGAAAAAGGTATATTCCAATGTGTCCGCAAAGTATAATCTCCAGGCATTAATTAATCCTCTAGAGTGAATAAAGCATGTAAATATTTTCTTCATTTTGATAGGGACATACTTAACTTGAGACTTTCTACACAGAAGAAGGTCAACAATTTGATTAGGCTTACCACCAACTATTACATTTACATTTGTACAGGAGAGTAAAACAACTGGCATTTGTTCCTAAAAATGTCCATCTATACCTGTGGGTCCATAAATATTCAGTATAGAAATGGGCATCTGGTGAATGGTGACATGAATTAGAACCCATCGCCAATTCACATCTCTTTCCAATTTTTTTAATTACCAAGGGAAGGGATTTGTGAACCAGGATAATAACTCCATTTTTATGGTCAAGGTTTGGGGAACAAAAAATTTGACCAACCTAATTTTTGTGCAAAGAGTTTAAATCTTTGTCAAGTAAGTGAGTTTCCTGCAATATTACATTTAACCTGAGCTAAATGGGACAAAACTCTCTGTTTTTTTATAGGATTTCGCAAGCCCTTAACATTCGATGAAATAACCTTAAGGGAGTTTACCATTATAATATTTTAACATATATACTAAACCAATACATCTAAAAAAGGAAACCAGAGCAACAAACCTGCTGAAAATGTAGAGCACATAAAATGATCTAACCATGATAATCAATGAAGAACTGTGAAACATAATGAGACCAAAGAGAAATATAAAGAAAAAGATGGAAGAGAGAAAATAAAAAGAGAAAAAAGAAATGTAAACATGGAAAGAAACAGTAACTCTGACAGAGACAATAGAGATGACAAAAAGTCATGAGGTAAATAAAAACACATGCAATGTGAAGAGAATATGATGAAAGGGTGGAAAAGTGCAAAATCGAAGATAGACGTCAGGCAAAATCTGTTTAAAATGAATAGCAACAGCATCAGAGACAATCAATATAATGAAAAAGAAACTGAGTGTCAGCCTCAGCCACTCACCTGTACTCCTTCCTGCTCTACTTGGCGAGGATAGAACTCCAATCCCTCTGAGAGGTGACAAAAAGGCAGCAATGAAAAATCCTCTGCCCTTCAGGAACCTCTCAGGGGGGGGAAGGGGGAATGAAAAGACAAGAAAGAGAAAAATCCAGACAGGCGAAGACGATGTCTTCGTTTAAGTCTGCGTTTAGGTATCTGAAATCTGCCAGGATGTACTCTTGGCTCTGTTATTCTGCATTACACTGGAATGCAATGAAAACAAGATCAATCATCTGGTGAGGTTCCGTGACGATCGTAAGTGGTGTTTTCGACTCGCACGAATATGGTCGAGTCTGGTATCTATGAACCGCAAATGACGGGTTTAGTGGGTGTACGCAGTTTCGCTGTGCTAACCTAAACCGTTTGTTTGTTTCGTGGGTTTTTCTATCTGTACCCACGGGTTCCATCTTAGATACGGCATCCATTTTGTCTCTTGCCCTCAAGTAGCCAGCGAACGGACGCTGTCCGCTTCGCGACCCTGGGATTCCCAAGACTCTTGTGGAAGACACGTTTCCTTTGAAAGTGTCTTTATGACGAGTTGGATGATACTGTAAGGCAGATGGCCCCGCTCGAGGCTCATCTTGCCGTGCCGGTCTATTGTCTTAGCCGTGCATCTCATTAGGCACGTTCCTTTGATGCCTGCAGCTCGTGTTTCCCGATACCACCCCTTTTACACCCTTTCCGATCTCCCCACTGTTTCTGCCTTCCTATGCACCTGTTACTGTTCCTTCTTCGATCTGTTTACTGCCAATTGGAATGTACTAATGGTGGGAAGATGGGTTTTTACAGTTGGGAACCACCAAATGTTTCCGTACTTATGTTCCGGGCCCTGAATACATGAAAGCAACCTCTTCTGGTGTGTATGATGGGAACCAAGTTGTAAACCTTTGTGTATCATGTTAACCTATGAGAGAAATGTGTATAAAAGTAGCGACCCACAGTAGCAATTTGAATCAGGCTCCGTGAACCTACGTTATGTACTTCTCGTGACTTCTGTGTTGCCTGCAGTAATAAACCTCGAATCTTTGACGCCGAAGGAAGTGTCCCGTGTCTCTGTCATTTGTACGCCGGAACAGGTTACCTACGAAGGTTTCAGGTGTTGTCCCCTGGCACCGCTGGGTCTTAAGAAAACCCAGTCCTTCAGTTGGCGCCCAACGTGGGGCTGCATCAGTGGTACCGGTCCAAGCCCGACGATCGTGAGGAACTTCGTGTGAAATCTCCGAGGGAAGGTGCACCCCGCTTCATCGATCCTGTTGTCGAAACAAGTGGCCCGACGACTTTTCCCGCGAAGATTCCCACCTCCTGACGGCTGCGACGGACTGCTGCCCTGACTGTAGACCTGTTTTGGCGCCTGGCGTAGACCTTGGTACAGCGAGACGATTGACGGGCCTTCCTGGTGACGCCATCGATCTTTGAGTTAAGTATTTGTGGGTCGCTCCCAGAGTCCTTAGTTGTGGGTGCTTAGTTGTTGCATGGTTCCATTGCATTTGTGGTTCCCAGTACTTGGTTCTTTGTTGTAATATTTGACGTCTGCAGTCGCCAAAAACCGAGGGTTTTTGCTCTTTGTTGGGACTTGGTAAATCCCGTAACCCTTGAAGTTTGTGAAACTCAGCTAGTGTGCAAGATGCCTGGCCGTAGTACTTTGTTCAGTTGTTTTGGTCGTTGTGGTGCGGATTCCCGACTGGAGGACTCGTGTCCGATACCTCCGGTTGGAACTCCAACTTATGAATTATATAGCAAGCATGGGTTAGGTCCGATTACCTTTAATGAATATTGGATTCGCTATACTAAAAAGGACGGTGTCCTTAGTTGGCCACCTCATGGTAGTTTCGGGACCCCGATTTTAGATAACCTCGAGGCTAAATTGTTTAAGAAAAAATCAAGGCCGGCCATGTTTGATGCCTTTTGGTTGTGGCGCAAAGAAGCCAAACAGAAAGAAATCCGACAGACAAAACACAATCAGAGAGATGGAGTTGCTACCATAGTAAAGAAAGCAGAACAGTTTCAGCGAGATAAGGAGGAAAAGGAAAAGGAAGTTTTCGATAGGCTTCTGCGTATGTCTATAGATAAATGTTACCCCGCTTTGCCAACGGAGTTGGATAAGAAAGAGGAATCAGTTGAGGACCCTTTACTGTCTTATCTTCTGAAATCGCCACCTCCGTACGCACAGGGTACCGCAGCTCCTGTGGTTCCCCCTGTACCTGCTCCCATACCTGTTCCTCAGCCTGTTCCTCAACCTACACCCGTTCTTCCGACTGTTCCCGTTCCCTTGCCTACTGCTGTTCCTACTGCTCCACCATTTGTATTTCCTCATACTCCTGCTCCCGCTTCTGCTCCTGTTCTACTTACTCCTGCTGTTTCGTCTGTTTCCGACTCTTCTCTTGTTAATCCCCTATGTTATACCTCTCCATCTACCCGACGTCGTACCCCCTCTGTTGCTGCTAACTTTTTCAATTCTCTTGGACCTATTCTTGAGTCCGCTGGTTCGGACGGTCCTCAAAGACGTAGTCAGCTTCCCGGTAATCGGGAACGTGCTGCGCTGTATAATATGGCGATGACTTGGATGAAATACCCTCTTAGAAATCCACCACGTGCGGTGCTTGATACGTTCTGTCAATTCAATATACCGACACAAAGATAGGTTTTCGAAGAAATGTGCAAAGTTTTGCGTGATCAAATATCGGCCGATGCATTGGACAATGTATTGACTGCTTTGACTAATCTACAGCTCCAGTTTTCAAGCGGAAAGATAGTCGATTCCAATGTTCGACGCGCTGTTGAGCGATTATTATCTTTTCGTCCTTCTATAATGCCTAGGGCATTGTTCGTGGAAGACATTGAGGGACCATTAGACGCGCCTGGTCAGTATCCCATGCGCGAAGTTCCACCAGTATGGATGCCAGGTGATGCTACTCGGCAACCGCCGATCTTGCTGCATTTCCAGAGAGTATGGATTCATCTTCCGTGGAAACGATCGGAAGTTTTGCAGGTAAAACAATCTTTGCCTGACCCTCGCAAAAATCCTGCAGGGTATTATAAGGAATTATCGCAGCTTGTAGACGCTACGATAATAAATCTTGCCGATATCGATATGCTGTTCGGCAATGTCGTACCACAACCGGTATGGGCAAAGATTCATCAAGAAAACCATGCGGCAGAATTAGGTGGTGATTGGGCTGCTCTTGTAGCGGCAGACACACGACAAATTGGTGGGGCTAAACCTGAACAGCTCATTACGGATCTCCCTCAGAGAATAATTACCCTGATGAAAACGCTTATGCCAGCTATGAAGGTAAATTGGGACAAGTTGTCCGCTTGCAAACAGAAGAAGGATGAGAGCGTCTCTCATTTCTTTACGAGATTTGAGGAGGCTTTCATTGACCATAGTGGTCAAGACATGGGTACTGAAGGAGGTCAGCGATTGTTTGTGGACAAGTTTGTTTCGAATTTACTGCCTGACTTAAGCAACAAATTGCGAAATTCAGAAAGTGCGTGGGCTGTTTCTACTTCTGCTCAAATATTGGCTACGGCCCAATATTATGAGAATAGGGAGAAAGAGGAGAACGATCGTGCTGACAAGAAAACGAAAGAGCTTAAAACTAAAGTGTTGTTGCAACAGGCGTATCCTCCGCGTTCGAATCAGAATGACTCGCAACAGCGGAACAGATCACAATCTCAGTCAAATAGGTCACAATCACGAAATGATTCCTCTTCGCAGAGATCATCATTAGGGTACAATCAGTGTGCCTATTGCAGGAACGAGGGCCATTTAAAATTCGATTGTCCAGTTCTCAATGAGCGCAATAGTGGTAATTCGTCTAGAGGAGGTTGTGGTGGTTCTCAACAGACATCACGTGGTAGAGGTCGCGGTGCTCAAAATGATCGTTCCAATAATACTTCTGATTCTAATAATTGTTTTGATCAGCGTGGATCGTCGCAAGGGCGATCTGCTCAGTACAATGTGGATGATTATTACGTCGATCAGGATGCTGACGACGGTAATTACTAGGACAGCCATAGACAAGGAGAGGGAGTAGTATCAGTTCCGGTTGATCAGAGAGGGCCTTACGTCGCAGTTGCCACCTCGGGCGTCGTTGAGCCTTTTCTGTTGGACACTGGTGCAGCGAAAAGTTCCATAATGCATTCGAAACTCCCTGGCGCACCTTTGTCTGGCTTAACAAATGTTTCCGTTGGATTCTCTGGCGCCCCTGTTAGCAATCCGGTTTCGTGCCCTTTGCCTCTTACGATTGGGCCTCGTGAGCTGAAAGCTCCGCTGATTTTGACCACTGGTTTGTGTGAAAATCTCTTGGGTCTGGATTTGCTGAAACGTCTGTATGCGACTTTGTATTGTTCTCCTGCGGGAGTAAAGCTTACTTTGGGTGAGAGAGTTATCTCTCCAATGTACTTATCTCTCGATAAGCTTCCACCGGAATTGAGTTCTCTTCCTGCATCTTTGTGGGCAACAGGTCCCAACGACGTGGGCCTGCTTGACATCTCCCCTTATGTCGTTCATTTGAAATCTAACGTGCGCTTGCCACGTATTCCCCAGTATCGTATCTCCCTTGATGGTGAGCGAGCATTGCTAGCCATTATCTACGATTTGATTGAAAAAGATGTTATCGAGGAGACTCAGGGAAACGTGTGCAATAGCCCTGTACTGCCCATTTTGAAGCGCACGGATCCATCAAAACCACCTGTTTATCGTTTTGTTATTGATTTACGGGAGGTAAATAAGATTGTGATTCCTCAGTTCCCTGTTGTGCCTGACATCACGGCGCTACTGACTCTGATTCCAGCCTCTGCATCTTGGTTCTCTGTGATTTATCTGAAGAATGCTTTCTTCAGTATACCGATTGCTGAGGAAAGTAGAGATCTTTTCGGTTTCTCTCTTGGTGGCCGAAGCTTCCGATTTAAACGTGCTCCTCAGGGCTACTGTGAGAGTCCATCGATATCCAGTCAAGCCTTGAAGGGCCAATTGGATGCGTTTGTGTTGCCGGCTGGTGCGGCTTTGATCCAATATGTTGACGACTTATTGGTGGCCGCAGATACTCAGGACATTTGCAAAATTCCTACGGTATCGTTGTTGCAGCATCTCTGTGACTTACATCACAAGGTGTCACCTTCTAAACTTCAATATTGTTGTCAAGAAGTTACCTATCTCGGTCACTTATTGTTAAAGGAGGGAAGAAGGTTGACCAAAGAGAGAATTGCAGCGATTGCCCGAATGACTGTGCCAACAACTCAGAGAGATGTGCGTGCCTTTTTGGGTATCACGTCATACTGCAGACAGTGGATTCCACATTTTTCACTGTTAGCGAAACCATTGGTGGCTCTTACGTGCAAGGATGTTCCAACTCCTTGCCGAGTTGTTTGAGAGCAACTGCGGCAGCTGCAGTGTCCATCCGACAATCAGCAGGATTGGTCATGGATAATATGCTTACGGTGATGGTTCCGCATGCACTTGACACTCTCTTAAATCGTACGAAAACTCAGCACATGACGAGTGCAAGGTTGTCTGGTTATGAGTTGACGCTTTTGGCAAGTCACATTCAGATAAAACTTTGTAATGTCCTGAACCCGGCGACTTTGTTGCCCATTAGCATGGAGTCAGATGAAGTAACACCTCACGACTGTTACTTACGGACTGAGGAGGAAACAAAAGGTTGTGTGGACCTTAAAAACACTCCTTTGGAAGATCCCGATGGGACCTTGTATGTGGATGGTTCATGTTTTAAATTGCCGAATGGTGATGTGACGACTGCGTATGCTGTGGTAACTTTGAATACTGTTGTGGAAGCTGCGAGATTGAATCAGAATTCTGCCCAAGCTGCAGAGCTGATCGCTTTGACTAGAGCGTGTGTGTTGTCGAAAGGGAAACGGGTGAATGTGTTTACCGACAGCCAATATGCTTTTGGCGTCGCCCATAGTTTTGGACGATTGTGGCGAGAGAGAGGTTTTATGACATCGCATGGTACTAAGATTCAGCATGGACAGCTTGTGAACGATCTTTTGGATGCACTTACATTGCCTGAGCAGGTGGCGATTGTTAAATGTAGTGCCCATCATAAGGTGACGGATGATGTTGGTCGAGGTAATGCGTTCGCTGATGAGACTGCTAAGGAGACTGCCCGGAACCTTAGCACCAGAATGTATGTGACGGTTCGGTTAGGTGGCCTACAGAGACTAGTATGTGCGAGGATACCATCGAGAGTGTGAAAACCATACAGAACGAGGCCACCGAGACTGAAAAGACGAAGTGGAAAGAGAGTACGGGAAAGTTGGATGCGAATGGGTGTTGGATTGATTTGTCGGAACATAAGAGATGGATGTTGCCAGACGCGTATGTGCTAGCTCTTGTGACGATGGCACACGGGTTAGCACATATTAGTGCGAAAGGTATCTGCACGTTGTTGTCCCCTGTATGGAAGAATGATGGTATCACGAAGTGTGCAGAGAGATTGGTGAAGAATTGTATGATATGCATGATGTACAACCCTGGAAAAGGAACCCCTACACCTCCTGGCCATTTTGCTCCCCCTTCAGCTAGACTTCATCCATATGGAGCGATGCAATAACCTTAAATACGTTTTAGTTGTGGTTTGCGCATTCTCCCGATGGATTGAAGCCTACCCTCTCAAAGACAACACTGCTCTGTCCACTGCGAAAATCCTACTGAAGGAATACTTTCCTCGGTATGGAATGCCACGGATTGTATGGTCTGATAACGGAAGTGAGTTTGTGGGAAGTGTGATGAAGAGTGTGTGTAGGGGCCTTGGAATTACTCAGAAATTCCATAGCGCCAATCATCCCCAGTCAGCAGGTTTGGTTGAAGGGTATAATGGCACCCTTAAACTCAAACTAGCGAAGATTCAGGCTACGACTGGTCTTTCGTGGCCTGACGCTTTGCCTTTAGCTTTGTTGTCAACAAGGGCGACTGTACACTCCCGAGTAGGGCTCAGCCCCTATGAAATAGTGTTCGGCCGTCCTGCGAATGTTTGGGGGGTTCCTAGACCGAGTGTGTTTTCTGATCTTGAGTACCCAATGTTAATTGATTATCTTCATGATCTGACTGCTAAACTGAGGTTAATTCACCAACAGGTCTTTGAAGCACTGCCGACGCAGACGGAGGGTCCAGGCCACCAGCTCCAGCCCGGAGACTGGGTGTTGACGCGGAACTTTGGACGTAAAAGAAACCTTGAGCCCCGCTTTACTGGACCCTACCAAGTCCTCCTTGCCACGAAAACTGCTGTCCGTTTGGAAGGCCGGAAGAATTGGGTGCATGCCACCCACACCAAAAAGGTACCTATACCTTTACCGGCGGACTCGTGGGTGAGGAAGGGCATTGCTTTGTCTGAAACTGAAAGATTGCAGACCTTCGTACCTTTTAGCGACGCCCAACCTGTTGGAGAATCCCCAGTGCAGCAGAACGACATTGTTGAACATTTGTCACCCCAAAGCTCAAGATCTGAAAACTCGACTGATCAGCAGAACTTTGTTCCCTTATCGGATCCACTGTTTGACGAACAGACACGTCCAGGAAAGAGCCGATACTTTTTGCGATCTAATACCAAGGACAAAAAAATGTGCTTTTATTCCTCGACATCTACGTTACCCCATTGCCACGATCAGTCTAAAACACTTGTACAACTGTGATTTTGTAAATATTGAGTTTTTCCACATCTGTGTTTTTGCTTCCACAGCTGAGAGACTTTGTATATATTTGTGAATTAAGATACCTTGCATCCAGGTGTACCGTAGGGCCGCGCGTGTACTTCCTTCTGGTTAGTAGGTCTTGACACTAGGTCAAAGGCCGTCAGTTCCTGGGAACTCCTAGGGATTGACTACTGCTACACAGAACGAAGTGCGTCAAGAAACGTTGCGGACGGTTTTAGAGGATGGCGTTTTCAAAGCTTGTGGATTTGGAAAAAGCTCAGGCGCAAAGATTCAAACTGCAACAAATTACTCGTACCAAATGCTTTATGTTTCAGGTGCTCCTTCTGTTTTTAATTGTTTCCTCGTTATTGGCGGGTGGGGTGTATTATATGATACAGTACTTCCTACCTTCTGCCATACCTACTCCTACTTCTGAACCTAAATCTACCACCACTGTGTCCCCTCATTCCTTCCATATTCTACCCCAACACGAGCAGGCTAGACGTGCAGAATTCAGAAATAATTCCTTTATTCAGCTCCTTCATCAGCATCAGTTAGTGGTTAATACTACTAATTGTTGGGTGTGTGGGTTGATGCCACATACCACGGATAAAGGAATTCCATATCTGGTTCTTCCTTACAGTTCCCAGGGTTCAGCTCGAGCATTTCAAACAATGTTTCGAAGTGCACTAGATTCCTACCCCAATCGAGAGCCACGTCCTTCCCACTTTGGTCCTGGTCCGTATCACAAGCCTTTGGCTATAGCGATCGCTGATTTAGATAGGGATATCTATGAGCCGTCGCTCATCCCAGAGGAGGAGGTGCGAGCCTATAGGGACCTGAGTGAGGCTGAGTATAGTGCGCTCGTGGGTGAAAGACAGCTTAGAAGCTCGTCTCCGATATGGATCGTACCCCACCTTGGTAATTTCTGTCTAAAAGGGCGTGGCCGAAAACCGAGAGCTCATCTTGGAGAGAGTGCTTGCTCCGAGACATATGGCTTGCCAATGCTCTCGTCCCTTGTGTTTCTGACTGCCAAGGGTACGTACTTTGTCTGCCATGATCGTGCGTATACGTGGCTGCCCTCCGACTTTGCGGGCACATGTTATATTGCAAATTTGTTGCCTCCGACGTTTACCGTAGATGCAGATTACCACAAGACTAGAATTGTGAGGGGCGTGATTAGCGAAGAGGACACTGCCCGTCAAGAGGCAGGAGACTTTTTCAAGGGTTTCTTTCCGTTTTGGGGACCTATGGTTAATAGTAGGAACCTGAGACAGTTGACTCGAATGGTGGAATCGACAGCTAATATCACTGCCAGTGCCCTTGGTAATATCACCGCAGAACTTCAGGCGGATAGGCTCATGACGTTACAAAACCGTATGGTTTTAGACGTTGTTTTAGCAGATCGAGGTGGAGTATGTAAGGTGATCCATTCGAGCTGCTGTATTTTCATTCCAGATGACGCTCCAACTGTCTATCAAGCCATCTCAAAGTTGCATAAGATCTCTGAGTCCATACACATGGACGTAGGGGATTGGACGCTACTTGGGTGGTTTTGGGGCCTAATGTCGACCTGGGGTTGGAAGATTCTGATGATCATCGGAGTTGTTGTAGCATTTCTGTTCACGTGTTGCCTTTGTGTGCAGTGTGGTCCTGCCTTATGTGGCCTCTGTGCTACAACGTGTATGAGACAGTCGCCTATCACCAAAGGAACTCGGATGGATAGAATTATGCTACAGCAACATCTAGATGGTCTGATGAATATCGAATATTCTTGAATATGATTCTGACTAGTGCTTGCCTACATGAGGGCAAAAGGAGCGTCTGAGGTTCCGTGATGATCGTAAGTGGTGTTTTCGACTCGCACGAATATGGTCGAGTCTGGTATCTATGAACCGCAAATGACGAGTTTAGTGGGTGTACGCAGTTTCGCTGTGCTAACCTAAACCGTTTGTTTGTTTCATGGGTTTTTCTATCTGTACCCACGGATTCCATCTTAGATACGGCATCCATTTTGTCTCTTGCCCTCAAGTAGCCAGCGAACGGACGCTGTCCGCTTCGCGACCCTGGGATTCCCAAGACTCTTGCGGAAGACACGTTTCCTTTGAAAGTGTCTTTATGACGAGGGGGATGATACTGTAAGGCAGATGGCCCCGCTCGAGGCTCATCTTGTCGTGCCGGTCTATTGTCTTAGCCGTGCATCTCATTAGGCACATCCCTTTGATACCTGCAGCTCGTGTTTCCCGATACCACCCCTTTTACACCCTTTCCGATCTCCCCACTGTTTCTGCCTTCCTATGCACCTGTTACTGTTCCTTCTTCGATCTGTTTACTGCCAATTGGAATGTACTAATGGTGGGAAGATGGGTTTTTACAGTTGGGAACCACCAAATGTTTTCGTACTTATGTTCCGGGCCCTGAATACATGAAAGCAACCTCTTCTGGTGTGTATGATGGGAACCAAGTTGTAAACCTTTGTGTATCATGTTAACCTAAGAGAGAAATGTGTATAAAAGGAGCGACCCGCAGTAGCAATTTGAATCAGGCTCCGTGAACCTACGTTATGTACTTCTCGTGACTTCTTTGTTCCCTGCAGTAATAAACCTCGAAGGAAGTGTCCCGTGTCTCTGTCATTTGTACGCCGGAACAGGTTACCTACGAAGGTTTCAGGTGTTGTCCCCTGGCACCGCTGGGTCTGAAGAAAACCCAGTCCTTCACTGGACGCATCAGAATGTGATACATCAATTATTCTTTTGCGTAACAAATATTCTACCTGAAATGACTCAAATTATAGTATTTTTCATTTATGAAGACTGTTGATGAATTCTCACAGGGTACTGATTGTCTGATGCTTAATTTCAATATTGGTATGTATATACTGGGTGCCTAAAAATAAACAAGATAAATAACAGGATAATATCACCAAATAACAAAGAACACTCTGGTGTTAATGGAATATTAAGCGTGATCAATAAAATATACTATTATCCTGGATTATGTGCCTCAGTAACCCTTTTACAATATTTGTCTCTGAACATTACACAAACGAGAAATATGTACAATGACCAAATGTCTTTGCATTCAGTTCAATTGGCAGTAAATAAATGCAGGTCCTTGTTGAACTCCAAGTCTTGAGTCTTTACGGTAGTTCAATGTGCACTACAAATTCTTGCTTTCAATGAAGTAAAAGTTCTGAATGTTCGGTGTTTTAGACAGCTAGGATAGTTGCCATGTAATAGTTAAAAGTAAATGACACTCACCGATTGTCCATGCCTTATTAATGCTTGCTCGATTTTTAATACCTTTGTCTGTGCTTCTTTTGCCAGGATTACGGTTCAGGATTGCAGCACCGGAGTTTGGGGAGACTGCAGGGGAAGCGCAGAAGACAGGGACCGGAAGGACACTTGCTGCAGAAGGAATCCAGTTTGAGAATACAGGAGACAGGTAAGTTCTGAGCATGCTGAGAGACTAAGCCCTTTTTGGAATGCACAAGCGGTTTAAATAGGGTTTACCACTTGTGTATGCAATTAGGGACTCGTGCTTCACGTGTTAACCATTTACATGTGGATTCAAAGCAACGTTACCAGCCTCATGCAGCCACATGTATTCAAATTGGTTTTGGCACTTTTCTATTACGTTGGGCGAAATGGAAAAGTCTTTGCATGTTTAACCAATTAATGTGCTACAGCTACAACAGTGGGTGATGTGTTACAAAACTGTTCATTATCCTGGGGGACCAATTAATGTGCTACAGCTACAACAGTGGGTGACATATGCTACAACAGTGTTCATTATCCTGGGTGACATGAAAGGAAACAATTATTAACTACTGACTTTGGTGTCACGCCCTAAGTAGGACATGTTTGGGTATGAACATGAGAAGGCATTATCACAGAAGCAGTTGTACCCATAACACAGAGAGCATGGAGAAAATCATGTGGCTAAGATCAACAAGACAACAAAACAGATAAAACAACAATAAAAATCCATTATACAAAAAATGATCAATGAAAACAACTTACCAAACACAAGGATAATATGGAAACAATAGATGTAGGAAGGGAGGTATACGGGAGGCAACACATCATACAAAGGAGGGAGTCCAGAGTAGACAACATACAACTGCAAAGAGGAATAAATAGATAGTAAGATTTAAAAAAACTAATTAACTAAAAAAAACAGCCATAAAACAAACATCATTAACAATTAAACGCACTACCATTGATAACAACATATTTAAAAGCTTCAAATAAGATATATACTCAATTTAATTTAGGAACAAAGGACGAAAGCTTCATCCTATGACAGACGAAGTGGCAAAAAGCAAAGAATTCAGACTTTTCCAAGATCCCAATATCCATTGCTTCACCCTTATGTTGGCGAATACATTTCCTCAGGTCATCTGGACAGTCAAATGAGAAAGTTTGGTCTTTATATGTGAATTTAAAGAAGCATGGGTGTATAAGTCCATATCTTGCATTTATTAAACGTAAAATTGGCCTGAAGGATAAAAACTCCTTCAGACGAGTGGCAGTTGCGCATGATACATCTTGAGAAATAAAGACCCTCTGACCAGACCATAGCATTTGTTTTCTTTGTTTAGCTGCCGATAACACCATCAGGAGCTCAGTATATTCCAGAAAGAGAACAATTATTCCCTGACGGTGGCCAGAACACGAAGCACTTGAAGGTTTGGGGCTAATACTGTGAGCACTTTGTAAGCCGAGATGTGTTCCTTTTTTAAGGCCCCACCAGCTTGGGAATGTGTCACCCAAGAAAGGCAAGCGTGTCTGCCCCCTCTGCTCCTTCTGGAATGCCATGAATTCGGATATTATTATGCCTATTCCGGTTTTCTAAATCCTCTGTCTGCTGCTTCGAGAGTGCTATCTCCGTAGACATAGCATCGATTTTGGCAGCCACATCCTGCACTTCACTAATCCGTTGTTCAATATCTGACACATTGAACTCCAATTTAGACCACTTTTCCTCAATACGTTGAAGTGTAATGTTAGTCTCCATGACAAATGGTTCCAAGTGTTTAATTTCTTCCATTAGGTCCTCCAAAGTCAAAGGTAGAGGAGACTTTGTAGGGGAACCAGGATCCTTTTTTTGTGTTTTAGTAGGAGTGTTTAAATCTTTGCGAGCAGTGGGCATGACTGTAGATGAGGTAGTAGCCTTCAGAGTAGATGTGAGAGAGGACTCCATAAGCGTGTGCCACACAAAAGGAGATAGCCAAAGTACGCGCGCTCCTAAAAAATAACAAGTATGGCCCAAAAAGTTGAAGACTGAGCCAAACAAATTAATTTAGAAGGAAAGTACATCAAAAAATAGGCAGTCTACCTCTCAATTAACAACAGAGATAAAATATATAGAGGCGAGTCACCATGAAAGGAACCATCCGTTAGACTGTTGACATAAATGCATTCCAGAAGTATTCATAAATGGCATACTCTATATACCTGGCATGTCAGCTTTTATTTTTCCCTTTTTTTTAAAGGTACGATCAAAAACAGGCAAAAGGCATAAAAAGAACTGTGTCCAAAGGCTTGCTGACAAGAAAACTGTATCACCAGGATATTTTATCTGACAGGAATTAAATACTCATGTAATACATGTATTAAATACCTGGCACATCAGCTGACAGTAAACTGACACTATGGGAGCGGCAACTAGCATTCAATTACAGATTCCAAGACTTCCATATTGTTACATGACCCTGAGAGCCACATGAAACTCAGCGCAACCCGGAACACAAAGCCAGCTCCAACACGCTCTGAGTTCGAGAAAATGGCAGCTGCAACCGCCGATTCTGAAGTGTGTGATGCGGGGAACAACAATGGGGTAAATGGCTTAAAAATAGTCAAAAAGGGAAAAATACCTTGTCTCCCCACGTTTGCGCACCAGTCTCTCCATGGCGGAAGCATTTTCAGTGGCGTCTGCCACCCGTATCCCAGAAATGCCTCGGACGCCGAGTGGAGCTTCAAGGTCCTGCAGCCAACTTCAGCCACATTCCCAACCATATTTATCTTTGTTCCAGAACTTGCATTATTGCTTTGTTTTAATTAGGCTTCATTTGAAATATTTACCTCTGATGGTGGGTTACCCAGGCAACTGTCACTCCATTATCAGACTTGTGTCCCTGGCCATGTGATTGTGCCTCCACTCAGACTATTCTACATATTGTGTTTTCCTGCCCTTTCTATGCTAAACCCTGAAGCGAATTTATTTTGCTTCTTTTCAAGGTGTTTAAATTCAGACCGTGCAGACCGGCTCTGCTGTTTTTGCAACAATTTCATTGCCTCTTGATATGTTACTCAATGGCACATTTTATTTGGCAGATTTATAAAATACGGAAAAGTGCAATATGTTAAAAGTGCATCTTCTGAAGGTATCATTTATTGGGGATGTGAGATATACTGTATGCTGAGCTGGTTCAATGTACCTTTTTAAAGATTCTATTATTATTAATTTTCTGTTTTCTTGTGTTTTTATCTTTTTTGTGGTGGGATGGGTTTATACATTGTTTCAAAATGATAAAGCAGGTAGGTATAAGTTGTTTTTTTTGCTTCAGAAATATAGCAAATAAAGTATTTTGACTGACTGACTGAATGTTACAAACGCAATAAAGGAAAATTAAACTCTAAAAAGGAAGTTTACTTATTCAAATCACCTACCATATAAAATAATTTTCTCTTACTCCATCATTTTTTTTTGCTGCAGTCAAACCTAACAAAAATAACCCATGCATCAAATCCTAGCCCTGGACCTTACCCTGGCCCTTGGCCTAAACCTAGCCTTGAACAAAACACTAGATATAACCCAAATCAGAAGCCTAAATCTCATGATTTATCTTAATCACAAACATATCCTTAAAAGTGAGTTTATTTCCTAATGAAGCATAAATAGTTTAAAACAAAAAAAGACAAACAAATCCTCAAATTAACACAAAATAATCCGAAACCTTGCTTTCTCATAGGCGACCCACTCCCACCCTGATAAAATAGTGCTGCAAGTGGCACTATGCAGAATGATTCACAGTACTCGTCACTCATCATACTTCCATTTAAATTCTTACCCTGGGTACCTACCAATAAATGAATACTGTTTGAGTTTACCCTGGGTTATTTTTATTGACTATCTATATCCCTAAATTTTCCAGTAAATATTTTTTATCTTCAATTGAGCAGATTCTAAAAATATACATACATTGTTGTAAAATAACAAAAAGACCGTCAACATTACTCTATACCAATTCGTTATTCATTCAATCCATCAAAAAAGGAGTACTACATCGTTTTATATCAACATTATTAAAAAATTACGTTCCAACGCTGGAATAAAGTACTTTGATACTGCAATAGATATTAATTCCACATAACCACTCCACAAAAATGCAGAGCTTACCAAATGAGGCCAGTGCTTATACAATTTGGTGGTAATTTATGTCAGTTACTTGAAAACCAGTACTGTCTTTTAGGAGACTTTTTCATTTCCCACATAATTCACCACTAACACTGTATGGGTTACAGAGTAGCGTGCTACTTCCGAAAAGACACTGAAACCCCTCATCAGGGGTAGCAAGCACTATATAAATGCACACCTTTTTTCCCTTCTCTATCCCTCCACTATCCTTCTCAATCCAATAAAACTGTCTAACATATCCACCACTCAAATTACTTTCATATTTTCACTATACTAATTCCCCACTGATACTTTATGGGTTCCAATGCAGCGTGTTATTCGCTGAAAAAGCGCTTCAACGCCTCATCAGGTGTAGCAAGCGCTATATGAATACAAACCGTTTTCCCTCTTCTATCCCTCCGCTATCCTTCTCAATTCAAATAACTGACTAACATATCCACCAGTCAAAGTATTTTCATATTTTCACTATACTAATTCACCACTAATCCTTTATGGGTTCCGGAGTAGCATGCTACCGGCCGGAAAAGTGCTTTGACGCCCCTTCAGGGGTAGTAAGCACTATATAAATGCAATTACAATACAATTTAATACAATAATGATCAAGCAATCTGATATGGACAACAATATTTATACCACAGAAAGTGCTCAAATGCAATAAATGAAGGCACCGTTTCAAAGCTCTGATACCTAGATATTTCAAGTGCATCTTTCATACAGTAGTTGATTATGCAAGATATTTACACCTCATAGAAATGCAGCAAATACATATGCAGCCTCTGCCCCATGAAGAAGCTTTAGAGCTAGAGCAGTTACTCCAACCGAGAAGCAGCAATTAGATAACATGCAGTCCTTCTTCGAGACGATGTGCACTCTTCCATATTAAAATACATAAATAATCCAGTACATCAATTTATTCCATCAACCTCATAAAAGGGGAAGTGCAAAAAGCAATTATCCCACCAAAATGCAACGTTTAAGTGGCATACAAACATACCATGACCCCCCACGTCATAAAGTGCTTACATAGTACTTCTAAAACCCCTGGAGCAGAAATAAACATTAGTCTTAAAAACTTGCCGAATCAGACCCTGTAAACCGCCTAAGTAGCTACACTGGTTTGTTTTCAAGAGATTCAAATGGTTTCCAGATAGCTATAAACTTTGTAACATTCCCAGCTCGTTACATATGCTTCTTCAAAAGCTTTCGACCATGTCATTTTTTTCATACCAGCCCTGCACAGTTAGAATATTCCGAGCTCTCCAATATTGGAGGATAAAAGAGCGTGCTACCATTAAAGCTACATAAATAAAATATTGCACGTACTTATTTACTTCATGACGCTCATTGGATACGAAAATAACGCTAGATTAGCTTCCGGTGTGATCCCGGATTGCACACCTTTACCAAGGCCTAAAAAAACCTCCTCCTTCCAAAACTGAAAACGCTTTAGACATGTATAAAATATGTTTTTTTCAATTACCAGTTACATCGCGTTGGCAGCAAGAACATTGATCAGGGACTGATGGAAATATTTTATGCAGAGCTTGATGACATTCATCGTGACAGAGAGGACATCCTTTTAAAGATTGCCATCCTAAGGGATTTGTGCCCCATCTCTGAAATGAACTGTCAATCACCCTTTGATACCCTACTATTAGTTTTCTCATAGATTTATTTTTACAAAACTCAGTAATTAAATCTTGATCCGAGGATTTCCCGGAAACCGTGTACCAATTGCTGATTCCATTCAGTTTTCTTTTGGCTAGAGAACAAAGAATTGTCTGGGCTTCTGTGCTCATCTCCTGATAGTTAGCTGTTAATAAACTAGGGGTCTCTTTTACAACAAAGTTAAGCAGCGCTGCGCCATTAGCCATTTTGCTGCACTGAGCTGCGTCATTTTCAAAACACAGGGATGTGTTATATTTGCAACAATAAGACGCATCCCTGTGCTTTCCCCTGCTATGGCGCACAATTGGATGCCATGTGCCAAGGCAGGCACCCTTGCACCATGGTGCAAGCGTGCCTGCGCTCCATGATGATTGTTTTTGTGTTGGAAGGGACACCTTCCTGTACAAAATCAATCGTTGATGGAGTTTTCCTCTTTCTATGTGTGCTGCAGAATGCAGCATGCATAAAAAGAGAAAAACAAAGAGTAGAAATAAAAGTATTTCTCCTCATTGTGCTTCCTTAAATCTCCCCTGGGGAGGCGTAGGATTCTGACACAGCAGAAATGATGGGACCCCCTCAAGACTTGATCAAGCCAGGGAAGGAGGGGAATAGGACAACATGACAAAGAGAGCAAATTTCCCTTATATACCACATGATAGTGGTACAACAATACTTCAATTGATTAATCAGATTTTGGTGACAAAGGCTCAAAAATTACTTGCATTCTTTCAAAAAATATATATGATTTATTTCATGATTATAAATATAAATTCCATTGATTTGCATCGATTAACATTCCTTTATCAGTTTATCATATATTGCAGAATTATCGATTTTTATGAAGACAAAACATTTTTTTTAATAATAGATAAATAGTGTAAACATAGAGAAGCATATTAAAGTGCATAAAAGTCAAAAATAAGTACAAAATATGGTTTCTATATATAGATACATGAATCATTCACCCCCTGGTAGAAAAAGAAAATGTCAGCATCCACTTTCATTCACAACAATCTCAACATTCTCACTCTAACTCCATACATTACCACACCATTAGAAACAAAGAAGTAAAATCATGAATACAGGTCTCAAAGGTCAATGTGAGACCCCGCACTTGGTTGACGCGCGTTTCGGCGGCTCAAGGCCACCTTCTTCAGGACCACTTCCAATCAGACCACACTCCCCCTCCCTTAAGGAGCCTCCAACAACAAACAAGACAACAGACCTCTCTCGCGCCCTCGCTGCGATCCCCACTCCCACCCCCAGAGACGCATATTGCCACTCTGCTCCTCCGATTAATGATCCCACCCCCGTCCAATCTGGCCTCCCAGCCCATCCCAACCAGACATTCAGAGAGGAGCACTACCCCTAAACTCAGCCTCACCACAGCCCCTCCCCACCCCCTGCCCAAACAAGACGTGACTCTCGGCCCGAGCCAGTTCCCCTCCTAACCATGAGCCCTCTTAGAAACAATCTGGGCAGCTCCTCCCCAATTAACCAACATGACTGGGCCGCACCCCTCTCCCCAGCGTGCAGCGCTGCCCTTGACACCCTTCCCCCACCATAGATTTTATTTATTTTATTTTATTTTAGCGATTTCTAAAGCGCCTGGTGACCCAAGGGCATCCCCGCGCTATGTAACTTGAAATCCTAATGAGGGGGAGAGAGGGGGAAGGCGACCGAAGGGTGTTATTTAGGAAACAGATGGGTCTTTAGTTTTTTGCGAAAAGCAAGGTAGTTGGATTCTAGTCTGACGGCGCGAGGGAGTGCGTTCCAGCCCTTAGCCGCTTGAACGGAGAATTGTCGACCTCCTGTGCGGGTTCTTTTGAATCTGGGGGTGCTGACTAAATTCTCATTTTGAGATCGTAGGGATCTGGTTGCTGTGTAAGGTGTGATCATTTTACTGAGGATCGCTGGACCAGATCCGTTGTAAAGCTTGTGTGTTGTACACATTGCTTTAAAGTGCACCCTTTGGCGCACGGGGAGCCAGTGCAGGGCTTTGAGGGCTGGCTTGGCGGACATTCTGGAGGGAGTGTTAGTAATCATGCGTGCTGCCGCGTTCTGTGTCCGCTGGAGTTTCGTGATAGTAGACTCGGGGGCTCCCAAGTAGACCAGGTTGCTGTAGTCCAGGCGGGACAGCACTAGTCCCTGGATGAGGAGCTTCCTGGACATAGGTGGGAGTAAGGGCAGGATTTTACGGGTCGTGCGCATGAGCCCAAAGCATGTGCCCGAGGTTTTGGTTGCTTGGGTTTTCATCGTGAGCTGTGGCTCAAGCCACACCCCGATAAGATAAGATGACGCAACGCCTCAACCTCCCAGAATCTCAGCTTGGAATCTTTGCTAAAAGGCTTGAACGAAACCCTATCCTCCCGGGCTAAAATCCGAAAGCCCACTCAACACTCTGCCGTTCCTCCAATTCCCTCCCCACCCAGAAGGAGTAAAATTCCGCCCCCCCCAGTGGGCCTCATATCCCCCAGTTTGAGACCCTCCACCAATAAACCAGGGAATGAGATTCGCTCAGAAAGACCTCGAAGAGCAAATCCACACTTTCCCCTCATGAAGCGACACTACTTGCCTCATCTTATGACCCCCCGTGGAACTCCTCCCCCAAATCCACATATCCCTTCCAGGAAGCAACACCACTTGCCTCAACCTCTGCCCCCCTTTGAACTCCTTCCCCAAATCCATGATCCAAGTAATTACTGGAGTTGGAAGGGAAAACCCCCGCAAGAGTCCCTAGAGCCCCAGCTCACCTAACCTCCCTACCTAGAGCCCAACCCACCAAGATTAGGAACAAAGAAGTTCCCCCCATTAAATGCATGCTCATAAACTGCAGATCTGCCTCTAAACATGCAACAGAACTAGCAGAAGCCATCCTCTCCCATGATTTAGATATAGCTTTCATCACAGAGACCTAGCTAAACAATCTGTCTTACCCCAGCATTGACATGCTGGTACATCCCGGATTCACAATGATTAACGAATATAGACAAGAGCATAGAGGTAGAGGCATAGCAATTATTCACAAAAGTAACTTCTCCATCACAGAAATTACCTCCTGCCTGTACAGCTCCTTTGAGTGCCTCTCAGTCAACATCAAAACATGCATTAACAGGCCATTACTTTGTCATCTCCTGCACCACCCACCAGGCAACTCCAACAAATGTGGGTTACACCTCTCTGACCTGATCACCCAGTGCGCACTCAGCAACTCTAACAGCATAATTCTCGGTGACCTCAACATAAGATGGAATGAAACAAAAAAAACGAACCCGGTCATTCAAACTTATAACAGCCTCCTTCTAGAAAATAATCTGTCCCAACATTGCTCAGAAGAAACTCACCATAGAGGAGAAATCCTTAACGCAATCATTACAGAAAGCAATATAATCACTATTGACCATATAATTCCCGTTGACTTGTCAGACCAGCACATCATTCTTTTTCACATCAACCAATCGATCCTAACACAAACCCCCAAGCAGGACCCTCCCCAAATGGGTCAGGAACACGTATCAGATCCCTCATGTTGACCTAGAAGAAGGAATAAGCTCGCTCCTACCCAGCACGACTGATCACCTCTCAACTAACGAACTCACCTCTCTCTACAAATCCAATATGACTCTCACCCCGGACCACCTTGCCCGACCTGAAACTAATAAAATCAAGGATCACCCCCTCCAGGTCATGGTTCTCCACCGACATCAGTGAAGAAAGAAGACATCTTAGAGCCTTAGAAAGAATCTGGAGAAACAATCCTTCCCCCCTTCATCGTGATCAACTCAATGCAGCCAGCAGAAATTACAAACAGCACATTAAGAACAAAAAGATAGCTTTCTTCTGCTCCGCTCTAGACACCGCAAAAAAACGTCCTAAAGAACTCTTTAATATCATCAGGAACCAAACATTCAAACCTACGACATCCTCAATATTGGCTTCCAAAGAACAATGTGACAACTTGGCCATCTTTTTCAATGACAAAATCGCCAAGATCGATCTCTCTCTTGGCCCAAATCTCTCCCCCCCCCTCACCGAGATCAAGGCATCAGAAACTAAGGATAGCGCCTACGTGAACCCCCCAAAACACTGGTCCTCCTTCATCCCCATTCAGGAAGCAGAGATAGTCAATATAATCACCAATGCTACACCCTCATCACATGCCCTAGATCAGCTTCCCCAGAGCCTAGCCAACGACCTGAAGCTCATCTTACCCCCACTATGGTGCAAGTTCATTAACAGCTCACTGTGCTCTGGAATCGTACCAGACTGCCTCAAAGTAGGCCAAGTCATGCCACTATTGAAAAACACAGGGCTAGACAGTGAGGATATGAACAACTTTAGACCTGTACCGAACTTACCTCTTCTGTCCAAAATCCTGGAAAGATGTGCACTCCTGCAGCTGACCCAACACCTGGATAACCTCAAGCTCCTAGACCCCCATCAATCGGGCTTCAGAAAGGGCTGCTGCACCGAAACCGCAATCCTCAATGTCATAGACGATCTACACAAGTCACTTGACTCAGACCAATGCTGCCTTCTCATCCTCCTAGACTTTTCGGCCACTTTCAATACAGTCGATCACACTCTGCTCCTCAAGGTCCTACAAGAAAGAGCTGGTCTTGAAAAGACAGCCCTCCACTGTTTCTCCTACTTCTCCACAACCGCTCTCAAAGAATACAAATTAAAAACTTTGAGTCCGACCCCCACCCCATCAATAGAGGTGTCCCACAAGGGTCAGTACTCTCCCCTCAACTTTTCAATATCTATATGGAACCCCTTACCACACTACTCAGGAATTCTAACATCCCCTGCCACCTATATGCGGATGACACACAGCTATATCTGGAAACCACCTCCATTGATGACATCCATAGACTAAAAGTCACGTTCAAAGAGGTTCAACACTGGCTCACAATCAACCACCTAAAACTCAATCAAGAGAAAACAGAAGCACTCCTCATCTCCAACAGAGACTAAAACCCTCAAATTTAGGAATGGTTCAAAGCCATTGATGCCCTCAATAGTACCCTCACCCCGGTGGACTCTGTAAAATCTCTAAGTATCATCCTAGACCCTAAATTGGACATGAAAAAACACGTTACAAGATCCGCCAAAAGCGCTTTTTTCAACCTGAAACTACTATACAAAATAAAACCCTTCCTTCCCCCCACGGACCTTCAACAAGCCATTCAAGCACTGGTGCTCTCCAGAATTGACTATGGAATTGCAGTCCGGACCAGGGCAGCAAAAACGCACCTAGTCCCCCTGAAAACAACATGCAGTGCTGCAACAAGAATGGTCACATGAACTAAGAAATTCGAGCACATCTCTCCCGCACTCAGGGAACTTAAATGGCCCCCAATTGAATTGCGAGCCAGCTTCAGAACAGCCTGCCTCACGCATTAAGCCCTGCACACAGGCAAATCAGAATAACTGGCCGCCAAACTCAAAAGGGCCGACCAGTCCAGGAACCTGAGGAGTTCCAACACTCTACTACTCATCCCACTGAAAACTCATAAGCATAAAACTGCAACTAAATCTTTCTCTGGAAATGCCCCAAAAATCTGGAACTTCATCCCACCCACATCAGAATAATCCCTTCATTCCCTAAATTTAAGAACCTACTCAAAGTCCTTTTCCTAGATCGCTCTCGAACGAAACGATAAGAGCATTGGATACACCTAAAATGGTTCAACACCTAACTGCAGCCTTTGGACAGTCGACACAGATCTAGAAAACTTCTGGGTCATCTATCTTGCTTGAACAAAGAAACCTTGTGGATGCTCACTTTGATTGATCGACACCCTACTCTCTCCTAGCACTTTCGCTCCTTTGTCCAATCTTTTCCCAGCCAGAATCCTCATGTTCTACCATAATATGTGTATTGTATATATGCCTATAATGCTCATAATTGTACGTGCTGTGAAGTGCTCTGATACCCTCGGGTCCAGCTAGTGCTATACAAAACTCCTAAAATAAATTTAAAAAAAAGATATATATTTTTTAAATTCTGTTTATTGAATTTCAAATAGTACAGAGGTATGCAAAATGCAGTGATCATAGACAACAAAGATATACGTACCCATATATGCCAGTTATAGACATTGCTCATCTAAGTTCGCCGAAGAGGAAACAAACAAACAATAAGAAAAAAGGGAAGAAGATAGGAAACAATTTACTTGGGGAGAAACGGTCACTCATTGAAATCATGGTACGACATTCACTGTTTGGATGGCGACTTAGGAGAGTGTAGATTTTGTGTGGAGCTGCAGAGGATAGCATCTATGGGTCAGTTTAGAGCAAGATAGGATGATGCATGGCCTTAAGAAGCAGAGGACCCAGCCTCTGCTCCGCTTCGCACACTCTCCACCACACCCACGCGGGTGTAGGGATCCAATTCAAAGGGGTACCAGAAATCCTCAGGCCGGGAGCTCATGGGCATAAGTTACCAGAAGTCAGAAAGCTGTTCCTGACAATGCGCTACATCCTTAAGCAAATCAGCTGTGAGCGTCTGTGCATCTAGCCAATTGCAAGGCAACCCTGTTTGGCGAATTGGTAAAGGATTGCTGTCATTTTATCTACTGCGGAGGCACATCTTTAACATTGCCCAGCAGCGCAACTGTGGGGAGTTCGCTCAAGGGTGTGTCCTGTGATTATTGCGAATATTTCAGCCGAGTAATCAGCAATTCCAGGACAGTCCCAAGCAAGGTTTAGAAAACCGGCAGTGGGAAAAGTGCAAAGCACTCAATGAGCATTTGTGCTCAGGCCCATCCCGAACAGTCTATTCAGGTTGTGAATGAGACAATGAATATATTTGAAATGCATATTGCAGAGTCAATAATTTAGGGAGAGTGCACGTGCCGCGGCACAACAGTAGTGCCACTGTTCATCTATGAGGGAGGTGTGATGTTTGTAGTTCTTATTAATGCAGTGTTCTGCATCCCAGAATATAGCCGTGTTATGAGCCTGCGGGGAGGGGGGATGGTCAAATACCCCTCAAATACTTGAAAGGTGGGCAAGGCATCTGGGAACAAGACATATATAGCTTGGGCTGCAGCGTGTAGTTGATCATATGTGTCAAATAGGTTGAAATATTCACCTTGTAGAGCATGCTGAGGTGAGATAAATGTGTTGTCTGGGTATATCAGACCCAAGGAAGTAAATCGTAGTTTACAGAATCTAGAGCGTGTTCCAGGATCATCAGTGATGGGGAAGGAAGAGTGACCATTGAGCAGCACAGACGGAGCGAAGAGGTGCTCAATGCGGGCTCTAGTCTGAGCTCGTTCCATGCCAAACTGTCCATGCCACAGTGTCAATGTACACTTGTGGACGCTTAGGGGTCGTGAACAGTGCCATCGGAAGTGGGCAGGAAGCTGAATGGGCAGATTCAGTGGCCATGTGGGTAAGAAACTGAGTAGGGAAGAGCCAGTGGTGGGCAGACTGATCCTGGACACACAGATAGTACAAGTCATAGGGTAAGCACAATGTGGGATGTTTTATTCTATAACTTGAATAACCTACAGCCAATACATAGGGTATACTTACTCAGCATAGGCAGATTTTCCTACCATCCCGGACGTCTCATTTGGAGGTTAGTAGGGGTCTCTGAGAAAGCACAACTGAACTACTCAGGTAGACCGTTAAAAATGAACCCAACCAACGTTGGAAGCACCATGTCGGTTTCTCCTACTAATTCGTAGGATCTGCATGTTTGTTAGACAACATAAACTTTGGGTGAGGTGCCTTGACTGTTACCCGCGCAGGATATGTTGGCCCAGAGACCAGCTAGCTCACAGTGCCAGCATAAGCTTCCCTAACCAGGGAGAAAATGGCTTCTGGCAACCATTGATGTGGTAACACATCAGAACCCTTTCACGAACTGGAGATGCCAGGCTGCTGCGTGTTGAACTCAGCTGAAGTGCCTGCTCTACTAATCATACTGATTACTTATGATAAAAAGCATTCTTGCAATATACCTATAGATTAGCAATGTTATGGATATGTAGATAGCCCTGTCACCCCATATATGAAGATAGAACATCATTTGTACATTCATGCATAAAGGACTTGTACTTGGTGTTCGAGGCATTGTGGTAATGTTAGCAAAGCCATATGCATAAACAGAAGTAGTTACACAGAAACTAATCCAACATTGACATGCACACTAATATGTGCAAAAGGTTGCAGCAGTAATGTTACTGTGCAAAAAGAGGACAGTGTAAGAAAATGTGCAGGTTTGCTACATGGCCCTAACCCATGCACATAACAGTTGGTGGCCCCAAACTACTCTGCTCAAAGAGGAGTGTCATAAACTCCCAGGAGATGAAGGGTGTCCACCCACCAGCGCAAAAAGTATACAGAATGAAGAATGGGGACCTGCCATGCACAAAACCGGCTTGATTGGTCCTCGCCATGGTTGGTAGGAGTGGAAGGAGGTGTGCAGTGAGGAGTTTGGCGAGAATTTTCTTATCCATATTAATCATGGATAGTGGGCAATAGGAATCGCAATGGTGAGAGTCCTTGCCAGATTAACCCCTTCCATACTGATGACGAACCCCAGCCGTCATGCACTACGGTGCTCGTGTGCTGATGACGGCTGGGGTTTGTCACGGCCCGCCCCTGTTCGTGTTGTTTACAGCACACCAGGGGAATCGCGGCCGCATGGAAGGTTTTAAAGAATTGTTACAATGAGGGCTTCATGCAAGGAGCAAGGTAAGACCCCAGAAGAGAGTAAATCTTGATGGGAAACATGCAGAACTATGCGGCCAGAGCCACGAGTTCCAGAAGCCCACACACGTAACCACGCTTGCCTGAACAACGCATTTGCCTTAACCAAACATTAGTGGGGTTAAGGCAAATCCCTTCTAGTGTTCATAATGGGTGTGGGCTTGAAAGAGGAGGTAGACACGGACAGGTGGGTGAGTCTGGGGGCTGGTCTGGGTGGTATGTGGTAGTTTTCAGGGGTGGTGGGTGTTCGAGGTAGTTTTCGGGGGTGGGGTTTTGGGGTAGTTTTTAGGGGTGGGGTTTCAGGATAGTTTTAAGGGGTGGTGGGGGCTTGGGGTAGTTTTTAGGGGTTGGGGGTTTGTTGTAGATTTCAGGAGTGATGCGGGTTCAGGGTAGTTTCCAAGGTGGTGGGGTCATTTTTAGGGGTGGAGAGGTTTGTGGTAGTTTTCTGGGGTGGAGGTTCATGATAGTTTTCAGGGGGGGGGGGTTCAGGGTAGTTTTAGGGATAGTTTTTAGGGATTTGGGGAGGGCAGGTGGTTTTTAGGGATTAGGGGGAGGTCGGGTAAAATGTTGGGGCTTAGGGGAGGGTAGGGTAGTATTTAGGACAGGAGGCAGGAATGTTTTTGGGGCAGGGGAGAGGGTTGGTTAACAGGAGGGAGGGGGTAGTTTTAGGACTCAGGGCCAAGGCAGGGGTCGGGGTCAAGTCTTAACCTCAGAAATGTGTTTACCATGCAAGCTTTGAAAATGCATAAATCGCTGTAAAGGCATGCCTGGTAAAGGCATGTTTGTGGTTAAGACTTGCGTTGTACAGACTGCGTGGAACAGGCATGCGTGGAAAACTATCTGCAGGCATTGCACTGATTCCTCCGATGAACTCCTCTACTATGAAAGATTCATGCAAATACCCTATATGGCCATCTTTCGGCAATGAAGCTGATCGAGTCCAGGTAAGCAGTAAGGTCTAAGGGAAAGGTACCCTGGTGGGTCTGTTATAGAGATGAGAAAAAGTCAATCACAGTTGTTTGTACAACCTCAGTGCCAGCGCGTACCTGGGAGTGACTGTCATGGATCACAGTTATGTAGTCACTTGCCTATGGCCTGCAGAGTGATCGGTCAAGAGACTTGCTCAATCTGCCACCCTCCGGTACAAAAGGGGGTGGTGATGGACTGAGCATCTGAATCAATCAAACACTCACACCCAGTCAAAAGATCTGGGTTTAATTCATCACCGTTCTTTAGCCCACTCTGCCACCCCAGTTCAGACATGGCTACATGCAAATCAGTCTGACCCTGTGCCTCATGGGAACAGTCCAGCCCGAACTGCCAATCCATGTCTTCCCTGGACCGGAAACAAGCTTCCAAGGACCGGTTTCTGGCATTCCAGCCGTCTTCAGCCCGGCTTGCTTGAATCCAGTGGCAAAGTGAGCAAGGGACTCACGTCTGAGCATACCCTGCCACACTTATGGCGGCCAAAAGCGGTACAAAAGGGGGTGGTGATGGACTGAGCATCTGAAACAATCAAACACTCACACCCAGTCAAAAGATCTGGGTTTAATCCATCACTGTTCTTTAGCCCACTCTGCCACCCCAGTTCAGACATGGCTATATGCAAATCAGTCTGACCCTGTGCCTCATGGGAACAGTCCAGCCCGAACTGCCGATCCATGTTTTCCCTGGACCGGAAACAAGCTTCTGAGGACTGGTTTCTGGCATTCCAGCCGTCTTCAGCCTGCCTTGCTTGAATCCAGTGGCAAAGTGAGCAAGGGACTCACCTCTGAGCATACCCTGCCACACTTATGGCGGCCATAAGTGGTACAAAAGGGGGTGGTGATGGACTGAGCATCTGAATCAATCAAACACTCACACCCAGTCAAAAGATCTGGGTTTAATCCATCACCGTTCTTTAGCCCACTCTGCCACCCCAGTTCAGACATGGCTGTATGCAAATCAGTCTGACCCTGTGCCTCATGGGAACAGGCTGGAGGGTCAGTCACGGCCACGATCCGCAGTTATCCATTAGGTGTCTACTCTCCCATGCACTGGCAGAGAGCCTCACCGGACCCGCCACCAGCCGTGTGCCCAACAGTCTCAGGTACCCTCACAGATGCACCCTCGCCAATTTGACCCTCCGTGGCACTCCTCCGGCCTCAAGGTGTCACAAATTCCCTCCCTCCGGGGACAGATCTGACCCCCGAGTTTCCAACAGGGCGCGCGCCACTCACCACCGGGTTCTGCTGCTGATCGTTGTCTGATCCGGCATCACCTGGCACTCTCTCCTCCTCCACCGGGGGCCCTCCGCCGCCGCAGCAATGAGTGGGTTGCGCGAAATGGCGGCGCTTCTCGCCAGCCCCTCCAGATCTCAGGCTTTGCTCAACAGCGCCGGGCACCACACCCCCCGGCAGGCCGCCAAAGGTGCGGGCGGTGGTACTGGTCACTCCAGTGCCATGGAGTGTTCTCGGGAATCACTGCTCCCGCCACAGCCTCCTGCAAGCTCGCCCCCGTCCAGCAACTTCAAGGACAGAGTCCCAGCTCAACCGATCCTCCCCACCAGGGCCTGATCTAGCCCCGAGTATCCAGACCTTTGGCAATCCTTCACACACACCGGCCACGGAGATTCAACTGGCCCGAAATAGCGGCCGCCTCCCTCGGGGGCTGCTCATCCAATGCTCGCCCCACAGCACGATGTAGGGCACTGCTCTAACGTGCCAGGCACAGTCGTCGCTGTATATGCGGGGTCCCCCACAGCTCCGCCCGGCCGAAGACCAAGGCCCGGCGCTCCGCCACTCCCTCTGCTGCCGCCGAAGGTTTCTCCTGGGCTGGCTCCAAAATCGAGGCCCCGGCTTCACAGGCCTCACCGGAGCCTCCTGGACCCACAGCGTCTCCCGGTCATCTCTGCGGCCCCAGCGCCTCCACACGGCTGATGTCGCTACCGAGTGTGCCTCACCAGTCCAGCACTCGAATCAAGTACAGAGAGCGCTTACGGAAGCCCAGGGCAAGGATAAGTGTTCAGGATAAGGTTAGGCTGGTCGGAGCTGAAGCTCTAGATGACCGCCATGCTCGCCAGCCAAGCCACGCCCTTTATTACTCTCTTTTTAATAAAAAAAATGCCAGCATTTGTAAAGCGTCAAGCTACCCCCGGAAAGGTGTGTCGGCGCTTGGGTCGTTGGGAAGATTAAACAAGATGTTACCTACAGTGAGATAGTGGTGGGCTAAGATGCTGATGGACTATGGAATCGAACTGTAATCGCTGTTCTTGAAAGTCAGGTATTATAGGTGCTATGTCATACTTTTACCACACTTATAGTTTAATTACTGCTAATTAAGTTGAAAATATTCTTAAATTATAAGTAGGGCTCCTTGATTTATGTTTTTACTGATTTTTACAGATAAATACAGACAGAAAAGTATTTATTTTCTTCTCTGCATTTATTTTAAAGTGTGGATAAATACGGAAATTGGGTTATTTTTTGAGCGTTTGTAAATGCCGTCAATGATGAGTAGAAGGCCAATAAGTCTGTTGTTCTAAAAGTAAAAGGGTAACATCAATAAAAGACTTTTAGTAAAGAGCCTTAAAGAGTAATATATATCCTTGTATAAGAAAACTTGCACATTTTGATATGAAGGTTGTGTATAGTTTATCATATAATAATGTTTAGATGAGTGAAAATGGTCAGTTTTTCAGCCATGAGTGCATATTTATCAGTAAAATAAATTCGGAAATATACTAATTTAAAATCCTTTTTTTACAAAACCCGAAATATATATGGGTAAATACACATACAATTATTTTTTTTTTAAAACATGGATAAATACAGATGGAAATGTCCCAAAAATAAATACCATAAAACCAGGAGGTATATTTATAAGTTATAAAACACTACTGTTAAGTTTGTTTTTACTATAAAAAGTATACACGTGTTTTAAAATGTTACTTAAAGAACACTATAGGTTATAGCGATATTGTAGTTAGAAATTAGCATTTAAAAACCTTTGAAATTCACTGACAAACTATAGGTTTCAGGTAGGTTATAGTTAGGAATTATCATTAAAAAAACCTTAGAAATTCACTGAAAAAAACATAGGTTCCAGGGGTGTTATAGTTAGCTGGACATTTCACTTGTACAAAAGCATTGAAATTCCTCCGTTATAGTAAGTTGTATTAAGTATAACTCGCGTGCCACAATCCACTGCTGATGATGTCACATATTACATCATTCATGACATGGTCAGTGACATCACTGATGGCATCTCAAATGACATCACTGATGACATCATGCACGTGACAATCAGATACACCTCATCATACACTAGTACAACCTTTCATCACTTCACTTTAAAATACAGAGTACCATTTTTAAATCCATTGACACACCAATACAACTTTCTAAAAACCCACTCAGTAATTTCTAGATCTACACACACATCTAAACACTTGCCTATAAATTCACTCATACATGCTAACAAAGATCAATAGAACACTATTAAATATACTTATACACCTACATCGGCATTACACACCAGCACACACCCTATTCACTTATGCAGTCATCCTACCCACTTAAGCAAACAATTGATCATACTTACATTTGCCAAGCTACACACTTATACAAACACCACTTTATTTATTCACTAGCAGCCCATTCCGATGTTGTCCGAGTATAAAAATTCAAGTTAGCAATGGTTTTAGTATGAAAATAATTTTTTATTTCAAAACCTCATGGTACACCACATTTTTTGTTTCCTGAAAATCAGGATTTAGAATAAATTGGTTTTCGGTATTCCCGGACCTCGATAGTGGGATAAATAACTGCCCATGAGTGAAGCAGTCCTCTCATAAGTCAATCCCAATGACTTTGTATGTCTGACCTTAAGATTTGTTAATGGTGGATGCAAAAGCAATGTTAATAGGGAATTGTAAGCGTTTAAATTGAAAAGGTAGATCTGTAGGGATCATGGGTATCAGGGAAAATGGGCTAACTGTCCTGCATCAGGGCCCGTGAGAATAGTAGTCTCAATTACTTAAGGTAAAAGAGATTTAACTTGTAGGCTGGTTGACAAAATAGCAAAATGGTTACAAACAATTCCCTGAGTTTTGATGGAGATTCAGAAAGCGCAGCATCAGCTAACGTATGCTTCCAATGTTCGTTGTCTTCTATAAGACCTAGTTTTTTACAGGCAGACTGATAGGTTGGCATTCGTTGGCCGTTAACACTTAAAAGACTCACAAAATCGGTAGGGCCACGAACATGTTGCAAAAGAATCCTTAAATAGAAACATTCAGATTGGTTTGGGTGAATACTGTACATCCTACCAAGAGCAGAATCTTTCCTAACCCCAGGGTGACCTAGTACCTCCTGTACGCGTTTCCGGCGTGTAATGGTAGAATGAGCCCATGTGTAGAACTGTGGAACCTTGTGGTATAGTAAGGTTCTCGCAAATTCGTCACACATACATAACTGGAAGAAGGCGGTAAGGGTTGTTGCTGGGGGCGGTTTGTGCAATGTACCTCATTTTTGCTTCTGTAAAATATACTCTTTGCCCATTAGGTAGATGTATGGCCAAATGCGTGACAGTGGGATGCCTTTCATGAATGTGAAACTCAAGAAGCCTCCACACGGCATCGGATGTGCTAATATACCGGCCATTGACATATGTTTCTATTTCATTTTGTTTGTTTTGTATAGTAGCAGTCGCTTGATCAGACCCTTTGTTGATTCATTTGCATATATATTTATTCTCTTTAACTGATTGGCAGTATTCTATATTAATGTGTGCATTAAAGCTGTGGCACAGAACAGGTGAATATGGAACTACCCACCGATTATTTACAATGACCTCCTCTCCTTTGACAGTGATTGTGACCGTATGGCCACCATGCTCTGGGCTTCTCCAACGGTAAACTGGATACTCATTAACTCCTGTTTCTGTCTCATTTGTAAGAGGCCTTGGGTATTTTTTAGTACAAATACCGTTTTTCATACAGGGAGAAAGCATGTTGTGTTCCCCACATGGGCCATGGAGCATGTTTTTTTTACAATTAGGAATAGTAGTTGATCGTTGACAGGATCAGGCAGCTCGGCTAATATGATTAGATCAACTTCCTCTGGCTGTATTTTCCGTTCAAGCCACAATAAAATGTGTACGTGCGGCAGTCCTCTCTTTTGCGTCTTGATCGTAAAAATGTAAGCTTTACTTGTACCAAATATAGCTTTTTGGGTCAGCAGCTTCATTAGAGGTTTGACCTTTAAATTGAACACACGCGCTAAGATGTTCAGTTCAAGTTCAGGAATTTGTATAGCGCACTACTCACCCAGAGGGTCTCAAGGCGCTTGAGGGAGGGTGGGTGCATTACTTATCGAAAAGCCAGGTTTTTAGCTGCTTTCTGAAGGAGAGGTGGTTCTGTGTAAGGCGGAGGTGAGTGGGGAGAGAATTCCAGGTTTTGGCTGCTAAATAGGAGAAGGATCTTCCTCCCATGGTGGATCTATGGATGCACGGAATTGCGGCGAAGGCTTGATTGGATGATCGTAGTTGGCGGGTGGGTGTGTAGAAGGACAGTCGTGTGTTGAGGCATTCGGGTCCTAGGTCGTAGAGGGCCTTGTGTGCGTAGGTGAGGAGACGGAACGTTATTCTCTTGTTGACGGGGAGCCAGTGGAGGTCTTTCAGGTGACCGGAAATGTGAGCTTGACGGGGATGTCCAGTATGAGTCTGGCTGAGGCGTTTTGGATGCGTTGGAGTTTTTTCTGTAGTTTGGCTATGGTTCCGGCGTAAAGGGTATTTCCATAATCCAGTCGGCTAGTGACCAGTGCGTGGGTGACTGTCTTTCTTGTTTCGGTGGGGATCCAGCGGAAGACTTTTTTGAGCATGCGTAGGATGTTGAAGCATGAAGATGAAACAGCGTTGACTTGTCTGTTCATCGAGAGGGAGGAGTCTAGGATGAAGCCCAGGTTACGTGCGTGATCTGTAGGTATGGCTGCTGTACCCAGGGCCGGTGGCCACCATGAGTCATCCCAGGCAGAGGGGGATGATCCTAAGATGAGGTCTTCCGTTTTGTCCGAGTTTAGTTTTAAGCGGCTGTTCTTCATCCATTCGGTTACTTCTTTCATTCCTTCATGTAGGTTGGTTTTGGCGGTGTTTGGGTCTTTGGTGAGGGAGAGGATCAGCTGGGTGTCGTCTGCGTAGGAGATGATGTTGAGGTTGTGTTGTCGCGCGATGGATGTGAGGGACTCATGTAAACGTTGAAGAGGGTAGGACTGAGTGATGATCGTTGTGGTACGCCGCAGATGACTTCGGTGGACTCTGATTTGAATGGGCGGAGGCGGACTCTCTGGGTTCTTCCGGCGAGGAACGAGATGATCCAGTCCAAAGCTTTTCCTTGTATTCCAACGTTGCTGAGGCATTGTATGAGAGTGCTATGACAGACTGTGTCGAAGGCGGCGGAGAGGTCAAGTAGGATGAGGGCAACTGTTTCTCCGTTGTCCAGTAGCGTTCAGATGTCGTCTGTAGCAGCGATGAGGGCGGTTTCAGTGCTGTGTTTGGCTCGGAAGCCGGACTGTGAGGGGTTGAGGGAGTTGTGGGATTCAAGGAAGGCAGCGAGCTGACTATTGACGGCTTTCTCAATGACTTTGGCAGGGAATGGGAGGAGTGAGATGGGGCGGTAGTTCTTAAGTTCAGAGGGGTTTGCTGTGGGTTTCTTCAGAAGGGCGCTGAGTTCGGCATGTTTCCAGCTTTCCGGGAAGGTAGCGGAGTTGAAGGAACAGTTGATGACATCGCGTAAATGGGGTGCGATGATGGAGTCTGCTTTGTTGGAGATGTGGTAGGGACATGGGTCGGTTGGTGAACCTGAGTGGATGGAGTTCATCAGGCGGATGGTGTCTTCAGTAGTGATTGGGTTCCAGGCACAGAGGTTGTGAGAGTGCTGTTTTGGTTCGGAGGTGGGTGGAGTGATCTGTTCTTCAGACTGGTTTTCAAAGCTGTTATGTATGTCGGCGATTTTGTTGTGGAAGAAAGAGGATAAAGAGTCGCAGAGGTCTTGGGAGGGAGTGATGTTGTTGGTGCCGGCGGTGGGGTTGGTAAATTCTTTGACGATGTTGAATAGTTCCTTGCTGTTGTGGGCGTTGTTGTTGAGTCGATCCTTGAATGCTGATTTCTTGGTGGATCTGATCAATTGGTGGTGTTTTCGGGTGGCGTTCTTGAAGGTGGTCAGGTTGTCAGTGGTTGGGTTTTTTCTCCAGGTTTTCTCAAGGGTACGACATAACTTCTTGGATTTCTTAAGGTCATCAATGAACCAAGGGGCCTTTTTGCTACCTTGTTTTTTCTGGTGGTTTTTCAAGGGTGCTAATTCGTCAGCGCTGTGGGTGATCCATTCTGTGAGTTTGGTGGCAGCTTGGTTTGGGTTCGATGATATGGCAGGAGGGTTTTGGTTAAGCGATGTGAAGAGTTGGTCGGTGGTGATTTTGTTCCAGTTTCTTCGAGGAATAGGTTGTGGGAGGTTGTGGGTCGTGGTCTTTTTGTAGCTTAAGTGAACGCAGCTGTGGTCCGTCCAATGGAGAGCTGTAGTGTGATTGAAGGAGATGTGTTTCAGGATCTAGTGAATAAATTATGTTTAATTTCTGGCCATTCAGGATTGCAGGTGAAGGTGATAAACAAATCAGGTCTTCCATACTGCCTGACGTACGTCATGGCATCCAGTGTCTTTTCAAGCATGTACTTGGGTGAGCCAGTGAATGTGAACGGCAATATAACGTGTTGTCCAATATCTAGTGACGAGACGTGCTGATCCTGATTAACCGCATATTTTAAATGGATGTAGTTATCAGTGCGTAGTTGTGTTTGATTACGTCGTATAAAATCCAGCCTTTCCGTAATCATCTTTGCCATCATATCCACAATTTATTGATTAAATAGATTGCGGAACCAATGCAAGGTATTGAAAGCGCCCGATCTAACCATGAGGGTATAGGCATAGTACTGCATGCATATGATAGTTTTGTGAGTATGCAAATGGTTTTGGGGTATATTTAAACAATACCCATCCTCCCCTCTTGTGAATAGAATGGGGTATTGTAAAGGATCATATGACCTATGTAATTCTGACACTCTACATAAAAGCATGTTCCGAATATGTAATATGATGTCGCGTGGCCCTTTGTTCTCATTGACTAAAAGAACAGCAACCTCATCTGTGGTAGGTGAATTGTACCTCCCTTGATATGTATTTGGTGGACGTTGATCAGCGTGGATAATGAGGTGCAAGTCTTCCTTCTGTATATTCATCTCATAGTTGTACTTTAGGGACTGAATGTAAGTGTTATGTGGGTGAAATGTGTCCTGTAGTAGTTGAATAAGTTGGATGTTTACATGTGGCAGCATGTGTGACCGTGTGTCGAGTTGATGTTGTTGAGATAGGAAATATGTTTGCAGAAATTGGGCAGGCTTGCCTACCAGCGGCATTAGACTGCCAATTAAATGGTATAACTGCCCATGGATTTTAAAGGTAGGCATAAAATTACCTCTCTTACTTCATCAGCCCCAAAGGATGTCATTTGGAAGATATTATTGTAACGGCGTGTGTTATTTAAGAAATTATAGGAAGGGGATGAGTCCCATTTAGTAGCTGTGTAATGAGTATTGTTGGGTCTTCAATGTTGCTTAAATGTACTTTTCCTGAGGAGCAGCAAAGTCCTTAAGGTTCAGCCTTCCATTTAAGTGCATTGCAGTTGCCACAGACATTGTCCATGTTTCCAATGTTGATATCGGTATGGTTGATGTAGTCGCAAAGTGGGTTGTATTGGAAGGCGGATCTTATTGTGTGTTGAAAGCGAGGATGTATTTGTACAGTGAATTGTGGCTGTTGCTGGTGCCATAGTGCTGGTGTCCCTGTTGTAGTGTGTGTTACATTGATGTGTTGTGTGTTGTGCACCTCAACCAAAGTGGACGGTTTGTCTGGTACCAGGTTGTGTGAGTGAGGCTCTATATCACTTGAAGATGGTATGTGTGCATTCCTGTTAGCAAGCCGGTGAGAACATCTCAGAGTTTGTTCCATGCAAACTGCGGACGTAGATGGCGCAGTAATGTCATCTACCATTAGGTCAATGTGGTTTTGGCTTTTGTGTATGCGTTGTATCTTTTATGCCCATGCTTTAGAAGTAGTCCTGGATAGTTGTGACTTCCTTTTCACCCTGTTTGGTTTATCCCCGGAGTAGGTTTGTAAATGTGAAATAGAATGACTGTAAGGGTGTTATTTTGTTTTCGAGCTTGTGGGTAAGTGAGTCTAATAAGTATAATTCGAGGCATGAAGTAGCACAATTGTCATACTCCGATGTTCAGACATAGTGGGCATTTCGGATTAACATGGAATAGGTAATAGTCACAACATTGTAATTGTGGCAGTTGTTCAGAGTAGCTGTGCGACACACATTAGATCGTGTAAATAGTCTTCCCTTCTGTGGGCAATCCAAATTCCTTGTTAGTGAGTCTCTGTTTGATTCCTTAAGCCAAACTTGTTCATAAATGGCACAAAGGTTAATGAGCCCACTAAGTTAGTTAGTTAGAGCGGCTGCTGTACCTAAGGCAGTAAGGTTAGTAGTTCCCCAACATTATGTAGTTGTTGTGAAGAGTAACACGCACTCCTTAGGAAAAAAATATAAACATTATTACCTGTGTATAACAGGTGTTTGCACACGGTAATAGTGGCTGTTCTTGTGAAGGCAGTGTCAGGAATCGTCACAGTTACCTGTGCCTCAGCACCCGCTTAAGAGTCAGCACCTGTGGTTGCCGTCCAGTTCCTTTGGCTCCCAGGGGCCAAACGCAGCCCCGCAATGCTGCGCGTCTGCAAGATGTGTCCAGCACCTGGATGGTGAGCGTGTGGCAAAAGTGTCCTAAAAAGGGAAATGTCGGCCATCCGCCAAACATTCGGCCGCATTTGAGGTTGTGTGCCCGCTCTGAGGAAGTTCTGCGTCAGTGCCGCAGAAGGTGAGCTTGCGCTCTGCGAGTGTGTCTGCGAAGGTGAGCGTGTGTTTGCCAGCTCCCAAATGGAGATAGTGCTACCGCCCCCGAGATGTCATATCTTATCCGAAGGTGAGCGTGTGTTTGGGCTCTCCAAAAGCGACAGTTAGCTAATGCCCCTGTGAAGTCCTAGCTTGGGCAAAGAGGACGTGCATCTTTGTCGGTCCACGCAGTCCCGAAGCCGAAAGTTAGCAAATGGCCCAGTGCTGTTATGGCTTTGACAATGAAGCCGTGCGTCTTTGTGGGTTCACGCAGTCCTGAATGCCCCTGTGCTTCCCTGGCTTGCACAATGAGGCTGTGCGGTTTTGTCGGTCCATGCAGTACTGAAGCTGACAGTTAGCAAATGGCCCAGTACTGTTGTGGCTTTGACAATGAGGCTGTGCGTCTTTGTTGGTTCACGCTGTCCCGAAACATGATGTGGTGCTGAAACCCACCATGGCGTCTTCAAATGCACACGCCCACAACAATGAAACACTAATCTCATGCTGCAGGCGACGGCGTCTGTGAATGCACACGGCCACAACAAAGAAACGCTAATCTCATGCTGCAGGCGACGGCGTCTATGAATGCAGACACCCACAACAAAGAAACGCTAATCTAAGGCTGCTGGCGTCTCCACATGTTACAATGCAGAATCCAACGCTATTCTAATGCCTTTGGCGTCTCCATGCTTTACTATGCTGAATGCTGGACGCACACGCCCCCCCTTGCAGAACACACCTCACGACGTTATCGAACGCTATTCCGGACGCTATTCTCAGGCTGCAGGCGTCTCACACGTTACAATGCTGAATCCTCACAGAACGCACACGCCCACCTTAGAGCTGGTGCTACTTCCAATGGACTACTTTGTGAAATAACGTGCTTTGTCCATTCTAATGTATACGTTGTGCCGGTGTATAGCCTATGTCTATTTGCTTTGCCTGACCTTTCCAATGCTGTATGCGGTGTTCCGGTTGGCGCTTTGGTTCCGGAGCTTACCCGCCTCAAAGGTTTAGGCTGTCTCTTTATATTATTAGTATAGATATAGATACTAACACATACTTCGTGTGTTATAAAATCACTATTACAAGTATACAGTTTTCGATACAGTCACTGCTACAATCACTGAGTCTTATGTATACCTATTTATATACAACCACTGTCACATACATTGCCTTTTATATTTCTACTTTGTTGGACATATGTCATTGAGAAATATATTTACTCATCAACACACCCATAAAGAGATTCACTCACTCAAAACAACTGTTTTCACAAACAGTCTTAACCTCATATATGTACTTAATCAACTATTTATACATCTTTAGACAGTTATACACCTTCCATCCATGTACACACACATTCCCTCTCTTAACTAATTAAAAAGTAATATAGAGATTCGCATACCTAGTAACCAACTTATGCAGTAGTTTACACAACAAGACACAGAGTGAAACAAACATTCACACAGTTAAATAACTATACCATATATTTAGTGAGACACTTTAAATGACTCACTTACACAGTCAATCACAGTAGTACTAAATCCTCCATCCAGACACTTCTACATCCACTCAGACTTCAATGCAGATTCCTATATATATAATAATTACATAAATAACAAACCAAACCACATTCACTGGATGATGTCATCAGTGATGATATCAGTGATGTAATTTGAGATATCATCAGTGATGTCATCAGTGATGTCACTGACCATGTCATGAATGATGTAATATGTGACATCATCAGCAGTGGATTGCGGGCGCACAAGTTATACTTAGTACAACTAACTATAACGGAGGAATTTCAATGGTTTCGTGCAAGTGAATTGTCCAGCTAACTATAACACCCCTGAAACCTATGTTTTCTTTAGTGAATTATATATAGTTATATTTTTTACATTTTCATATATATTGCTGGATTGCCATTAGGCCAGTGTGCATTGAAGTAACCTCCACAATTCCTTCATGATATTGGAGACAATGCCTGCCTCCCTCTCATGCTTATCCTTGTTTGCATCACTTAGATGCCCCAGAAGATCATTGATTTACAAGAGTTCCAACAGCAAATTTCATTGTGTTGCCTATGTCTAAGATGACTGGTGTACCTACTACCTAGCCTACCCATGCTTGTATTGGAAGAGGTAACTACAACTATTGCAACTATGAGTGAGTGATTGTGAGTGATGATTGATGATTCAAGAGGTGGTAGACAGTGAGGGAGGGTGTTGAACTGTAATTTGGAAACTTGATTGAGATGGTTTGTAATGTTTGAGATCCAAATTATCAGCAATATTTTTTTTCCTGTTGGTGATTGGGCTTTACAAACTTACTTAGTGAAAATAAACCTGTAAGGACCACTCCTATGATCCTTCTGTTTTTTATCACCTAGGAGGGCTACCCCACAAGACTGCTAAATTCCAATCTATTGCTGGCATCAAAGGGGAGATACTGTACCTATCACGGGGCTTGGATTGGAACAGGTAACCATTGCACCAACGAGTGATTATTGAGTGATTGAGAGTGATGATTGATGATTCACCTGGTGGCAGACAGTGAAGGAGGGTGTTGAATTGTAATTTGGAAGCTTGTTTGAGATCATTTGCAATGTTTGGGGCCTGAATGATGGGCAATCATTTTTTCCTGAAGGAAATTGGCCCATTCAAACTTAGCCAGATTTACTGGCAGGGTCCCCTCTTTTTTTCTGGTTCTTCAGAGACCAGAACAGTCACCTTAGTTAATAAACAAAACCTTTACAAAATACTTCAATTCTGTTTCTCTACTTGTTCTTCAAGAGCCATGCACTACACGTCTATCTTGCCTGGGTCATGACTGGGACAGAGTTACTCAGAGTCAAGAGGTGGATAGAAGAACTCAGAACAGGACTACCTCATCAGCAGCTAGAGGAAAGAATATATTGACTTCAAAGGGAAACCATGACTCTAAGGTCTAGGACTCAGCAATTGGAATGGAGAGAGGTGCGTTGATTTGTGAATTGATGCTGCGTGTATGTGTTTGTCGCACTAGTGGCAAAAGTGGAACTTTGAGCCCCCTTATGGTTGTTTTGATCTGCTTCTGAGTCTTTGTGGAACACTCCTCATTAAACTTATCTTTCTTCTGCCCTTCTCCTTGACTCTGAAATACTGTTTCTGTTATACAATTCACAAGCCTTCTAGTCTCCTGCACTAATGAAAGGCGAAAGCAAAGCTCAACACACCTGCTTACCTACTGGACCCGTCCAGACAGGCACCCACGAGTGATGGACATTCCCAAGGAGAATGCAGATGCACCACCTAATGTTTCAATGCAGTATAATTTTTCTTTTAACAATCATATTTGGATAACCGATTGGGTGGGTTCACTCCACAACAATTTTATTTTTTCCAACCTAGGACACTGAACATTTAGATATCTGATAACTTGGGTCCTGGAGGCGGAATGACTGTTTGCAATGCATTATCTGTACTGTCTCATACTCATTCCTTTGCTTCCTTCCACAACAGATTGTTTACAATGGTGTGCTGCTCATTGCCCAGATGAATGTTGTCCCTGTGTAGTATTTGTCTTTGTTAAACCTTTCCCCAAATCCCCTTTTCCATCGATTCATCAAACCCCTAAACCTCTTCCCCCGGACTATGTGATTAATTGAGATTCCGGCTTAATTTACACCATCAATAGATCACACACTTTGTGGGGTGGATGTGGCAAAAGCAACACCTACTCAGTGCAGGATCTTCTATTACCTAAGCAATAGCCCACACTGGCTCCATTCACTTATCTGCGCATAAAAGTGATCCATATTTTAGCTATAGAACGAGGAACATCAGTTGTCAGCCTCGTCATTGAGGCCTAGTTTTAATTAAATTTTAGCTCCCCATTGCTCAAGTTACGCCTTCTGCTATATTTTATTATTATATCACTATAAGGAATTCTTTGTTGTGTCATCATGTAGTAGTCTGCTCTCAATTATTTGTAAAGCTTTGATATAACCCACTAACTCAGTGTTTTTATTTCCATTTAGTTGTCTGCGATGGATAATCCTTCTGATTGATCCTGCATTTGGAGCTCACCTGGGTGATGCCTTCCCTGATGTTGCTTCATCTATATTCAGATAAGAAAACTATTGAGTGAAGTGAATTAGTTAAGTTAGTAAGTAACTAACTAACTGCTACGGCAGGAAATGGGTTATCTAGGTTGTAGACAATATAGGTCATGGCAGCATGTCCACTAAGGGTCCCGATAGTTAGAGCGGTATGACTACCTATAACTAAGTGGTATCATACACTCCTACTAGCAGATAAATTGGCTGCACAAAAACTAAAGGCAGCAGTGCAAAGTAAATGTAAAACACAAAAAAAATACTTCATGCATACATTTTGATGAAATATATTAATTTTCCCCTTTATTTTTTATACAAACATACCCACCCTTTCCACACACAACAGGCCCATACCTCTCCTTAAAAAAATTGACCCAACCACCAATTTCAAAAAATATCTAACGATTAAAAAAAATGATCCCAACTCCCTTCCCATTCCTCTCCCCCAACAACAAGCCCCTCCCACCAAAACACATTTTTTGTAAAAGGACTAGAAGATCGCACTGTCCATTTGAGCTCAGAGCTGGTTTAGGCTCTGCTCTACCCTGACAAGACAGCTATCTATAGTGTCCAGCCGCTGTAGGATGCTCCGCAGCAATGGCCAGCTGTCAGAGGTGGAGGGGGTTGCAGCCATTGCTGTTAGCTGCTGGCGGTGCCGGTGATGTATGGCTGGGACGCTTGAGGTTGAGGAGGACAGGCTGCAACGGGGGTCCGCCTGACCATGAGGTATTTCTGCCTCTTCTTCTTCCAGGTCCACCAGCCACTGGTATTCCTGATGAATACATTCCAGCCTCTGCCACCGTTGTGTGGGCTGCTATCTCCTGTCTGTTGGGTGTCACAAATGAACCAGCAGGAGTAGCTATAATGAGAAAAAGAAATAGACAAATTAGAAATAATGCTCTGTGCAAACAATTGTTTGAAATTAGTGGGTGCCACAGTAGCAGTACATTGCTGGTCCCCTAGGGCCATTGAAATTTGATGTGATTATGATTAAGAGAGCCACAAGGCCAATTGTATGTTTTACCCACACTTACCTCACTTAAAAGGACTGAATGTGTTGCAGAAAAGTATTAAAGCAGAATAAGAATAACACTGGATTTTTCCTCAAAAGTCTTTTCAAGTAACTAAACGGACACTTTGAGCAGGAAAATAAAGTACTTCTTATTAATGAGAAAGGTATTATGCACTATCGAGTACAAGCTGTGTGTTGTGCCAAATTAATGGAGGCATACTCATTGCTACCCAGTGCATTGGGTATTTTGCTACTGTCTGCAGCTCGGGCACCTGTAGTTGACAAATATCTAACTTTAATTCCAACGACCTTGCTCTTCTCCAAATGCCTTTCTCTTTCTACTCCGACTACAAGGAGGCAAATGAATAATAAATAAGATATTACCTCACACACCTCATGCATGGAATATGGATATTATCCTGTCTGCCATAAGCAGACTTTGGTGAGAATGGTGCACTACACTACAGGGAAAGTAACGGGCGAAACAGATTGTATTTGGCATGTTCGTCACAGCGTATCCCATACACCAAATCTGACATCAAAATCATACACTTACTACTACTTTACTCACTGGCCTCACCCACTACCACATATTATTTCCACCAATAGAGGGTTCACTGCCATTACACTGATCATCGATTCGTCATATTTGGCTTATTCAGTCCCTGTACTAGTCAACAGAAGTTGAGAGGGAAAAATCTGAACAGTCGAAAAATAAATCTGTTAGCGTAAACCATGAAATATACTTTGGAATCACTACACATGGCTATAAAATCAAATGTTGCACATGCCAAGAATGTATTTTTCTATGTTTTGGTAGTCTGGGATGGAAGAACTTAGGAAAACTAAAAGAGTGATGTGCTAAGAGGTGACTAAAAAGGCCAAGGAAACACACTTGTGTGTTCAGTTTGCAATACATTGAAAACTTTGTAAATGCTACATTCAGTGAATCAGACGCACATTACACAGCCAACACTGAAGTCACAAATTGAACCATACCGCCCTTTAGTCACAGCTGGCACAATGCCATAGACTCTGGAGGATGGTGGTGAATGATGATGGGTGGGATACATATGCCTCCCTCAACAACTACATTGAGTCAAGGGAGTATAACAAACATTACCCTCCACTTTAAACTATAGCTTTGAAAACCCTACATGACCAAAGTAAGAGAAGTAGGTGAGCCCCTGCCCTGAGAAGATCTGCCTTGCTCATTAATTCAAGCAGTCCAAATAGTCATTCATCCTTTCGTTCTGATTCACCCATAGACACCATGATTCATGATTTAAGCTTTACTATCTCTCATCCAGTCTTTCACCAACATTTCCAACCCATTATCCATCCATTCAATAGCAATATATACCCTTTCTTCCAGCAACATTTTCACCCTTAAGTCCTTTAACCCACCCATGCACCCTTTCTCCCACCCACCCTTGTATTCATGTTATATATCATTTTCAACCATCCTTTCTTTTAAGATTCTGTTCTTTTACGTTTTCCTCAAGCCTTCAAGGCTCATTATGTGAACTTTAGCTGAATTACAGATTGAAGAGGCTGGTAAAACTGGGGAGTTCACGATCACAAGGTATTGACACACTGGTACTAGCAAGTGAGTATAATAGTAATTATGTGACTTACCGGTGTCTGGCCCTGCCACAAATTCTCCCCCTCCAACTGACTCTTCTTTTGTAGCAGCATGTGGCAACATCTCTGGTGGTCTGTGTGGCTACAATAAAACATTTTACACATTTTAGATGCCAGATACTCCTCCACTTCATTTTTTCAATAAAAACAATACAACTGCAATACATTTATTTATTTATTTATTTGATTTATATAGCACATTATAACCCAGGGGTCTCTACAGTTCGATGAGCACTGCAGTATCTTCTAACAAATATCACTCTGGGCATTTGGTTGGTTGACAATGATAGACAAGTCAGGTGGTGAAGCCAACCAAAACATTTTCTAATACACGGGCAGAGCTATAACATATGGTGCTCATGATGACTCAGGCCTTGAAGCACAATGAAGAGGTGGAATAATGGTCAATACAAGACATATGGTGTTGGTTGGCAAATGCAATGGGACCTCGTAATTTCCAGCCATGCTGCACTGTAAAGGAAAATGCTGGTATACTTTATAAATGAATTACACAGCCACACAACTTTGGGGGGGGGGGGTCCATGATCATAGCCACTATCTTGTTAACTCAACTGTTTGAGCATAAGCAGGAAAAAAAAGCCTTCTCAACAAACATAGCTTACTGTGGCCTGTTATCTTCATGGTAGGCAGTAGAGTACCAACAATGTGTTCTCAGTCTTACAGTACCACAATATATACAGGATAGAGGGAAATATTATCACCAACAAAGCAGAAGATAAGTGAATTAGAGACGAGTGCAGACTGAAAAGTGTCAGCACCCAAAACAAAATAAACATGCAAAAAGATAAACAAATGTAATACAGGGATGACAAGAATGGAGCAAAAATTGAATAGGGAAGTTGGAAAAAAGGAGACAGTATAAAAAAATAAACAAGTCAAAATTTAAAAGTAGCATAGTGGGAAGAGCAATAAAGAGCATATCCATTGTGCTTTGCACAAGTGGGTGTCAAGGTTATCAATGCACTCTCATCTTAATATTCAGAGACCTTACCTATAAGATGATTGGTAGTGTTTCGCAGAGACGCTATGGGTCAAACTCCCAGGATCCCTATCCTACAGACAGTGATTTATAGTAATACACTAAGGGTTGATGATAGTAATCAGGGAGGAGGGTCGGATTTGGACGCTAATGATGTTTTTGTCGTCGACCTGCGAGGCAACAAGAAGCACCCTTAGAAAACGGTTTTATGAATTGCTTTTAACTACTTATTCTATCCTAAATACTATGCTCTTTCAAATTAGCAGTGCCATAAATTTCCTACCTGCGAACTACCGAGTTGGGCTTTGCGTCCTGGATGTCGTTGTGAGGTGAGTCAGGAAGTAGGATGTGGTCTCTTGTGGGCGTGATCAGTGTAGTGGCGTTGTAGTTGCGATTTTTTGATGTCTCCATTCTAAGATGAAACAATAAAAGTTGGATTAGTGTTTATTCTTCTTTTAGTTTAAAGTTATTTTAAAAATATACAGTACACCTGAGTCACCACTTCTCTACATTCACTTACTTCACTTTCATGCCCATATGCCAATCTTCTCACGGAATGCTAAAGAAAGAACCGGAAAATACAAAACATACACACCATAACTTCTTTTAGGAAGTTACGCTTTTTTTAATTCAAAATGTCTTTTCATTATAGTCCTTGTGTCTAAAATTTCTTTTCTGCAAACAGAAAAGTGTTTCTAATAATTGTTTGTTTTCTTCTATTGCAGAGCGCTACTTAATAACTTTCTCGTGATGGGAGCCTTGAAATTAAAAGAATTCACTTAGCTTTTCTTCTTTCTCGCTTTTCGGTATTTTCTTTCCGTGGTTGAGATCAAGACTGAAAGTTCTGGATGCCTTGAAGGATTTAGGTAAGCGCTTATCCAAAGGAGCTGCTGCCGAGATGAAAGCCGGAAGGCTAAGCGCCTCCTAGAACCTGGGTGTGGCATTATATACTCATGCCACACCCAAGGATGTCGGTTGAACCAAGCGCATCCCTACATTCTCATGCTGTGTTTCTGGAATCAACACAGCAGGTGAAAGCAAGCGAACGCGAGCATTTCAAAGATGCTTGTTTTTCATTTTAAAGTCAGTTTCCAGGAAATACACCGAGTTATTGTAAAAAGAAATACTCCTGTCACATTCATGATTTCAAACAGCGATAACAACAAGCATTGGAAATTTCGAGAATTCTGACAAAAAGCATTGGTAATTTCAATAGCCAAAAGAATACATTTAACAACCCAAGTGTTGTTTGGCGTTTTAGGATACGAGCGAAATTTCCCGATTCATGCCCTTATATAGGTACAATTCACATTGCCCTAATATAGGCATAGAAATCATACCCATATTTAGACATAGCCCATGCAGTCCAAATACAGGCATGGCTACTTCCACCCGTACCAGAAAGCCACAACGATTTTTGGGAAAATCGGTTCAAGCAGTCAGGGACATCCCCTTGCTCGAATATTAAATTGTCAAAGAACTCATGGAGTTTTCAAAGAACTACCATTCCCTTGGGGTTCTTTGATGACGTTATTATGCACGACTTTACGTCAAACTAGGCACCTTCAAGGTATAAATATGCCTTCACTTGCTCTAGCAAACACACAGTGGTTCGGAGCAGCTCGACTATCTACTTGCCCGACGCAGCTCGCTACAGCAAGTGCCGAAGGAAGCCGACCCTCCAGCTGATGCACTGATCGAGAAGCTGTCATTTCTCTTGCTGAGAATCCAGCTCCAGTGTTTCCAAGCTCCCCTCGCGGGGTGTTGGGAAATCGAGTCCCGAGAAAGAGATACCAAACCTCCTTTATTCAAAACTACGGCATGGAGCTGATTAGACCCTAAGAGAAATCTTGGATAGATTCTTGGCAAAGAAACTAAACCTATGCTACACTACACTTACTTCTTCCCTCGTACTAGACTTAGGTTAGGTACATCGGGGTAGGCGTATTTTAGAAGCACCAGTTGGGTACTTTTAGCCTTTGTTATTTATGTATGTATTTATCTATGGTTTAGAAACCATCCAATGCTTTTACAGTATTATTTCATAATACTCTTCACGGTGTATGCATTATACTTTGCAGCCTGTATAACGATTGTAACAGTTCACTTTACTTGCATGAGAAAGAAAACAGTACAATAAATCCCTTTTAATGAAAATGCCCGTCTAAAATGTCTACTTATTGTTTCCACGACTCTGAAGATACGTTTATTCTTGGGGAAACAAAGTTGTCATGTTTATGCGTTGTCAGAAACTAATCCCTTCTTGTGTATTCGAGAAGCTCTAAGCTAGTTGGCACTCACAATTAAGTTTAATATATTCAATAGAGACCTAGTTGACATAAGTTCTATGTCAAATCTATTGGATGTATTATTCCAATGCGCAGAGTCTATTGGGAATATAGGAACTACACTACACAAGTGTTTCCTTGTACAACTACATAATAATACATAATAATAACATATTAACACATGAACACCTGGAGTGATGAATGCACGGGACAGGGGTGGGTTTTAATTGGGGAAAATATGAATAATGAGGGACATGAAACCTCATTGGGGACAGGGAACCTTGCATTATATTAATTCTATGTCTGTGTTGTTCTTGATAAGTGTAGTATCATGACAGTGGGTTTGTGTACCGTCCTAATCGCCTCGTAAAAGGGAGATGGCAGGTAAGGGTGTCAGAGCAATTATGTTTTTCGGAAACAACACCAACCTCCAGACAGAAACTCCCATCTTGGAGCCCAGCACAAACATCCTATACCCCAATATTCTACCCTCAGCCCACAATAATCATAAAACCTAACAGATTGCCTATAGTCCCAGTTTTGAGGCTATATATTAATGCTGAGTTGCCCATACAAATCCAAAATCCCTATTCCAAATTTCTTTAGGTCCTGCTCCTTGCCAAGAATATCCTCCCAGTGGTGCTTCAGCTGCAGAATGGTGTACTGAACCTTGCTGGTGCGCCGATGCACCGGTGCACCCTCCTCCAGAGTTGCAAATACTCCCGCAGGGGGTGTCAACTTTTGGGCCTGACGCCTGCTGCCAGGATAGAAGGGAGGTAGTTCTGCACAAAAAAACTAGTGCTGTCACCTCCTCCTCACTGAAGAGCGTCTGGGGCTGCAAACCTGGGCAGCAGCGCAGCCTGCAAGGTAGGTGAGCCTGATCTGCCATGGCGCTAGATGGGGCAAAGATTATAAAAGACACAGAAAAAAGAAAATAAGAAATAAGTAAGTAAGGTGAAAAATCAACAAAATGTAAAAAGTCGCAAAAAACTATTTTTTTTTAAACGTAAAATACACCGACCCATCAAACACTCTCTAATACAATAAATAAAAAGTGGGGTAGATTAAATAGGAGGTCAGATGATTACAAAAATTACAGAGGAATTTAAAATTAGGCCCAGCGCCATAAACAGAGTAGAAACAAAATGGCTGCACCCATGCGAACCGCGTGGTGCCACCAGTGAGTGATTTGGAATGCGAGTACATATGCCACATTGTGTTTGACAGAAAACGCAACGCAAACAGGCACACCGGATAACTCTGCCTGCCCTCGTATCCCATCTTGTGCAGTGAAGTCTTTTAACCATTCTGCGGAGTTCTGCCTAGCACAGCTCTGCCAAATTGTCTAGGCCTATTTATTTGCTTGAGATGACACACCACCAATGATGCTGCCAGCCCCTCAGTCTCCAGTGTACAACTGATCAACATGGAACCTTCTGATACAGAGACCACAATGTTCCTGGCATGAGCTGCAATTGCATGCACTTAAAAGACCAACTTAATAAACCACAACAGTAACTGAACTCCAAAAATCCGTAGAGTCCTTTATAGGGCACAGAATTCTGTCAGCGGGCACATCTGAAGATGAATTTGACAAAAAAGAGAGGGGGAAAGTGAAAGAGATAAGGAGAAAATGTGGATCTAAATTAAAACGTAACAATTCAAAGAAACAAGCTTTTATGACTCGTGCTTCTGACTCCAGGTAAAATCCGACACAAACACACCATCATACATAACTCTTACTGGGCCTAACAACAAACAAGAGAATGCATTTAATTACGGGAAATAACGCCTGAAACTAGGCCCCTGTCGGTTTCCTTACACTTCTCAAAGACATCTTGTTGATGCTTGAATAATTCATATCTAAGTATTTTAAAAATTGGGGATAGGCGCACACATTTCTTCCTTTCCAGAAAGAAGTGATATTTGGAAAAATGACATTAAATTGAACAGAATTTCTTGTAGATTAACAAAGCTTTCGTTACTGTTGACGTTTTAAAATTCAGGGGCCTCATTTATGAGAAATGACGCATCGCTACGTGAAAGCAGCGATGCGTCACTTCTCAGTGCGCACTCCTTGCGACATTCCTGATGCATCATATTTAATTCATGACGCATCATGTCGCAGGGAGTTACAGATACGTCAGTATTTCTGACGTATCTGTAAGCGCAAAAGTGACGCATTGCTGGAGTGTGTCACAAAAGTGACGCAACTCCAGCAATGTGTTCTTTCACATGGGGCAAGCTCCATGTGAAAGGCCTGCGTCAGTCTTACGCCTGCTGTGAGGCAGGCGCAAGATTTTGACGCAATGGTGTCCTAAAAGTGACGCAGTGAAATCTCATAGATTTCACTGCGTCACTTCTACGACCCTTTCTTGCGTCAATACGCCCCCTTGCATACATTATACCTGGCGCAGGCATAATGTGTTGCAGGGGTTTACAAAGTGACGCATCTACCTAGATGCGTCACTTTGTAAATATGGTGCAACAAGGCACATTTTTCACGCTGCTGGTGCGTCACAAAAAGTGACGCACCGGCAGCGCAAAAGTGACGCACGTCCTCATAAATGAGGCCCCATGGTGCGTCACAAAAGTGACGCGACAGCGGTGTAAAAGTGACGCACAGCCTCATAAATGAGGCCCCAGGTGCACACACTTTGCACACGGTGGGAAAAGTATTTACCATAAGTGGGATGTTTTGGTAAATCATCTGCACTACGCTATACAACACATGAATGTTATACATGCTTTCTACACTTTTTGTTAATTACGAAAACAGTTGCAACTTACGACCAATTGCAGACAAACCATACATGTAGTATAATCTGCAACTGTTTTTATGAATCCGGCAAAACATGTGTATGATTGCAAAATGGGTGTGTTTCATGGATACCCAGTCATGCTCCGAAGAATTTCGCAATAAAGTCTCATCTTTCATGCTTTCATGGATGTTGCTGTCCTGGACTTTCATTCACCAAACTGTCAGTAGTATTAAAAGTAGCACCAAGCACCATTCTCTGCCATGTGATTCTGCCTACTGTGAGTCTTGCCTTCCCATGTGGAACCACCCTTTCCTTTTCCTTGTGTTTTCACTGTATTACTGTTTGAAGTACTACCAGAATACAGAGATTATATTCGAGGCATGTGTGATGTAGAACACAAGTGTGAGAAGATTGCGGTGTAACCAAACGGGTCTAGTTCGGCCTCGTCAAGCTCCCACAAGTTCAACAACAAGATCGCTGAGCAGCAGCAGCAGCAGGCAGAGGAAGCGGGAGCCTTCCAGGAGGTTATGATGGACATCGGCTCCACATAGGTGAGGAGGAGGAGCTAGGAGATGAGGCAGAGCTGTCAGATTGAGGGAGGGGTGCTGTCAGTGTGCATTGGGCTGTGAGTGGGCAGGTATGTAGGAAAGGAACCGTCAGTAGTGATGGGTCTATCAGTTAAGGGGATTTATGGTTTATAATGGACTGGTGATCGGTAAGAGTCTGTGTAGCGGTGGGGGAGGGGCATTCGCAGGTAAAACCTCCCTGTGAAGTATTTGTCAGCACGGAGGGGATGATAATGGGTGAGGGGATGTTAGCAAGTAATATACCTTAGCGAGTGAGGCTATTGTCAAATTGACACAGTTGGTCTAGACAAAGGGGGTATGCTGTCATGTTACACGTTAGGGGGACATGTTTGTTGTTGTGTCACCACAAGCTTGTGGATTCAAGCTAGCCTGGCTGATATGGGGTGATGTCCGAAATCGGTCTCAGAATGCTTGTTTCTGGTCCACGGAGAACCTGGTTTGGCAGTTAGGTCTGGACTGATCCCTTGAGGCAGAGGTTCAAGACTGATTAGCATATGGCTGGGTTTAAACTGGGGTGGCATGGTGAGCAAAAGAGCAATGGATTTAACCCAGATCTATTGACTGGGGGAGAATGTTTGACTTGCTCTGCATTCCATCCATCAACTGTGTGTATTTTGCTTTCTGGCCCTTAACCCCTTCGATGCTCATGACGAGCTGAGCTCGTCATGAGATACACCTCTCGTACACTCATGACGAACTGAGCTCGTCATGAACAATGGGAATCAATCATTTTCAGCGCACAGGGTAAAACTGCACCGCACCGATGGTGTTAATGTGCTGGATATGCCCAGACTTGGGCTCTGGGCTCACTGTGCCACTGGATTCAAGCTAGCCTGGCTGATGAGGGGTGATGCCTCGAAAGAGGTCCCAGGATGCTTGTTTCAAGCCCAGGGAGGACCTGGCTTGACAGTTCGGTCTGGACTGTTCCCATGAGGCACAGGGTCAAGACTGATGTGCATATAGCTGGGTCCAAACTGGGGTGGCATGGTGAGCAAAAGAACAATGTATTTAACCTAGATCTATTGACTGAGGGAGAATGTTTGGTTTGCTCTGCTTTCCGTCCATCATCTGTGTGCCTTTTGTTTTCTCGCCCTAAGTGTGCCGGGTATGCCCAGACGTGTGTGTCGGGTTCACTGTGCCACTAGATTCAAGCTAGCCTGGGTGATGCCCCAAAACCGGTCCCAGGATGCTTGTTTCTGGTCCAAGGAGGACCTGGCTTGGCAGTTTGGTCTGGACTAAGCTTGGGCAGAGTTTGTGGAGTTCTGCTACATGGACTTCTGGGAAGTGCAAAAAAAACTCTGCTGCGCTACGCCAAGCTCCACAAGCTGAGGAGTGTGTAAGATAAATGCCGTTTGCGGTGATTTTCAGTGCCAGGTGCTTGTCCACACTATGCAATCACCGCGAACAACACCATGCACATCGCAAGCGGACACTGCTTCCTTTCTGCAGCTCGAGCAGCAGCTTTCTCAAAGCGAACGTACAGGTTCTCAATGGCAGCGGTTGCGGGAATACGCAACCTCTCACAATGATAAATCTGACCACCTACGTTAAGAAATCTCGCTGGGACGTTGTTTTTCCATTCTGCATAACTTGATGGTGATGATCGGGAATGAGGAAAAGTCTTGCCAGGATTAGAATTTTTATCTTTCGCGCTCACCAACTTGATGTTGACGAATTCGGGCGAGGAAAAAAACTCTGCTACACTATGCGTAGTGGAGTTTATTGAAACTCTGTGGGCTCCGTGTAACGCGGAGTGTGGAAAACTCTTCAAACTCCGAGAGCGAAGCAGAGATCACCGCCAAGACTTAGTCTGGACTGTTCCCATGAGGCAAATGGTCAAGATTGATTTGCATATGGCTGGGTCTAAACTGGGGTGGCATGTGAGCAAAAGAACAATGGATTTAACCCAGATCTATTGACTGGGGGAAATGTTTTATTTGCTCTGGATTCCGTCCATCATCTGTGTGTCTTTTGCTTTCGGGCCTTAAGTGTGCCTGATATGCCCAGATGTGGGTCCTGGGCTCACTGTGCCACTGAATGCAAGCTTGCTGTCTGATGAGGGTTGACGCCTCGAAACCAGTCCCAGGATGCTTGTTTCCAGTCCCGGGAGGACCTGACTTGGCAGTTCGGTCTGGACTGTTCCCTTGAGGCACAGGGTCAAGACTGATTTGCATATCACTGGGTCTAAACAGTGGTGGCATGGTGATCAAAAGAACAATGGGCTTAACCCAGATCTATTGAGGGGGGAGAGAATGTTTGATTTGCTCTGCATTCCGTCCATCATCTGTGTGTCTTTTGCTTTCTCGCCCAATGTGGGAAGGGCACTGGAGAATTCACTACAAATCTAACACTATCCGATATCCCCAGCCTATTTATCCCACTAACCGTTCACCTGAAGCCACATAGTCCGCACTAATGATCACACCTACCTGGTATTAATATATAACAAAGTAACTGGAGGGTATGCATGCAATTTTTCTTGTCTTGAGAGCACATTACTAATCACAATAACCACTGGACTAACCACTAACCTTGGGTCCTGGAGTAGCATGCTGCTCACCGTAAGGCACTTTGACGCCTCATCAGGCTAGTAAGCACTATATAAACCCAATTACAATACAATACAATACAATAAAATGTGACATCACAGGTTTGAGCTATTATCCTTTCAATGAACATTCAATTGGCTACTTTTTGATGCTGAACCACTAGTGTAAAGTGAAAAGTTGAAACTATAGAAAGCTCTGTGACAAAATGTATATCGGAGCGCTCATCAAAACAGTTTAAATTGTAATCAAACTGTCCACCAGTTTGTATTCTCTTCTTGATTGTTTACTCAGTTCCAAAGTGGCACGTTTCCTCTGGTCAATTGATCAAATCCTTTGCATCATACACTCAACACGTGGTTTTCTAGGTTTGGTAGTAATGTTCTAGTGGGGGAGTCTCCCAGTCTCTGGGCTTTGGAACACACGTTACACAGGCTTGCTATAGCTATTGAACTACTTCCGTAAAATACAGAATTGGCTAGAGGAGACTTTACTTATTTCTGGCAGACCATTCCAACAGTGTGGTTTCCTTTTTGTAGACTATAGTGAGGAAATTATGTGATCTCTGTACTGTCATTATTACCACTGCTAACTAGGATCTCTGACTCCATCATCATAGGGAGCGAAAACTATGTTTACTCTGCGGGACAACCACATATTTCACTTCAACCTTCTCCGGACATTTCCATACTAAGCCTTGAAAAAGTCCACACAACCACATGTTGTCTGTATGACGCATGTTATTTTTTACCAATTTACCAGAGGAAACGAGGAGGCATATTATCAAGGATGGCGTTAAAAACAATTGCCGGTTTAGCCGCAGAAAACTGCCGCTAAAATGGCGATAATGGGCTTGAAAATATGCCCTTGAGAATTCCAATAGAAATCCATGTTCTGGTGTGAACATGGGCTTATATTGGAATTCTCCAGGGTATATTATCAAGCCCATTATCACCGCTTTAGCTGCAGTTTTCTGCCGCTAAACCAGCGATAATTTTAACGCCGTCCTTGATAATATGCCCTGTGGTGCTTCAACTCTGAATACACAATTTAAAAGAGGCTACACACTGGTGGACTATTTGATTACAGTTCAAAGAGTTCTGAGTGCTCCGATGTTCGATTTTTCTCACTTTCAATAGCAGAGGCCTCATGGCCTGAAGCTTTGCTGCTACCATGGGGCAGAGGTGTTCGGTGGTAGCACTTCCTCAAGAACTACTTTCTATTGTGACACTTACTAGCCCAGCACTGTCTTTACTGGATGTGCAGTAACCATTAAATCATTCAACCAGTGCTACCTTGAATTTCATGACCACAGAAAGCACTACACAGCCATTGCTTTCATGACATCTGAAACCACAAAACGGCAAGGGAGGTTTCAGGGGCACTACATTGGCGAACAGAGGCAGCAGTTCTACCCCTGATGGGCTTTGCTTGACCTCCAAGTGTGAACAACAATAGGGAACTGTATATACAGCATTGCAATCTTTAACCACTCTGTTATTTCCAACGGTAGAAAGACCAATATCTGGACCGGTATGCTGGGGACGATGCTATAAAAAAAAAAACAGAGCAGTACAAGGGAAAGGGATATTTGTTTAATACATCTACGCAAATACGCCTATGTATATGCTCTAATTAAATGAACAATTACTCATGTGTAATGAAGTAACAAATTATATAAATAGGCACCCAGTAGAAAAGTCTAAGGGCTAACAGTTAAATATGCCATTACTTACCTCTTTGTATGCAAGATTAATTAGGGTAGTTCCCCACACTCTCTACTACACTTGCATCTGGAACTTTCAGGTCTAGCGGAGGTGAGCTAAGAATACACGTAGTCGATGCTGAGTACCTACTAAGTCACGCTGCCTGAGTAGGTATAATCTTCCATGGACGTCAATTCACCAAAATGTCTTGGGAAGTGGAAGTGATATTACACACCATTTGGCCTTTACTCTCGCTCTAACAAACATGCTTACACATACACACACATTCACTCATGTACACACTGTTTCCTACATATGCACACTCTCACCCACATCATGCACAGAACATACATTTAAAAGCATTTTTTTACTCACCTCAGCTGGCAGATATGGTCGTATCCCAGCTAATGGAACTCCATTTTTATACTACACTAATAGGGAAGAATATGACATTATTCACTATTAGTGTATAAAACAACCTGACTGAAGACAAAGAAAGTGGTGCCTCAATCAACATCCATAAGGTTGAGTTGCTCCTGTGTTCCTGGCCTGAGGTCAAGGGTTGCATAGTCAGCGCCAGAGGTCGCAAAGGACAAGACAGGGGTCACAGCAGTGACCCCTAAATGACATCCATAAATCTTCACATTTAAGTGGGCTTTTGCTGATTACTACTTTGGCACTCGTTCACAAGTTCAATTCTGAGCAAAACATGCAAGTGAGCTGGTTATACGTGTGTGTGCGTAAATTACACCCACATTTCACAGACTTCTGTCCCGTCAGACACCTCCTTAAATGTAATGCACCTTACAAAATTATAAATCACTCCGTATTCAAGACATAAACCCGTGCTAATTCTAGGAAAAGCTTTATAAATCGTCCCACTGAGCATCGTTTCGTAAATGGCATTCATTTATAAATGAATCATTTTTTGGTCTCGAGTTCTCAGAAAAGTATTTAGCTGTGCGTAAGCTAATTATAAGATATGCGTGAGCAGAAGGCGAAAATGTGAACATATCAGCTACACGAGGTACCCATTTTCTCATACACTCACCGCCATTCCCTGCTCCTTGATGTGCCTGGTCAGACCCCAGAGAGTAGAACATGGCATTGGGACGGCTAAACTCTCCCACTGAACACTGCAAGTATCAGGAAGGGCAGCCGGGCATCTGCGAGGAGGAAGGACGGCATTGAAGTTGCATGTTGGTAAAAGTAAAGATGCTGGAGGCGCTGCATCAAGGAGGACAGACGGAGACAGGGCCAGCTTTAGGGCTGGTGGCGCCCGGTGCGACAATAACTTTTTGGCGCCCCCACTCCCCATGTCTGCCAGGGCCGGACTGGCCGTTGCGGGCACCTGGCAATCCCCCGGTGTGCCGCAAGGGTGGGGGATGGTTTTGGGCCGCTGGAGGTCGTTTTTGTTACAGGGCCAATTTTGCAGCATAGCCGGCCCGGCAAAGAGCTCGGTCGCACCCCCAACCTCCTCCCCGGGGGCCGGCCGAGCACTTTGCCAGGGCCGGTTTTGGGTCCCAGTCCGGCCCTGATGACTGCCTCCTCGGATCTGTTCAAACCACCAGGCAAAAGTGTCCCTCATCTCTCCAATGATGTTATTACTCAAAACAGCGCACTCATTGAGGTCAGCGCCCCCCCAAATTTGGCGCTCAGTGCGGCCGCGCCAGTCGCACTGCCCTAAAGGCGGCCCCCGACAGAGAACTCGGCCACAGATACTTTGTGATGATTGTGAGTGGTTTGGGTAGTTTTTCGGCGATGATCGGCAGCCTTGATTCTTGGTTCAGCAACAGACATGGCAAGCGACTGCTGAGCGGCGGCACACAGCTCCTCTAATGCCCTCAGCATCCCACTTCATATACATTTTTTAACGAAGAATAGGTATGCACTTTGTGCAACTACATTCAATTGTGAAATCAATTTTTGTGTGGTTACAAGCGGCATGGCTTTAACTTGAAGCACCACCACATAAAACAGTGTGCAGGCTCCAGGCGCAGGCCTTGTGATGGAAGACCTCGAGGGGCAGATTTACAAGCCCCATGCGCCACTTTTGCATCACTTTTTTCATGTTAAAAGTGACGCAAAAGTGGCGCAAGGGGCTTGTAAATCTGCCCCCGAGTGTATTCGCTAGGTACTGATGAGTAGTGACGCCAAACAATAAATAAGCAGATTATATATAATGTTTTGCCTAGGTTTTTAACATAAACTTAATGTTCACTAACTGGAAATTTTGAAGCCTAAATATTGCACTGAAATAAATTTCTGCTGACCTGAAACTGCAATCGTAAAAATCACTAAAGATATGGGGGCCTATTTACTAATCTTTCATTCAACATAGGACAGCAAGAGAAGGTGCTGCACAGCGTTGCGTGAAAAGGAGGGGGCAGAAAAACTCCATATTTACAAAGATATGGAGCATTTCTGCTCTCTCCTTGCATTAGGGCACTGTGTGCAGCCTAGCGCCAATGCAGGCACCTTAGTGCATGGGTGACTGTGTTAAGAGCAGGAATGTATGGCACCTTCTTCCATAAAAACAATACTTGGAGGCTTTCCCTCTTTCTATGTGTGCTGCAGGTTCAATCACACATAGAAGGAGGAAATAACAAAGAGAAATAAAGATATTTTTCCTCATTACACTTCACTGTGGAAGGCGTAGTATTTGGACGCATTCCCGGTTTACTAGCTTTAGTAAATATGGGAATGCGCAAAACTGAGTGGGCATATTTACAAGGAGTCTGCGCTGCATCACTTTTTTGACACAGAGACAACACAGATTGCAGACCCATATTTACAAGGCCACGCAAATCCACTTTGCATGACTTTTCAAGGCCTTGTGGATATGGAGTAAGGCAAAGCAGTGCAACTCGCTGTGTTTACCTTACTGTGGCCGGAGCTTCTAACACGCCTGTGGGACAAGGCAGGGGGGGCTAGACACTGGGCAGTCACCCCAGGGGCTGTGATCAGAGGACGCATGTACCAGTGTGAAGACAGTTGCAGGTACGAGGAGACTTCGCAAATGCTTGGTTTTAGGTGAATCTCAAGTGAAGTTGACAATTGGAACCCCCAACAGCCCTGAAGAAGTTGCTCGATGATTCAGCAATGAAACATGTTGGCAGTACAGAGTTGATTATGGTTTGATGGAAACCATTTTTAATTGGGGAAGCTTACAGAATTCAATAAAGTTGTGTCAGGCTAGTAAGCTTCACTGGTTTTTAAACGGTGAGAATTATATTTTCAGATTCTCAAAGGGGTCCAAAGTGCACTTACAAGAACACTAGGCACTGATAGTTCACTTCTATTTAAGTTCTTACTATCTTTCTTTAGTACATTGGGTTGAGATTCTTTCAAAAGGAGAATATACACTTTTCTTTTTCTACACGGAGAGAGTAATCTATGATGATAAGTGGGTATGCTGGCGAGTACCAGCCTGCAACCCCCTTGGTGTTACTACCGTGAGGTGCTCTCTCTCTTCTCTCACACTTTTCTTGTTTATACTTAGGTGGGATTTAGCCGATGATGGTTTTTATGACATTATTTCGATACACAATAACATTTTGAGTAGTGATAGGGAACACACCCTAGGGAATTGAAAAGTATTGGAAACCCTTTTAAGTGTCGTACGTCAAGGACTGGGTGTGATGTAGGCTAGGCCAATTTCTGTTTATAATACATTGAGTAGGGGATGGTGGCCTGGCCTTTCCTATGATGATAAGTGGGTATGCTGGCGAGTACCAGCCAGCAACCCCCTTGGTGTTACTACCGTGAGGTGCTCTCTCTCTTCTCTCACACTTTTCTTGTTTATACTTAGGTGGGATTTAGCCGATGATGGTTTTTATGACATTATTTCGATACTCAATAACATTTTGAGTAGTGATAGGGAACACACTCTAGGGAATTGAAAAGTATTGGAAACCCTTTTAAGTGCTACGTGTCGTACGTCAAGGACTGGGTGTGATGTAGGCTAGGCCAATTGCTGTTTATAATACATTGAGTAGGGGATGGTGGCCTGGCCTTTCCTGTTCCCCCTGTGGCTCCTATTGTGTTGTTTTGTTACCTTACTTTGCGTCAAAGAGGTGTTGTTTGGACATTGCAGTGGGTGTTCCCATGCAACACCCATGGATTTTGATGCATTCCCAGATTTACAAGGACTTGTGTCAAAAGCCTACGCCTCCCCAGGGGAGGCGTACCGAGGAGAAAAACTTTTGTTAATCATTATTTTTCTTTATATGTGTGCTGCGGAAGCTGCAGAAGGAGGAAAATGCCTCCATTGATTGTTTTTGTGTAGGAAGGTGACTGTTTCTGCACACATATTTCAAACAACTAAAGAGCGACAAAAATTAAATATAATCAAAACTAGGTAAAAATTAAGTACCTTATAACCCACATCCTGTTAAAGGGAGGGGAAAGGAAAAAGGTGGGGAACAAAGGCAGTTAGTGAGAAGAACTGTAAGTTGAAAATGAACCCTCATGCACCAAACAAGTCGGTGACTAGCTTCATCATTGTGTTCGTTTTCTTAAAGGGCTTGTGTATTAGTGTCCATATGTGATTAGGTGAGTTAAAAGAAGACACAGCTTTTCCCTCATCCAATTTTAATAAAGGGATAGCTGACCTTCATTAAAAACAAAGTGCAAACCGGATACCAAAATGGATAAGTCAACTTGAGGTACTTAATTTTTACCTAGTTTTGATTATATTGAATTTTTGTCAGTTGTTTGAAATAGTTTACCTAAGGGGGACAAGAGTGATCTTTTCGGCCCATTCTCTTCTGTTGTTTTGACTATGTTCCTGCACACAGACATACTTGCACCATGGTCCAATGGTGCCAGTGTTGGGGTTAGGCATCCAAATGTACACCAGTGCAAAGGAAAAGACAGGGATGTGTATTATTGTTGTAAATACTATGCACCCCTGCACGTACAGAGCATTAAGATGGCTGGCAATTCTGTGTTTCGTCAGTGTATTGTAAATATGTGCCTAAGGGTGGATGCATCGAAATACCTATGCTCCATCCATCAAATTGCTCCCAGCTTGAAATGTTATGTAACTCAGCACAATCCACTGCTTTGCTTTACATTTCTTTACACAGCCACTCAATGCGTCATAAATCGACCCTTGTGTGGCTTTGTAAATATTACTGAAGCCTTTGCTCAAGGCAACGCAAAGTATTGGTAAATATGACACCATGATATCAAAAGTTACTTTTAAATTAAATTCAGAGCTTTGAAGGATATGTAAAACATCAAGCATTTAGCTTCATAACCCTGATACTAATGAGGAATGAAATATTCATGCCACTACATTTAATGTACTTAAAATGAATGTTGAGATATTTATGCAGCTCAGCTGGAACTGTGTATTGTTTACTTTAACTGATGCCGAAAAGATTTGGTCGAACAGCTGCTTGTTTGCCTTTTCTCTAAACAAATATTTGGTCAACTAGCCAAACAACAACAGAGGAGGAGGATTGTGTCTAGCAGCGAGTAAAACAAACACAGAAACAGCAGCTTTATTTGGAAAGATTGTGTCTGCATAATATGTTTAATAATGGATGAAATTCCGTCATTAATAACAATGCTTTTAAAAATGGCACGTAATGCAAGTTGGTACATTAGAAAACAATGTTAATGAAGAAGAAAACCATAACGGATTGTGCAGTCATTTTACTGGAATTGGCCTATTTTCTATAAACACATCATGCATAACCACCTTCCATCTACTCTTACTATTGTCAAATAAATATGTCAAAGTGTACTGCAGATGAGCAAATCTTTACTGTGTATGTTCCTGGAATTTGGTTCACCCTGAAGCTCGAAATCCCTGGGCAGGTATCAAGACCTGAATATGTTGTGCAGTATGATGACAGGCTTAAGGCATCTTTAGCGTGGGTGAAAGTCTGATATATTGTGATCTAGGGGCATATTTATTAGGCTATCACATAGCGCAAGTAACATTGCTGCACTGCAGAATAAGCAAAAGGGCAGGAATGCGCCATACTTAACAATATACAGGGCAATCCTGTCATTTCCCAGTGCTGGTGTACAATGTGCTGCCTAGTGCCAACACAATCAATAGTTTGGGAACCCAATGTACCCTTGGAGGTTTGGGCAGTAATCTAAATGGTAAAAGGAGCCTTCAAGGGATTTGATTCACAACAATCTTTTGTTATTCAAAGATAAATTAGGGGGTTGGTCCTACTGGAACAAAAACCCAAGTGTCATTAGACATCAAAGTAAAAAATATCTTGACATAGAACACACGTGAGAACCTAGTAGTTTGAAAAATATATCTTACTTTATATATTTTGTTTTCAAATGGGGTACAAATAGATAAAATCATCCAACACAGAATCAAATAAAGAAGCAAAATCAAATTGACCTAACAGTACTTGACTAAATAACTATTCCTAATAAATCATACGCAACAGATCTCTTATTGAGAAAACGTATTGCTCCAGAATTAGTTTTTTCTTAGGAATAGAAGATGAGGTCGACGTTTCGGTCTGTTCAGCTGTAGTCCATCAGCCCATCTTCATGACGAACACAATTATGGCTGAGAAGAGAGACTCTTATTCGAGCTGGCGAAGAACTTGCCTTATACCATATAATGGATTAAGGGTTGCTGTTGCGGATGAAGCTCTGTAGTGTAGGAAAATTAATTTCCTATATTTGGTTCTTGAGCCTGAGTCTGTGTGAATACAGATAGATAGCTGCAAAATACAGATTTTATATCTCAGATTTTAATAGAATGCCAGCGTTACCGCATGGGACTCCACTCGCTGTTTTGTCCCAGAGCCAAACAAATAGAGTCTAGAAACATTGGTGGCAGCATATTTGCAGTGTCTACTGGAGAGACGAGGTTCTGAATGCCACAATAACTGGTGCCCAATTATGTGGTAGGAGATGATATTGACAAGTAGTTTTCTGCTTTTGAGGTAGCCCTGAGAGTACACAAGGTTCCAGAAGGTAGGGGGGGAAAGCAGCTTATGAAAACACATGCCCATGGTGGAGAGGGAAACACATCTTCCACTGGAGACAGAGGACTAGACAAAGTATGTCCCATGAAAGCCATACATGTTGCTAAGTTTGAGCTGAACCCTGAGATATACAGTCAGAGGTTCAGGCACAGCCACAAATTACCAAACCAGTTTCAGATGAATTTCATAGACTACTTCATAAAGGCACTGAATGGATGGGTGAGGGCCAGCAAAGTGTTTTATTACACTGGGCTGTACAAAATGATTTTGAGCGAGCATAAGCTCAAAAGTTGTTCTACAGAGCTACACAAGCACCTATTGTAAGGTGCCTAGAGCTCCCGCCATGCCCCATGCGTAGGAGGCCGGTTCCGGTGATGCTACGGCTCTGCTGGATAGCTACACTGTTGATGGCTGCTCTGGCGCCCGATGCGGAGAGAAAGCATCCCAATACCCCTTTAGCGGGGTGTAAAAGCTTCTGTGCCGGGGGAATGAGGGAATGGGTGTAAACCTGATGTCCTGACGCAGATGGCATTGGCCAGGAAAGGAGCTGAAGGTGCTCCTGCACCGGCAACTGCATGCAGAACAGTGATCAAAGATCGCTGCAGGTGGCATTTCAACATTTCCCTCATCCTCCGTCCCCTGCACAAAAGCAAAGAAGATTGAGGAGCATGAAGGAGGATGGAGGAAGGAGGAAAAAGGAGGAAGATGTCAATCTTGTTAAAAAGCTCTTTAGGTAATCCTCCAAGTGAGGTTAAGGGCCTGACTGGTACTGGAGGCGACCCTCCTAAGTGTGGGTGTGGCTAGCTGCTGCCCGATCCCCTCCTCATGTGGTAATACAGCCTGTTGTGGTTATGAGAAAATAGGTCTGCCCTGAATATTGATGCTGCAGGAATAAAAGAGTGCTGGGGGGAAAAAAGTTGGGGTGGAGAAAAAAGTGAGAGCCCTCAGAAGAGCAAGTGAAAGAGTACTACCCCTGGACTCTATTAAGCGTCACGCAGTTTGGGAGTCTGGGGAGAGAACTCGTACCCTCGCTAGGTTCTAAAAATTGCTAAGGTGGCAAAGGGCAGAAAAAATCAATTTGTGCAAGCTAAATCTTTGAATATGGATGAACAGAAGGGAGATAGCAGCCCAAACACTAACTTAAGTGTGTTAGAGGGGGTCTCTCTGGCTGTAGACCGCAGCACTGACCTCATAAGCGTGAACAGGGCCTCTGCAAGGCATCGGTCAGTCAGCCTCGCTTTATTGATGGCTATAAATCAGCTGCATATATACATAAGAAGGGTCAAAAGGGAATATTTAATGACCATGCTTTGCTATCATCCCTAACGTATAGCAACCTGATAAATAGAATAGCAATGGGTCAGATAGGGTAGAACTATCTAAAAACTGTGTGATCAAATCAAGGATACAATCACAAAATCTACAAGGAGTAATTTGTGGTGAAAAATAATTTTTCCCATCAGATACCCATCCTGTACCGCCCTACATCATTTGGGAACCTTCACATAATGCTACTGCTTAGTGTACAAAAGGTGAGAAAATAAAATCATATCACCAATTTGTGGGGAATATACTCTCCACCTCACCTGGCTGCAGCTCAGGTATAAATGGAGCACCGCTCTGTCCGTCGGTACTCCTGACGTCCGTCTGGGCTGTCTTCGTGCCTCCCTGATGAAGCAGGAAGAGATCATTAGACTCTACATTAACTGCAGAAACATGTCGACCTACAATCCATCTGAGTAGTCATTTTTTGAACACTACCTTGCTCTGTTTTTAGCCTTGGGTGTGGATAGGATTCTATTAAAATTGTTCCCTTCTATTTCCACAACCCAATCTTATTCACTTATTTTGCACTTTGCACCACTATCATTTATGTTTTGCACTGCTAGTCAGATCACTCCCTGATGCCACTCAATCAGCCACTACATCTTATTTTCCTCTCACCAGATTAGGCTACAGTTTACCTAATCTACAGTGGATGTTTACCACTTCCTTCGGGTGAAGGTTCCCAAATGATGTAGGGCGGTACAGGATGGGTATCTGATGGGAAAAATTATTTTTCACCACAAATTACTCCTTGTAGATTTCGTGATTGTATCCTTGATTTGATCACACAGTTTTTTGATAGTTCTACCCTATCTGACCCATTGTTATTCTATTTATCAGGTTGCTATAAATCAGCTGCTGCTTCCTCCTAAATTCCGCCCAGTGCAGGGGGAACCTTCTCTTGATCGGGAGGATCCAGTGCTACCATGGGATATCACTCCACGTGACAACCGGAGAGCAACACCCAGTAACCCGCCTGGCATGAAACATAGTAAGAAACCAACCTATTCCCTACTTGGTTTGAAGGGAGTTGGCCAGGCATAGCCTAATCCCAGGGAATATGGGACAGGAACGCAGGATTTGGCTTTCTACGGTCCATTGGCTCCAGTCACTAGCTAAGTGCCGCAAATTGTGCAAGCTGAGAACACATCACAAGAAAAGTCAACATCTCAAACAGCCATCATGCATCGGACCACCAAGTCTCTTGAAGCTGCCTAGAATGCAAAGGATGCTTGGGAAGCCTCTCATAACAAAACCCAGATGGAGAGATTCTTCGAATGATTTTGCAAGAGATACGGCGGCTGATACATGGGCAGGAAAAGGCTCAGAGGGAAGTTCATACTCAGTTCGAAACAATCACTGATAATATTTTGCAAATAAATCAGAGACTCGGGCGAGCAGAGCAGCACATAGTGGATATGGAAGATGCTCATAAAAGCTTCAAACTGTTTCAAGTAAAACATTAAAAGGAGATGCTAGAATTCGTACGAAGCTGTATAAGTTTGAAAATTGGTCCAGACACTCAAATTTAAAATTCAAAGGTATCCCAGAGGGGCAGGAGATGGGTCAGGATCCCATCAAATGTATCCATGAATTGGTTAAAAAAAGGTCTGCCCAGGGTGTTCTCCCAATATGGAGCACTTTTCAGTGACGAGGGCACCTTGTGTTCCATTTCATCAGCCATCCAATGTCAAGTACCCACATACTTTTTTGTTCAGCTGTGGAGACTTTCACACGAAAGAATACATCTTATCAGCTGCTACCACGCAAAAAGGATTTCAGACTTCTACGCAAAATGGATTTCAGACTTCAGATGGGTTCGAATTTTACATCTTTTCAGACATGTTAGCAGTGGCAGTTCGGCCCCATTGTGAGTTTAAGTCGATGCTGGAACTTTTGAAAAAACACAGGGGCATATTACCAAGCAATAGCGATAATTATCGCTATTGCTTGGTTAGAGACAAAAATTTACAGCAGAGCTGCGGCGATTTTTATCGCAAATAAACCTTTACCAAGGTTTATCGCAAATGCAATAAAAATTTGGCCGCAATGCATGAATATCGCTGAAAAGTCAGCGATATTCATGCATTACCGAGCTAATGCTCTTAGCCATGTTATCCACCTCCCATTGGATAACATGGCTAAGAACTGCTCAGGGCAGGTGTTAGCTTTTGGAGATATTTGCGCTTAGCGCGAATATCTCCAAAAGTTGGTAATAGGAGATAGCGATGTTAGAGACTGTTTCCAGTCGCTAACATCTTGGCACGCCCACTTTTCATGACATTAGTGATAATTATCACTGACATGCAAAGTGGGGCCCAAGATGGTCGCTATCTCCTACTAGCTGTCGCTAACTGGTGTTAGCGACAACTAGGTAATAGGGAGATCATTTTATCTCTGCTTTCTTGGCTTTTAAAGCCAAAAAAGCGAAGATAAACCCCCTTGATAATATGCCCCACAGTGTCTAGGCTGCCCTAGTGCAACAGTCAAAGACAAAGGTTCTTATTAAGGGGTATTTCCAGAATGTGGGCTCAGTCCAGCAAGCAAATGAACTATTGCAGCAGTTTCAGTGTCATGATAAAGGATAACTGATGAATGCATGTAGGTCGCTTCTTAGCAAAATCATGTTTAGAAGTTAAGATGCACTCTAGCCAAAATTATCTCACATTTGAGACCTTTGTAGCAAGAATGCCTAGGATGAATGATTAATGCATATTGTGCCTTAGCAAAATCATGTTTTGAAGTTAAAGTTAAGCTGCATCCTAGATAGCATAATTTTGCAGCTGTTAGCTTTTCAGAAATAATACTTTAAAAAAGCTTATGCAGTGCTATTCCTTTAGAAGTAGAAGAGTGGTGTCTGTCACTAGTTAATAGGGCTCATGTGCCATATCAAGGCACAATCAATATGGGTTGGGGGTAAGGCGGGCAATTCCCCTAGCAGGGTAAGGGAATAATCCATAGGGTCACAGGGGGTTTCTGAGAGTGGGAGTGTAAGAGGGGATGGGGAGCACGTGCAAAGAAAAAAAATGAGCAGAAATATGATGGGCAAGAAAGAGGGTGGGCAGCGGGACTAAATAGATCAGGCTGTGATTTGGGTGGGAAAAACTTTGGTGAATGTTTACCAGGCTTGGTAGTGGAATCTCTTCAACCTTGGGACATATTAGTGGCAGCCCTCTTAGAGGGCGTGAATTGTAAATTGGGAGATAGGATGATTAATGCCTACTGAGAAGCAGAAGGTCAGGCTCTTTTCTTGTAATGTCAATGGTATTATAAATAGGTGTAAATACAGTAGTTTAATGAGGTTGCACACATCTTTTTCACCCAAAGTTATTTTTTACAGGAAATTCACATCAAATATAATATCCCAAAGATCTGTATTCCTCATACATTTTATATGGGCTTCTTTCCATTAGTCCAAGCTGCGGTGAGTTGGGTAGCAATGGGTCAGGTTATTGCTTGGGATGTTCGGGAGGTGCATCAAGATTCCCAAGGTAGAGCCAGTACTATGGTTAACCTATCATCAAGGGGATTATCTGCTGATGAAGAGGCTGTATTGAACTTGGGCCTCAAATTTGTGCCTTGTTAAAAGACGGACTTTACCAAATTGAAACTTGAGGCCATAGAATTTTGCCGAAAGGTGAGGCTTAAGGCCTTTTTTTACAAACACACCAGTTAATATGCATACTGAGACAACAGGACTAAGAAATAAATCCAAATTTGTTCCTAACAACAATATTCCTAAACAAATATATGCCTTTGAGCAAGTATTGTTATCAGCTGTTAATAAACTTCAGAAGAGCGAGAGTTTTGTTCGACAAAATATTGGCCAAAAACACCGGGCTGTGATTAGGTCTTTGAAAGAAGACTCTTCTATAGTTATTAAACAAGCCGATAAAGGCGGAGCGGTGGTAATTTGGCGCTGCGACATGTATTTTGCAGAAGGAGCAAAACAAGTCAAAAATACAACTTGGTGTCTTTTACTATCTGAAGATCCTGTCAAGCAAATTCAAGGACAAATTGCGGAAATATTGCAACTAGGTAAAGACGGAGGGTTTCTAGGTGAAAAAGATTATGATTATCTTTAAAAAAAAATCCCAGGACCCCAGTCTTATATCTTTTACTGAAGATCCACAAAAACTTGAGTGAACCACCTGGGCGCCCGATAGTTTCGGGGTGTGACTCTTGCCTTGAGCCCATCTCAAAATATATGGATTTCTTTTTAAAGCCCTTCCTTAAAGAAGGAAAATCTTATCTTAGAGATACTACAGATTTTTTACTAAAGGTAGAGGGCACTCATTTTGATTCTCAATCACAGATAATGGTTACTATGGATGTGACATCCCTCTACACGCAGATCGCACAGGAAGAGGCTCTTGAGGTGATGGAGCTATACCTAGACAAAAGAGTGAGACCACACAAAGTGCCAACTTCTTTTATCCTAAATTTGGTGGAGGTTGCATTGAAAAAGAACTATTTCTCTTTCACTGGTGAATTCTTCATGCAAGTGAAGTGGACTGCCATGGGGTGTCCTTATGCCCCAGAAATGGCAATCCTCTTCATGGCTCAGTACGAAGAAAAATTTGTGGAGACCAATAATCCATACAAAAATCATATCTCCCAGTGGTATCGCTATATAGATGACGTCTGGCTCCTGTGGCAGGGGAGCCAGGCCGATCTATTGGCCTTCCCCGAATGGCTTAATGCCAGACATGGAGATATAAAATTTTCCATTGAACACAGCAATACCAGAATGACATTTTTGGATGTAGAACTGACATGCGTCCAAGGACAATTAAGAACATCTTTATATAAAAAGGCCACTGACAAAAATACCATCTTGCACCACAGAAGTGCTCATCCAAGAAATTTAAAAGCGAATCTCCCTTACGGGCAACTCCTACAAATAAGGAGGAATTGCTCAGACATGAGGGAATATGAAGATCACGCCCATAATTTTTGCAATGAAATGAAACAGAGTGGGTACCCTAAAAAACTCTTTAAACATTTGTTTAAAAGAGCACATTTCACGCCCTGTGAATGCCTCCTTCAAGTCAAAAAGAAAACAGAATTAGAGAGGCTAGTGTGTGTAACGACCTTTGGTCCAGACACACACAAAATGAGGCAAGCTGTCCTCAAAAATTGGCATCTTTTGAAAGGTTTAGAATGCCCCTTTCCAAGACTCATTTTTGCCTACAAAAAGAACAAGAGTATAGGGCAACAGATCATCAGGGCGGACGTTGCTCTACCGAGAACAAAGACTGATTTACGATCACAATGGAACTTGAAACCCTTTGAGGGGCACCACAAATGTGGGAATTGTGTGGCCTGCCCTAGTACCATGAAGGGAAAGAATTTTGCCATTTGGGTACCAAATGGAAACATTTGGAATTTTCAAATTGCATGACTAAGAATGTAGTCTATGTGATACTGTGCCCTTGCAGGATGATATACATTGGCAAAACAAGCCAACAAGTTAATTTGCGAATCAGCCAACATAGATCACGAATAAAAAAGAAAGTGATGACAGCCCCAATGGTAGAGCATTTTGTGGAAAAGGGGCATGATGAGAATGATTTCAAATGGTCCATTTTGTTTACAATAATCCGAATGAATCTTCCCCCAGATGTAGATAAAATGCTATTACAAAAAGAGGCTTACCTAATCTTGAAATTCAACAGCACCCAGATAGGGGTGAACAACCTGTCCGAAGTAGCAAGACTATAGACCTAAAAGAATTGGGTAATGCCATGTATTTGCATGATGCCACCTTTCCGCACAAGTTGATCATAGTGTCATTTAGCTCTCTCTCGAGGTGACTTGGTTGTCAGTTTATGCGATTTTGGAATTTTAAGAAACAAACTTAAACTATAGCCGTAAAAATGACTTTCTCCTCCCCTTTTTATTCCAAAGTACAAATAAACTATACTATATGCCCCTCATGACTCCATGATTTCTTCTGGCAAGTTGTGCCCGATGCACGTCTATATGCAGCCGGGACATATAAACGACTAGTAAATAGAATCAAGTTTACAAAAGCTGATTGAAAAGAATCAGCGCAACTTCTCATGAGAACATAGTTGCGCTGTGGATATCATTTAATGGGTGACTACATGTCCCATAATACTTTTAAACATCACTCCCAAACAAATTGAGCGAGCACTACCGGGCCGCCATCTTGAATCTATCGGGATCCAGACAGCGGAGGCGCTTGAAAGCTCGAGCAGAAGGTAATGATGCTTGCTCTGCCCTAAGATTTGTTCGTTAGTATTAGAGCATTAAGGCATAAAAACTTACCTAAATACTCGATATTGTCCCACTAGGTGTTGCGCTCATCTTGAAACTTATAAAGATCGTAGCTACTGGCAAAACGATACAGGCACGCCCTGCGTGTGTTTTGTAGTGGCGGTTAACAGGATGAACCGGTGAGGGGTGTATGAACAGTTAAAAATGTTTCCCCGTAATTTCTTGATACAGTGTTGAGATGCAACATGCTGGTTGAAGTGGGGATTCGGCACGTGTAAATAAAAAAACAAATTTCTTCCACTGTAACACTTAAGAAAGGTACGTGTAAACATGGATGGGTTTTGTTGAAACTAATGAACTGTATCACAGTGGAAATGACTAATTTCTGTCATTTTCTTTGGTAGAGTTGTGCATGGAGTAGAAATTTGGGCGAAAGAGTAAGACTTGAACACCACGTGTGTGGAGCGCATTCCAATGTAAGAACAATCGCTTTATTGGGAATAAAGAAATCATTTTCCACAGCCCCCCGCTTCCTGTAACAACCTGGTAGGTTGATTTAGTTAGAGTCAGATAGGTTCAAAATTGAATAAGTGTAACTGCAAGAGAGAAGTGCATACAAGATTGTAAATAAAGCGTTATTGTTTTCTTTACACCTCATGTAAACAAAAAGAAAAAGCCCCAACAAGATTCCAGGAACTGGTTTCCTGGTTTCAAAACGCGTCCACATACTTGGAGGAGTGAATAGTCAACTACAGTATAAACTAGCAGTAGCTAGTCTAAAAGATTATTGATCAGTTTCATTTATTGACTGTACTCCCTGCTTTTTGAATTTGTCTTTCGTATCCTGAAATCGAGTATACATGAATTTATAATGTCTTATGTTTTCTAAAATTCTTTTTGGGATGGATGATGTTGAGAATTAATTTTTTTGTATATATGTTCTATTCTATCTATGTTTGTAAATTGTATTGTATATTAGTGTAAATACATGAATGTACAGTTGTTTCTCTTTTTGACATATAATGTGTTGATAAAGAGCTTTTCAAAGAAAAAAGAAAAAATGAATGGTATAAAATAAAAATACCTGGTCAAATTCAAAATGGTTGGTTGACCTTGATAAATAATATTGAGTATAAAGAAGGGTGGTGTAGGCACGTTTTGTGTTTTTTTGCTTTCAAAAGGGTCCAGACTACCCCATGCCCCAATGGACCTAACTCCTTAGGGTTATTAATACCTAAATCAAGGCGCTGTTTATATGGCAAGAAAGCATTCTTACTGCTCCTTCCAGCACAATCCTATGGCATTCAGCTTAGCAAAAAGTTGAACATGTGACTTCCTACCTGTAAGTCTATAATCCTTGTTTTAAGTTTATTTTTTTAATGGTGTGTTCTTTTATTTAAACGTTTGGGTATGAGCATTTAATGAAACATAAAACATAGAAAATAAAGCAGAGTTCAGCTAACACTTACCTAACAAAGCACCAGCTATTAATGCTGCATTCTTTGTTTTTTGGATGTTAGAGAATAGTTCAAAATGAGTAAATGTTTACAGTAACACAAGATGATATGCAAGATACTTTTCTAAAGTGTTTATGTGTATCAGCAGCAGGCTAAATTATAATAAATCCGAATATTTCCCATGCAATACATAAACTATTCAGAGAACGCAAAATAGTCTGCAAATATCCCCGTTAAAAAAAGTAGACGCTGACATACACTAACTAGTATTCTTCCTTGTTACCCATTATTTAAAGTTTTTCAAGTGTAGCTCTTCATCCAAATAGTACACATAGAGGGATAATTCAGAACTTTAAGAGTCCATATTTATCTATAGTTGAGTTGCTTTTGCACCACGCAATGGGGTGCAATAGCGACACAACCCTTGATGATGAGATTCATCATGGCTTGATGAATCCAGGGTAAGGCAACAAAGCATACCCCTTTCAATATATCCTCTACATCCACTCTCTCATTCTTCCCAAACCCCATACCACTATGATCCCCAAAATAATCCTTTCTAGACTCTCCCCATCTTGACCCCTCCTTGCATCATCTGACACCTCTTTACAATACCAATCCCCCAAATCAAGCCTTTCTAAACTCTTCCCTCTGACTCTTCCCCTCCACATCCTTTTTTACTCATCCCAAGCCTCCTCTTACTGCTACGAGCTCCCCCACCAAAAAATCTAAATAATTCACTCTTCTATCCCTCCATTAACCTTTCAATCAAAATAACAAACTAACATGTCCACTTCTCAGATTTCATACTTCACTATACTAATTCACCACTAATCCTCCATGGATCCCAGCGCAGTGTGCTACTCGCCGAAAAAGCACTTCAACACCTCATCAGGGGTGGCAAGCACTATATAAAAGCAAATCTTTTCCCCTCTTCTATCCCTCCACTACCCTTCTCAATCCCAATAACTGACTTATATCCACCACTCAAATTGCTTTCATATGTCACTATACTAATTCACCACTAATCGTTTATCGGTTCCGGAGTAGCGTGCTACTCGCCAAAAATGCGCAGTTTTAAGGAAGAAGTCACAATGCAGTGGGAAGAGGCAGCCCTGGGGCGCCCCAGCTCAGGTAAACTGTTTTACTTACTTATAAAATGTTCTAAACCTTGTGAATGTAATTGTTAATAGGACGGGAAGGAGGTGGGTGGCGCGTAGTGGGGCTATGTGGAGTGTGCAGAGTTCCTCTCCACTCCGTGGCACTCTGCGTAGCCCCACTACGTACACTATGCCCAGGGTTAATATAAATGCAAACCTTTTACCCTCTTCTACCCCTTCGTTATCCCTCTGAATCCAAATAACTGACTAACCTATCCACCACTCAAATTACTTTCATATTTCACTATACTAATTCAACACTAATCCTTCATGGGTTCTGGAGTAGCGTGCTACATGCCAAAAAAGCTCTTCAACACTCCATCAGGGATAACAAGCGCTATATAAATGCAAACCTTTTTTCCCTCTTCTATCACTCTGCTATCCTCCTGAAACCAAATAACTGACTATATTATCCACCACTCAGATTACTTCGATATTTCACTATACTAATTCAACACAAATCCTTTATGGGTGCCTGAGTAGCGTCCTACTCGCCGAAAAAGCACTTCGAAGCCTCGTCAGGGGTAGTAAGCACTATGTAAATGCAATTATAATACAATACAATATAATATCTGTATACATTGTTGTTTACTTAATGAACTAGAAATCTTATATTTGTTTTTATTTAAAAGGCATGTTTATAACACAATTTAATTAAAATTAAATGCATGTATTAAACATTAAATACATATATTAATTTAATAATTTAATTAGTATTTCTAAAATTAATACATATATGGTGTTTTATTGTGGTATATATTTTTAAAAATATTTTACTATTTTAGAATTATATTTCATTTTTATTTTTATTTTTAAATATTGTTATTTAAAAATAAATGTGATTTAAATGCTAATATTCTGCCCGTGATATTTTTGTAGTTGAAATGTAGGTTCCTTTATTAGGAAAGTGCAATGTCAATATTTTTGATGTCACTGATTTGACATTGATATTATGGCATAAACATTATTTTGTGGTCTGTGATCTGGTTTATTTTAAGTGTTCCATTACTCAAGTAATCTGAAAAATACTCAAAACATTTAACTAATTGCTTTGCAGTGTCTAGAGCACAGCTTACAAAATGGTGGGATAAAATAGGGGGCAAGGCATAATTCTCAAAGAGATGGCTTTTGCTAAATTCTAAGCCTATGAACACCACTTGACAGCTAGTGATAAGAGACTCTATTCCTTTTTTGCCACTAAACTGTAAAGGTCTCATTCGGACTTCACTGTGCATGATTTGTGCTGGTGTTTGCTAGTGCCCAGTTCTGGTACTTATTTGTAAGTTGACATATTTATTATACCTGAGCACTATTTGGGTTACTAAATAACCAGTCCACCACCTGGTGGTGCTTTTTGTGTTTCTCAGTCTTCTTGTCCATTTTCCACTAAGGGCCTATTTACAAGTCTGGTGGTCCTCGGACCCCCGGACTCATGGTGAGGCATTGGTGGCAATCTTCCGACTGCCAAACTATGACTTCAGCAGTTGTGCCACCCGGGACAGCCGACTCTGCCAGGGAATCACTGTTCCCTTGCGGTGGCCCAGCAGTTAAGAGGCATCAATATGAGCATATTAGGACTTTCCTCACAACCATTAATTTCATGGCAGTCTTTCCTCCATGAAAACAGTGGTGGTGAGGAAAGAAAGGGAGCCCAACAGGCCCTTAGGATCTCACTCCATGTGGATGCATACAGGGTGTGCCTAGTTGAAGCATGGAATGGACTTTATAGTCCATGTCGTGCTCGAACTTCCTTTGACATTCCCACTGCGGTGCCAATTTTATAGCCACTGCCATGGGAACGCCTAAGAATCGCCCATCAATAGCTAAAAAAAGTCCTAATACAGCGTCCGTCGCACCACCAAGCTCACAATCGAGCCATTAGTGATGCTGACTGAAGGTGAGAGGAGGTGGGTGTTTAAAGTGATACCACTGGATGTTGTGAGGTTCCTGCATCATCTTTACAGCTCTACAATGCAGCACACAAAGGTGCCCATGGCTTTTACCTCCTTGGAGCAGTGCTTGGAGCAAAGGCTTGAGGGCACAGGACTGTGGTAATGTGTGAAGCAGGTGCTGCATTCTGATGAAAAAGGTTGGTATTTGCTGCTGCCCAGTCCCATGGTTCTCTGTAGGGTATATACCTGTATTGCACATCATGGAGCAAGTCCCTTGAATGAACAGATTTATGCAGCATTGTGTGCTTCTAATGCAAGGACGAAAGCGAGATCAGCCTCAGATCTACAGAGGGAACCACCAACAGTCATTTTCATGCTTGAAAATGCTGAGTTTTGATGCAGGAAGAAGCTATTGTCAGAGGGAGGATAGAGAATCTGGGCAGCCAGGAGCTGGAAGAAGTTACAACATCTCCCAGGTTGGATGGTGGGGTAGGCAGTTGAAGTGTGAGATTGAGTACCCAGAGAGGACTGATGTTGACAATTCCTGGTGCTTTAAATTGTAAGAGTAAAACAATCTCACAGAGAACCACTGGGTCCGCTGAATTTATAGTTTTGTAAAATGAGAGTATGTTTTAATAAACTGTTTCAAAGTTGTCATTTGGTTCTCTGTGGAGCCAGATTAAGAGATGGAGGGGCATTTGTCCAAGCCCCTATCGCCACCACAACGTCACCTATAGTGATGTTGTGGTGGCGATGTAGTGCAGTTCCTATATTCCCAATAGGCTCTGCGCATTGGAATATCATAAACGATAGTTTAGACGTAGGACTGAGGTCGCCTAGGTCTCTACTGAATATGTTAGACTTAATTAGGTATGCCAGCTAGCTCAGAGGTCACTAGAAACTTTCTCGAATGAACAGGATGGAGTTAACTTTCCTGATTAGACAAGAAGGGATTCATTTCTGACAACCGCATAAACATGACAACATTGCTCCCTCCAGAATAAGGAGTATATCTCCAGAGTCGTGTGAAAACAATAGATAGCTATTTCACTCAGTCAATTATGCATGCTTAGTTTCACCAGAGTGCAGAGAAATAGAGAGACGGGCGTTTTCAATAAAAGTTGTTATTTATTGAGCAGGTCTTCTTTCTCTTGCAAGAGAAATGAATTGCCACAGTTGCAATACTTATCATAAAGTAAAGCGTGCACAGTAAAAGGAGTATTATGAAATAATACTGTAAAAGCATTAATATGGTTTCTGAGCCATATGATACTTAAAACGGATAAAATATATACAATTACATACAATGCTAAAAGTTGACCAAACGTACTCAACTGGTGCTTCTAAAATACGCCTACCCGGTGTACCTAACCTAAGCCTAGTACGTGGGAAGGAGTAGGTGAGCTGCAGTTTAAGTTAAGTTAGTTTTACCAAGAATCTGAATCAAGAATTCTCTAAGGGTCTAATCAGCTCCGTACCTTGGATTTAGAATTAAGGAGGTCTTGTATCTCTTTCTCAGGACTCAATCTCCCAGCAACCCGCAAGTGTGACAGGTAACACTGGAGCTGGATTTCTCTGCAGGAGAAAAGACAGTGTCTCTCTCAGTGCGTCAAATGGGATGGTCGGCTTCCTTCGGCACTCGCATCAGCTGGGCTTTGGGTAAGTAGATAGCCGCTCTGCTCCAAACCACCGTGTGTTGCTTAAGGCAAATGCTGGTATATTTATACCTGGAAGGTGCCGTGTTCGACGTAAGGTTGGACATAAGACGTCACTAGGAACTTCCACTAAGAACTGTCAGTTCTTTCAGGACTCTCAGGAGTTCTAGGACAAATCAAAACAAAAGCAGGGGGAATTCCCGTGCTGCTGGAGGTTTATTTTGTTTAAAGAACGCGTTGTACTTTCTAGGAGTCTAGGGAAGTAGCCTTGCCTTATTTAGACTGCATTGGCGATGACTAAATTGCAGCTTTAAGCCACTTAACGTGGCTCACTGTTGCCTTGTACATAGGGCCCCTTTCACGCTATGCTTAGCGTGAAAGTGGTGGACAGTGGGTGTTGTTGTGGGTGTTCCACTGCCTCACCCATTCATTTTGACGCTGCCCCCTATGTACAAGGGTGGCATACATAGGAGGCAGCGCCAAAATTAAGACCTGGTAAAAACTGGTCTTAAAATGGCGAAATGAGGAGAAATGTATTATTTCTCCTCGTTTTTGCTGTTTCCATGTGTGCTGCCTCGTGCAGCACACATGCCATTGTTGGTTTATGAACAGGAAAGTGTCTGAAGTATTCCACATAAATAAAGAATTGTCCACATATAGATACTCGAAGGATTTATTCATAAGAGGACCCCATCCACCAAACAGGAGATCAGGACAGGAACTGATAATTTACTCTTTCAAAACTAATTACAGAATTCAATGACATACTTAACATTCCTAAGTTACTAACACCAATGACATGCTTATAGTTCTACTATGACACATCACTATTCTAACATCAGCCTATTGAACAAGTTACTACAAGTGTAGCATTCTACAGTGTCCCTTCCTGTACATAAACAAACGGGAAAAAAAATGTCACTTAGTCACTTTCATGTGTGCTGCATGAAGCAGCTGGCGTGAAAGGGACAGAATGGCATTTCAATATTGTTTATGTGCAGGAAGGGACACCTTCCTGCACATAAACAATCCTCCCCTGCACGCACACACCATTGAGGGTGCCTGCGTTGGCACTAAGTTGCTAAACTTAGCACCATTGCAGGGAGAAATGCAAGGATGAACCACCTTCTTGTAAATATGATGCAGCCTTGCATTTCAGAAGTGGAGGAGAGAGACGTTAAGCCATGAAGGATAACGCCTCTCTCCTCCATTTCCTTATACATATCCCCAGGAATGTTTTAATTTTGTTGCAAAATGGGACTATACCTCATCTAAGTTTTCCTTCCTTTACTGAACTAGTATTACAAGAAAAACTAGATACAGCTTGCTTATTTACTTGAAATGATAAGTATTAGTCACAACTGAGAACTCAGATCATTGGAATAACGTGTTGGCCCTCTATTATGGGATATTGCTATGTGACAGCAAATACTGTGTGAGACTTTGCCATCTTTTTAGACTTTTTATTCACCCTTGAACATCAAGCTACTAACGCTGCTGGCAGTTGCTTCTTCCTTTTCACAATTTAAAAAAGAATTTGATCTTTTCTTGACTCTGACCTCTATCTACCAGTGATCAACACCTTCATCCAGTGTAGTTTGGGTTATAGTAACTCAAACAACTAAGCCTCTCCAGCTTTACCACCTCTAGTTAGCACAAACCTCTACAGCCTGCATGATAGAAGGTTCATCTAGATGACGTCATATCACCCCAGTTTTTCTGTCCCTCCGTTGCTGCCCATTGAAAGCAGTAATTCTCATATCTGTGACTACCATCCATAAAGCAACTACCACCGTAGTCCGTCCTTCATGTTCTCTAAAAGTTCATGGTACAAACCTACGAGAAGTCTGAATTCTGCAGACCAGTTTCTGTTGCTTATGCCTAAATCAAGGCTCTGTTTATATGGCAAAAAACATTCTTAATAGTCACCCACGACTGAAACCCCTTGCTGCTGCTCCTTCCACCGCAAGCCTATGCCATTCAGCTTAGCCAAAAGTTGAACACGTGACTTCCTACCTGTAAGTCTATACCCCGTGTTTTTAGGTTCTTTTTTTAATGGTTTGTTCTATTATTCAAACGTTTGGGTATGACATTTAATGAAACATAAAACATAAAAAAATAAAGCAGAGTTCAGCTAACACATACCTAACAAAGCACCAGGCTACAAATGCTGGATTCTTTGTTTATTGGATGTTAGAAAATAGTTCAAAATGAGTCAATTTTTACAGTAACACAATATGATATGCGAGATACTTTTTTTAAAGTGTATTTGTATATCAGCAGCAGATTAAATCAGAATAAATCTGAATTTTTCCCATGCAATACTTAACTATTCAGAGAAAGCAAAATAGTCTGCAAATATCGCCCTTGAAGAAAGTAGACACTGACATACACTAACTAGTATTCTCCCTTGTTACCTATTCATTTAAGTGTTTCAAATGTAGCGCTTCATCTAAATAATACACAGAGAGGGATGATTAAGATCTTTCAGAGGCCAAATTTACCTATAGTTCTGTTGCTTTTGCACCACGCAATGGGGTGCATTAGCAACACAACCCTTGATGATGAGATTTAACAGTGGCTTGATAAATCCAGGGTAACACAACGCAGCACAAATCGCTGCATTGGAATACTGTGCCCTAGGGAGGCACCCCACGATTGGAGTGTGAGTATTCCCACACAAAACACATTGATTTTGATGCATTCCCAGATTTACCATATGTGGTAGACATTGAAGTGCCAAAACTGCTACGCCTCCCAGGTGAGGCGCGACACGGACAAACAATTATTTCTCTTCTTTTTTTCCTGTTTCTATGAATGCTGCATTCTGCAGCACACACAGAAAGAGGAAAATGTATCAGGGGATTGTTTTTGTGCAGGTAGTTCCCCCTTCCTGTACAAAAACAATCCTGCAAACAGCACAGGCACCCGTGCACCATGGTGCAAGGCACCTGCATTGGCGCTAGGCAGCACATGTGCACCAGCGCTGGAAAATGACTGGAATGTGCCATACAATGTTAAGTACAGTGCTTTCCTCCCTGTTAGAAATGGGGGTCTCTAGCTGGCATGGGTTTGCAACTTTGTCCAAGTTGGGACCCTTCTTCCTAGTCATCATTGTCCAAAAAAAAAGTATTTTTCATTAATCATTCATTCATTCATTCATTCATTCATTCATTTCAATCTTTATTTCGATCTATTTAGATCATAAAAGAGTACAGCAGTGTAAAACAATTTAAAACTGTCAATATAAGAGGATTTAAGAACAATACAGTCTGATTAAAATCAATTACAAAACAATATGTTAGAGAGTCATAAAAAGCAATTCATTTATCTGTTACAGACTTGATGCAGCGGTTACGGATATGCCACATTGCTGTTAAGAATTTAGCCACTGCAAAGACAATTGGGGGGGATAGTTCTGTCTTTAATATTCTGTAAGCTGGGAGGTAGTGCCAGAAACCGAGATTTTTAAGAAGTGGGACAAGCCAGTACTTCCTAGGTCTTTGGTAAGCTATACAAAAGAATATAACATGGAGGTCATTTTCTCAGGGATGTGAGCATGTTGGGCACAGTGTTAAGGGCTGGAACTTAGCCCAGCGATCCGTAAATGCTCTGAGAGGAAGAGTGCTGTATCGCCACTGCATAAATAATTTTCTGGTGATAACTGGGCTGTCTCAAGGTGGAATGAGTCTTTAGATTTAATGAACAAATTTGTTAAAGACCCCTCGCATGTGCTCTTGATTGAGGCAAATAGCTTGTACTCGTAGAATACCCTCGAAAGAAGTTTACGTGGGATCCTACAGCATGCATTCCCTGGGTCCAGCCATAGTTCTGGTCTTCCTAGTGTTTCACATGTTTGTTTGATATATCTCAACCATGGGATTTGTGCAGCATTAGGTAGGCGTAGGATCTCTTCGAGCTCAGCCCTATAATTCAATAGTTCTGGCGTACTCCAGATTCTACGCCAAAAAATTATAGGTTTTAGTCCCAGCTCTTCTGTAATAGGTCTAAGACCTAAGTCTAGTCTCAGCGGGAGCAGGGGGGTGCTAGGAGGAAGGGCTGCCAGCTGCCTTATGAAGTTGTTCTCACTAATCTGCAAGTTCTGGCCAGTTGTATAACCCCATATTTCTCCACCATAGCTAACTGCCCCTCTTGCCTGCATTTTGTAGATTTGGAGGAGGGGACCAAAAGGCTTATAGGTCGACCTACTTTCCATCCTGGAGATACCACCCGCTAAATGAACCAGTTTCATGTTAGCCTTACTTCGGTGCGAGTTCCATGTCATATTCTGGTTGATGGTTACCCCCAAGTATTCGAAAGTGAGGACCCTCTCTAGTCTTTAATGCCCTATGGTGGGATTCGGGTGAGTTGAGGGGGGCGGGTTGAAGATCATGTATTTGGTTTTCAGGGCATTGGTCTCCAGCCCACGCTCCACACAAAAGGTCGAGAACCCGTCCAAGACCCTTTGTATACCCATGGGGGACTTGGACAGCAGCAGGGTGTCGTCCGCGAACATGATGGCGGGCACCCTGCTGCCGTTGAGCTTGGGAGCGTCAATGTCGCTCAACCTGTTCAGATGGTCGATTATCCCGTTGACAAAGAGGCAGAACAGGGTCGGTGCAAGCACAAAGCCCTGTCTTACCCCTCTGTCAACGGGGAATCTTCCCGAGAGTGCCCTATCTCTGCCACACCTAACCCGAGCAAAGTTCCCCTGGTGTAATCTTATCAGGATTGACAGAATATCAGCTGCGATCCCCAGCTCCACTAAGACGGTCCATAATTTGTCTCTAGGCACTAAATCGAAGGCTGCAGGAAAACCGTGCACAAGCTGCCACCCTCGATTGTCGCAGTCTTCCAAAACAAAAGATTCAGACGAAAGATCTGGTCCGTGGTTTTCATTAATCACTCAAAGTGAAACCCCTTTTCGTGTCAGTAGGAATAAGTATGCATCCTAACAAACATTTTAGGCAATTCAAACTTTTTTTTAAATTAACGGTTATCTTTTATGCTCCAAGGAGTAGTGGAGTAACTATGATCCTAAAACATTAAAGCATAGAAACTGAAAGCATAAGGAATCTCTGGGTACTACCAATCTGATGGCATGATTTTCCAGCACTTGACTTCTACAAACGATGGGACTTATTTATGAGCCTTTGTTTCACTTTTATCACACCGGGGTGTCACTTTTAATGACACCCCGACAGCTTAAAAAATGCACCAGGTTGTTCCCTATTTAAAATGTGACGCAGATGCGCCACTTTGTAATGCCCTGCACTACATTATACCTGTCCCAGGTATAATGTATGCAGGGTGAGCGTAACCCTGCAAAAAACCTCTTAGAAGTGGCGCTGAGAAATCTATCAGATTTCACTGCGGCATTTTTAGGATGCCATTGCATCAAAACCTTACGCCTGCCTCCTGGCAGGTGTAAGACTGATGCAAGCCCTTTCACATGGGGCTTGCCCCATATGAAAGAACACATTGCTGGAGTTGGGTCTGTTTTCAGACACAACCCACCCAGCAAAGCGTCACTTTTGCGCCTACAGATACGTTAGAAATACTGACATATCTGTAACTTCTTGCAAAATGATGCATCATACAGTTAATTTGACGCATCCATCTTGCCGCAAGCAGGGCGCACTGAGGAGTGACGCATCGCTGTTTTCACACAGCGACGCGTCACTTCTCACAAATAAGTCCCTACGTCTCCAGCTTTATCCTTAGCAATGCTGAACTACTCTTTTTATAGCTAATGCCAGTATTTCTTTAACAAACTTGCTTACCTCCCAATTCCTATTTCTAGTTCCATTATTTCACAACTCTTTTGTTAAAAAAGAAAATATGTGTTTTCTAATGTTACTCCTGAGCCTTCCTTCCTCCAGTTTTGTATAATTTCCGGTAGTTCTGGAGCAATATTCTTCTGATAAATGTGTGCCTTTATTACCTTCAGAAAATATATCCTGTTAAGCTCATAACTTCTAAGGGGCAATTTTTCAGTCATTATATTAATATTATTATGCTACTCAAAATCCATCATCTGATGAATGGCATTTGTTCGACTTTTGTTCTGCTTCTTTTTCTATTGATGAATTTCTCACAGAGGGGTTATTGGGGCAGCTCTCAGCCTTAGCCTTGTGTAGAGTATTCTGCCCTCTGTTGATTTGTATTTGGATGATTCGTTACAGCTCTGGTAAACTCAAGGACTTCATTTGATTAAGTGGATTCTCTGATGGTGACTATTATGTATCTGTTTTTTTCTGATTCTGATTCAGAAGTTATTTGTCCGACTCCTATAAGCATACACAGTTATCAGGTTTAGCTTATGTAATAAACACGACGGTGCTCCAGTGAGGAAAGTACGGCCTATTAAAATAAAAAATGTGTTTTGCAAATACTCCAGTGCACTGATTTGTTGATGGATGCATTGCAGGATGCAAGCCAGGACTGGGTACATTTTAACTGCAGTGTAGGGTCTTAGGGCCAGATGCATCAAAGGGTTTTGCCCATTTGGTGTCTATGGGAAAATGTGTTGATGCATATGGCCCTTAGACCAGAATACCTGGACGTGATGAGGGTTTTTTCGCAAACTTTTTTTTTACAAAGTAAGAAGTGACCAATTACAATCCACACCCAGATTCTACAGCTTAGCTGCTCATCTTTTGCTCTACAGCATTTGCTTTAACAATTTATACTGCTCAACTGGCCTACTATTAACTGCACACCAAAGGCCAGATTTACTAAAACGATTCCCTAGGTTTGGTCACAAAAGCAACACAAACTGAAGCAAAGTTTTGAATTTAGATTGTATTGCTCTGGAAGGTTCTCCTAAAGGCAAAGTACCTCTATGTGCTGTTTTGTGCTAGTGTCTGTCAATTACCCATGCTTTTTAACAGAAAGTTCCATATGCTAAAAAGGTGCACAGAGCTAAGCCCCTAGAGGTGAAATGTTGGCGAAAAGATTTCTTATCTACAACTTTTTCCAAATTTGCATGCGTGCTGCACTTGGCCGCACACATAAAAACGTTGAAAAGTTTGAACCCATGTTTATGGATAGAATGGTTTACTGGAAGACTTCACTTCCAGTACAAAGCCTATGCTAGATGTCACAAGCACACCTTTGCTTAACTGTGCACAGCTGTGCGCAAGTTAGCCTAAAGTGCAACAGCACATGTGCAGAGAACAACAGCACCATACATTTGTAAATATGGCACTATCTTGATCTCTCACTTTTATGCAAAATCGTGCAACTATGGTTCCTGCACTGTATAGTAAAACCTTTTAGTAAATTTACCCCAAATGAATCACAGACTAAAATATTGGTAAAGCACCGTCTCAAACCAAGTGCCCGATTACGATGTTGGAAGGACCGCCACTGACAGACCATCTGTGGAAGTCCATCTGACATCTGGGGCCATGGCCTCACCGCTGCATTATGATGCTGGAGGCAGAGGGCGGAGGGACCAACTGATACCTCCGACAGGCTCAGAGAGCCAGTTGGAGTGTCGATCAGAGTGTAATACCCTACAATGGGGGTGGAACCTGCGGAGGCACCGCCGTAGGGTTTACGTGGTCACTTTTGCCTCTGCCTTTACATAGCGGCCCGACTGCCATGTAAAGGCAGATGGAATGGGGCTTTGGGGGCCCCTAGCAGGGCCCCCGTCACCTGTGGAATTCTGCTATCGGCAAAGGGATGGCACAAGTGGTGCCCCCCAAACATCAGTGCATGGATGTTTGTAAACATAGAACTGCCTCCACTGCAGTTTTCTTAATATTCTAATGGGCTCTTAGTCAGAGATTATCATAAATCATACTGTCATTTACTCAGAACCCCACAACTTAAGTGAAACCACAAAAGCACTTACAGTCTAAAGGTTAATTACGTTGCCAAGGCGTATGTATCATTCAATATTTTATTGTAAAAAAAAAGAGATTATTAAAAACATTTGAAGATACCAATCAAGTGTACATATACTACTTATAAAGTTATAAACTGTTATATCAATGTACAAATTCATATAGCATGAAATACCTACCATACATACAATAACAAAAAGGATTCTTTTACAAACCACCTCAGGTGTTGACTAGCTGCAGGGACTAGCTACCCATTAACTACTATCTCCCACACTCCTAACTCACATAATTAGAGGATTTAAGGGACCCCCCTGACACCAGAACCTCAGAAATGAACAACTTACTTCAAAGAAGGACCAACAGTTCTAAAAGTACTAAAAGTAAAATGGGACAGAAATGTGCTGAATGACAATAAATACTTTGATGGTAGCAGTTTGCAAATAGAATGTGTCCAATCAACACACAGTTCTCGGTGTAAGACTCAAATGATTGTAGTGTCCGCGGATGTCACCCACTCAATACACGCCCTATCTCGTAATAAGGCATCAGGCCTCGACGGACTTCCACTGGAGTACTACACAGCATTCTCCTCCCTCCTGGTCCTGCAGTTAACTCTAATGTTTGCGACGGCCCTCGAACTAGGGAAGTTACCCCAATCCCTAAGGGAATCTGTCATTGTGACCTTTCTGAAGCCACATCGGGACCCGCAACTACGGGCGTCATATCGTCCATTTATGCTCTTATCCGCCGACTGTAAAATCCTAGGGATAATACTAGCCAATAGATATATTCAAAGAGGCAGAACAGGGTCGGTGCAAGCACAAAGCGTTATACCTGTCCCAGGTATAATGTATGCAGGGTGAGCGTAACCCTGCAAAAAACCTCTTAGACGTGGCGCTGAGAAATCTATCAGATTTCACTGCGGCATTTTTAGGATGCCATTGCATCAAAACCTTACGCCTGCCTCCTGGCAGGTGTAAGACTGACGCAAGCCCTTTCACATGGGGCTTGCCCCATATGAAAGAACACATTGCTGGAGTTGGGTCTGTTTTCAGACACAACCCACCCAGCAAAGCGATAATACTAGCCAATAGATATATTCAAATAATACGTCCCCTGTTCCACCCAGATCAATGTGGGTTCGTCCGTGGCAGGAACACCTCCCAAAACATTCGCCGCATCTTCCACGTGCAGGATCAGGTGAAAGACATATACCCACGATCTGCCTGTCTCATCCTAGACCTCGAGAAGGCTTTTGACACCCTCACCTAGCAATTCCTATTTTCTGTCTTGCGCCGACTTAACATCGGCCCCGTTCTCTTAGCGTACATGCAGCTCTTATATACCGGTCTTACCACACGGGTCCGGATAGTGAGACACATCTCCGCGGCCTTTGAGGAACAGAAGGGTAAGCGGCAAGGCTGCCCCCTCTCGCCTCTCCTCTTCGCCCTCGCGGTCGAACCTCTGGCCATTAGATTACGCCAGGAGGGCATGCAGTGGGGCATCCCACTCGCGGATGTCACACACAGCGTTTCCATGTACGCTGACAACCTCTTAATTTATGTACGGGACATCTTGGAAGACCTCACTCCCATATCGACGACGCTCACGGAATTCGCAGACGCCTCCGGACTCCGAGTAAACTGGGACAAGTCTACGATATACCCATTCCACCCGGACTTACCCCCTCACGACATATGGTTGGGGGCACAGAGAGTGTCCTGGACTACGGAGGCCCCCCGATACCTCGGGATCCGTCTTTACCACTCTCCTGCCGACATCTTTGAGGGCAACCATTGCAGGGCACTGGCTGGCATCCGGTCGGCGGTCGGCTTTTGGACAAACCTCCCGCTCGCCCCAATTGGCCGAGTGGCTTTAGCTAAAATGATCATGCTCCCCCGGCTCCTGTATCACTTTACGAACCTGCCGGTGATCCCACCCAAAACCTTCTTTCGCGACCTCAACTCCCTCCTCGACACGCTCATCTGGGGATCAGGCAGGCGTAGAATAGCGCTGAGGACACTGCAGCTAACTACCACCCAAGGGGGCCTAGGGGCCCCGTCCTTTAAGTCTTACTTCCTGGCGGCACGTCTTCAATGGCTGTCTTACTGCACAGCGGATTGGTACATGAATTAAACACAGACCCCGACAGGTAGGATCCCTGTGCCGGAGCTCACCCGTCTCCTTTTTCCTGGCACCAAACCACAACGTACATACCCCTTACAAGTTACGGTGGCGTGCCACTGTATGCTCCGGGTACACCGCAGGTCGCCTTATACACCCCCATACTCCCCCTTACTCCCGCTAGTCGGCTGGCCCAGGCTCGAGACATAATTTCCGACCAACATGCTAACGGCATGGACGGTATGCGAGATCACGGACATGGAGTCCTTCTTCGAAGAAGGGCAGATTAAATCATTCCAACACCTTGTGAACGAGTACGGTCCCCCCGCGTCAGTTCCTGCAGTATCACCAACTTCTCGAAGGCTTCCACCCCATCACAATCTCCAACATTTGAGAACCAAACACACACCCGGTCATACACGCTATCCAGCGCATGGGGAGGGGGACACTTGATCACCTGGCTATACAAGGCACTACGTGAACTGACATACACACCCCTGACGGCCCTTTGGGCCACATGGGAAGACTAAATCCGCCGTCCACTGCACGAGTCAGAATGGATCAAAGCCCTCGAGGCCCCAAAAAAGACATCTAGGAATGCCCGCTTTAAAAACATACAATTCAACATACTCCATAGGGCGTATTTGACGCCAGCACGCCTGCACAAATTCTATCCAGATACTCAATTTCTCTACCCCAGATGCCACTCCCCGGACGCAGACTTTCACTACATGTTCTGGAGCTGCCCTGCTCTCCGATCCTTATGGCAGGCTGGTCATGATACTCTAAGAGACCTCACGGGAATCACGACCCTGGCCACATGGGAAGCTAGTGCGCTAGGCATATTCAGAATACAGAAACATCTTAAAGCGCATAAGTGTTTCATCTCCCTAGCATTATTACTAACAAAAAGGAGTATAGCCATGCACTGGCAGTCCCCCACAGGCCCCCCTCTGGCGGCATGGTTGGGTGCGGTATGTAAGTGGGCAGCGGCAGAGGAAGATGCGCTGTGAGAAGAAGAGGTTAAAGGAATCCAAAAACACCCCATTTCCATGGAGTGGGCCATGCTACTACACCACTTTAAACAGACGAAACATGAGAGGGACCAAGACGCTCACCCGTCCAATCCCACTACCCTTCACTCCCAAACGCAGACATGATTACAGACCCTGCACCCCCGCCGACGGCACGATTGTGCTGCCAACAAGTTCCTCCTACATCCTGTCCTTTTAGTCCATTACAGCCCACCGCTGGCCCTCCGCAGTCCCCTCTCTAACTACACTAGTATGCTACTGCACAATCCACCAAATCCTATATCACCCAACCCGTATCGTCCTTCCACTGCCTGCACTATGCGCCTACATGTTCCCTTCCCTAGTTTGCACCCCAACCTTTCTTTATACTACTGGTACATGAACCATACAGACCTGTTCCACGTGCCACTGCTATTCTCTTTTAGACTTACATGAATGACGGTACATGTTATGGCTTATGTATCTGACGATGTGATCTGTACTGTTCAATGACAAAATGCCAATAAAAACAAGTAAAAAAAAAACGACTCAAATAATTGTCTTCAGTAGGCTGCAGTACCATATGTCATCACAAGTAATACAAAAAAAAATTCTTGCTGGCTGCTGTACCTTAGGTCATGACTAGTTGACCCTAAAGTCAGTCATATGGTCTTGCTTTAATTAGGCTGCAGTACCTTGGGCTGTTCCTAGAAGTCCCTGGATTCAGAAACAAATATTTTGCTAACAAGCAGCAATACCTGATGCCATTACTGGAGGTTTCTGGCATCGGACATATTTTCTTCCTACAGTCAGGCTGCAACATCTTATACAATTTCTCTAGGTCCTACAGATGTCTACAATGCCGCTTTAATCTCAAAATATCAGAAAATTAAGAATTGAACTGATGTCCTTAAATATCATTTTTTGAAATATGAAAGAAATAGTGGCAAAACATGACTGTACTTTTGTTTTCAGTAGGTCTGATCACAGAGGGGCAGTGGCTTCAATATACATTGGTATATTCACTTTCACAAGTCTATTAATTTTGATGATTGTTTATGTCCTAATTAAGTATTTGAATGCTGGGTTGTGATGATTCTTGTCTTTAAAATAGTTCTAAATTCATTCAAGGTCATTTTAAGTCATTTCTTTCTGTCAGGCAAAATGCAGTTCTGTGGGTATAATGGCTAAACAAAAGCTGCTGCTGATGCCAGGCAACAACGAGTTTCTTCATATTATTAGTATTGAAAGACTACAGCTCATCCATTCAAAACACTTTGACTGTGATATGCTTCTGAGCTGAACAAACATGGGGGAATGCCATCAAACAATCAGCGTCAGTGACATAAGATAAAAAGCAGAATAATCCAATCATGAGCGAGGGACTTACCTAAAGTTGACATTAAGTACACATGAGAGTAATCGAAGTGATAAGTCTGCAGAAGACATCTAGAGCTGTCTGTAACAAGACCTTAAAAGGGACTGTTTCGTGACACAATCAAGAGACCATTGGGTCTTTGACAGACTGCTTCCTTGAGCTGTTTACTTCAGACAATCCCAACTCCTGCTGTAAGATTGTTTAGCAATACGTCTCTGATCATGTCACTGTGGTATTCTCCATGTCTAAATCCCAGAAAAAAAGTATTTGGAGTAATCTATATTGCAGCAATACTACCATAACCACATGCTGCAAAATACTTATTTGGCATATAAATGTTATCAAAGATGAGAGTTTTGTTATATTTTGTGTTTTTTTTATATAGCACATGTTAGACCTGTCAGCTTTAGTGTGGTCTTCGCCCAAACATTTTGCCTTCCTCCTCCATTTTTTTCTAGCCTTGTTTTTGCTGAACATTGCTAAAGTGCTTGTGCTCTCTCCTCTAAACATGGTAACATTGGTTTATACTCAATTAGTCCATTTAATTTACTTATAAATATATAGAAGGTGGCATTCCATGTGCCCAGGGCCAGTAAATTAAATACTTCTAGAGGATCTACAGCACTGTTTGTGCCACACACTTAAGCAGCCCATTAAATATGTCTCAGACCTACCATTGCAGCCTGTATGTGTGCGGCTTTAAACTGCCACTTCAACCTGGCAAAATAAACCTTTCGCCAGGCCCAAACATTCCTTTTCAATACATATAAGTTACCCGTACGGTAGGTCCTGGACAGCCCAGAGGGCAGCGTGCAATTTATTTAAAAGGTTGGACATGTACTTTTAAGTTTTACATGTCATGGTAGTGAAAAAAAATTACATTTGTTTTTCACTACTGCAAGGCATACCTCTCCCATAGGTAAGGTAAAAGTGTATTAAGCATAGGTAATTAAAACCAGTGCAATACATTTTACAAGAAAAGAAAATCGTAAGACATCAATTTTTAAAACCGTTAAAATAAGCATAAAATTGAAAGTACATTGCTGTTTGCACCAAGTATAGCTCAGTATGGCTGCTCAAGCACATTTTTACATAGGGTGGAGCAGTGAGTTTCCTTGCGACCTATTGTGTATCTACTTATTGGCCTGTATCTGTGATATTGATCCCTGATTTTAGCAGTCTTGGCATTCTTTGCTCGACCCTTGCGAGAAATTTCACATATCTGCAATTTAATTTAGTGTTTAATGGATTTAGGCAGGCGAGCACCGCTTGCCTTCTGGTACTGATCTCTTTTTGCTTAAATTGATCTGTAAGGAGCAGTTGGCGTGCTTGTTGTAGTTCTTCACAGAGACAGTTAATGTGGAGAATATCACTCTTTTTTGAGTTGCAAAGCATGCAGGCCTCATTACCATCTTTCCTAAGCCATGGTGGAAGGTACTCTGTGCTTGGCAGAATCCCTAGTCTGTATTTTAAGAACTTCATTTTTATTGCTTTTGGGTAACCCTGGTTAAAGTATGTTTGTGGTGTTAGAGATTTGTAAGAATTGAGGGTCATCCATGCATGCGATCTTTTGGAGAATAAGGCCTTGTCCTCTAGTAAAGAAAGTGATTTAACATTTTAACAGACTAGTTTAAAAAAAATACAGTGCCCAAGTTGTGTGTCCCAAAGCACTGAGAGTTTGGTCGCTTCCAACGCTGCAAGCAAGTAGGTTCTTGCCTGAGAAGCTTCCCTGCCTTGTATGTCCTGCCACAGCAGAGCCTTTAAAGTGTCTGTAGTGGCGGTTTTAAGTTTGTGCCAGCAAATGATATATGCTCCGTACCTGGCTAGATCTTGCTTTTGCAGGCCGAACTCCAGTCTTATTTGAGCCGGGGAGGGATGGAGCGGAAGCGAGAACATTGTTCTATAAGCTTTGACCTGTGTGTTATCTCTTCCCCGCAAAGCCTCGCTGCCATAGGTGATCGAGGGAAGCTGCTTCGCCTGGATGACTTTCAAAAAAGTGAGTCAGGGTCGGTCCCATCAGTTGAGTTGTTAGGTTTTTCATTGTCAAAGCAATCAGTGCTCCTCTCCTTCTTATTTCCTGCTTCTGCTGTGCAAATGAGCCTTCTCTGTCAAAGATGACTCCCGGATATTTGTACTCAAAAGCTGGCTCAGTTTTTAAACCATCAAGAGACCAGTTCATCTATCGTTTTTTATAGGAGTTAATTTACATCGTACGAGTCTTACTGAGGTTTATTTTTAGGGTGTTTTCCATTGTATATTTATGCATTTCCGTCAGAAGACGTTGGAGACCAATGTAAGTGTGGCTGAGTAGCACAACATCATCTGCATACAGAAGATTGCTCAGAGTTTTCCCGGCTATCCTCGGTGAGTGGGAGTTGCAGGCATCGAGAGGTCTCGGTAAATCCTCCATAAAGAGGTTGAACAATATTGGCGCAAGCATGCACCCTTGTTTGAGGCCTTTGGTGGTACGAACTTTTGAGGACAGATGGGGGCCGCCTCCTAGTTTCACCTGCACCCAGGTGTCAGTATGAAGAAGCTTCAGCATGTTCAGTATGCCCCATTGAGCCAGTTTCCCCCATAGTCTGCCTCTCTCGATGTTATCGAATGCTGCACTGAAGTCGATGTAACACAAATTCAGTGGGAGCTTTGTGGATTTTGCTGCATCGATAATTAATGAAATGGCAAGGATGTTTGTTGCTGTTCCGGTCTTTTTCCGAAAGCCAGTCTGGTTCAGCGGTATGATCAGGTTTGACTCAGGCCAAAGTGCAATCTCCTCTAGTATGGTGCCGGCAAAATATTTCGCCTCGTTGTCAATGAGGGCTACTAAACGATAGTTGTTTGGGTCGGTCTTGTCTCCTTTTTTGTAAATAGGAATGATCGTCGACCCCCTCCAGGATTCTGGGATTCTCTTTAGTAGCTTAATTTCCGTGAATAGAGTTTGCATGATGTCCGCCCACTCTGTGTTTTTTGCTTTAAAGGGGGCAGGTGGAATACCATTTGGTCACGGGGCGCCTTCCTTCCTGCCTTTAGCTATCTGCTTTTTGATTAAGGCTATCTGCTGGAACCTCGAGTTATCTTGGGAGTTGGTAATTGTGCCTTGATAGGCCTATCCCAATGTCTCAAGCGTGTGTGTTTCGCAGTTTGACTCTGTGATCTTATCGATCCTCTTTTAAGCTCCTGCATACTCTTTGTGGTCATTGAAGTGACTGGAGAGGTATTTGATCCAAATCTCTTCAGTGATGTGAGAACCTAATTCTTTGTGTTGCGGACGCATGATCCCGTTCACTGATTGCCAGAAGCGTGCGCTGTTGTTAGACTTTATGTCGTATAGGAGTTTTGCCCAAGGCCTCATTTTCAACATCTTTTTTGGTATTCCATTTTGTTTGTTTAAACACTGCCCTTTGTTGTTTCAGCTCTGCTCGTAAGCTGATATTGTTGGGGGCTATTCTCAGCTTCCGTAGTGTCAGGTTTACTGATCTTTTTAGTTTCTTTAGTTGTGCTCTCTGTTCTTTCTTTAGATTGTTCTTGCTGCACTCTTTGTGAGGATTGACTTTTGGGATAGCATTAACTGCTAGTTCTTTTAGCACTGTTCCCATAAAAAAATCCCAATAGATAGTATGCCCGTCGGCAGTTGATTTTTGGATGTTGAAAAGTTGGAGTGCAGCTTCGGCCAGAAGGGTCGAGTTAGCTGGCGTACATTTGATCGTTTTTTGATTCATGGAGTAGGTCAGCCCCAGCGTTGTGTCTGGCCTGATTACGGTTGGCGTCTTTGACATTATATGGCATTCCTGGAGGCGGTGATTGCTTTCACCCTTATCTCCCATTCTAAACCCCAAAATGTATGGAAATAGCGCAAGACTAGCGAAAGTGTAGTCCAGGATGGAGCTCGTCGTGATCAAGTAGAAAGATTATACTGGAGGAGAGTCTGTCGAAAATCTTCCATTCAATGCCCGAAGGTTTTGATGTTCTAGGTCATGGAGAAAGCGGTTGTTGGGATGTTTTTTCCTATTTGGTGGGGCGCTTTGCAATGGTATATTATAAATTCTGTTTAGAGCCAGTTCCTCCTCTCCTTCTGACGAGCCAAGTAGATCTTGATTTAGGTCCCCTGTCAGAAGGAAGAGTGGCTTTTCCATCTGGGTGACATACTCAGCCAATTGATTGGTAATTTTGGATGAATCTTTTGCTCTATTTTTTGGGTGGACGTATGGGTTAATTATGCATACCTCTTCTTCTTTATTCCCAAGGACAAATTTTATTTTGACTGTTAATGTTGTAGATGAAGATGAATCCATAAGGGTCGCTGAAGATATTGATGTGGTGGACACATAGTTGGCCAAACCTCCTGAGTGATGGCTGAACCTACTAGTCCTTACTGCTGATGTAGCAAAGCAAGTGTAGCCCATGATGTGCTGAGGGGCTGTAAGCCAAGTTTCTTGCAGCGTTATTACATCAAAGAGGGTGATGTAATGCTGGAAGTCTGGGCCGTCCATTTTTGAGGTTAGGACTTTCATATTCCAAGAGCAGATGCCTAGGGTTGGTGCTCTTCCCCCGCTACCTCCTCTGACTTGTGAGTAGCGTCAGTCCTCCTCAGGGCATATAAAGATGGTGCGGGACAGTGTTTCTCTTATTGGAACTTGGTTTTGCTCTGATACCACCGTTGAACATGCTTCCGATCAAACCCAGGTACTGCTTATACTCCTTTTTGGTGAGCTTCCTCGTGCAGCCCTGACTGCACTGAGAGTATGAATCTGATGTTTCTTTGGGGCTCAGTGAGGGTCTGCTGCGGCCACTGAGCGTGCTTATGGTCGATGCCAGGGGCTACTTTTTCTTCTTTTAGGTGAGCTTCCGAGTGCATCCCTGAGTACACTGAAGGTATGAACCTGATGTGTCTTTGGTGCTGGACTCATCCTGCTCAAAAATGGTGAAGGGTAGGCTGGTTTTTGTAAGGGGACCAGCTTGATTCCCCATCTTTTAAGTAGCTCTTGTTTTGCTAAGATCAAGTCTGCAACATTACTTGAAGTCCAAGTTGTATTAGTTGCCTCAGGGCTTTGTGGGTTAGCAGCAGGTACAAATTCTACAGAGACTAGATCCTTTGTGCTTATGCCCCCCAGTTTGGGGATGGATTCCATTAGTCTGAGGATATTGCTGTGGTTTAGCAGATCCTGCTGCCCTTTTGACGTGTATTTGGGGTAGAAGACGAGGACCTCTGTCGGCTGTCAGATGATTCCTTGTCTCTGTTGTTTTATTGGTGATTGGTATGTTGTAGCCGTTGATCCATTGCCTAGTTGTACTTCCTGGAATACCTGGTGTTTGCTATCTCCAGCTGTTGCAGGGGGATTTACTGTTGTTTCGATTGGAGAAGTTTGCTTTGGTTTTGGTTTTGCCCCTTTGTCGTGTGGCCATTTTGCCGATGAGTACCCCGTTAGGCTATGCGTGGTGTGAGCAATCTTATTTCCTGTGTCCCTTGTTAGATCTTCATAATTTAAGCTTAAAGTTTGACCAGTGATTCTTTTTCTGTCCTCTTCATGGGGGTTTAAAGTAGATGATTGCTTGATTTCAAATGATCTTAATGCCTCAGGGTTGTCCATCTGACCAGGTGCTTACCCTGGAGAAGCAGATTCCTTATTTGGTAATCTTGGTTCTCCCAATTGTCCTTGAATATCATACTCCTGTCTGGTCTTTTCACTGCCGATTTTTGAAGATAGTTGAATCTTCATTGTTTCTTTATTTAGTTCTTCATTTTGTTTGTTTTGGTCTTTTGGTGAATCTTGGATCCGTTTTCCATCATGATCCGACGTACTACTGTTTAGATTTTGCTGTTGGTTGGAAATATTTGATACCTGGTTTGCCCAATCTGTTGGGCCTACATTGATTGCATTGACTGTGTGTTTTCCCTGCATGCCGGCAAAAATGGAAAAGTATTTTATTCTGTCTGTTTGTGGTTTTTGATTGCGCCCTTTCCTTTTTGTTGACGACGTTGTTTGGCGTTGAGTTGTTGTGGAATCCCTATTCCAATCGGTATTGTCTCCTCATTGAGAACATCAAGGTGGTCCTTTGGCCTTGTGCCAGGTATTTCCCTCCTGGATGATCCCTTTTCGATTTTGGTGGTGCCCATATCTTTTATTATGTTTTCTGCATTTAAGTTCTTTATATCGCTCATGAGGCCAGTTAGCATTGAGGGCAAAGTAGCTAGTTTGTTGACTACCTGGTTGCAGTTGCAGCTGAGGTAGGTGTTTGTTTGTGCTTTTGTTATCAATTTATTCAGGTTGCCCAGCTTATCATCAATACCGGCAGGAAAATCTGCCGTTGTGTTCAGAAGTGTTAGTTGTAGCTCCATCTTTTCTGATTGGTATTGCAGGGCGTCGACAGCTAGTTGAATTGTGTTTAAGAGAGAATTCCAGGTACCAGAGTTTTGTTCTTTCCTGAGATCTTTCTAGTTTTTGCTGTTGTTAGTATTGTGAGCAGCCTAGGGGGAGTTTTGGTGGAGGTGCTCCTTCTGGTCTGGATTGTAGGTTGCAAGCATGTCTTCCCATTCAAGTATATTGAGGTAAGACACCATTGCCCTGCCATCTGCTTTGTGGCTTGGGTCCTGAGAGCTTGCCCCCAGGCCTCCCAGGTTGGTGGATGCATTATCTGGGGCATAGTCAGACAATTATGTGACTGTTATAGCACTTGCTGTCATTAGATTTGGATTTGCAGTCTTAATCGGCGTGCTGTGACTCGTGGATTGAATGCTCGTCATAGGACTGCACTTTGTTTCCCTAGATAGTTCTGCTGCTTTTGTGCTTGGTTCGGCCCTGGGTGTCTGCTTGGGTTTTACCCTTTCGATGGGCCAATTGCCTGGTTTATCACCTGATTGTGATGCTGTGGTAATTGTTTTGTTGACTTTAGGTTCAGCCAGTGAAGTTCTCTGGATATTACTCAGGCTGCCTATTTCCTGTCTACCTGCGAGATGTGGGGGAGGTGATTGCGGATTGGCGACAAATTTGTGGGGCTTCTCTCTTTTAGTCGGGGTCCTCTGGACAGTGCCGTTATTTCTGTGCTTCAAGATCTCGCCTTGATGCTGTTGTTCCATAGGTTTTCCTGGGAATAAAGGGCTTGTGATGGCTGCTAGCATTGGTGATGGCGGAGCTGATAGTAGTGGTGGTGATGGTAGCAATGGGGTTTGCAAGCCTTGCAGGGATTTGTTGCTCGAAAAAATAGCTGAGCCCGCGCCCTTTAAGAAGTTAAGTTTTGTATAAATCTTTGGTTGGTAATAGTTAGTTGTGGCTTGCAATTTTGTTGCTGCCGTCCCATGAACCTCTGCCGATTCCTGCTCTGTTGTAATAAGGTTTGGCTCTATGCTGTGGTTTGCGCTCAGGTTTATTTTTTTTCCTTTTTTTGCCTTCGGTTTCGACACCAGGGACCCCCTAGTCCTGCCTGACCTCATGAGTTCACCTTAAGTCGCCTTAGGTCTCCTGGAGTTGCCTAGAGAGCGCCGAGTGGCTAAGGACGTGGAACAATTTACAGACCTGCGACTCTAGCAATCCTTTGGCAGGTCCCTTAGCAAGTCTTTATATTCACCAGGCGTTCACCAGACCTTCACCAGACGTTCCGGTGCTTGGTAGACGTAAGGTTGTGTTAAGTTTGCTATTTAATATGCTTGTGTCAAGTTGGGACTTGCTGCTTGCCACTCTTGTGGAGTTAAGAAGGGCAGTTCGAAGATTAGTAGCTTGGTGCTGGCTGCCAGCTATTATGCCCTACTCCCTGCTCCCTTATGCCTCTGTTTAGAGACCTTAGCTGGCCTTTTAATCCTAAAGCTGACCTTGTAGACTTTTGAGGGCTTTAGGGACGTTGAAACCATATAACGGTGAAGCCTTTTAGGACTTTGATGTTGGCACAAGTTTAAAATTCAAAATTCGTGGGCCCGAAGAGGCAAACAACTCACAGGTCGCAGCATAGACAAATGCCCTGCCGTTGCAGAGCTTGAATAATTGAAAAATTATGTAGCAAGCTTGCGGGTACTCACAGTGCTTGAGGAGGGCTTGTGGAGGGCTTGTGAGGGCTTGTGGAGGGCTTGCAGAGGGCTGGCACGTTCTTGCCCCACAGCTATGCTCTATCTGCCTCCAGCCGCTGGAGCCGCTGGTTTCATGTGAGCCAAGCCAAGCCGAGCTGAAAAGACACGGTGCAGCGGTTTTCGGTGTTTCTCCCCGACCCTGATTCAACTCCCGGGTCTCTGCTCGACTCACTGTTGCTCTCTGCTGCTCTCTGGTGGCGAAAGCCGGTAACAATAGGAAAATATTAGAGATAGTTAATTACATTCTATAAGTGTAATTTATAAATGGGAATGGGTGTCTAGTTCATGTTTTGTGTCACTGGTATCACAATTTAAAATCCAGTTTATGGTGAAGCCAGATTTTAAATTATAATTCTGAAAATGTTACATTTAGAAAGTTGGCATTTTCTTCCTTTGGCCATTTAGTGCCTGCAGCCTGTAGCGGGGTCACTTGACTCGGTGTAGCTGACAGACAAGCTTTGTGTATTCCTCCTAGACAGGCACACACAATAGGGAGCTTAGGTGTATTTGGATGGGCCATCACTGGCAGCATGGGAGGGAGGAACTGGGCACACAAATGTAAACAACTCATCACTCTGGGACCATCTCCTCTTTCCCTCATGCCAGGGTGAATACCCTTCCCACAAATCAGAAGTGAAGAGCCTAGGACTTTTATGGCTAATGATTTTACCATGGCATCCCAGGCAAAAAAAGTGGCAGGCACATGCTTCTGTCTCATAAGGGCTCTCAAAAAGATGATCAAATGGCTCCTTATGGAAAGCCAGAACATAGTCGTACAAGGCCTAGTACTTTCACATCTAGATTATGGAAATTCTCTTTCCCTAGGCAGCACTGCATATGTCATCAGGAAGCTGAAAGTTATTTAAAATGCTGCATCCTGAGTATTGCTGGGTGTGCAAAAAACGTGATCTGCATGCTTGTCTCTGGTAAGCCTCCGTTGGCTGCTGGTGAACAAAATAATTGAATTTAAAGCCTTACACATTATGCATAATGTAAACCATGCTCAAGGTCTCCATATCCTTATTATTACATATAACAATGCAAGAGAGCTAAGATCCAGCAATCTCTCCCTCCAGGCTATCCCCAGATTTAAAAGAGCAAGAAGTGAAGGGTGGTAATTTCCCAATTTAGTATCAAAGCTCTAGAACTCCCTTTTATTTACCTCAGAACCAACTGCAACTTGATAAGTTTCAGGAAGCATCTGAAGACTCACCTTTTTGCATAATCAGTGCACTTTCACCCTCACCCTCACGAACCCTGTTAGCCCAGGGAATCCAGTTTTGGGTAGCCATGTGCTCTACAAGAAACTGTGACATAACATAACATGGCCACTCAAGTCAATGCTTTACCCGCGACCTGCTTCAATATCCTAAGAATGCTTAGGAAAATCTTCAAGTGGCTAACAGAGACCAACCATAAAACAATTCCTCTAGCCCTCATCTCCAGCAGTCTAGACTATGGGAACAGCCGATTCGCAGGGATAACCAACTAGCTCACAAGAAGACTGCAGACAATTTATTTTATTATGTTTTGGCTCTCAACGAGGGCCACATAAACTTCACAATAATAAAAGGAAAAACAAGTACATATCAAAGAAAAGACATTCAATAACACATTTGAATACAAATAACATACGATGACAAATCTACAACAGGAAGCGATGTCAAACATCTCCAGAAACATATTAATAAATAGCTAAAAAACCTTTAAAAAAATTAAAAATATAGAAACAAAACATTTCATTAGGAGGCCAATAAAGTGATTGGAGAAAGCTGTTCAGATTAGAAATGCCGAGACGGAGACAAATAGGTTTTAACCATCTGAGTCGCAATGTGCGGAGTGCAGGGCAGATCAACAAAACATGCATGCGATCCTGGGTACTCAGGTTACATAAATTGCACATAGGAGAAGAACCGTACCATTTGGATAAAAGTAGATTTAAAGGTAAAAGGTCATAACGTAAAAGAAACCATAATCTTCGGATACCATGCGGCAAATTCCATATGACATAGGGCTGGGCCAACTTAATCGAATAAGAATTGAGGAGAAGGTCGACATCCCTTTTTTCTTGAATTATGTTCTTGTCTGACTGAAAGCATAGTTCCCACGAAGCCTGTTTTAATAAGAGTTTTAACTGTAAGGAAGATTGCAAAAACAACACGTTTTCATCTAACTTTAGAAGAGTTACAGCTCTTCTAAAATTCCTTACAAGTTGTGAGAACTCTTTGAAATTACCCAATAATTCATTTTTAAGGAGGGCTCTCATCGTCCCCAATTCAGCTCTAGCCAGACAGGCCACCCATCTTACTAGGGCACATAGACCCTGTACCCAGCTGCTCCTGAAACCGAAATCCAGCCTGCAAGCTGCCAAAGGGCACGCGGTATTTAGGGAAGATAGGGATCTTAAGAGTTTCCCTTCAGTCTTATGGCAAAAGTCCCAGTGATTCACCTCTATAAGTTCGATACCATATAGTATCGTAGCGGGGATCTTAGCCCTATATACCTCCAGTAAACACGAAAAGTGCCTTTTTCCAGTGGCGTAATAGAGGGAATTTAAACCTTTGCCATGGGCGAGGGCTTTGAGTGAACTATGCTCAATATGAGGCCTCTCGCTCAAGTTAGCCGAAATAATTTTCCCCAAGAAAGTATAAGATTTAACAACCTCCAGTTTTTGGCCGCTGATATACCATCCAAAGTTTTCAGATCGGCACTTCTTTTTCCCGGCTATGCACATAATTTTGCTTTTAGATATGTTGATCTTCATGCAATGAGAAACAGCAAAAACATGAAGGGCTTGCAGCCGATTTGCAAGGCCTTTGGGAGTCAGATCTAAAATAAGGACGTCATCGGCATACATCAAACAAGATATTGGGGTCCCCCCAATCACTGGAGCAATACCCTCACTGACCGACAAGGCAACAGGCAGGTCTACGGTATACAAGGAAAACAAAAGAGGAGCCAATAAGCAGCCTTGTTTAAGGCCGTTCAGAGAAGGAATTTGGTGGGAGAGACCCCTTTCGCCCCCTTGCAAAACACTACACCAGGTCTCTGTATGAAGTGTACGAACAAGCTCTAATAGGTAGGATGGGACACCAAGAGCTGCCAATTTTCTCCACAGCGTTCTACGGTCCACTTTATCGAACGCTGTGGAGAAATCAATAAAAGCAGCGTACACCACCCCCCCTCTCACCTGTACATATTTATCAGTTACCACATGTAAGGTGGTGAGGTTGTCTAAGGTACCGTGCCCCCTACGGAAGCCAGTTTGTTCAAGTGGCAAGATATTGTTCTCCTCGACCCAGTCGGAAAGAAAATTTAAGAGACATTTCGCAAAAACCTTTCCGATAGAGTTGAGGAGGGCTATCAAACGATAATTACTGGGGCTGTCCCTAGTTCCCTTCTTAAAAATAGGGACCAGAATGCTACCCCTCCAGGAGGCGGGTACCGTTTTAGAAACAAAACAGGCTTTAAACAATGGGTGCAGGATTTTACTCCACATTAAGGGTTCCTGCTTCAAGACCGTCATAGGGAGTTCGTCAGGACCCATTGCACCAGAGGAGCGCATGTTCTTTATGGCCATTTCAATTGATTCCTCTGTGGGATAATTAATCAGTCCTTCAGTCGTTACATCTGGAACACTATCCTCACCTAAAATACCATTCCCTGCATAGAGGTCCCGAATATAAGCGGTCCATACCTCTTCAGCTATGGGGATGGGGCAAGGGCTTATTCTAGTACCACATCCCTTCCCAATTATGGACCAGAATTCTCTAATCCTACCATGGGCAACTGATTCCCTCAGGTTGATCCAAACTGTATGTTCCTTCTCCTTTTTTATTTTCGCCTTTAGTCTGCATCTCTTTCTTTTTAATCTAGAGATTTCTTTTTCACGTTCCGTAACTCTATTTAAGTATTGCTCACGGACTAGTTTATTTATTTCTTTATTCAGGATGCGTAGTGTACTAGGCAAAACTACCCATTTTCTAGGACGGCTAGCCTTTTTTACATCTAGGATGAAATTTCGCATAAGACTGCAGACAAGTTAAAATACTGTAGACAGACAAGTCCTCAACCTCCCGGGATGAGCTCATATCAAAGCACATCTTCGGAAACTCCACTGACTCTGAATACGCATGGGTGCGCACTTCGAACTCCTCATTCACATCTAGAAAACACTCTACAATACATGAACTGCCTACCTGAACAGCCATATTCATTTTTGCCAACCTTCCAGACATCTTCACTCTGCCGGTCGCACACTAGCAAGCACCCAGGCACACACAACATAGATAAAGGGGATCACTCCTTCTCAAACCTGGCTCCTAAAGCCTAACGACCTCCCACAACACATCATATCCACCTCCTCTCTTCTTGACTTTGCTCTTCGAGTCAGCCCTCAAGGGCCAACCTCCCACACTGGCTGCATAGCGCCTGGATAACTCCACGGGTAACAAGTGCACTATAAAACCACAAATAACATATATTTAAACAATTCTGAAATAAAATGCAGAATCCATTTAGGGATCACTTACTTGTGTTCAAACCTGAGCTTACTATCTTCAACATTGAACCTGCTTTAGCTGAGCTAATAATAACCATAGGACTTGTTCGAATTAATGGCAGATTCTAAAGAACATCATTGGCTTACATTGTACACTAGCTCACACTTGTTCAGTGAAGCTTTAAAAGCGTGTCACTTTATAAGAAAAAGGATGAGTTTAAACTGCTATCTAATGCAACCTTTTGATGACAACATTTCACCAGCTCTTTCAACCTCCTCCTCATGTCCCCTACTGTTTTAAAGAACATTGCTCTTGAGGTTAAACGTCTCCCATAGCAATGAAACATATTTCTTTTCTTACACACAATTTCCAGAGAGTTAAGATGCTGCCAGATCCCTTGCAGCAATCAGAGCTTATGGGAGTACCCAAGTAATGTGCTGCAGCCATATGAAAAGTGTAGGTCTCCAAAATGAATACATCTTCTGCATTTTGACTAGGTTCGCACAGGGCTGGCTCTAGGGCTGCACCGGGCACTTACCTAAAGACACTGTGTTTAGAAATACCTTATAGGTTAAAAAGCACCTGCTTCAGAGTTCTTTCTGTGTTAGACAGTTTTCAGGCAAAAATAAAAAAAGTCATGATGGTGATTAAAGTTCTTGTTGGAGAGAAATTCAGGGGCATATTACCAAGCAATAGCGATAATTATCGCTATTGCTTGGTTAGAGACACAAATTTACCGCTGAGCTGCGGCGATTTTTACTGCAAATAAGCCTTGGTATGACCAAGGTTTACCGCAAATGCGATAAAAATCGTCGCAATACATGAATATCGCTGAAAAGTCAGCGATATTCATGCATTACCGAGCTAATGCTCTTAGCCATGTTATCCACCTCCCATTGGATAACATGGCTAAGAACTGCTCAGGGCAGGTGTTAGCTTTTGGAGATATTCGCGATTAGTGCGAATATCTCCAAAAGTTGGTAATAGGAGATAGCGATGTTAGCAACTGTTTTCAGTCGCTAACATCTTGGCACGCCCACTTTGCATGTCATTAGTGATAAATATCACTGACATGCACTGACATGCAAAGTGGGGCCCAAGATGGTCGCTATCTCCTACTAGCTGTCGCTAACTGGTGTTAGAGACAGCTAGGTAATAGGGAGATAATTTTATCTCCGCTTTCTTGGCTTTTAAAGCCAAACAAGCGGAGATAAACCCCCTTGATAATATGCCCCTGAGTTTTTTCTGATAGTATGGAGCGCAGAGGGTTATATTGTGTTTTACAGTAACACAATATGATATGCGAGATACTTTTTTAAAGTGTATTTGTAGATCAGCAGCAGGCTAAATCAGAATATTTCCCATGCAATACATAAACTATTCAGAGAACGCAAAATAGTCTGCAAATATCACCCTTAAAGGAAGTAGATGCTGACATACACTAACTAGTATTCTCCTTTCTTACACATTAATTAAAGTGTTTCAAATGTAGTCCTTCATCCAAATAGTACACAGAGAGGGATGATTTAGAACTTTCAGAGGCCATATTTATCTATAGTTCTGTTGCTTTTGCACCATGCAGTGGGGTGCAATATCAACACAACCCTTGATGATGAGATTTAACAGTGGCTTAATAAATCCAGGGTAACACAACGCAGCACAAATCACTGCATTGCATTACTGTGCCCCAGGGAGGCACCCCACGATTGGAGTGTGAGTATTCCCACACAAAACACATTGATTTTGATGCATTCCCAGATTTACCATATGTGGTAGACCTTGAAGTGCCAAAACTGCTACGCCTCCCAGGTGAGGCGCGACAAGGACAAACAATTATTTCTCCTCTTTTTTTTCCTGTTTCTATGAATGCTGCATTCTGCAGCACACAGAGAAAGAGGAAAATGTCTCAGGGGATTGTTTTTGTGCAGGTAGTTGCCCCTTCCTGAGCAAAAACAATCCTGCAAACAACACAGGCACCCGTGCACCATGGTGCAAGGCACCTGCATTGGCGCTAGGCAGCACATGGTGCACCAACGCTGGAAAACAAACAAAATGTGCCATACAATGTTAAGTACATTCCTCCCTGTTAAAAATGGGGGTCTCTAGCTGGCATAGTCATCATTGTCCAAAAAAAAAGTATTTTTCCTAAATCACTCAATGCGAAACCCCTTTTCGTGTCAGTAGTAATAAGTATGCATCCTAACAAAAATGTTAGGCAATTCAAACTTTTTTTAAATGAACTGTTATCTTTTATGCTCCGAGGAGTAGTGAGAGCAACTATGATCCTAAAATATTAAAGCATAGAAACTGAAAGCATAAGGAATCTCTGGGTACTACCAATCTGATGGCATGATTTTCCAGCACTTGACTTCTACAAACTATGGGACTTATTTTTGTGCCCTTGTTTCACTTTTATCCCGCCGGGGCGTCACTTTTGGTGACACCCGACAGCGTAAAAATTGCACCACGATGTGCCATATTTACAAAGTGACGCAGATATACCACTTTGTAATGCCCTGCGCTACATTATACCTGTGCCAGGTATAATGTATGTAAGGTGGGCGTACCCCCGCAAAAAGCCTCTTAGAAGTGGCCCCGTGAAATATATCAGATTTCACTGTGCCACTTTTAGGATGCCAGTGCGTCAAAACTTTACGCCTGCCTCCTGGCAGGCGTAAGACTGACGCAGGCCCTTTCACATGGGGCTTGCCCCAAATGAAAGAACACATTGCTGGAGTTGCGTCTGTTTTCAGACACACCCCACCCAGCAAAGTGTCACTTTTGATCCTACAGATACGTTAGAAATACTGACATATCTGTACCTTCTTGCGAAATGATGCGTCATACAATCAATATGACGCATACATGATGCCGCAAGGAGGGCTCACTGAGAAGTGACGCATCGCTGTTTGCACACAGCGACGCGTCACTTCTCACAAATAAGTCCCTATGTCTCCAGCTTTAGCCTTAGTAATGCTGAACTACTCTTTTCATGCCTAATGCCAGTATTTCTTTAACCAACTTGTTTACCTCCCAATTCCTATTTCTAGTTCCATTATTTCACAATTCTTTTATTAAAAAAGAAAATATTTGTTTTCTAATGTTACTCCTGAGCCTTCCTTCCCCCAGTTTTGTATAATTTCCAGTAGTTCTGGGAGCAATATTCTTCTGATAAATGTGTGCCTTTATTACCTTCAGAAAATATAACCTGTTAAGCGCATAACTTCTAAGGGGCGATTTTGCAGTCATTACATTAGTATTATTATGCTACTCAAAATCCATCATCTGATGAATGGCATTTGTTCAACTTTTGTTTTGCTTCTTTTTCTATTGATGAATTTCTCACAGAGGGGTTATTGGGGCAGCTCTCAGCCTTAGCCTTGTGTAGAGTATTCTGCCCTCTGTTGATTTGTATTTGGACGATTCGTTACAGCTCTGGTAAACTCAAGGACTTCATTTGATTAAGTGGATTCTCTGATGGTGACTATTATGTATCTGTTTTTTTCTGATTCTGATTCAGAGGTTATTTGTCCGACTCCTAAAAGCATGCACAGTTATCAGGTTTAGCTTATGTAATAAACACGACGATGCTCCAGTGAGGAAAGTACGGCCTATTAAAATAAAAAATGTGTTTTGCAAATACTCCAGTGCACTGATTTGTGGGTGGATGCATTGCAGGTGCAGGCCAGGACTGGGTACATTGGAACAGTACTGTATGGTCTTAGATCAGAATACCTGGACATGATGAGGGTTTGTTTGCAAACTTTTTTTTACAAAGTAAGAAGTGACCAATTAAAATCCACACCCAGATTCCACAGCTTAGCTGCTCATCTTTTACTCTACAGCATTTGTTTTCACAATTTATACTGCTGAACTGGCCTACTATTAACTGCACACCAAAGACCAGATTTACTAAAACGTTTCACTAGGTTTGGTCACAAAAGCAACGCAAACCGAAGCAAAGTGTTGAACTTGGATTGTATTGCTCTGGAAGGTAATCCTAAAGGCAAAGTACATCTATGCGCTGTTTTGTGCTAGTGTCAATTACCCATGGTTTTTAACAGAAAGTAGCATATGCTAAAAAGGTGCACAGAGCTAAGCACCTATAGGTGAAATGTTGGCGAAAAGATTTCTTATCTACAACTTTTTCCAAATGTGCATGCGTGCTGCACTTGGCCGCACACATAAAAAGGTAGAAAAGTTTGAACCCATGTTTATGGATAGAATGGTTTACTGGAAGACTTCACTTCCAGTACAAAGCCTATGCTAGATGTCACAAGCACACATTGGCTTAACTATGCACCGGTGTGTGCAAGTTAGCCTAAAGTGCACCAGCGCATGTGGAAAGAACAGCACCATACCTTTGTAAATATGGCACTGTCGTGATCTCTCACTTTTATGCAAAATCGTGTAACAACTATGGATGCTGCACTGCATAGTAAAACCTTTTAGTAAATTTACCCCAAGTGAAGTCGCAGACTAAAATATTGGTAAAGCACCGTCTTAAACCAAGTGCCCGATTACGATATTGGACGGACCGCCACTGACAGACCATCTGTGGAAGTCCATCTGATATCTGAGGCCATGACTTGACCGTTGCATTATGATGCTGGAGGTCGGAGACAGTAGGCGGAGGGACCAACTGATGGCTTCGACAGGCTCAGAGAGCCAGTTGGAGTGTTGGTCAGAGTGTAATTCCCTACAATGGGGGTTGAGCCTGCGGAGGCACCGCCCTAGGGTTTACGCGGTCACTTTTCCCTCTGCCTTTACATAGCTACCCGACTGCCATGTAAAGGCAGATGGAATGGGGTTTTGGTGGCCTCCTTGCAGGGCCCCCTTCACCTGTGGACCTCTGCTATTGGTCCAGGGAGGGCACATGTGGTGCACCCCAAACATCATACCCCTTGTGCCAGGCCCCACATAGAGCCTGGCACATAGTGCATGGATGTTTGTAAACATACCCTTTACTATTGCACCTTCTGCTGCAGCACTTTTCTGGCCGGCAGCACAAGCCTCAATAGTAAATGGTATGTTTCTGACCACTGTGCTGATGGTCGAATTGTAATTGGTGAGCTGTCCCATTCCTGCTACGATGTCGGTCGGACGCTTGTCTGACTGGCATCGTAATGAGGGCCCTATTGTGAATAAGCTGTTTTACACCTTTCACGGTATGGCTTTCCTAGTTTTATATGGGAAGTGTGGAAATTGGTGGGTCTTTTGCATGTTATTCAGACTCAATTTAGTCTATCATACACATGTTCTAGAAAGTATTAAGCTGAGCACCAGAAGAGAAGCATAAGAATGAAATTAGATTCCTTTTCCTATGTTAAACTCTGCTGTATTTCTCACTCAAACAAACACTTAATATGGCAGAATCAGGTATATCTAGTGTCAGAAAGACGTTACCAGGATCTAATTTATTATGGAGCACATTACTTTTCTGCATGCACATTTAAGTAAATACTTGACTACCTAAAAAATGTAAAAGCTTCCAAGTATTCTAACTGGTGAGGGTATGGCTGTATGTGACAGCAGGAACAAAAATGCATTTGCTACTCTTGTGCTCCTGTGAGGACGATGGGCCAAATTCAAAACCTGCACAGCTACATCCAGTGTACTCTCTAAAGAATCAATATATTGTGCTGTCAGACTAGGCATCTGCATCCACTGAGAGCAGTAACAGATACAAACACTAAGTGCCATAATGTTCAATGTCAAAAGATGGACATTTTTTGCCAAGAGGCAAGTCAACTTCAAACACACCTCTGCAATATACTTGTATTTCAGAAGAAGTGTCCCTTTTTGTATGGGCACCCTCCCTCAGAGTGTTTGCTCTAAATGCTGATGGTTATGACTCTGATAGTGCACTGGAGTCTGATTCCCAGACCCCAGTGCCTGTGCTATCTACGAAAACTGTTATGCTTGACCTGGTAATCCCAAATTGGCAAAAGAGCTACCCCCTTATAAGTCCATAGAATATGGTACCAGGGGTACCCAAGGCATGGATGTTAAAGAGATCCCCAGGGCTGCAGCATGGTTTTGTGCCACCCAGAGTCACCCATACAAACTACTGACAGCAGGCCTACCATTGAAGACTGCAGGAGCAGTGCAAACTGCTTGTACAATGTTGTGCCCTCATCATGTGTGGCACAGTCACCTACACTGCCTTTAATGTATGTATGGCACCCCTAAGGTAGGCCTCTTCAGCCCAGGAGACAGGGTGCATTAGATTGAAGGTGTGGACATATTAGTGCAAGCCTGAATGTCCCTATAAGAGTGTTTCCCATTGGGCTGGATGAGGGATGCCTACTCGTCCCTCACACCATTCTTGTCCCCTGGGTGACATGGCATGCACCCAGAAGGTACCTTAGAGGTTGCCCTAGCATTACTGTGCTCTGGCTGAGCAGCCCACGCTTACCCACAGCTTATGCCTCCACAACAGGATTCTGACTTCCTACTAGCAGGCCATGTGTTCAATCACAGGAATTGGACAGGAAGGAGGTCACACCTCCCTACTCTCCAGCTGGCTAGTGAATTGGCATATCAGAGTGGTGAGCTTTAAAGGCTGCACTTCCTCTGGTATGCATCTGGGATACCTCCTGAGGAGGAAACAGCCCTCCCCTTTCCTCAGGTGTGCTTGCACTTGGACAAGGTGGAAAATTAGCTATGCAGGAGACGTACATCCCCAGGAATGCTGGCCAAACCTCTAGTGTGGGAAGCCTGGTATGTACACCTAAAATTGAATTATATCATCATCAGGAGAGCAGAAATAGTGGGTTCTGGGTAGAAAAGGCGACTTACACCACCGGATGTGGCCACCTCAGGTGTGGACTAGCTGCAGGGACTAGCTACCTATTGACTACTATCTCCCACACTCCTAACTCATATAATTATAGGATTTAAGGGACCCCCTGACACCAGAACCTCAGAAATGAGCAACTTACTTCAAAGAAGGACTAAAAGTCCTAAAAGGACTAAAAGTAAAATGGGACAGAAATGTGCTGAAAGACAATAAATACTTTGATGTTAGCAGTTTGCAAAAAGAATTTGTCCAATCAACACACAGTTCTCGGTGTAATACTCAAATGATTGTCTTCAGTAGGCTGCAGTACCATATGTCATTACTAGAGGTCAATCAAGTAATAACAAAAAAAATTCTAGCTGGCTGCAGTACCTTAGGTCATGACTAGTTGACCCTAAAGTCAGTCATAAGGTCTTGCTGTAATTAGGCTGCAGTACCTTGGGCTGTTCCTAGAAGTCCCTGGATTCAGAAACAAATATTTTGCTAACAAGCAGCAATACCTGATGCCATTACAAGAGGTTCCTGGAGTCAGACATATTTTCTTCCTACAGTCATGGTGCAACAGCTTATACAATTTCTCTAGGTCCTACAGATGTCTACAATGCCGCTTTAATCTCAAAATATCAGAAAATTAAGAATGGAACTGATGCCCTTGAATATCATTTATTGAAATATGAAAGAAATAGTGGCAAAAGATGACTGTACTTTTGTTTTCAGTAGGTCTGATCATAGAGGGGCAGTGGCTTCAATATACATTTGTATATTCACTTTCACAAGTCTATTGATTTTGATGATTGTTTATGTCCTAATTAAGTATTTGTTTTAAAAAAAAAAATGTATGTGTCAGAACCAGTAAAGACAGAAATCAAAATACAATAATACCGTACAGTAAACAAACACATTCATATATAATACGTTCTCACGTTTTTGGAGAGGTAAAGAGAAAAAAAAAAGAAAAAAACGAAGAATGAAGAATTCACAGAAAATGATATCATGGAAGAAAAGAAAAGGAAACAGGCAGAAATTACCGTACCAAAAATAAATAAATAAAAAGGAGAAGAAAAGACACCTCCCCATGACAGCAGAGATTGCTCATAAAAGAAGGCATATTTAAGTAGTTCATCATCGCTCTGAGCAAAGCCCCCCCCTCCAGTTAGTGATGGGCTGCCAAATCGCCTTGCCACGCATAGCGTATTTTAACCCTCTAGTAGCATAAATTGCGCTTTCCTGATTGAAGACACTAATGATGCGGGCTAACCACATTTGAAAGCTCAGTGGATCTTAGGCTTTCCACCATGCTGCTAGTATTACCCTGAGAACTGCAGAGCCTATAAAGAGCATTACCTCTTCATCTCGATTCAGACTGAGTGTATTATCCGTACCGAGCAGATACAGAGTGGGGGAGTCAGATATTTTATGACCGAACACTTCTTCCCAGAATTCGCAAATCATTTTTTTAATTAGTGTTAGTTCTTCACACTCACTGAACATGTGTATTAATGTTGCGGGCCGTTAAGACATCTAGGGTAGTGATCATTCTCCCTTTTTCCCCAAGCATGTAACTTAGCAGGAGTAAAATACAAATTATATATGGTTTTGTACGTCTGGGCTTTTAAGCAAGCTGACATAAGTAATCTTGAAGATAAATATAAACTCATATCGATATCTGCGTTTGGGTAATCAAGTTTGTCTGCCCAGGCAGTTTCTGTATGTTCTATATCATCTTGTAATTTATCCAGCAGTTGGCCATAGATTATACCTATTCTTGTTTTCTTTTTAGTTATGGTGTCGATAATTTCAATTCTCCCCAGGTTGATATTGGGGGCCTTAAGTTTAAGCATAGTATGAGTCTGGATAAATTTGAGGTAATGCTCATTTGGAAGGTGACATTTTTGTTGTAGGTCTGCAAAAGTAGTGACAAGGTTCTCCCCCATAAGGTCGCCTACTGAGGTAATTCCTAAGGATTCCCATTTCTTTGAGATGGCATCATTCCCTAGCTCGGGGAGTAAGTTAGAGTGCCATAAGGGAGTATATCTTTTGAACTTTGGAATATGCATATATTTAGCTGTTCTTGACAAATTTTCCAAGCGTTGGAGATGACTTTGAATTCATTCTTTTTGTAATAGCTTTCCTCCACTTGCCTCAGAAAGAGACCTTTAGCCTTCTGATCTAGGGACAGCTCATAAATGGATGGGACTGGTGCAGCCTCGTGATCTTCTGAAATGGGATTAGAATAAAGAAGCGGGCCATCTGTTGGAGAAATGAAGCCCAGAAGTAAAACAAAATATTGGGGACTGCTAATCCTCCTCTATTATGAGGAAGTGACAGAAGCTTCAGAGATCTTCTAATTTTGCCCTATTGCCACATACATTTAGACATAAAATATTCTAGTGCTTTAAAGACCTTCTCATCAGGAATCAAGGGAATAGCTCGAAAGAGATAAAGCACCCTAGGGAGGATATTCATCTTTAAAAAATTTCCTCTGCCGATTATTGATAAATGAAAGCTATTTTCCTGGTCTAAGTCTTTCCTTATAGTGTTTAGTAAGGGCTCATAGTTGAGTTTCGGGATTTGTATGACATCAGGACTTATGCTGACACCTAGGTATGTAGCTTTATCGGCTTTTCTACTTTTGTTGTAGATGACATTATCCATGCACAGCACAATTGTTTTTTCTTTATTTAAAGAATACCCAGAGTAAAGGCCGTAGGCTTGTGTTACTACCTCTATTTCAGACATTGCCTCGGAGGGGTCAGGTGTTAATACCGCAATGTCATCGGCATAAGCCAAAACCTTAGTTTCAAATTGGTTAACCACTATAGGTGTAATTAGCGGGTTTTCTAAAAGTTTCAAAAATAAAGGATTTATATAAAGGGCAAATAATATTGGGGAACAGGGACAGCCTTGTCGTGTGCCGCTGGATACTTTAATTATGCTAGATTCAGAACCCAGTATTTGTAATTTTGCTTTAGGTCAATGTACATAGCCATTATGGATTTGACAAATTTGGGGACCGAAATTATACCAGGTCAGTGCTGCCCATAGATAATTCCAGGACACATGGTCGAAGGCCTTCTCGGCGTCCAGAAGAATCATCGACATCTGGCCTCCGTTGTAGACATTATATCAAACAGAGAGATGGCTCTCTGAGTGTGATCTGTCGTGCCTTTGCCTGGGATAAACCCATGCTGCCATGGGGAGACCAGATGTTCGATGACCCCCCGAGCCGGATGGCCATTATTTTAGCATATAATTTGGAGTCAGAATTGATTAGGGAAATTGGGCGATAGGATGATAACTGATCCGGAGGTTTGCCCTTTTTTGGAAAGATAATTATGTTTGTTTCTCTCCATGACATAGGAGGAGTACCGCTCCATTGAATCCCTAAGAACAGATCGTATATAAGCGGACCTAGAGTATGGCTAAGGATTTTATATAATTCAAGGGAAATTTTATCCAGGCCCGCAGCTTTTCCAGAGGCCAGCGAGGACAGGGCAAGCTGAACTTCTGTAAATGTGATTTCTTTCTCAAGGTCTTCCCTGATGTTATCGTCGAGAATATTACTTGCCTCAGGATGATGAAGAAATTGCTCAGAAACACATCTGGTTCTGCCCTATTGGTTTTATTATCATCCCGATAGAGGGACTGGTAATATTGTTGGAAAGCGTTGATTATATCAAGTGCTTGTGTAAGCGTCTGCCCTCTTGATTGTATGTTTGTGATGGCATGATTTGAGAGTTTCTGGCGTGTATGTAGTGCGAGTTGTTTGCCAACCTTTTCCCCATTCTCATATACTTCTTTCCGATGTGTTTTATACATCTCAGCAGCTTTCTGAGTCAAGCCAGAGTTAAGCTCGGGTTTTTAAACAAGCAGGTGGTACATAGCAAGCTTCCCATTTTCACCTTGTGCTATTCTTGCAATATGTTCTTCCTCGGCCCTGGCCAATTCACCCAGTTTCTGATGGTACCCCATACTATTTTGCTTCCTTACTCTAGCTTGGTAGCTTGTTGTTTCACCTCTTAGAGCTGCATTAAAACAATCCCACACAACGGTCCTGGAAGCACTGTATCTATTTATGTCAAAAAACTCTTGAGCCCAACTAGTGATGTGACTAATATTTTCATTGTTGGCCAGCAACTTCCTATCAAAGGACCAGCTTCTGCATTCTCTTTTAGCGGTTGTAATATTGACTGTGAGGGTTAGCGCGTTGTGGTCGGAGATGATTTTAGGTTCTTTATTAATTGTGGCGTGGATGGCCAGATCATTTGTATTAAATAAATAATCAATCCTAACATATTTGCTATGAGGGCAGGAATAATACACGTAGCCAGGGTCAGGGTAGTTTTTAAGCTCCCATATGTCGCCTAGGCCAAAGCTGTTGCGGAGTCTACTGAAAGCTTTAAAAACTTGTGGCTTAGGACCAGTACAGTGTGGCTGTGCCTGGCTGTTGAATTGGGGGCCTAGCGAGCTGTTTAGATCACCATATAATATAAGTGGGCCCTTTATAGCTGCAAGTTCAAGCTCAAGTGTCTCAAATACAGTAGGATTGTCTTGATTAGATCCATAAATAGAGCAGATAGTGATACAGAGGCCCAATTTAATTATAACCCATCTGCCCTGAGCATCTACTAGTTTTTGGGTGGCTTGTCCCAGGAAAGTTTTAGCAAGTATAGCTACCCTCCTAACCTTAGACGTTTGTGTGGTACAAGCTAATACATTATATCCCCTAATTTTAAGCAGCTCCCTCTTATCCCAGGGCAGGTGCGTCTCTTGGAGGCAGATAATATCTACTGGGTTTTGGTATATTGTCTCACTCAGACGTTGGCGCTTATCTCTATCTAAGAGACCTGACACATTCCAGGTTCGTATAGTTAACTTCCCCATAATGATGTGTTTTGTAGCTCATATTGTGCCTGCATCCTCAACTCGCAGTGAGTTCTATTGTATGTTTGTTCTGACTTAACCTTTATTACACTATTTTCTGAGAATATTATTGATAGAGTAGAAAAAATGGCTCCTGACTTGGTTCTGGTTCAGTTTTTTCCTTTTTTACGTGCTCCCCCCTACGCCCCCTCCCCCGCCCTCCCCTGAGCCCCCCCTTCCCCCTACTTCCCATTGAGACATTCTGGGTCATAGGGCACCCAGGTGTAGGCGTCAGTTAAGACAGTGCGTTTCACCTTGCCCCGTGGCCTGATCGTCAGTAGGTACATCTTGGGTAGATAGGAAAAAGATGAGTTATTTCACTTTGTAATCAGACCAACCCAAATATTAAGAAATACTTTCCCCCTCTGTTTAGTCTTTTATCGTTGTACCCCCGGTGTCTAGTCCATTGGCGTGAATGTTCGTGTTTCAATACTTTGACCTTCAACCATTTTTCTGTTCTTTAAAGCCTTTTTGTTATTTTCCGGTGTTTTGATTGGCGATTTCTGTGATTTCTTTCAGGTAAGATTCAGCCTGGATTTCGCTTATAAAGCTTTTGGTTGTTCCCTTGTAGATGACTTTGAGATGGGCCGGATTTTGTAAGAACACGGTTGATCCGATATGCTCAAAAGGGATGAACAATTGCCTCATTCTCCACCTCCGTTCTACTGTGGCGTGGGCAAAATCTGGGCACGCGAAGAATGTAAAACCTTTGAATTTTTTCTTATTTGTAGGTCTGGCAATGTCGTAGATTGTCTCCCTTAAGATGAAATTCCCGAAGTTGACCAACATGGCTCTTGGGTATTGTGGGGTTTTATGTGCGCGTTTAGGGAGTACCAAGGGTAAGCGATGCGCAAGTTGGATTTCGCTGTTCATGTCCCAGGCTTGAAGTTCGGGAAAAGTTGTTTTTAGGAGATTGGCCATGAAGCCCCTTGGATCGGTTCCCTCCGTGCCTTCGGGATGTCGAGAAATCGCAGGTTGTTTCTCCTGCCTCTGTTTTTGAGATCTTCTACTTTCTGCATCAGGTCTTTAATATTTTCTTTGTGCTCTTTTTCTTGGGTTTGGAGCTTGGTGATGTCGGACTTCAAATTTTCTTTACGAGTTTCGACAAAAGCCATTCGATTAGAGATTTCAGAGCATGTTTGGCCTACTTTTTGAACAGCACCTTGAAGTTTTTGTATGGCAGCATGGTTCCTATTGCTGTCCATTTTAACATCTTTGTGAAAAAGTTTGATGGAGTTTAGTACTTCGCTCAGTGATGGCTCAGTTGAATTTCTCAATCCGCCGCCGTAATCTTCGTTTTGCTGTGAGATATTTTCTTCTGGATACCCCATACTGCGCCTGTATGATTCAGATTCTCTAGTACTTTTTGAGGTTGAATCATTCCGTGTGCGGTTAGATTTTTCTTTAGCTTGCTCCACATTGCTCCCGGGATCTGTGGTTTCATCGTATGACGTTTTGCTGTGCCTTCTGTGTCTTGTTCTTTTTTTTTCCAGCCTTTTCTTTGGAGTGGTATTTTGACCGGGTGCCCCTGATTTCGCTGGGACTGTGATGTCAGAGGCCTCCAAGGTTGTTACTGCTAGTTTATGACTAGAGCTTCTTTCCCCTAGGTCACCTTCCTCCCTGCCTCACTTGAGTCACTTGTCACGCTGGAGATAGATACTGCTGTCTTATATATGTCCGAGTCAGACTCTTTGGCAGATACTTTGGACTCTAGAAGTAGTTTTTTGCCCGGAGAGGATGTTTGTGCCATGAAAGAAGAGTGTTCGGGTCTCGGGGGTTCAATTGGGAGTATAGACAGGAATTCGCTTTCCTCAGGTGTGATTGTAGGTGAGGTAGCGCTTTCGATCTCTTTCTCTTTTACATTTTTTGCTGATTTGTTCTGCCCTTCCTTGGATATTGGGATAAATATGTTCGAGATCCGTGGCTAAGAATCTACCTGTTGTCCCGTGATTTTTGCAGCCGCTTTCAGGTTTTTAATAGTCTGTAGTCTCTTCGCCTTTTTGGCCAATAGCTCTAAATTATCGTTGTCATTATCGTATTCTTCGGTAGCAATTACTTTGTCCTTTTCATTTGCCTTCTCTTTGCCTTTCATTTTATCCTTGTCTTTATCCTTGTCCATGTCCTTTTCCAGCTTCTTATCCGAGGTCTTGTCTGTGTTTTTCTCCGTGTTTTTATTTTTATTTTTGTCCTTGCCTTTAGGTTTGTCAATACTGCTGCCGTTGTTTTTCTACTCGTGGTTTTCTTTGGCCTTGGACCCTCTAGTTTCTGGTCGTTGCTGTAAGTCCTTTGCTTTCTGGACATTGTTAGAGTTTTGTTTCTTTGAGGCTACTTTTGGAGATTCTACGGGCGCTTCCGTGTCCATTTTATGTATAGTTGATTCGGTTATCTGTTCAGTTATTTGCTCAGGTGATTGTCCTCCAGCCCCCGCGGGATCAGCCATGCTGTATGTCTGACTCTGAATCTGTAGCTGAACCAAGACCTTGCCTGGAGGTTGCCCGCTCAGCTGTGTTTGAGTCCGTCTTTGTGTTGTCGATGGGAATGTTGCAGTTGGTGTTACGGCTATGATGGGCAGTTGAAAGAATTTTGGACCCCTTAATACCACTGTTGCTACTGATGCCACTGATGCCACTGATGCCGCTTATGCCGATCTGGTAATTATAATGTATGTTTGTAAGTCTTGAACAGCCTGCCCTCTTATGGCGATTCTTTCATTCAGCTTTCGCCAACAGCAGCAGTAGCTAGATATTGGTCGGGCTTTAGCTTTAGCTGGTATAGCATAGGCTTTAGTCCAGGTCGCCCGTGGTTTAATCGTTACGGAGAAAGACACCCAAGTGCCCGTTGTTGGTGCCCTTGCTGCCCCCCCCCAGCTTTCACAATGACCCTGTCACCTGCCTCTCACGAGTGTCCCTTTTTTTCCCCCAGCGATTTTATGCCCGTGTTTATTTTATTATTTTTTTTGTTCAGAGTATCTCTCTAATCTCAGCGTGTATTCGCTAATCTCAGATTATTATTCTCCTCCGTCACCATCCGATCACCAGACCTGGCTGCTGATTTGTGTGGTCTGTAAAGTCTGTAAAGTCTGATCAGGGCCCACTCTCTAGCGGTTCTTCAGGATTTTGTTTGAACTCCTTTGAAAGCATTAGGCGCCCCTTTTATTCAACAAGCTCTTGAGTAGGCAGATGACGCTTGTGAGTCTGGCCTGGAGGTGAGCCTGTCGAGTGCTTGATTTTGAGCGCCAGGCAGAATCAACCGGAGGAAAATGAGCCGCAGATCAGCCTAAGTGTCGGCTGAACGTCGGCTGAGCGTCGGCTGAGCATCGCTGTAATACTTGCTGTTGCCATTTACCGTTTCCCGATTGCAGTTTGACACTTCTTTTTGACCGGTTGATCGGAGGTGAGTGGCAGTGACCAGTGTGGAGGGAGCGCAAAATGGTTGCTGATGCACGGGGATGCCGGGGATGCCGGGGTGCCAGGGAGACAAGCTGGGAATCGAGCTCAACTGGGCTGAATAGCTGAATCGCTAAAGGGCAGGGAAGAGCGGGATGCAGCAGGATGCGGGTTGCGAGATGCTAGATGCCGATGCTGAAATCACAGCGATCACAGTGCTCACAGTTAGTCACAGCTACTCACAGTTACTCTCCGTTGCTTCAAGCCTCACTGGCTGCTCGATCGGGCCCGGGTCCGGGGTCAACAGTCGTGGATTTATACCTTCCTCAGCGCAGAGCTCCGAGTGAAAAAGAACCCAGAGAGAAAACTTCAGTCTTTCCACATTTCACTTTTCCCCCGCAGAACAGCTCGTTGTGGTCCCAGGCTGACTGCCGCTCCCGTTACTCCTCGTACAAGTACTGTGCAGGCCCTTCAGCAAGCCCTCCATCTGCTGTGACTCCGCTGTGGCACTCAGACTCCTAGACCCTTAGTCTTTGAAAAATCGGTACCCCATCGGCTCCATCAGCTCCATCGGCTGTACACCACATAACCAATAGCGAGCAGTCTTGACCCGATATCTGCTACTACATCACATCGGGAGAATCGGGAGTAAATCCAGAGTGCCGACCAGGACTCACGGAGCAGTTGCTGCCACGTCTGCTCACACTGACGCCATCTTGTCCTCACACTGACGCCATCTAATTAAGTATTTGAATGCTGGGTTTTGATGACTCTTGTCTTTAAAATAGTTCTAATTTCATTCAAGGTCATTTTAGGTCATTTCTTTCTGTCAGGCAAAATGCAGGTTGTGGGAATAATGGCTAAACAAAAGCTGCTGCTGATGCCAGGCAACAACGAGTTCCTTCATATTGTTAGTATTGAAAGACTACAGCTCATCCATTCAAAACACTGTGACTGTGATATGCTTTTGAACTGAACAAACATGGGGGAATGCCTTCAAACAATCAGCATCAGTGACATAAGATAAAAAGCAGAATCATCCAATCATGAGCGGGGGACTTACCTAAAGTTGATATTAAGTACACATGAAAGTATTCGAAGTGATAAGTCTGCAGAAGACAACTAAAGCTGTCTGTAACAATACCTTAAAAGGGACTATTTGGTGACACAATTAGGAGACCATTGGGTCTTTGACAGACTGCTTCCTTGAGCTGTTTACTTCAGACAATCCCAACTCCTGCTGTAAGATTCTTTAGCAGTACGTCTGTGATCATGTCACTGTGGAATTCTCCATGTCTAAATCACAGAAAAAAGTATTTGGAGTAATCTATATTGCAGCAATACTACCATAACCACATGCTGCAAAATACTTCTGAATTGTTGCACACTATTCCAAAAATGTTAAATGTTAAGCTTTTTCCACATTGTATGTAACCATTTGGCATATAAATGTTATCAAAGATAAGAGTTTTGTAATATTTTGTGTTTTTTTATATAGCACATGTTAGACCTGTCAGCTTTTGTGTGGTCTTCTCCCAAACATTTTGCCTCCCTCCTCCATTTTTTTCTGACCTTGTTTTTGCTCAACAGAGCTAAAGTGCTTGTGCTCTCTCCTCTAAACATGGTAACATTGGCTTATACTCAATTAGTCTATTTAATTTACTTATAAGTCCCTAGTAAGGTCACATTCCATGTGCCTATTCCCAATAAATTCAATGCTTCTAGTGGGTCTGCAGCACTGTTTGTGCCGCACACTTAAGTAGCCCCTTAAACATGTCTCAGACCTACCATTGCAGCCTGTATGTGTGCAGCTTTAAACTGCCACTTCGACCTGGCAAAATAAACCTTTCGCCAGGCCCAAACATTCCTTTTTAATACATATAAGTTACCCGTACGGTAGGTCCTGGACAGTCCACAGGGCAGCGTACAATGTATTTAAAAGGTTGGACATGTACTTTTAAGTTTTACATGTCATGGTAGTGAAAAACAATTACATTTGTTTTTCACTACTGCAAGGCATACCTCTCCAATAGGATAATATTAGAGATAGTGTATTACATTCTGTAAGTGCAATTTCTAAATGGGAATGGGTGTCTAGTTCATGTTTTGTGTCACTGGTATCACAATTTAAAATCCAGTTTATGGTGAAGACAGATTTTAAATTATAATTCTGAAAATGTCACATTTAGAAATTTGGCATTTTCTTCCTTTGGCCATTTAGTGCCTGCAGCCTGTAGCGGGGTCTTTTGACTCAGTGTAGCTGACAGACAAGCTATGTGTATTCCTCCTACACAGGCACACACAATAGGGAGCTTAGGAGTATTTGGATGGTCCATCACTGGAAGCCTGGGAGGGAGAATCTGGGCACACAAATGGAAACATCTCATCACTCTGGGACCATCTCCTCTTTCCCTCATGCCAGGGTGAACACCCTTCCCACAAATCAGAAGTTAAGAGCCTAGGACTTTTATGGCTAATGATTTTACCATGGCATCCCAGGCAAAAAAAGTGGCAGGCATATTCTTCTGTCTAATAATCACTCTCAAAAAGATGATCAAATGGCTCCCTATGGAAAGCCAGAACATAGTCGTGCAAGGCCTTGTACTTTCAAATCTAGATTATGGAAATTCTCTTTACCTAGGCAGCACTGCATATAGTCATCAGGAAGCTGAAAGTTATTTAAAATGCTGCAACCTGAGTATTGCTGGGTGTTCAAAAAAACGTAATCTGCATGCTTGGCTCTGGTAAGCCTCTGTTGGCTGCTGGTGAGCAAAATAATTCAATTTAAAGCCTTACGCATTATGCATAATGTAAACCATAGTCAAGGCCTCCATACCCTTAATCATCTTATTACACATATAACAATGCAAGAGAGCTAAGATCCAGCAATCTCTCCCTCGTGGCTATCCCCAGATTTAAAAGAGCAAGAAGTGAAGGTGGTAATTTCCCAATTTAGAATCAAAGCTCTGGAACTCCCTTTTATTCACCTCAGAACCAACTGCAACTCGATAAGTTTCAGGAAGCATCTGAAGACTCACCTTTTTGCCTAATCAGTGCGCTTTCACCCTCACCCTCACGAACCCTGTTAGCCCAGGGAATACAGTGTCTGGGTAGCCATGTGCTCTACAAGAAACTGTGACATAACATGGCCACTCTAGTCAATGCTGTACTCGCGTCCTGCTTCAATATCCTAAGGATGCTTAAGAAAATCTTCAAGTGGCTAACAAAGACCAACCATAAAAAAATCCCTCTAGCCCTCATCACAAGCAGTCTAGACTATGGGAACAGCCGATTCGCAGGGATAACCAACTAGCTCACAAGAAGACTGAAGACTGGTTAAAACACTGCGGACAGACAAGTCCTCAACCTCCCGGGATGAGCTCATATCAAACCACATCTTCAGAAACTCCACTGACTCCCGATACACATGGGTGCGCACTTCGAACTCCTTATTCAAACCTAGAAAGCACTCTACAATACATGAACTGCCTACCTGAACAGCCATATTCATTTTTGCCAACCTTCCAGACATCTTCACTCTGCCGGTCTATCACTAGCAAGCACCCAAGCGCACACAAAATAGATAAAGTGGGTCAATCCTTCTCAGACCTGGATCCTAAAGCCCGGAACGGCCTCCCACAACACATCATATCCTCCTCCTCTCTTCTTGACTTTGCTCTTCGAGTAAGCCCTCAAGGGCCGACCTCACACACTGGCTGCATAGCGCCTGGATAACGCCACGGGTAACAAGTGCACTATAAAAATACAAATAACATATATTTAAAGAATTCTGAAATAATATGCAGAATCCATTTAGGGATCACTTACTTGTGGTCAAACCTGAGCTTACTATCTTCAACATTGAACCCTCTTTAGCTGAGCTAATAATAACCATAGGACTTGCTAGAATTAATGGCAGATTCTAAAGAACATCATTGTCTTACATTGTACACTAGCTGACACTTGTTCAGTGAAGATTTAAAAGATTGTCACTTTATAAGAAAAAAGATGAGTTTGGACTGCTATCTAATGCAACCTTGTGATGACAACATTTCACCAGCTCTTCCAGCCTCCTCCTCATGTCCCCTACTGTTTTACAGAACATTGCTCTTGAGGTTAAAGACCTCTCATAGCAATGAAACATATTTCTTTTGTTACACACAATTTCCAGAGAGCACTGAATAAGGGCAGTCAATATATATGTATGATTTGCCGGTGGCTTTGAACTCTCTGGATTATAAAATAGCCTTTGCTCGCTATATACACTTGGAGAGAGTAATGGGTTAAGATGCTGCCAGATTCCTTGCAGCAATCAGAGCTTATGGGAGTACCCAAGTAATGTGCTGCAGCCATATGAAAAGTGTAGGTCTCCAAAATGAATACATCTTCTGCATTTTGACTAGGTTCGCACAGGGCTGGCTCTAGGGCAGCACCGGGCACTTACCTAAAGACACTGTGTTTAGAAATAACTTATAGGTTTAAAAGCACCTGCTTCAGAGTTCTTTCTGTATTGGACAGTTTTCAGGCAAAAATAAAAAAGTCATGATGGTGATTAAACTTCCTGTTGGAGAGAAATTGAGTTTTGTCTATTGATAGTATGGAGCACAGAGGGTTATATTGTGTTTTACAGTAACAAAATATGATATACGAGATATTTTTTTAAAGTGTATTTGTAGATCAGCAGCAGGCTAAATCAGAATATTTCCCATGCAATACATAAACTATTCAGAGAATGCAAAATAGTCTGCAAATATCACCCTTGAAGAAAGTAGACGCTGACATACAATAACTAGTATTCTCCTTTGTTACCCATTAATTAAAGTGTTTCAAATGTAGTCCTTCATCCAAATAATACACAGAGAGGGATAATTTAGAACTTTCAGAGGCCATATTTATCCATAGTTCTGTTGCTTTTGCACCACGCAATGGGGTGCAATAGCGACACAATCCTTGATGATGAGATTTAACAGTGGCTTAATAAATCCAGGGTAACACAACGCAGCACAAATCACTGCATTGCATTACTGTGCCCCAGGGAGGCACCCCACGATTGGAGTGTGAGTATTCCCACACAAAACACATTGATTTTGATGCATTCCCAGATTTACCATATGTGGTAGACCTTGAAGTGCCAAAACTGCTACGCCTCCCAGGTGAGGCGCGACAAGGACAAACAATTATTTGTCCTCTTTTTTTCCTGTTTCTATGAATGTTGCATTCTGCAGCACACACAGAAAGAGGAAAATGTCTCAGGGGATTGTTTTTATGCAGGTAGTTCCCCTTCCTGCGCAAAAACAATCCTGCAAACAACACAGGCACACGTGCACCATGGTGCAAGGCACCTGCATTGGCGCTAGGCAGCACATGGTGCACCAGCGTTGGAAAACAAACAAAATGTGCCATACAATGTTAAGTACAGTGCGTTCCTCCCTGTTAGAAATGGGGGTCTCTAGCTGGCATGGGTTTGCAACTTTGTCCAAGTAGGGACCCTTCTTCCTAGTCATCATTGTCCAATAAAAAAGTATTTTTCATTAATCACTCAATGCGAAACCCCTTTTCGTGTCAGTTGGAATAAGTATGCATCCTAACAAAAATGTTAGCCAATTCAAACTTTTTTTTAATGAACTGTTATCTTTTATGCTCCAAGGAGTAGTGAGAGTAACTATGATGATAAAACATTAAAGCATCGAAACTGAAAGCATAAGGAATCTCTGGGTACTACCAATCTGATGGCATGATTTTCCAGCACTTGACAAACTATGGGACTTATTTATGAGGCCTTGTTTCACTTTTATCCCGCCGGGGCGTCACTTTTGGTGATGCCCGACGGCGTAAAAATTGCACCACGATGTGCCATATTTACAAAGTGACGCAGATGCGCCACTTTGTAATGCCCTGCACTACATTATACCTGTGCCATGTATAATGTATGCAGGGTGGGCCAACCCCCGCAAAAAGCCTCTTAGAAGTGGCCCCATGAAATATATCGATTTCACTGCGCCACATTTAGGATGCCAGTGCGTCAAAACTTTACGCCTGCCTCCTGGCAGGCGTAAGACTGACGCAGGCCCTTTCACATGGGGCTTGCCCCATATGAAAGAACACATTGCTGGAGTTGTGTCTATTTTCAGACACACCCCACCCAGCAAAGGGTCACTTTTGCGCCTACAGATACATTAGAAAAACTGACATATCTGTAACTTCTTGCGAAATGATGCGTCATACAGTCAATATGACGCATCCATTATGCCGCAAGCAGGGCGCACTGAGAAGTGACGCATCGCTGTTTTCACACAGCGACGCGTCACTTCTCGCAAATAAGTCCCTAGGTCTCCAGCTTTAGCCTTAGTAATGCTGAACTACTCTGTTCATGCCTAATGCCAGTATTTCTTTAACAAACTTGTTTACCTCCCAATTCTTATTTCTAGTTCCATTATTTCACAACTCTTTTGTTAAAAAAGAAAATATGTGTTTTCTAATGTTACTCCTGAGCCTGCATTCCTCCAGTTTTGTATAATTTCCAGTAGTTCTGGGAGCAATATTCTTCTGATAAATGTGTGCCTTTATTACCTTCAGAAAATATAACCTGTTAAGCGCATAACTTCTAAGGGGCGATTTTGCAGTCATTACATTAGTATTATTATGCTACTCAAAATCCATCATCTGATGAATGGCATTTGTTCGACTTTTATTCTGCTTCTTTTTCTATTGATGAATTTCTCACAGAGGGGTTATTGGGGCAGCTCTCAGCCTTAGCCTTGTGTAGAGTATTCTGCCCTCTGTTGATTTGTATTTGGACGATTCGTTACAGCTCTGGTAAACTCAAGGACTTCATTTGATTAAGTGGATTCTCTGATGGTGACGATTATGTATCTGTTTTTTTCTGATTCTGATTCAGAGGTTATTTGTCCGACTCGTATAAGCATACAAAGTACGGCCTATTGAAATAAAACATGTGTTTTGCAAATACTCCAGTGCACTGATTTGTTGCTGGATGCATTGCAGGATGCAGGCCAGGACTGGGTACATTGGAACAGCAGTGTAGGGTATAAGATCAGAATACCTGGACGTGATGAGGGTTTTTTTGCAAACTTTTTTTTACTAAGTAAGAAGTGACCAATTAAAATCCACACCCAGATTCCACAGCTTAGCTGCTCATCTTTACCTCTACAGCATTTGCTTTCACAATTTATACTGCTGAACTGGCCTACTATTAACTGCACACCAAAGACCAGATTTACTAAAACGATTCACTAGGTTTGGTCACAAAAGCAACGCAAACTGAAGCAAAGTGTTGAATTTGGATTGTATTGCTCTGGAAGGTAATCCTAAAGGCAAAGTACCTCTATGCGCTGTTTTGTGCTAGTGTCAATTACCCATGCTTTTTAACAGAAATTTGCATATGCTCAAAAGGTGCACAGACCTAAGCACCTATAGGTGAAATGTTGGCGAAAAGATTTCTTATCTACAACTTTTTCCAAATTTGCATTTGTGCTGCACTTTGCAGCACACATAAAAACGTAGAAAAGTTTTAACCCATGTTTATGGATAGAATGGTTTACTGGAAGACTTCACTTCCAGTACAAAGCCTATGCCTGATGTCACAAGCACACCTTTGCTTAACTGTGCACAGGTGTGCGCAAGTTAGCCTAAAGTGCACCAGCACATGTGGAGAGAACAACAGCACCATACCTTTGTAAATATGGCACTGTCTTGATCTCACACTTTTATGCAAAATCGTGTAACAACTATGGTTGCTGCACAGCATAGTAAAACCTTTTGGTGAATTTACCCCAAGTGAAGTCGCAGACTAAAATATTGGTAAAGCACCGTCTCAAACCAAGTGCCCGATTACGATGTTGGACGTACCGCCACAGACAGACCATCTGTGGAAGTCCATCTGACATCTGAGGTCATGGCCTGACCGCTGCATTATGATGCTGGAGGTCAGAGGCAGTAGGCGGAGGGACCAACTGATGGCTTTGACAGGCTCAGAGAGCCAGTTGGAGTGTCGGTCAGAGTGTAATTCCCTACAGTGGGGGTGGAACCTGCGGAGGCACCGCCCTAGGGTTTACGCGGTCACTTTTCCCTCTGCCTTTACATAGCTACCCGACTGCCATGTAAAGGCAGATGGAGTGGGGCTTTGGGGGCCCCTTGCAGGGCCCCTTCACCTGTGGACCTCTGCTATTGGTCCAGGGAGGGCACATGTGGTGCCCCCCAAACATCATACCCCTTGTGCCAGGCCCCACATGGAGCCTGGCACATAGTGCATGGATGTTTGTAAACATACCCTTTACTATTGCACCTTCTGCTGCAGCACTTTTCTGGCCGGCAGAACAAGCCTCAATAGTAAATGCTATGTTTCTGACCACTGTGCTGATGGTCGAATTGTAATTGGTGGGTGAGACCTCCGACTCCTTGTCGCGCTGTCCTATTCCTGCTACGATGCCGGTCGGACTCTTGTCTGACCGGCATCATAATGTGGGCCCAATTCTGAACAAGCTGTTTTATACCTTTCAGAGTATGGCTTTCCTAGTTTTATATGGGAAGTGTGGAAATCGGTGGGTCTTTTGCATGTTATTCTGACTCAATTTAGTCTATCATACACATGTTCTAGAAAGTATTAAGCTGAGCACCAGAAGAGAAGCATAAGAATGAAATTAGATTCCTTTTCCTATGTTAAACTCTGCTGTATTTCTCACTCAAACAAACACTGAATATGGCAGAATCAGGTATATCTAGTGTCAGAACGACGTTACCAGGATCTAATTTATTATGGAGCACATTACTTTTCTGCATGCACATTTAAGTCAATACTTGACTACCTAAGAAATGTAAAAGCTTCCAAGTATTCTAACTGGTGAGGGTATGGCTGTATGTGACAGCAGGAACAAAAATGCATTTGCTACTCTTGTGCTCCTGTGAGGACGATGGGCCAAATTCAAAACCTGCACAGCTACATCCAGTGTACTCTGTAAAGAATCAATATATTGTGCTGTCAGAATAGGCATCTGCATCCACTGAGAGCAGTAACAGACACAAACACTAAGTGCCATAATGTGCAATGTCAAAAGATGGAAATTTTGTGCCAAGAGGCAAGTCAACTTCAAACACACCTCTGCAATATACTTGTATTTCATAAAAAGTGTCCCTTTTTGTATGGGCACCCTCCATCAGAGTGTGTGCTCTAAATGCTGATGGTTATGACTCTGATAGTGCACTGGAGTCTGATGCCCAGACACCAGTGCCTGTGCTATCTACTAAAACTGTTATGCTTGACTTGGTAATCCCAAATTGGCAAAAGAGCTACCCCCTTATAAGTCCATAGAATATGGTACCAGGCATTGATGTTAAAGAGGTCCCCAGGGCTGCAGCATGGTTTTGTGCAACCCAGAGTCACCCATGCAAACTACTGACAGCGGGCCTACAATTGAAGACTGCAGGAGCAGTGCAAACTGCTTGTACAATGTTGTGCCCTCATCATGTGTGGCACAGTCACCTACACTGCCTTTAATGTATGTATGGCACCCCTAAGGTAGGCCTCTTCAGCCCAGGAGACAGGGTGCATTAGATTGAAGGTGTGGACATTAGTGCAAGCCTGCATGTCCCTATAAGAGTGTTGCCCATTGGGTTGGATGAGGGATGCCTTCTCGTCCCTCACACCATTCTTGTCCCCTGGGTGACATGGCATGCACCCAGAGGGCACCTTAGAGGTTTCCCTAGCATTACTGTGCTCTGGCTGAGCAGCCACGCTTACCCACAGCTTATGCCTCTACAACAGGATTCTGACCTCCTTCCAGGAGGCCACGTGTTCAATCACAGGAATTGCACAGGAAGGAGGTCACACCTCCCTCCTCTCCAGCTGGCTAGTGAATTGGCATATCAGAGTGGTGAGCTTCAAAGGCTGCACTTCCTCTGGTATGCATCTGGGATACCTCCTGAGGAGGAAACAGCCCTCCCCTTTCCTCAGGTGTGCTTGCACTTGGACAAGGCGGAAATTAGCTATGCAGGAGACGTACATCCCCAGGAATGCTGGCCATACCTCTAGTGTGGGAAGCCTGGTATGTACACCTAAAATTGAATTATATCATCATCAGGAGAGCAGAAATAGTGGGTTCTGGGTAGAAAAGGTGACTTACACCACCGGATGTGGCCACCTCAGGTGTGGACTAGCTGCAGGGACTAGCTACCTATTGACTACTATCTCCCACACTCCTAACTCATATAATTATAGGATTTAAGGGACCCCCCTGACACCAAAACCTCAGAAATGAACAACTTACTTCAAAGAAGGACCAAAATTCCTAAAAGGACTAAAAGTAAAATAGGACACAAATGTGCTGAAAGACAATAAATACTTTGATGGTAGCAGTTTGCAAACAGAATGTGTCCAATCAACACACAGTTCTCGGTGAAAGACTCAAATGATTGTCTTCAGTAGGCTGCAGTACCATATGTCATTACTAGAGGTCAATCAAGTTATAACAAAAACAATTCTAGCTGGCTGCAGTACCTTAGGTCATGACTAGTTGACCCTAAAGTCAGTCATAAGGTCTTGCTGTAATTAGGCTGCAGTACCTTGGGCTGTTCCTAGAAGTCCCTGGATTCAGAAACAAATATTTTGCTAACAAGCAGCAATACCTGATGCCATTGCAAAGGTTCCTGGAGTCAGACATATTTTCTTCCTACAGTCAGGGTGCAACAGCTTATTCAATTTCTCTAGGTCCTACAGATGTCTACAATGCAGCTTTAATCTCAAAATATCAGAAAATTAAGAATGGAACTGATGCCCTTGAATATCATTTATTGAAATATGAAAGAAATAGTGGCAAAACATGACTGTAATTTTGTTTTCAGTAGGTCTGATGATAGAGGGGCAGTGGCTTCAATATACATTTGTATATTCACTTTCACAAGTCTATTGATTTTGATGATTGTTTTTGTCCTAATAAAGTATTTTATTTTGTTTATTTTTTTTATTTGTCAGAACCAGTAAAGACAGGAGTCAAAATACAATAATACCGCACAGTAAACAAACACATTCATATATAATATGTTCTCACATTTTTGGAGAGGTAAAGAGAAAAAACAAAGAAAAAAAAGAAGAATGTAGAATTCACAGAAAATAATATCATGGAAGAGAAGAAAAGGAAACAGGCAGAAATTACCGTACCAAAAATAAATAAATAAATAAAAAGGTGAAGAAAAGACACCTCCCCATGACAGCAGAGATTGCTCATAAAAGAAGGCAAATTTAAGTAGTTCATCATCGCTCTGAGCAAAGCCCTCTCCTCTAGCTAGTGATGGGCTGCCAAATTGCCTTGCCACGCACAGCGGATTTTAACCCTCTAGTAGCATAAATGGTGCTTTCCTGATTGAAGACACCAATGAGGCGGGCTAACCACATTTGAAAGCTTGGTGGATCTGAGTCTTTCCACCTTGCTGCTAGTATTACCCTTGGAACTGCAGAGCCTATAAAGAGCATTGCCTCTTCATCTCGATTAAGACTGACTGTATTATCAGTACCGAGCAGACACAGAGTGAGGGAGTCAGGTATTTTATGACCAAACACTTCTTCCCAGAATTCGCCGTTAAGACATCTAGGGCAGTGATCATTCTCCCTTTTTCCCCAAGCATGTAACTTAGCAGGGGTCAAATACAAATTATATATAGTTTTGTAAGTCTGGGCTTTTAAGCTAGCTGACATAAGTAATCTTGATGATAAATATAAACTCATATCGAAATCTACGTTTGGGTTGTCAAGTTTGTCTGCCCAGGCAGTTTCTGTATGTTCTATATCATCTTGTAATTTATCCAGCAGTTGGCCATAGATTATACCTATTCTTGTTTTCTTTTTAGCTATGGTGTCGATAATTTTAATTATCCCCAGGTTGATATTGGGGGCCTTAAGTTTAAGCATAGTATGAGTCTGGATAAATTTGAGGTAATGCCCATTTGGAAGGTGACATTTTTGTTGTAGGTCTGCAAAAGTAGTGACAAGGTTCTCCCCCATAAGGTCGCCTACTGAGGTAATTCCTAAGGATTCCCATTTCTTTGAGATGGCATCATTTCCTAGCTCGGGGAGTAGGTTAGAGTGCCATAAGGGAGTATATCTTTTGAACTTTGGAATATGCATATATTTAGCTGTTCTTGACAAATTTTCCAAGCGTTGGAGATGACTTTGAATTAATTCTTTTTGTAATAGCTTTCCTCCACTTGCCTCAGAAAGAGATCTTTAGCCTTCTGACCTAGGGACAGCTCATAAATGGATGGGACTGGTGCAGCCTCAAGATCTTCTGAAATAGGATTAGAATAAAGAAGCGGGGCCATCTGTTGGAGAAATGAAGCCCAGAAGTAAAACAAAATATTTGGGACTGCTAATCCTCCTCTATTATGAGGAAGTGACAGAAGCTTCAGAGATCTTCTAATTTTGCCCTGTTGTCACATAAATTTAGACATAAAATATTCTAGTGCTTTAAAGAACTTCTCATCAGGAATCAAGGGAATAGCTCGAAAGAGATAAAGCACCATAGGGAGGACATTCATCTTTAAAAACTTTCCTCTGCCGATTATTAATAAATGTAAGCTATTTACCCGGTCAAAGTCTTTCCTTATAGTGTTTAGTAAGGGCTCATAGTTGAGTTTCGGGATTTGTATGACATCAGGACTTATGCTGACACCTAGGTATGTAGCTTTATCAGCTTTTCTACTGTTGTTGTAGATGACATTATCCATGCACAGCACAATTGTTTTTTCTTTATTTAACCAATACCCAGAGTAAAGGCCGTAGTCTTGTGTTACTACCTCTATTTCAGACATTGCCTCGGAGAGGCCAGGTGTTAATACCGCAATGTCATCGGCATAAGCCAATACCTTAGTTTCAAAGCAGGTTTTCTAAAAGTTTAAAAAATAAAGGATTTATATAAAGGGCAAATAATATTGGGGAACAGGGACAGCATTGTCGTGTGCCGCTGGATACTTTAATTATGCTAGATTCAGAACCCATTATTTGTAATTTTGCTTTAGGATCAATGTAGATAGCCATTATGGATTTGACAAATTTGGGGACCGAAATTATACCGGGTCAACGCTGCCCATAGACAATTCCAGGACACACGCTCGAAGGCCTTCTCGGCGTCCAAGAATAATCATCGACATCTGGCCTCCCGTTGCAGACATTATATCAAACAGAGAGATGGCTCTCCGAGTGTGATCTGTCGTGCCTTTGCCTGGGATAAACCCATGCTGCCATGGGGAGACCAGATGTTCGATGACCCGCCTGAGCTGGATGGCCATTATTTTAGCATATAATTTGGAGTCAGAATTGATTAGGGAAATTGGGCGATAGGATGATAACTGATCAGGAGGTTTGCCATTTTTTGGAAAGATAATTATGTTTGTTTCTCTCCATAACATAGGAGGAGTACCGCTCCATTGAATCCCTAGAGTATGGCTAAGGATTTTATATAATTCATGGGGAATTTTATCCGGGCCCGCAGCTTTCCCAGAGGGCAGCGAGGACAGGGCAAGCTGAACTTCTGTAAATGTGATTTCTTTCTCAAGGTCTTCCCTGATGTTATCGTCGAGATGATCAGGATGATCAAGAAGATTTGCTCAGAAACACATCCGATTCTGCCCTATTGGTTATATTATCATCCTGATAGAGGGTCTGGTAATATTGTTGGAAAGCGTTGAATATATCAGGTGCTTGTGTAAGCGTCTGCCCTCTTGATTGTATGTTTGTGATGGCATTATATGAGATTTTCTGGCGTGTATGTAGTGTGAGTTGTTTGCCAACCTTTTCCCCATTCTCATATACTTCTTTCCGATGTGTTTTATACATCTCAGCAGCTTTCTGAGTCAAGCCACAGTTAAGCTCGGTTTTCTAAACAAGCAGGTGGTACATAGCAAGCTTCCCATTTTCTCCTTGTGCTATTCGTGCAATATGTTCTTCCTCAGCCCTGGCCAATTCACCCAGTTTCTGATGGTACCCCATACTATATTGCTTCCTTACTCTAGCTTGGTAGCTCGTTGTTTCACCTCTTAGAGCTGCATTAAAACAATCCCACACAGCAGTCCTAGAAGCACTGTATCTATTTATGTCAAAAAACTCTTGAGCCCAACTAGTGATGTGAATAATATATTCATTGTTGGCTAGCAACTTCCTATCAAAGGACCAGCTTCTGTGTTCTCTCTTAGCGGTTGTAATATTGACTGTGAGGGTTAGCGTGTTGTGGTCGGAGATGATTTTAGGTTCTTTATTAATTGTGGCGTGGATGGCCAGATCATTTGTAGTAAATAAATAATCAATCCTAACATACTTGCTATGAGGGCAGGAATAATACGTGTAGCCAGGGTCAGGGTAGTTTTTAAGCTCCCATATGTCGCCTAGGCCAAAGCTGTCGCAGAGTCTACTGATAGCTTTAAAAACTTGTGGCTTACGACCAGTACAGTGTGGCTGTGCCTGGCTGTTGAATTGGGGTCCTAGAGAGATGTTTAGATCACCACATAATATAAGTGGGCACTGTATAGCAGCAAGTTCAAGCTCAAGTGTCTCAAATATAGTAGGATCGTCTTGATTAGATCCATAAATAGAGCAGATAGTGATACCGAGGCCCAATTTAATAATAACCCATCTGCCCTGAGCATCTACTAGTTTATGGGTGGCTTGTCCCAGGAAAGTTTTAGCAAGTATAGCTACCCTCCTAACATTAGACGTTTGTGTGGTACAAGCTAATACATTATATCCCCTAATTTTAAGAAGCTCCCTCTTATCCCAGGGAAGGTGCGTCGCTTGGAGGCAGATAATACTTACTGGGTTTTGGTATATTGTCTCACTCAGACGTTGGCGCTTATCACTATCTAAGAGACCTGAAACATTCCAGGTTCGTATAGTTAACTTCCCCATAATGATGTGTTTCGTAGCTCATATTGTGCCTGTATCCTCAACTTGCAGTGAGTTCTATAGTATGTTTGTTCTGACTTAACCTTTGTTACACTATTGTCTAAGAATAATATTGATAGAGTAGAAACAATGGCTCCTGACTTGGTTCTGGTTCTGTTTTTGCCTTTTTTACGTGCTCCATCCCTCCACCCCCTTCCCCTGCCCTCCCCTGAGCCCCCTTTCCCCTACCTCCCAATGAGACATCCTGGGTCATAGGGCACCCAGGTGTAGGCGTCAGTTAAGACAGTGCATTTCAGCCTTCCCCGTGGCCTGATCGTCAGTAGGTACATCCTGGGTAGATAGGAAAAAGATGAGTTAATTCACTTTGTAATCAGACCAACCCAAATATTAAGAAATACTTTGCCCCTCTGTTTAGTCTTTTATCGTTGTACCTCCGGTGTCTAGTCCACTGGCGTGAATGTTCGTGTTTCAATACTTTGGTTCTTCAATCATTTTTCTGTTCTTTAGAGCCTTCTTGTTATTTTCCGGTGTTTTGCTTGGCGATCTCTGTGATTTCTTTCAGGTAAGATTCAGCCTGGATTTTGCTTATAAAGCTTTTAGTTGTTCCCTTGTAGATGACTTTTAGATGGGCCGGATTTTGTAAGAACACGGTTGCTCCGATTTGCTCAAAAGGGGTGAACAATTGCCTCATTCTCCACCTCCGTTCTACTGTGGCGTGGGCAAAATTTGGGGGCGCGACGAAGGTAAAACCTTTGAATTCTTTCTTATTTATAGGTCTGGCAATGTTGTAGATTGTCTCCCTTAAGATGAAATTCCCGAAATTGACCAACATGGCTCTTGGGTATTGTGGGGTTTTATGTGGGCGTTTAGGGAGTACCAAGGGGAAGCTATGCGCAAGTTGGATTTTGCTGTTCATGTCCCAGGCTTGAAGTTCAGGAAAAGTTGTTTTTAGGAGATTGGCCAAGAAGCCCCTTGGATCGGTTCCCTCCGCGCCTTCGGGGATGCCGAGAAATCGCAGGTTGTTTCTCCTGCCTCTGTTTTCGAGATCTTCTACTTTCTGCATCATGTCTTTAATAATTCCTTCGTGCTCTTTTTCTTGAGTTTGGAGCTTGGTGACGTCGGACTCGAGATTTTCTGTGCGAGTTTCGACAAAAGCCATTCGATTAGAGATTTCAGAGCATGTTTGGCCTACTTTTTGAACAGCGCCTTGAAGTTTTTGTATGGCAGCATGGTTCCTATTGCTGTCCATTTTAACATGTTTGTGAAAAAGTTTGATGGAGTTTAGTACTTCGCTCAGTGATGGCTCAGTTGAATTTCCCAATCCGCCGCCGTAATCTTCGTTTTGCTGTGAGGTATTTTCTTCTGGATCCCCCATACTGCGCCTGTATGATTCAGATTCTCTAGTACTATTTGAGGTTGAATCGTTCCGTGTGCGGTTAGATTTTTCTTTAGCTTGCTCAGCATTGCTCCCGGGATCTGTGGTTTCATCGTATGACGTTTTGCGGTGCCTTCTGTGTCTTGTTCTTTTTTTTTCCAGCCTTTTCTTTGGAGTGGTATTTTGACAGGGTGCCCCTGATTTCCCTGGGACTGTGATGTTAGAGACCTCCAAGGTTGTTACTGCTAGTTTATGACTAGAGCTTCTTTCCCTTGGGTCACCTTCCTCCCTGCCTCACTTGAGTCACTTGTCACGCTGGAGATAGATACTCCTGTCTCATATATGTCCGAGTCAGACTCTTTGGCAGATACTTTGGACTCTAGAAGTAGTTTTCTGCCCAGAGAGGATGTTTGTGCCATGAAGGAAGAGTGTTCGGGTCTTGGGGGTTCAATTGGGAGTATAGACAGGAATTTGATTCCTTAGGTGTGATTGTAGGTGAGGTAGCTCTTTCGATCTCTTTCTCTTTTACATTTTTTGCTGATTTGTTCTGCCCTGCCTTGGATATTGGGATAAATATGTTCGAGATCCGGGGCTGAGAATCTACCTGTTGTCTCGTGATTTTTGCAGCCGCTTTCAGGTTTTTAATAGTCTGTAGTCTCTTTGCCTTTTTGGCCAATAGCTCCAAATTATCGTTGTCATTATCGTATCTTCGGTAGCAATTACTTTGTCCTTTTCATTTGCCTTCTCTTTGCCTTTCATTTTATCCTTGTTTTTATCCTTGTCCATGTCCTTTTCCGGCTTCTTATCCGAGGTCTTGTCTGTGTTTTTCACCGGGTTTTTATTTTTATTTTTGTCATTGCCTTTAGGTTTGTCAATAATACTGCCGCTGTTTTTCTACTCGTGGTTTTCTTTGGCCTTGGACCCTCTAGTTTCTGGTCGTTGCTGTAAGTCCTTTGCTTTCTGGACATTGTTAGACTTTTGTTTCTCTGAGGCTACTTATGGAGACTCTACGGGCGCTTCCGGGTCCATTTTATGTATAGTTGATTTGGTTATCAGTTCAGTTATTTGCTAAGGTGATTGTCCTCCAGCCCCCGTGGGATCAGCCATGTCGTATGTCTGACTCTGAATCTGTAGCTGAACCAAGACCTGGACTGGAGGTTGCCAGCTCAGCTGTGTCTGAGTCCGTCTTTGTGTTGTCGATGGGGATGTTGCAGTTGGTGTACCGGCTATGATGGGGTGTTGAAAGAATTTTGGACCCCTTAATACCACTGTTGCCACTGATGCCACTGATGCCACTGATGCCACTGATGCCGCTTATGCCGATCTGGTAGTTATTATGTATGTTTGTAAGTCTTGAACAGCCTGCCCTCTTATGGCGATTCTTTCGTTCGGCTTTCGCCAACAGCAGCAGTAGCTAGATATTGGTCGGGCTTTAGCTTTAGCTAGTATAGCATAGGCTTTAGTCCAGGTCGCCCGTGTTTTAATCGTTACAGAGAAAGACACCCAAGTGCCCATTGTTGGTGCCCTTGCTGGCCCCCCCAGCTTTCACAATGACCCTGTCACCTGCCTATCACAAGTGTCCATTGTTTTTTTCCCCAGCGATTATATGCCTGTGCTTATTTTATTATATTTTTTTGTTCAAAGTATCTCTCTAATCTCAGCTTGTATCTCAGCTTGTATTCGCTAATCTCAGATTATTATTCTCCTCCGTCACCATCCGATCACTAGACCTTGCCGCTGATTTGTGTGGTCTGTAAAGTCTGTAAAGTCTGATCAGGGCCCGCTCTCTAGCGGTTCTTCAAGATTTTGTTTGAACTCCTTTGAAAGCATTATGCGCCCTTTTTATTCAACAAGCTCTTGAGTAGGCAGATGACGCTTGTGAGTCTGGCCTGGAGGTGAGCCGGTCGAGTGCTTGATTTTGTGCGCCAGGCAGAATCAATCGGAGGAAAATGAGCCGAAGATCAGCCTAAGTGTCGGCTGAACGTCGGCTGAGCGTTGCAGTTTGAAACTTCTTTTTGACCGGTTGGTCGGAGGTGAGTGGCAGTGACCAGTATGGAGGGAGCGCTGGATGGTTGCTAATGCACGGGGATGGGAGGGAGACAAGGAGACAAGCTGGGAATCGAGCTCAACTGGGCTGAATAGCTGAATAGCTAAAGGGCAGGCAAGGGCGGGATGCAGCAAGATGCGGGTTGTGAGATGCTAGATGCTGATGCTGAAATCACAGTGATCACAGTGCTCACAGTTAGTCACAGCTACTCACAGTTACTCTCCATTCCTTCAAGCCTCACTGGCTGCTCGACCGGGCCCGGGTCCGTAGTCAACAGTCGTGGAGTTATACCTTCTTTAGCGCAGAGCTCCCAGTGAAAAAGAACCCAGCGAGAAAACTTCAGTCTTTCCACATTTCACTTTTCCCCCGCAGAACAGCTCGTTGTAGTCCCAGGCTGACTGCCGCTCCTGTTACTCCTCGTACAAATACTATGCAGGCCCTTCAGCAAGCCCTCCATCCGCTGCCACACTCAGACTCCTAGACCCTTAGTCTTTGAAACATCGGTACCCCATCGGCTCCATCGGCTCCATCGGCTGTATACCACATAACCAATAGCGAGCAGTCTTGACCCGATATCTGCTGCTACATCAGATCGGGAGAATCGGGAGAAAATCCAGAGCACCGACCAGGACTCACGGAGCGGTTGCTGCCACGTCTGCTCACACTGACGCCATCTTGTCCTCACACAGACGCCATCTAATAAAGTATTTGAATGCTGGGTTTTGATGACTCTTGTCTTTAAAATAGTTCTAATTTCATTCATTTAAAAGCTTGTCACTTTATAAGAAAAATGATGAGTTTGAACTGCTATCTAATGCAACCTTTTGATGACAACATTTCACCAGCTCTTCCAGCCTCCTCCTCATGTCCCCTACTGTTTTACAGAACATTGCTCTTGAGGTTAAAGACCTCTCATAGCAATGAAACATATTTCTTTTGTTACACACAATTTCCGGAGAGCACTGAATAAGGGCAGTCAATATATATGTATGATTTGCCGGTGGCTTTGGACTCTGTGGATTATAAAATAGCCTTGTGCTCGCTACATACACTTGGAGAGAATAATGCGTTAAGATCCTGCCAGATTCCTTGCAGCAATCAGAGCTTATGGGAGTACCCAAGTAATGTGCTGCAGCATATGAAAGTGTAGGTCTCCAAAATGAATACATCTTCTGCATTTTGACTAGGTTCGCACAGGGCTGGCTCTAGGGCTGCACCGGGCACTTACCTAAAGACACTGTGTTTAGAAATAACTTATAGGTTAAAAATCACCTGCTTCAGAGTTTTTTCAGTGTTGGACAGTTTTCAGGCAAAAATAAAAAAGTCATGATGGTGATTAAAGTTCCTGCTGGAGAGAGATGGAGTTATGTCTATTGATTGTATGGAGAGCAGAGGGTTATATTGTGTTTTACAGTAACACAATAACACAATATGATATGCAAGATACTTTTTTAAAGTGTACTTGTATATCACCAGCAGGTTAAATCAGAATATTTCCCATGTAATGCATAAACTATTCAAAAACGCAAAATAGTCTGCAAATATCGCCCTTGAAGAAAGTAGACGCTGACATACACTAACTAGTATTCTCCCTTGTTACCTATTCATTTGAGTGTTTCAAATGTAGCGCTTCATCTAAATAGTACACAGAGAGGGATAATTTAGAACTTTCAGAGGCCAAATTTATCTATAGTTCTGTTGCTTTTGCACCATGCAGTGGGGTGCAATAACAACACAACCCTTGATGATGAGATTTAACAGTGGCTTGATAAATCCAGCGTAACACAACGCAGCACAAATCGCTGCATTGCATTACTGTGCCCCAGGGAGGCACCCCACGATTGGAGTGTAAGTATTCCCACACAAAACTCATTGATTTTGATGCATTCCCAGATTTACCATATGTGGTAGACCTTGAAGTGCCAAAACTGCTACGCCTCCCAGGTGAGGCGCGACAAGGACAAACAATTATTTCTCCTCTTTTTTTTCCTGTTTCTATGAATGCTGCGTTCTGCAGCACACACAGAAAGAGGAAAATGTCTCAGGGGAGTGTTTGTGTCCCTTCCTGCGCAAAAACAATCCTGCAAACAACACAGGCACCCGTGCACCATGGTGCAAGGCACCTGCATTGGCGCTAGGCAGCAAAACCAGCGCTGGAAAACGAACAAAATGTGCCATACAATGTTAAGTACAGTGCATTCCTTACTGTTAAAAATTGGGGTCTCTAGCTGGCATAGGTTTGCAACTTTGTCCAAGTAGGGACCCTTCTTCTTAGTCATCATTGTCCCCAAAAAATGTATTTTGCCTAAATCACTCAATGAAAACCCCCTTTTCGTTTCAGTAGGAATAAGTATGCATCCTAACAAACATTTTAGCCAATTCAAACTTTTTTGTAATGAACTGTTATCTTTTATTCTCCAAGGAGTAGTGAGAGTAACTATGATCCTAAAACATTAAAGCATAGAAACTGAAAGCATAAGCAATCTCTGGGTACTAACAATCTGATGGCATGATTTTCCAGCACTTGACTTCTACAAACTATGGGACTTATTTTTGAGCCCTTGTTTCACTTTTATCCCACAGGGGCGTCACTTTTGGTGACGCCCCGACTGCATAAAAAATGCACCACGTTGTGCCCTATTTACACAGTGACGCAGATGTGCCACTTTGTAATGCCCTGCACTACATTATACCTGTGCCATGTATAATGTATGCAGGGTGGGCGTACTCCTGCAAAAAGCCTCCTAGAATGGCCCCATGAAATATATCAGATTTCACTGCCCCACTTTTAGGATGCCAGTGCTTCAAAACCTTATGCCTGCCTCCTGGCAGGCGTAAGACTGACGCAGGCCCTTTCACATGGGGCTTGCCCCATATGAAAGAACACCTTGCTGGAGTTGCGTCTGTTTTCAGACACACCCCACCCAGCAAACCGGCACTTTTGCGCCTACAGATACGTTAGAAATACTGACATATCTGTAAATTCTTGTGAAATGATGCGTCATACAGTTAATATGACGCATCCATCATGCCGCAAGCAGGGCGCACTGAGAAGTGACGCATGGCTGTTTACACTCAGCGATGCGTCACTTCTCACACATAAGTCCCTACGTCTCCAGCTTTATCCTTAGTAATGCTGAACTACTCTTTTCATGGCTAATGCCAATATTTCTTTAACAAACTTGTTTACCTCCCAATTCCTATTTCTAGTTCCATTATTTCACAACTCTTTTGTTAAAAAAGAAAATATGTGTTTTCTAATGTTACTCCTGAGCCTTCCTTCCTCCAGTTTTGTATAATTTCCGGTAGTTCTGGGAGCAATATTCTTCTGATAAATGTGTGCCTTTATTACCTTCAGAAAATATAACCTGTTAAGCGCATAACTTCTAAGGGGCAATTTTGCAGTCATTATATTAATATTATTATGCTACTCAAAATCCATCATCTGATGAATGGCATTTGTTCGACTTTTGTTCTGCTTCTTTTTCTATTGATGAATTTCTCACACAGGGGTTATTCGGGCAGCTCTCAGCATTATCCTTGTGTAGAGTATTCTGCCCTCTGTTGATTTGTATTTGGACGATTTGAATTTGGATGATTCGTTACAGCTCTGGTAAACTCAAGGACTTCATTTGATTAAGTGGATTCTTTGATGGTGACGATTATGTATCTGTTTTTTTCTGATTCTGATTCAGAGGTGATTTGTCCGACTCATATAAGCATACAAAGTTACAGGTTTAGCTTATGTAATAAATACAACGATGCTCCAGTGAGAGAAGTACGGCCTATTAAAATAAAAAATGTGTTTTGCAAATACTCCAGTGCACTGATGTGTTGCTGGATGCATTGTAGGATGGACTGGGTACATTGGAACGGTTCCCTGATGAAATATCGATTACAAAAACACTGACCTACACGAATATCATCGCAAAAACATCGTCTACATAAATATCGTCACCATGTACTTAAACAAGGATTTAAACAAATATCGATATTTTTTTATCGACTACATTAATATTGATAACAATGATATCGAGTACATAAATATCGACTACTACATTATCGACAATCCTTGAAATAACATCACCATCTACACAAATATCGATAACACAAATATCGACTAACTTACTACCTAATTAAATATACTGAAAATATCCACTTTTTCTCTATAACCTTAAATACACAATACCCTCAACAAATTAAATATTTTATAATTATTAAATTGAAAATACTGCTTTAAAAACATGTACAAATATACTATATATTTAATTATTTAATAAATATATATATATAGGGGCCGATTCCGATCTGGAAAAAAGAAAACGCCGTACGATTTGTATACGTAGCAGAATCCGTACGAATGGGAAAGAACCGTACGACCTGCGTAGTACGATTCATTACCGTCGATTACCGTACGAAAATCATCGCACCGTACGAATCAAAGTTGGTGACCCGTACGAATTAGATTCGGAAATCCTTCCGTACGATTACTAAACATGCCGTACAACAACACTAGTACGATCCGGTGCGGAAAGCCTGCACGCGATTTGTACGGGCCAAAGTAGTCGCGCATGAAGACTGATTCGTACGGAAACATACCAACCATGTACCCCTCGATGAAGCAAACGCGACCCCCAACGGCCCGTACAAGTCACCCGCACGCACGCACACCACACGTACACCCCCCCTCAAGCAAACACGACCCCCAACACCCCCAACGGCCCGTACAAGTCACCCGCACGCACGCACACCACACGTACACCCCCCTCAAGTGAACGCGACCCCCAACACCCCCAACGGCCCGTACAAGTCACCCCCACGCACGCACACCACAAGTACACCCCCCTCAAGTGAACGCGACCCCAACAGCCCGTACAAGTCACCCGCATGCACGCATGCACGCACACCACACGCACACCCCCCCTCAAGCGAACGCGACCCCCAACACCCCCAACGGCCCGTACAACTCACCCGCATGCACGCACACCACACGTACACCCCCCCTCAAGCGAACACGACCCCCAACACCCCCAACAGCCCGTACAAGTCACCTGCATGCACGCACACCACACGTACACCCCCCCCCAAGCGAACGCGACCCCCAACACCCCCAATGGCCCGCATAAGTCACCCGCATGCACGCACACCACACGCACACCCCACCTCAAGCGAGCGCGACCCACAACATCCCCCAACGGCCCGTACAAGTCACCCGCACGCACACCACACACACACCCCCCCTCAAGCAAACGCGACCCCCAACACCCCCAACAGCCCGTACAAATAACCTGCACGCACGCACACCACATGTACAACCCCCTCAAGCGAACGCAACCCCCAACGGCCCCTACAAGTCACCCGCATGCACGCATGCCACACGCACACCACCCCTCAAGCGAACGCAACCCTCAACGGCCCGTACAAGTCACCCACATGCACGCACACCACATGCACACCCCCCTCAAGCGAACGCGACCCCGAACACCCCCAACGGCCCGTACAAATAACCTGCACACACGCACACCACAAGTACACCCCCCCTCAAGTGAACACGACCCCCAACAGCCCATACAATTCACACCACACGCACACCCCCCCTCAAGCGAACGCGACCCCCAACACCCCCAACGGCCCGTACAAATAACCTGCACGCACGCACACCACAAGTACACCCCTCCTCAAGCGAACGCGACCCCCAACGGCCTGTACAAGTCACCCGCACGCACGCACACCACATGCACACCCCTCTCTCAAGCGAACGTGACCCCCAACACCTCCAACGGCCCGTACAAGTCACTCGCAAGCGCACACACCGCACGTACAGCCCCCTCAAGCGAACGCGACCCCCAATACCCCCAACGGCCTGTACAAGTCACCTGCACGCACGCACACCACACGTACACCCTCCCTCAAGCGAATGTGACCCCCAACACCCCCAATAGCCCGTACAAGTCACCCGCACGCACGCACACCACACGCACACCCCCCCTCAAGCGAACACGACCCCCAACACCCCCAACGGCCCGTACAAGTGACCCGCACGCACACACACCACAAGCACACCCCCCTCAAGCAAACGCGACCCCCAACGGCCCGTACAAGTCACCCGCACGCATGCACACCACAAGTACATCCCCCCTCAAGCGAAAGCGACCCCCAACGGCCTGTACAAGTCACCCGCACACACGCACACCACACATACACCCCCCCTCAAGCGAACGTGACCCCCAACACCCCCAACGGCCCATAGAAGTCACCCACATGCACACATACCACACGCACACACAACAAAAACCCCAAAACCAACACAAGGACAATTCAAAGTAGTCGCACAACCACACTAAACATGTCTCCTGTGTACACATCATTGACAAACAAAGTTCTGGCCACAGCCAAACAGAGGGCACAAGTCACCCCCCCATATAACACATACCCCACCAATTCAAACTAAGCCACACCCACAAATGGACCAATAAAAGTGGACACACATACAACCCAACATCCCTTGCAACATACCTACTTGCAAAAAGAAGAGCCTGCCAGCACATCACCAACTGCATCCATTAATCTTCACACATACAACCTATTACATATACACCCACATAGCCCCCTTCACAATCAGACACACACACCCTCTTACATACACACCATCACCCTCTCACTCACACACACCACACACCATGACCACACAAAAGAATCCAAAGTTCACCAACCCGGAAAATGAGATCCTTGTAGATGAAGTCATCCGAGTCGAGCCCCAGCTGTTTGGTGCATTGGTCAGACAGACCAGCATTGCTGACAAAACTCACATGTGGGAGAGGATCGTTGACAAGGTCAATGCTGTTGCACCCATCAGGCGCACCAAGGCAGAATGCCAGTCCAGGTGGTATGATCTGCGGAGGATGGTCAAGAAGAAGATGGACCAGGACTACGCCAATGCACACTACACTGGAGGTGGTGGTCCCTGCAGACCTTTAGTATACCATCCCTGGGAGGGGAAAGTCATGACCCTGCTGCCACCGGTGGGAGTACACAGAATAGAAGGAGTCATTGAGCGTGGTGAGTACACAACAAACACATGTAATATGGTGGAACTCAACACAGTGCACAGCAGTATGGGGGTGGGTGGCCATGAGTCATAGCTCTGCAAGACTGTATGGGGGTAGTTGCAAGCGGGAGGCAGAAAGGGAGTAAGTCATAGGGTAGGAGGCTGCTCCAATCCCATATGACCCAGGTACACACACAAGCACCATGCTGAATGCACAGGGAGTGTGAAAGTACAGACGAGACAGCACACCACACAAAAATATTATTTTCAATGTCCTTGAGACATTTTTTGTAGACGCATCATTTGGTGACACAGTAAGGCAGTGTAGCAAGCGAGTGAGGCCAAACCACCTGTCTCCATCCCTCTGTTGCCCTCTTACATCTGTCTGTCTCCCTCCCTCTGACAGTCTCCCTGTGTCTGGCAACCTCTGTCTCCGTCCCTCTGTCTCCGTCCCCCTCCAACTCCGTCCCCCTCCAACTCCGTCCCCCTCACTCTCCCTCTGTCTGTCTCCCTACCTAGGTCTGGATTACACACCCTGAGGTTCCGTGACAATTGTAAGTGGTGTTTTCGACTCGTACGAATATGGTCGAGTTTGGTATCTATGAACCGCAAATGACGAGTTTAGTAATTGTGCGCAGTTTCGCTGTGCAAACTCAAACCGTTAGTTTGCTATGTGGGTTTTTCATCTGTACCCACGGGTTCCATCTTAGATACGGCATCCATTTTGTCTCTTGCCCTCAAGTAGCCAGCGAACGGACGTTGTCCGCTTCGCAACCCTGGGACTCCCAAGATATTTGCGGAAGACACGTGTTCTTTGTAAGTGTCTTTATGACGAGGGGGATGATACTGTGAGGCAGATGGCCCCGCTCGAGGCTCATCTCGCCGTGTCGGTGTATTGTCTCAGCCGTGCATCTCATTAAGCACGTCCCTTTGATGCCTGTAGCTCGTGTTTCCCGATACCTCCTCTTTTACACCCTTTTCGATCTACCCACTGTCTCCATCTTCCTCCACACCTGTTTTCGTCCCTATTTCGATCTGTTTTATTGCTGATTGGAATGTACTAATGGTGGGAAGATGGGTTTTTACAGTTGGGAACCGCCAAATGTTTCCGCACTTATGTTTCGGACCTTGTGTGTATCAAAGTGACCAAAGCGACCCCTCTGGGGGATAATTGTGGGAACCGGGTTGTAAACCTTTGTGTGTCGTGTTATCCTATGGGTAAATTCTGTATAAAAGGAGCGATCCACAGAACCAATTTGAAGCAGTCTCCCCAAGTTGCACGTGTTGTACTTGTCGTGACTTCTGTGTTCCCTGCAGTAAATAAACCTTGAATCTTTGACGCCGAAGGAAGTGTCCCGTGTCTCTGTCAATTCGTACGCCGGAACAGGTAACCCACGAAGGTTTCAGGTGTTGTCCCCTGGCACCGCTGGGTGGTAATAAAACCCAGTCCTTCAGTTGGCGCCCAACGTGGGGCTGCATCAGTGGTACCGGTCCAAGCCCGACGATCGTGAGGAACTTCGTGTGAAATCTCCGAGGGAAGGTGCACTCCGCTTCATCGATCCTGTTGTCGAAATAAGTGGCCCGAAGACTTTTCCCGCGAAGATTCCCGCCTCCTGACGGCTGCGACGGACTGCTGCCCTGACTGTAGACCTGTTTTGGCGCCTGGCGTAGACCTTGGTATAGCGAGACGATTGACGGGCCTTCCTGGTGACGCCATCGATCTTTGAGTTAAGTATTTGTGGGTCGCTCCCAGAGTCCTTAGTTGTTGACACTCTAGCGAGTGTTTTTGTTGTTGACGCTGTGTGAGTGTTTTTGTCGGTGACACTTTGCTAGCGTACTTTGTTGTGTTGTTTGACGGCTGCAGCCGCCAAAAACCGAGGGTTTGTGTTTCTTGCTGGGACTTGGTAAATCCCGTAACCCTTGAAGTTTGTGAAACTCGGCTAGTGTGCAAGATGCCTGGTCGCAGTACTTTGTTTAGTTGTTTCAGATCTTGTGGTGCGGATTCCCGACTGGAGGACTCGTGTCCGATACCTCCGGTTGGAACTCCGACTTATGAACTGTACAGTAAACACGGGCTAGGCCCGATTACCTTTAATGATTATTGGATTCGTTATACAAAGAAGGACGGTGTCCTTAGTTGGCCACCTCATGGTAGCTTTGAGACCCCGATCCTAGATAATTTAGAGGCTAAATTATTCAAGAAAAAGTCAAGGCCGGCCATGTTTGATGCCTTTCGGTTGTGGCGTAACGAAGCCCGACAGAAAGAAATCAGACAGACTAAACGAAATCAGAAAGATGGTGTTGCTACCATTGTAAAGAAAGCAGAGCAGTTCCAGCGTGACAAGGAGGTTAAGGAAAAGGAAGTGTTTGATAGGCTACAGCGTATGACTATAGATAAGTGTTATCCTGTTTTGCCTACTGAGTCGGAAAAGAAGGAAGACGCAGTTGAGGATCCTTTAATGTCTTATCTTATGAAATCGCCACCTCCGTATGTACAGGGTACCGCAGTTCCCGTGGTTCCTCCTGTACCTGTTCCTGCACCTATTCTCCCTTTGCCTGTTCCTCAACCTGCACCTGTTCTTCCGACTGTTCCTGCTCCTTTGCCTGTTGCTATCCCTACTGCTCCTCCGCTTCCACATACTCCTGCTCCCGCTACTGCTCCTGCTTTATTAACTCCTGTTGTTGCTTCTGTCTCTACTCCTTCTCTTGTTAGTCCTGTGTCCTATATTTCTCCCTCTACTTGTAGTCGTAATTCTCCTATTGCAGCTAGTTTCTTTCATTCGCTTGGACCTGTTTTTGGGTCCGCTGGTTCTGATGGTCCTCAGAGACGTAGTCAGCTTCCCGGTAACAGGGAACGTGCTGCGCTATACAACATGGCGATGGGTTGGATGACACACCCTCTTAGAAATCCGCCACGTGTCGTACTTGATACATTTTGTCAATTCACTGTACCGACACAACGATACGTGTTTGAAGAAATGTGTAAGGTTTTGCGTGATCAGATATCGGCCGATGCACCTGACGAGGTGTTGACCGCTTTGTCTGATCTACAACTTCAGTTCTCGACTGGACTGATAGTGGATACTAATGTTCGACGTGCTGTTGAGCGGCTGCTATCTTTTCGTCCTACTCCTATACCTCACGCCTTGTTTGTTGAGGATATTGAGAGACAGCCAGATGAGTCTGGTCAATTTCCCATGCGTGAAGTTCCACCAGTGTGGATGCCAGGTGATCCTAATGCTGCTCCTATTATTCCGCCGCATTTCCAGAGAGTATGGATACATCTCCCATGGAAACGATCAGAAGTGTTACAGGTAAAGCAATCTTTGCCTGACCCTCGCAAAAATCCTGCAGGGTATTATAAAGAATTGTCGCAGCTCGTAGACGCTACGATAATGAATCTTGCTGATATCGACATGTTGTTTGGTAATGTTGTACCTCAACCGGTATGGGCTAAGATTCGTCAGGAGAATCATCCAAATGAATTAGGTGGTGATTGGGCTGCTCTTATTGCGGTCGATACGCGACAAGTTGGTGGGGCTAAGCCTGAACAACTCATTACTGATCTTCCTCAAAGAATAATAACGTTAATGAAAACTCTTATGCCAGCTATGAAAGTGAATTGGGACAAACTGTCAGCTTGTAAACAGAAAAAGGACGAGAGTGTCTCCGACTTCTTTACGAGGTTTGAGGAGGTATTCATTGATCATAGTGGTCAGGATATGGGTACTGAGGGTGGTCAAAGGTTGTTCGTGGATAAATTTGTTTTGAATTTATTGCCCGATTTGAGCAATAAATTGAAGAATTCAGAAAGTGCGTGGGCCGTTTCTACTTCGGCTCAAATACTGGCTACGGCACAGTATTATGAGAATAGAGAGAAAGAAGAAAGTGACCGTGCTGATAAAAAGACGAAAGAACTTAAAACTAAAGTGTTGTTACAGCAAGCGTATCCTCCACGTTCGAATCAGAATCCTTCGCAACAAAATCGATCACAGCCGCAATCGAACCGATCACAAACTCATAATGACTCCTCTTCCCAAAGATCTTCGCTGGGGTACAATCAATGTGCTTATTGCAGACAGGAGGGACATATCAAATTCAATTGTCCTGTTCTGAACGAACGTAATAGGGGTAGTTCATTTAGAGGGGGTCGTGGTGGTTCACAGCAGACGTCACGTGGACGAGGTCGTGGTGCTCAGAATGACCGTTCAGATAACTCATCAAATTCCGATAATTGTTTTGATCAACGTGGATCCTCGCAAGGACGATCTGCGCAGTACAATGTAGACGATTATTACGTCGATCAAGGAATTGATGACAGTACTTACTAGGACAGCCATAGACAAGGAGAGGGAGTGGTATCAGTTCCGGTTGATCAGAGAGGGCCTTACGTCGCGGTTGCTACATCGGGCGTCGTTGAGCCTTTTTTGTTGGACACTGGTGCAGCGAAAAGTTCCATTAAGCATTCGAAACTCCCTGGCCCACCTTTGTCTGGCTTAACAAATGTTTCCGTTGGATTTTCTGGCGCCCCCGTTAGCAATCCAGTTTCGCGCCCTTTGCCCCTTACAATTGGGCCTCGTGAGCTAGAAGCTCCGTTGATTTTGACTACTGGCTGTGGTGAAAATCTTTTGGGCCTGGATTTGCTTAAACGTTTGCATGCAACTCTGTATTGTTCTCCAGCGGGTGTAAAACTTACGCTGGGAGAGAGGGTTGTCTCTCCCATGTACTTGTCTCTCGATACGCTTCCACCGGAATTGAGTTCTCTTCCTTCATCTTTGTGGGCAACAGGTCCCAACGATGTGGGCCTGCTTGACATCTCCCCTTATGTTGTTCAATTGAAATGTAATGTGCGATTGCCACGTATTCCCCAGTATCGTATCTCTCTTGATGGTGAACGAGCATTGTTAGCGATCATTTATGATTTGATCGAAAAAGACGTAATTGAAGAAACACGGGGAAACGTGTGCAACAGCCCTGTACTGCCCATTCTAAAACGTACTGATCCTTCGAAACCACCTGTTTATCGCTTTGTTATCGATTTACGGGAGGTGAATAAAATCGTGATTCCTCAGTTCCCTGTTGTGCCTGACATCACGGCGCTATTGACTCTGATTCCAGCTTCTGCATCGTGGTTTTCGGTGATTGATTTGAAGAATGCGTTCTTCAGCATTCCCATTGCGGAAGAGAGCAGAGACCTTTTCGGTTTCTCTCTTGGTGGACGCAGCTTCCGGTTTAAACGCGCTCCTCAAGGCTACTGTGAAAGTCCATCGATTTACAGTCAAGCCCTGAAGGGTCAACTGGATGCATTTAGGTTGCCGGCTGGTGCGGCCTTAATCCAATACGTCGATGACCTATTGGTGGCTGCTGATACTCAGGACATTTGCAAAATTGCTACGGTATCGCTGCTGCGCCATCTCTGCGAGTTAAATCATAAGGTGTCACCCTCTAAACTCCAATATTGTTGTCAAGAAGTAACCTATCTAGGTCACTTATTGTCAAAGGAGGGAAGACGGTTGACCCCAGAGAGAATTGCAGCAATTGCACGAATGGCTGTGCCAACAACCCAAAGAGATGTGCGTGCTTTTCTAGGTATCACATCGTACTGTAGGCAATGTATTCCAAATTTTTCATTGCTAGCGAAACCATTGGTAGCTCTTACGTGCAAGGATGTTTCAACTCCTTTACCATGGACAGAAGAATGTCAGAAAAGTTTTTCTGAATTACGCGATTCATTGTGTTCGGCTCCTGTGTTAGGTACTCCTGCCTATAGCAAGCCGTTTACATTATATGTTCACGAGAGGGAAGGTTGTGCGTTGAGTGTCTTAACGCAACCTTTTGGTGGTAAGCAACGTCCATGTGCATATTTTTCCTCGACCTTGGACCCAGTAGCCAGAGCATTGCCGAGTTGTTTACGAGCAACAGCGGCAGCTGCGGTGTCCATCCGACAATCAGCAGGATTGGTCATGGATAATATGCTTACGGTGATGGTTCCGCATGCAGTCGACACTCTTTTGAATCGTACGAAAACTCAGCACTTGACGAGTGCGAGGTTGTCTGGGTACGAGTTGACGCTGTTGGCAAGCCACATTCAAATAAAACGTTGTAATGTTCTGAACCCGGCGACTTTGTTACCAATTAGCTCAGAGTCAGATGAAATAACAGAACACGACTGTTATTTGAGGACAGAAGAGGAAACAAAAGGTCGAGTGGACCTTAAAAACACTCCTTTGGAAGACCCAGATGGAACGCTGTATGTGGATGGTTCATGTTTTAAATTACCGAATGGCGATGTGACTACTGCATATGCTGTTGTAACGTTGAATACTGTTGTTGAGACTGCGAGATTAAATCAGAATTCTGCCCAAGCTGCAGAGCTGATCGCTCTTACTAGAGCGTGTGTGTTAGCAAAAGGGAAACGTGTGAATGTGTTTACCGATAGCCAATATGCCTTTGGCGTCGCACATAGTTTTGGACGGTTGTGTAGAGAGAGAGGTTTTCTAACATCCCATGGTACGAAGATTCAGCATGGCCAGCTTGTGAATGATCTTTTGGATGCACTTATGTTGCCGAAACAAGTGGCGATTGTTAAGTGCAGTGCGCATCGTAAGGTGACGGATGATGTTGGTTGTGGTAATGCTTTTGCAGATGAGACTGCTAAGGAGACTGCCCGGAACCTTAGCACTCGAATGTACGTGACGAGTTCGGTCAGGTGGCCTACAGAATCGAGTGTGTGTGAGGACACTATCGAGAGTGTGAAAGCAATTCAGAATGAGGCCACCGAGACTGAAAAGACGAAGTGGAAAGAAAGCACGGGAAAGTTGGATGCGAATGGTTGTTGGATTGACTTATCGGATCAGAAAAGGTGGATGTTGCCCGATGCGTATGTGTTGGCTGTTGTGACAATGGCACACGGGTTAGCACATATTAGTGCGAAAGGTATTTGCAAGTTGTTGTCCCCTGTGTGGAAGAATGATGGTATTACGAAATGTGCTGAACGTTTGGTTAAGAATTGTATGGTGTGTATGTTGTATAATCCTGGTAAGGGAACCCCAACTCCTCCTGGTAGTTTTGCTCCCCCTTCATGTCCCTTTGAGGTGATTCAATTGGACTTCATCCATATGGAGCGATGCAATAACCTGAAATACGTTTTAGTTGTGGTTTGCGCATTCTCCCGATGGATCGAGGCCTATCCTCTTAAGGACAATACTGCTTTGTCTACTGCGAAAATCCTACTGAAGGAATACTTTCCTCGGTACGGAATGCCTAGAGTCGTGTGGTCTGATAACGGAAGTGAGTTTGTGGGGAGTGTGATGAAGAGTGTGTGTAAGGGCCTTGGAATTAATCAGAAATTCCATAGCGCCAATCATCCCCAGTCAGCAGGTTTGGTTGAAGGGTATAACGGCACCCTTAAACTAAAACTAGCAAAGATTCAGGCTACGACTGGTCTCTCGTGGCCTGACGCTTTACCCTTAGCATTACTGTCAACAAGGGCAACTGTACACTCCCGAGTAGGGCTCAGTCCCTATGAAATAGTGTTCGGTCGTCCTGCTAACGTTTGGGGGGTCCCTAGACCGGGTGCGTTCTGTGATCTTGAGTATCCAATGTTGATCGACTATCTTCATGACTTGACTGCTAAACTGAGGTTAATTCACCAACAGGTTCACGAAGCATTGCCGACGCAGACGGAGGGTCCAGGCCACCAGCTCCAGCCTGGAGATTGGGTGGTGACGCGCAACTTTTCGCGCAAGAACAACTTGGACCCGAGGTTTACTGGACCCTACCAGGTCCTCCTTGCCACGAGAACTGCAGTTCGTCTTGAGGGACGGAAGAATTGGGTGCACGCTACCCACACCAAAAAGGTCCCTATCCCGTTGCCAGCAGACTCGTGGGTGAGGAAAGGCATTGCATCAACTGAAACCGAAGGATTGCCGACGTTTGTACCTTTCAGTGACGCGCAACCTGTTGAAGAATCCTCAGTGCAGCAAAAAGACACTGTTGAACATTTGTCACCAAAAGACTCAAGACCAGAACATTCAACTGATCAACAGGACGCTGTTTCTTCAACGGATCCTTTGTTTGACGAGCAGACACGTCCTGGGAAAACCCGATACTTTTTGCGATCTAGCACCAGAGACTAATAAAAGATCCTGTTCTGTCCCTTGACAATTGCATTATCCCGTTTTCCACGATCAGTTTGAACACTCCTATCATTGTAATTATTTTTGTATATATTCATTGAGTTCCATTCCTTACATTTTTTTCCTTCTACAGCTGAGAAACATTGTGTTCGCACATATATACATTTGTGAAATAAAGACCGTAGGGCCGCGCGCGTACTTCCTTCTGGTTAGCAGGTCTTGACACTAGGTTAAAGACCGTCGGTTCCTGGGAACTCCTAGGGATTGACTGCTGCTACACAGAACGAAGTGCGTCAAGAAACGTTGCGGACGGTCATAGGGCATGGCATTTTCAAAGCTGATGGACTTGGAAGGAGCTCAAGCGCACAGATTCAAGTTGCAACAACTCAGTCGTACCAAATGTTTTATGTTCCAAATATTCGTATTATTTTTGACTGTTTCTGTATTATTGGCGGGTGGGGTGTATTATATGATGTCCTACTTCTTACCTTCTGCCATACCTACTCCTACCCCTGACTCTAAACCCACCTCCACTACATCTCCTCATTCTTTTCATATCTTACCTGAACACGAGCAGGCTAGACGTGCAGAATTCCGCAATAATTCCTTTATTCAGCTCCTTCACCAGCATCAGTTAGTGGTTAACACTACTAATTGTTGGGTGTGTGGGTTGATGCCACACACTACGGATAAGGGAATTCCATATCTGGTGTTACCGTATAGTTCCCAAGGGTCAGCTCGAGCATTTCAAACAATGTTTCGAAGCGCACTGGGTTTCCACCCCATTCGAGAACCACGTTCCCCCTACTCTGGTCCTACCTCGTACCAAAAACCTTTGTCTATAGCAATAGAGGATTTAGATAGCGATATCTATGATCCCTCGCTTATTCCTGAAGAAGAGGTACAAGCCTATAGGGTCCTAAGTAGAGGCGAATATAGTGTGTTCACCAGTGAAAAACAGCTTAAAAGCTCGCCTCCAATATGGGTCGTACCCCACAGTGGTAATTTTTGTTTAATAGGTCGTGGCCGAAGATCGAAAGCCCGACTTGGAGAGAGTGCTTGCACTGAAAATTATATTCTGCCTATGGTCTCGTCCCCTGTGTTTTTGGCTGCCAAGGGTACATACTTTATCTGTCATGATCGTGCGTATGCATGGCTGCCCTCTGACTTCATGGGCTCATGTTTTATCGCAAACTTGTTGCCTCCGACGTTCACTGTAGATGCAGATTATCACAAAACTAGAGTTGTGAGAGGTGTAATTAGCGAAGAGGATACTGCCGGTCAAGAGGCAGGAGACTTTTTCAAAGGTTTCCTCCCGTTTTGGGGACCTATGGTTAATAGTAGGAACCTGAGACAGTTGACTCGAGTGGTAGAATCGACAGCTAATATTACTGCCAGTGCCCTTGGTAATATCACCACAGAACTTCAGGCGGATAGACTTATGACGTTACAAAACCGTATGGTTTTAGACGTGATCTTAGCAGATCGAGGTGGGGTATGTAAGGTGATCCATTCAAGCTGCTGTATTTTCATTCCTGATAATGCTCCGACTGTCTATCAAGCCATCTCGAAGTTGCATAAAATCTCCGAATCCATACACGTGGACGTAGGGGATTGGACGCTACTTGGGTGGTTTTGGGGCCTAATGTCGACTTGGGGTTGGAAGATTCTGATGATCATTGGAGTCGTTGTGGCGTTCCTGTTCACGTGTTGCCTTTGTGTGCAGTGTGGTCCTGCCTTATGTGGCCTCTGTGCTACAACGTGTATGAGACAGCCACCTGTTACCAAGGGGACTCGATTGGACAGAGCTATGCTACAGCAACATCTAGATGGACTGATGAATATCGAGTATGATTCCGACTAGTGCTTGCCTACATGAGGGCAAAAGGAGCGTCTGAGGTTCCGTGACAATTGTAAGTGGTGTTTTCGACTCGTACGAATATGGTCGAGTTTGGTATCTATGAACCGCAAATGACGAGTTTAGTAATTGTGCGCAGTTTCGCTGTGCAAACTCAAACCGTTAGTTTGCTATGTGGGTTTTTCATCTGTACCCACGGGTTCCATCTTAGATACGGCATCCATTTTGTCTCTTGCCCTCAAGTAGCCAGCGAACGGACGTTGTCCGCTTCGCAACCCTGGGACTCCCAAGATATTTGCGGAAGACACGTGTTCTTTGTAAGTGTCTTTATGACGAGGGGGATGATACTGTGAGGCAGATGGCCCCGCTCGAGGCTCATCTCGCCGTGTCGGTGTATTGTCTCAGCCGTGCATCTCATTAAGCACGTCCCTTTGATGCCTGTAGCTCGTGTTTCCCGATACCTCCTCTTTTACACCCTTTTCGATCTACCCACTGTCTCCATCTTCCTCCACACCTGTTTTCGTCCCTATTTCGATCTGTTTTATTGCTGATTGGAATGTACTAATGGTGGGAAGATGGGTTTTTACAGTTGGGAACCGCCAAATGTTTCCGCACTTATGTTTCGGACCTTGTGTGTATCAAAGTGACCAAAGCGACCCCTCTGGGGGATAATTGTGGGAACCGGGTTGTAAACCTTTGTGTGTCGTGTTATCCTATGGGTAAATTCTGTATAAAAGGAGCGATCCACAGAACCAATTTGAAGCAGTCTCCCCAAGTTGCACGTGTTGTACTTGTCGTGACTTCTGTGTTCCCTGCAGTAAATAAACCTTGAATCTTTGACGCCGAAGGAAGTGTCCCGTGTCTCTGTCAATTCGTACGCCGGAACAGGTAACCCACGAAGGTTTCAGGTGTTGTCCCCTGGCACCGCTGGGTGGTAATAAAACCCAGTCCTTCAACCCTGTCACCCTCCTCCCTCTGTATTACACCTTCAGTTATCCTCCCACGGTCATCTCACCCCAGTGACCTGGGCACACACAGTCACACCCCAGCACTTCATAGGTCCATTAAAGAACATACACCAGATTGTCGAGGGATGTTACTCAATTACCAGCAGTAATGTGCCAACTGCCTGAGACACACCCAGCATTTGCAGGTAACACGGTACTGTTACAGGACACACAGTCTGTATAGCTCTGTAGTAGAGAATGGGCCCTGGTGTAGTCAGAACAAGGCACTCCTGTGAACATTGCAATCAAAAACTCCAGGACAAGGTCAGACATCCTGTGTAGGAAACCTCAACCACGATCAAGGTAGCATGTCTCATGAGGGCACAGCCAAACCACAAAAAAGATGTAAGATTACTATTGACATACCAACTACTACCATGGCCCGTCACACACCCCGTACATAAAGTAATCCCATGGGGACAGGCAATGGAGTGCTACACTGTCACAATGGTCATGTACCACAACTAAACAGTTTCAGATATGAATACACATACAACAATAACATGCACAGTGCAGATGCTCAAGTCCATTGTGCCTCTCACACAATGCACTTGGCCCATCATATGAACGTTGTGCATGCACTCAAGTCCCAACATGGACATGGGTATTGCCAAGGTGATGCCTCTAGGACAAGTGCCACGTCCTAACGCCATGATGCAGAAGTGGGTGTGCAGGTCCTGGGGGGTTGGCATTGCTTGGCCATCACGGAACAGCAACAACTATCCAAAGTACTGGAATGTATCAGTAATAAATAAACTCAGTCTCTTACAAGAACCTGCTGCATCTGAACTCTGTGCATGCCTGACGCAGCCATAAGGATTGACACTGTATCCTGAATGTAGCATGAAACAGTGCAATGCTGTATATGTGTTGTGGTGGCAAGACAAGACACAGCAATGGCTGTGTCACTCATTGTCAAGAGAATGGAAGAAGGAAAAAATACTTAACTACATGTCAATTTGCTAGCACTACATACACAACTGAACAATGACAACAATGTCAAGCATGTGGATCAGTGATGCTGATAATGGTAAAAAATAAATATGTTTCCTGATAGTGCATTAACTGTGTCTTTCTCTCACACACACAGGGCAACGTGTGGAAACCACCCCCAACCAGGGGGGAGAAGGATCCCAGTCCCAGGCTCAGCAGGACTCTCACCCCACCGACAGCAACACCACTCAACTCACTGTGGATGACCCCAACCAACCTGGCCCCTCTGGATCCCAAACCCCTGCAGCAACTGTACCAGCTACATCCGTGCCAACTACCGAACCCATTCCCACCACATCCCAGCAGACAGGTCAGAGCCCTGCCCATGATCCAACAGACAGCCAGTCTGAAAATGAGGGACATTCTTTGACGGATACCCTTGAGGTGGCAGACAACATCCACCCTGCCAGCACTCGGGGGTCCCGTTGATTGGATGTGCCTACAAGTGCAGGCCGTGCTCGTTTGGGTCAGGGTGGTGGAAGTGGCGCAAGGCGGAGGCGAGATTCTGGCCAGTCAGCTGTAGGGACCGCTCTGACTGAAGACTACCATTCTGGAGGCATACCGGCGGGACTCCAGGGAGGTTAGCCAGGTAGCGGAGGCTCTCACCGAACTCAAACAACAGCAGGCTGAGCAACATGCCAGGCAAGAACAACATTATGGACGGGTGGAGGCAACACTGGCTGAGCTCTTGACGGTGCATCGGGACATGAGCCAATCACTACGTGGGATTGCTGGCAACATGCAGCACCCTCCCTGTGTCTCCAGGCCAGGAACATCAAGGCAAAGTGCAACACCAGCCACAGGGAGGGAGGAGGAGCAGGAGGAACTGTCTGACGTAGCGTCCCATGCATCGCCCAGGCCTGCACCTGAGGGTCCCCCAAAGAAGAAGGGTCGTCCACGGCTAAGACGTTGAGAGGCAGTAGGTCATGCACAACTCCCAGGACACCTGACCTGGCATATTGGCCTTGGGTGCAACAGCATCACCCATCAGACTCTCCCACATGGACTTGCTGGTCACAATCTGCCCAATGATGCCAAGCACTGTGTGCTGGACTCTGTTGACTTTAAGGGCAAGGCATCTCATCCCCAGCAGTGAACTTTGGATTCCCCCCTTTCTGTACAGCACCTACTCACGTTTGCTGCACAAGATCACCTAATAAATCAAAATTTCATCACACGCATTTGTGTAGTCATCCTGTAACCACAGTACGAAGAATATGTGTTTGCAAATGTATGAAATGCAAGAGTACGCAACAAACTGTAGCCATCCACACACTTGGATATGAGTCTGGATGAGGACACACATAGGTAGCAATATTCCAACAACTAGATACATGCATGGAAATACACACCTGTGATGGTTTGTAAATCCTGGAGGGTGGTTTGCCTCACATAACTGCTGTCAATGACAGGCACAGGAAAGTAATTTGTAGGTGTATAGATCAGGGATATAAAGCTAGGTGGCCACGTTGGTAGTACCCACAACTGTGTCCTCAGGTATGTCAACTATCATCAGCATGCTGCTGTACTGTGGATGTAATGAATGGTGCACAGGCAAAGGGTGGCAGCACAGACTATGGCCTATGGTCTGTATTAGTCTACTTAGCTCACCTGATCACGTGACATCCCCCTATAGAGTTACAAGTACACAACTGATGTGATGTGTGCAACGCCTACAGAACACCTAGCCACGTGTGACAATTATCCTCACCAGAACGGTCACATCACACCACACCCATGAGACGTGGTAATGGTGTGTGTACCTGGTGGCTAATCCACTGGCTGTGAGGGAAATGTAGAATAGGTCTGCCAAGGGAGTGTACTGCCACGTTACTGTAAGGAAGGTAAGGTGTGCTGCTGTGGTGCTGACAAGGTAACACTGTCCATATGTTGGTGGAAGGAAGGTGTGTGTGCCCTACGAGGTACCTTACCTGGTTGCACGTCGACACACTGTCATGTGTCTGTGCATAGTCTTGCCAGTATGAGTTGCACACACAGGCAGATGATCCGTCATGGGTGAGCTCTTCAGATACCAGGTGGATGATTGTCTGGTGTTCCCTGTGTGCAGGATGACTGGAGTATGCTCTCCTAATGGCTTGAAGGAGGGGTAATCTGTAGGCGTGTGTGGTCCTGGATCTGGGTACTGTGCGCAACATAGTGGCTGTGTATGCAGCAGCAGTAATGAGTGAAGAGATTACCGCTGAATGTGTGCGTCAACTTCCAAAACAAGCACATACCACAAGGGCATTGTCAAGCCACAAACTCACATGTGTATGTGGAAGCAGGAGTGTCTGCGTCACTCAGGGTCACTGCATATTAAATTACACAGTAATCAGCAAAGATGACAGTCACAGGACCTGGCCCCCTAGGTACAAGTGGGGCACAGGACACACACCATTAGCAAGTGTAGTCTACATGTACTGTGTCCAAAGCAAAACAGCAACTACACACCCATCTACCTCACACAAAATACTGTACTTAAGCCTCAACCTACACCATCCATGTTGTCACAGTACACGTACACACCTATCATCAATGATCCTAAAATAGTTCATATATCATACATGCACATTAGCAGGACATGTGCATTGACATCAAGGATGCATAGTATTCGTTTGTGATTACATGTCATGCACTACATGATGATTTACCTTGTGAGGCCATGGAGCAAAATCCAACATACATGGTCAGTGCCATTAACCATTAGACAAAAGAAGACATTGAATGATCTCACCTGGAATGCAGCTGAAACATTTGCCACTAGACTGCCAGGGACTGGCCATACCTTACTCCATCAGAGTGGTGTGATGCTCAAAGGGTTCCACCTCCAAATAGCCCCTTGGTCTGAGTACAAATGACAGACACAAATGGGTGATCAGGCGAGGGAAGGAGAGGATGGGAACTGCAGGGAGGGAGACCTGTAACAGAGGCACACAAGCATTAGGAGTACAACCTCATGTCACAGACACTACAAATACCACATGATATTCACTGTACCAGTCACACCTGTGAAGTATACCGACTGCAGCCAATTAGAGATCAGTCATCATGCTATCACATAAGAGCAGGTGCCGTAACACGGACACAGGAAACCTAGGACAGCCTGTCACCCATTTCAGTCTTGGGTAAAGGTGACAAGTCTGCTACGATGCAATGAGATTTGTGTTCACAAATAATCATTCACAATCTATGATGATGCGTCCCCTGCAAACACATGTGAACATATGGAAGTGGTACTTACAAAAAGTGTAACATCTGTATATGTTCATGTGTACCCGTAAGGCCCATGAGGGCAGACTGTACATCACCCACAACAGCTGTCAGCATCACATATGATGTGGAAGCTAATCACCTAATCGCAATACAGGCACTCAGTAGCAGGTATTTTGCTATAGTAACTTTGCCTCACCATGGTAAACATGACAAGCTGGTGGAATAATTGTCAACAACAATCAATGAGGAGCCAAGCCACATAAAGAACCCGACCGTCGCACATAAATGCTGCACGGGACCAGAGAATCATGGGAATTACCGCACCCCACTGGTGGCACAGAATATTGAACATGTGCATCAGTACACCATTGTGATGTCATCAGCCCAACATACATGGCATCAGGTCAATGTAAACAGAACTCATACTCACAGTGAAGGCTGGTGTAGCGGTTGTCACAACCTGCAGTGAGGTAACGACACAACAGCGACATGACATACTGCAACAAGGGGTGATGCATCCATGCGAACAGAATCACAGGACAGTTGTCTTAACATGTGGAACTTTCACTGGGCCACACCTACACAACATGGTTGTTATGTACCAAACTGGACTGGTCCACAAGTTGGAGGTGATGATCTTGATACATTGTAATGCACACAGTGAGCCTGCAATCCCCCACAGAGTCTGTGGTTGAGACCTCCCACACAATGTCAAACCTATTATATATGCAATGTCTCAGTGTCAATGTCAACCCACATTGATGCTGCCATCAGAGTCTAAAACAAGTACAGATGACTGTCAGGTGGGGTGACTATCCTGTCATGGGAGTGGGCCTACATGTAATAGGAAACATGATGTGGTTACATGTATGCATGGTCAAACAACATGCGCAAGAACATGTACCACACTATTGAAAACATACCAACGCTAAACAGCCTTACATGAGTCCTTACCCAAATAGACTTTTCCACATGTCCATGCATGCTCCCTTGATTCGGCTGATGTTGCAATCATGATGAGCAATAGCAGGATGACCAAGATGGCACCAGCGGAAACAGGCAGGGCGAGCTGGGGATGAGAGGCACACAAGGGGTCAAGTCCTGTAGAATGTCATTCTGACATACTCATGTTAATTACGCTGATGTTGTAGTACACTTGTACATTCCAAGTACACACATAGCACATATGTGTGTTGCATTACATCTGCACCTGTGTGACACTGCACATCAAACATAAAAATGACATTGCATACAGTCAGCTGCATACACAGCATGCTACCCATGCAACTCTGAAGTTTAGGTTTGGACTATATTCACCTATAACTCAGCATCATGAAAAGAAGTTGCGGATGAGGTGACTCCGGATATCATCTTCAACCTCCTCGTCACTTGCATCCTGGGCAAGGCCTTCATCCTCAACGGGCGGATGTTCCAGCTCATCAGGATCGAGGATGAGTGGCACAGCCTTCTCCACTGCCATGTTGTGCAGCATGCAGCACACAATGAAGATGTTACACACCTTGAGTGGGGTGTATTGGAGTGCACCGCCTGTCTTGTCCAGGTACCTGAACCTGCTCTTCAGGAGTCCAAATGTACGTTCAATCACCCGCCTGGTCTTCCCATGAGCATTGTTGTACCGCTGGTCTGCAGCTGTCCTGGGATTGCGTAGGGGAGTCATTAGCCACGGCATGTTTGGATATCCTGCATCTCCTGCAAATTGACATCATGGAAACGAGTGTGTAATATGATGCCGTTCATGAAGTAATGACATACTAACATACATGGCTAACAGAGTACACCCACCAACTAGACATGCCCGATGATTGTGCAGCTGCAGCATCATCTGTGGTATCCTGCTACGCCTCATGATGAAAGCATTGTGGCATGATCCTGGAAAGCGAGCACAAACATGTGAGATAAGCATGTTGGCAAGACACACCACCAGGGAATTTATCGAGTGGTAGTGTTTCCTGTTGCGGTATGCTTGCTCCTGAGCCTGTGGTGGCACCAGAGTAACATGTGTACCATCAATTGCACCAATTACATGTGGCATGTGGCCCAGGGCATAGAATTCCCCCTTGACATCTGTCAACTGTTCAGGAGCAGGGAATGTGATGAATTCATCAATGTGCAGCAACATTGCATCCAATACATCACTTAATACCCAGCTGAACATTGTCTGTGACATCCCTCCCACATCAGCTATGGTAAATTGGAACGTACCTGTGGCAAAGAAATGTAGTGCCGCCATCACCTTTACCTTGTGTGTCAGCGCAGTCGGATACCTATGTCGTGGCAGCAGGTGTGCTTCCAGTCTGTCCGTCAGGTCCTGAATCAACTGTGCTGGGAAGCGGTAAAGCCGTATGCAATCACGTTCCCTCATGGCATCCAAGTCTGGCAACGGCCTTGGCAGAGGGGGTGCCCTGCAAAACATTTTCCAGTTAAAAATTGTGTACAACTGTCAGAACAATGAAATTACAATGTACATGGTACAAGCAACAATGCTCAACACATCAATACAATTGTGAGTGTGGCGTGGGCTACACACACATGAAACATGTGACAGCTCCAAGCCACTCCTACATGTAAAGTACAAGACCTGTGGTTTGTGGAATGGATATGACATGCATACAAATGATGTGATCGGAAGGTCTGAGTGAGCGGGAGAATGTATCTTGTCAGTCGCACACGTCACGTGATTTTCATTAGGAGGTTGTCTGCACCTCCAGACAGCTGACATCAATGTACACACCCACAACACATGTTCCATCATTTGCAATGATCAAACATATTCTCTTAGCGGTGTGACATTTCCAATAGTCAAACATAGGCCTCATCAGACAGCCTACATTTATCTTATTGACTATTTGTGTATGATGCCATCACACATATGGATGGATCATTGGCACAAGTGGCATGGTGTGTGTGCATGGGACACCCTCTCATCACAGCAAGGACACATCATCCATGCTCCTACAGCAGATATACTTAACAGTATGAACAAGTTACTTACCTTTAGTAACGAATCATCTGTAAGTAACAGTAGTCTGCATCAGATTCCTACCTTGGAAAACATACCCCAGCAATACCAATGCCTGTGGTGGGTCTAGAAAACAATTATCACACAAGAAAATCCAGGAGGACGGAGCCGCCAAGTAGGACATCCCTCTGGACTTGGCTGTCCAGGCAGTAGTGTTTTCAAAACGTGTGCATTGAGGCCCACGTAGCTGCCTGACAAATGTTCTGCAAGGGGACTCCCCGACCCAGGGCAGTAGTAGCCACCGTGTCCAGAGTGGAATGGGCCCTCAGCCCAACATGAGTCTACGTATTTGGGAAGGGGTACCAAGCCGTCATACACCAGACAACACACAGAGAGATGGTCTGCTCGTGTACCGGCCTTCACTTTACAGCATACACGTGAATGTCTAAAAGGTGTTCATCCACCAGGAACTGTTGTGTGCGATCCACATTGTATGTGAGCACACATTTTGAGTCCAGACGGTGTAGCTGCTCCATCTCCTTTGGGGGATGCGTAGGCGGGAATAAGGTGTACAAGGTGAAAGAGTGGCCGATGTGGAAGTCCGTGTCAAACTAGTGCTGGAAATAGGGTGTATTCTGAAACGCAAACTGGTCCGGATGGACTGAAAGGGGAGGAGGTTATGTAGAAAGAGCCTGAAGCTCACTCACTCTCCTATCAGTGTTGATGCCAAAGAGAAAAGCAGTCTTCAAAGTAAGAAGGTGGAGAAGAAAATTGTTCTGTTGCTCAAAGGGAGCACACTACAGAAATGTAAGAACCATGTTGAAGTCCCACTGAGTCATCACATACGGAACATGATGACACGTGTGTCTGATGCCTTACAGAAAACAACTCACAATAGGGGACTAGTACAAAGAAGGTTGATCAGTCAGCCTTAGTATGGATGTGAGGCCATGAACGTAGCCCTTGACAGGGGCCAGAGCAGAGCCCTGCTGGCCATGAGGAAGAAGGAAGAGATGAAATTCATGAAGAGGTGCAGAATGAGGGTCCACAGCCTTTGGTGTGCACCATGCCACAAATCTTGTCCACCTGCAGGCGTATTCCAACTTTGTGGAGTGACACCAGGCAGCATGGATGAAATTACAGACTTGAGGATGAAAGTCAAAAGGCCTCTACAGTCGCCGCTCAATCTCCAAGCATGGAGGCGGAGACTGTACAGGTACGGGTGGTGGACCGTCCTCTGATGCTGCAACATAGGGTCCTCCAGGAGAGGCAGGTGAACCGGCTGGTCAACTGACATACTGAGAACTCTGGATACCAGTACCGACATGTACATCCGTGTTGCGCAGCTAAGGCCAAAGTGCAGCTGGGAAACTGTAAGTGCTTGTGGCCTAACGTGAACCGCAGGTAGTGCCGGTGGGCCGGCAGGATGGGGATGTAGAAATATACATCCTGGTAGTCACCGCTACCATCTGGTCTCCTTGGTCCAGGGCAGGTAGGACCTGGGCCACTGTCAGCATTTTGAGCGTCTACTTCTGGAGAAAGCCATTGTCATTACATGTGTCCAAGATAGTGGGTACGCCCCCATTGGCATTCTTGGGTAGCAGTAAGTAGTCAGAGTAGCAGACACACCCTATTTTGGGCCCAGGAACGGGGATGTTGGCCCCTTGGCCAAGAGGGCTGTAACTCCTGCATGCTGCAGTTGCCAATGATCTCCAGATACGCTTTTGGATAGCGGTTGCATGGCTTCAGTGGTTGCATCAAGGGTGAGGGAATAGCCGCTTGGGATGATTTCTGCACCCACCTGTAAAATGTGACAGTGCGCCAGTGGTGGAGGTGTTGGCGAACCATGCCCCCCACTAGTGTCACATGGCCATGAATGAACAGAGTAGGGAGGTGTGTAGGCAGATGTTGCAGGGGATTTGTGGACTGACCTCCCGTTGTCCACGAACGCCGCCACAGCGGTTACCTCCACCGCCACTGCATTGGATGTTAGTCAGCGTTTTGTGGCTGGCAGCACATGTGTGTGTGTCACTTCCTTGGCCACAAAAAGAGCAAAAGGTATCAGTTTGCTGGTGCAGGGGCATCAGGCCCATGGACCTGCCTGTAGCCCTGGAGTCCTTAATGTGCTCCAGCGCATGATCTGCCTTGTTGCCAGAAAGGCAACTTACATCAAACGGCATGTCCATGAGTGTACTCTGGACATCGGGTACAAATTGTTTGGACTTCAACCAGGCTTTGCTACAAATTGGCTCCGTGGTTGCCATCGCCCTGCCCAGTGAGTTAATGCGATCCAGCCCACACCGGATCAAATGCCATGCCGCAGCTTGGCCTTCCACAAGGGCTTGTTCAAATTTTGCCCGTACGGACAACGGGCAGCAGTTCCGCAACCGTGTCCCGCAAAGAGTGGGTGTAGCGGACAAAGAGGCATGTGATGTTGGAAGACCGCAGTTCCAGACTCAGGGAGGATGATACCATTTTGCCGTACTGCTCATACCTCTTGGATAACCTGTCCGGCAGGGCAGTTGGGAATGCGGTCTGTGAATTGGAGGCCTGGATGCCCAGGCTCTCTGGGGTGGGGTGGGAGGACAGGACACATGGGTAGTCCTGTGGCGGGTGCTGGCATCTGCCCACTTGCCTATCCACAGCCAAACCTGCATCGGGCCTGGACCTCGTGCCAAAAATAGCGTCAGGCAATGCCTCGTGACACGGCTGCAGAGGCTCAGCCGAGCCTGACTGCACTTTAAGAACCTCAGTGAGAAGGTTGGTCCTAACAGCCACGACAGGGAGACGAAGGGGCAAGTCTTTTTCCCACCCGCGTCAATACCACACTGTAGGTTGGGCCCTCCTCTGAAGCCACGGTTGGATTTGTGACAAAACCAGTGTGTGACGAGGTGTGCAGACCACTCGCATCCCCCAGTCCACCTGTCCATTCGTCTTGGGATTGACATTCACGTGTCAGTGGGTCTTTAGACCAATCACAATACTCCTTATCACTCATTCCATGATTATCAGGGTTGTCGAGAGATGTGGCCGGCTTGTCTACTTTATACTCCCTATGCGGCATCTAACGCTCTGTTTGGTTGCGCCGTTCCCGCGCAAGAGCCGTTTAGAGTGTAGTATTGTGGACCGCACCACCCGAGGACGGCGCCGTTGGTGAAACCTGGGGGACTGTAGACGGTGAGTGCGTGAGGTCAACCAGCGAGGACCAGAATCAAGTTTTGGATCCAGTGTGGCTCAGCGGCACAGGGCTGAATGCGCCTGTGCCGTCTGAGCCAAAGCACCAGTCAGCGTCAGGCCCGGAGCACAAGACCCACTAGGGACCCCAGACGTGACCGCTGGGCCCAATGCCGTGGCATTGCCCGTCGGAGGAGTGAGGGACAGCATGGCCATGAGGAAGCACTCAAACTTATCCTGCTTTGCATGCTGGCCATGGACCGGAAGATGTGGGGCAGGTTACGACGCACGTGACTCTGACGGAGCCGTGTGGGCGGTGTTACACAAATCCCCTGCTGCATTGCACGTGCATCATGGGGATTTGGAAGAGCGATGACCTCTCTGACTTCTTGTGTTTTGCAAACGAGTTTGCCACAGAGGAGTGATGTTGACTCCCGGGCCTCTGATGGCTCAAACCCCACTCCCGGTCCCTCGACTTCCATCCACACCATGACCTCTTGCAGTGCATGGCAACTGCTGGAGTTGGAGCCGCTTGCGGGACCACTACCGCCTACATTCCAAGGTCAGGCCCCGGCAGTCGGAGCAGCTCTTGTTGTCGTGTTTGATGGTGAGACAGTGTAGACACCGACGGTGAGGGTCAGTCACCGACATCAGTTGGTCGCAATCCTCACAGGCTTGACATCAGACATCCCTATTGGCACCGTCCAGATTAGAAAATTGAAGTCTAATCAGCAAAAGTGATTGTACAAAGTTTCTAATGAAAATAACTAAGGTAACACTTATACCAGAACTGCGCTGCTGGGGTTTAAAATTCAGCCCTGACATCAGCACACGTAGGCGGCGTCAGAGTACTCAGACAACGTCATGACGGCGCACACAACGCCAATGACACACACGGAGCCACAGACGTTGCCTACAGACGCACAAGGGTACTGCTGGGCACAGATTTGCAGATCCTGTCTGACGCTTGTGGATATTGTAAAGGGAGGAATATGATACTGACCTGTTAATTTCATATGCTATCAGCATGCACACTGTCGCACATGGCACACACATGAGGTGGTCACACAGGGTCATGCTGTGCATCAATTTCACATCTGTGTAAGTGGGCATGTCAATGTCATGATGTGACATTTCCATGTACTGAATGGTGTGCCCTTCCAGTGTTGTTGTGCATCACAATATGTTACAGACGTTACTCAGCTGATACTTGTTGTATGTATGTGAAACACATGTGCACCATGATCATTGACATGTCTTAATAGCTCTTCACACATCAATTGAGCCACAAGATGATATTTCCTGTGCTACATCACTGTCTGCCAGACCTAGGGCCTGATGATAGAAGGATGCCATGCACATGTATACATCCACAGTCTCAACATGAGTGTACACTACATCCCTGCCATGTGATTTACTAGGTGCACTCTCCCAATGTTGACATGAATGAGGTCATGGACGCAGCCTACACAACCATCCACTTGAGCATGTCTGACGCACTGTACGGGACATGCGTGTGTAGGCCTCTTCCTCATTTCCCCAATGCATTGTAGCCATACACGAGCAGAGCGTACCCCAGTCGTACGTGCGTGTGTACGCCTCGTTTCCACAATGCATTGTAGGCATACGAGAGCAGAGCGTACCCCATTTGTATGTGCGTGTGTACTCCTGGTTTCCACAATGCATTGTAGCCATACGCGAGCAGAGCGTACCCCAATCGTACATGCGTGTGTAGGCCTCATTTCCACAATGCATTGTGGACATACGCGAGCAGTGCGTACCCCATTTGTATGTGCGTGTGTACGCCTGGTTTCCACAATGCATTGTGGCCATACCCGAGCAGTGCGTACCCCATTCGTACGTGCGTGTGCACACCTGGTTTCCATTATGAATTTTAGCCATACGCGAGCAGAGCGTACCCCAATCATACGTGCATGTGTAGGCCTTGTTTCCCAATGCATTTTAGCCATACGCGAGCAGAGCGTACCCCAATCGTACGTGCATGTGTAGGCCTTGTTTCCCAATGCATTGTGGCCATACGCGAGCAGTGTGTACCCCATTCGTACGTGCGTGTGTATGCCTGGTTTCCACAATGCATTGTAGCCATACGCGAGCAGAGCGTACCCCAACCGTACGTGCGTGTGTACGCCTCGTTTCCACAATGCATTGTAGCCATACGCGAGCAGAGCGTACCCCAATCGTACGTGCGTGTGTACGCCTCGTTTCACCATTCAATGAGTTGCATTTGCGATGGCAATCGCACCGTACTTGTGTGTACTTTCAAAAATGAAACATACTGAACATCTAGGGGAAGAGTGGTAGGATTAGAATGCAGCCAAGTTGTCATGGTTACAGAGATTTGAGAGTGTTCTACAGGTGATCTTGAAAATTCAGTTGGACAAAAGTATACAATGTTGCAAAAGTTGTTGTTCAGCTCTGGCTCACTTTTCAAACCATGCATATGTGTGTCATGGCCTTTTGTGTCATCGGATTGGATGGAACATAGGATGTTAACTATTGTGGCCTATCACACACTACTCCTTGCACTCACAGACCCTCAGCAGCACAGATATAAGGCAGCATGTGGCTGAGGGAGGGCACTTGCCTGCACAGAATTGGAGTGGTAACCACAGCTGCTGTCTCTGTATCCTCTGGACCCTGATTAGCTGACCATGGAGAGGGCACCTGCATTCAGTGAGGGGGAGAACAAGGCCCTGCTGGATGCCCTTCTGCCTAACTACAGCAAGCTGTATGGGAGACCAGAGGATCAGGTGAGTGATGTGTGCATTACCTTGGAGTGTGCACCTGTTGTGTGTGTGTGACACTACAGCCATTGTGTATGCATATTTCTGAGAGATGCAATGTTGTTTTGAGTGAGTGCCGGTGTGCACAGTATTGTCTGAAGAGGGTTATTTGTTGTAGTGGGGTGTGTGACTGCATGTCACGTGCTGCAGTGCACCCTCATGTGGCAGATATTGCTCAGTGAGTGCCATTCAGAATGAGTGGTTTGCACCCCTTATGTCATCTGTAGCCTTTCAATATCATGTAGTGTTTTTCTGTTTGCTCACAGGCCACAAACTCCTGGACAATGATGCAAGTGTGTTCATCATCCTATGCCCTGTTGTCCTCAAGTATTTTGTGCATATGTGTGTCTTTGGGACATGGACCAGGTGTACTGATGTTCTTTATCTTTACATTCGTGACAGGTATCTGCTATGAGAAGGTTGACATCTGGCTGAACATCGCCAGGGCTGTCAGGAGAGAGGGGGGGCCTCGCAGGAGGCTCAGAAACATCAAGAAGAGGTGGCAGGACATCCGGTGCTGGACCTGCCGCATCGCCAGAGTACAGCTGAAGCTGGAAGCTCCACGCCGGCATGGCGGCACCCGCCACCTCACCCCCCACATGCTCTGGGTCCTGGAAGTGGTGTTCCCAGACCTCCATAGGCAGTTGCAGGGGAGACAGCAGCAAGAAGGGGGTAGGTACATGTCTGTTTGTTGTCATGTGTGTCACATGCTAACTGCAGTGCTCCCAGGCATGCTAACACTCCCACAATTGGAGTGGTGTTGTCAGACAGCCACTTCATGCATTGGCATGAGAATGGCCAAGTTTCAGCTGATGCTTGTTTACATGCCTTGCCCTACTCAACATTTGCCTTGCTCTGTGCCCAAACTTTTTCTTTCACAGGTACTCGTAAGGTGCTATGTGTTAGTATGCATATTCCTTAGCACATCATAATGTTGGAGGGAGGTCTGTGACACCTGTTCTTACCTTACATGTAACACCACATGTGCACTGTGTCTGCCCTTCTACATATTTTTGCTATGATCTGGAGTCTCAACATGTATTTTCAGCACGAGTCTGCCTCAGGGGCCTTTGTCCATGGTTTACTTTCTAATTGTCATGTGTTAGCTACAGGTGCACACTGTACATGTTTAATAATTTTGGGTTGTGCATATTCACACTGTGCAGTGTGTGTGTGCATATACTCAAAATTAGTTTCATGTTGTTAAGAAATCTTATAGATGTACAACCAGACAATGTGTAATTGGGTGTAGACATCTGTAATGCCAGTGTGAGGTGAAGGTACACTTGGCTCCAGGTCCAAGGATGGCATCATATGGGAGTTCATGAAGGAGTTTTACCATGTGGCACAGGGTCACAGCAATTCAACCATGACCAGGTCTGGTTTTGTGTGTCAGTGTGGGAAAATGAACAGTGAATGATCATCAGCTATCCAGTTGTCATGCAGTCGGTCATCAATGAGTCCCTCTCTCATACAAGTTGTTGCCTTGCCTGTTACTTCTACCCTTCTATACATTGTACGTAGTTTCTCTTCAGATTGCCCAAGAGTAGGCTTAGCATTGTGCATAGTTCAATGTATTGGGACTCATGATGCATGCCATGTTCAGAAATTTTGGCAATTTGTTACTAGCTGATTTGTCAAATGTGTACAGGTGATTGATATGTTTTTCTTATTCTCCTTGCCAACAGCATCATCACCACAATCTGGAGGAGACACAGACACGGACCAGACAGAGGGACCCAGCGACAGTGCCACTTGCTTTGAGGAGTCAGAGGGAGCCAGTGGCACGGGGGGTGAGGAGAATCTGCAGGCCGGACCCCATGTGACCGACACCTCCTACAATGCGGACGGCTCTGGATCAGACTCTCAGGAGGAGGGGGAATATGCAGAAATGGCCTCTTCTTCTTCTTTGGCTGGCCTCTCCTCCTCCATTACCATCTCCACCCTCCCAGTTGTTAGGGTCCCTAGAGTCCGTGCTAGCCCCTGTGTCTCCTTTGGTCCCGACACCGCATCACCTGCCCCTATGTCCCCTGCTGCCCTCAGTGCTGAGTCTGTGGACCTACTCCGGCAGCTTGTTGTAGGTCAGACATCCATGTTGACTGTCCTCCATGGACATACACAACACATTACACAGTTGGTGTCGTTCATGGATGGCATGTCATCTGGCATGTCTGATCTACGTCAGAATGTGGCTGCCATAAAGTCAACACTGACAGCAGCTCTGTCCACCCAGCAGCATCTGCCCCCCATCCTTCTGACCCATCCACCTCAGCCTCTCCCATACCTTCCCAAAGTACACGCAGACGCCACAGGTCAGACACAACAACAGACACACCCAGCACACCCACACGGCAGAAGAAACTCAAATCACCACACACCAAATCTCAAGGGGATGTAGGCACACCCACAGGGAGAGGGGACACACAACACACACGCATCCACAGACCCGCGACTACACACTCACAACCCTCTACCTCCACCTCCAATGTGTCCCCGAGTTCAGGTGGTAGCTTTACAGAACTGGCTGAGGTGTGCAGCCAAGTTTATGTTGCTACTTTCTGCAATGCACCGGCAAGTGTGGATGGATCCACGCCACCTGCACCCACTACACCTGTCCTTCCCTCTCCTGTCCCTGCGGTGCAGGAGGATTCCACCACTGTTACCATTGAGGATTGAACTCCATGTGCAGGCAAGTTTGGGTGTGTCAACATCCATTGTGGCCCAATCTGTTTATCTCACTTGTTTGGACTGGCCATTGGCCTTCATTGAGCAAGGACTCTTATTTGCATTTCTTTTTTGGATCCAGCTGAATAAAGCTATTTATTTTCTTTCTGTACTTTTGTTAGTTTGATAATGTCTTTGACTGCTGTGTGCCTGGGAGCTGGTGTGAAGTACAAATTTGGGTATGGTGACATGTGTCTATTTCCTGATGGTGATGGGGTTACCAATGGTGTGTTCTGGCTTTTACAGCTGAGGGTCTTAGCCACACACACACACACACTCTGTTATGCTGGGCACTGGTGGGGGTCTTAGCCACACACACACTCTGCTGCTGGGCACTGCTGGGCCCTGGTGGGGGTCTTAGCCACACACACTCTGTTATGCTGGGCACTGCTGGGCACTGGTGGGGGTCTTAGCAACACACACACTCTGCTGCTGGGCACTGGTGGGCACTGGTGGGGGTCTTAGCCACATACACACTCTGATGCTGGGCACTGCTGGGCACTGGTGGGGGTCTTAGCCACACACACACTGTCATGCTGGGCACTGGTGGGGGTCTTAGCCACACACACACTGTTATGCTGGGCACTGCTGGGCACTGGTGGGGGTCTTAGCCACATACACACTCTGATGCTGGGCACTGCTGGGAGTCTTAGCCACACACACATTGTCATGCTGGGCACTGGTGGGGGTCTTAGCCACATACACACTCTGATGGTGGGCACTGCTGGGCACTGGTGGGGGTCTTAGCCACACACACACTGTCATGCTGGGCACTGCTGGGCACTGGTGGGGGGTCTTAGCCACACACACTCTGTTATGCCGGGCACTGCTGGGCACTGGTGGGGGTCTTAGCCACACACACACTCTGCTGCTGGGCACTGCTGGGCACTGGTGGGGGTCTTAGCCACATACACACTCTGATGCTGGGCACTGGTGGGGGTCTTAGCCACACACACACTGTCATGCTGGGCACTGGTGGGGGTCTCAGCCACACACACACTGTCATGCTGGGCACTGGTGGGGGTCTTAGCCACACACACACTGTTATGCTGGGCACTGCTGGGCACTGGTGGGGGTCTTAGCCACATACACACTCTGCTGCTGGGCACTGCTGGGCACTGCTGGGCACTGGTGGGGGTCTTAGCTACATACAAACTCTGCTGCTGGGCACTGGTGGGGGTCTTAGCCACATACACACTCTGATGCTGGGCACTGCTGGGCAAAGGTGGGGGTCTTAGCCACATACACACTCTGATGCTGGGCACTGCTGGGCAAAGGTGGGGGTCTTAGCCACACACACACTCTGCTGCTGGGCACTGGTGGGGGTCTTAGCCACATACACACTCTGATGCTGGGCACTGGTGGGGGTCTTAGCCACACACACACTCTCATGCTGGGCACTGGTGGGGGTCTTAGCCACACACACACTGTTATGCTGGGCACTGCAGGGCACTGGTGGGGGTCTTAGCCACATACACACTCTGCTGCTGGGCACTGCTGGGCACTGGTGGGGGTCTTAGCTACATACAGACTCTGCTGCTGGGCACTGGTGGGGGTCTTAGCCACATACACACTCTGATGCTGGGCACTGCTGGGCAAAGGTGGGGGTCTTAGCCACATACACACTCTGCTGCTGGGCACTGCTGGGCACTGGTGGGGGTCTTAGCTACATACAGACTCTGCTGCTGGGCACTGGTTGGGGTCTTAGCCACATACACACTCTGATGCTGGGCACTGCTGGGCAAAGGTGGGGGTCTTAGCCACATACACACTCTGATGCTGGGCACTGCTGGGTATGTTTTCTACACATCACTTACACTTGCATTGAGACTGCAGACTTATGTCCCACACGTCTGACTATTACACTGGTGAAATGCGGTAGCGTACTGTACCCCGAGAACGATGATGTTGGTGCAGCACGTCTGACTGTAACACTGGTGGTATGCCGGAGAGTACCGCACCCCGAAATCTATGACGTAGGTGCGGCACATCTGACTGTAACACTGGTGGTATGCAGGAGCGTACTGTACCCCGGGATCGATGACGTAGGTGCGGCACGTCTGACTGTGAGACTGCTGATATGCGGGAGCGTACCGCACCCCGAAATCTATGACATAGGTGCGGGACGTCTGACTGTAACACTGGTGATATGTGGTTGCATACCGCCCCCCCCCGAAATCGATGACGTAGGTGCGGCACGTCTGACTGTGAAACTGGTGATATGCGGTAGCGTACCGCCCCTCCCCAGATCGATGACGTAGGTGTGGCACGTCTGACTGTGACACTGGTAATATGCGGTAGCGTACTGTACCCCGGGATCGATGATGTTGGTGCGGCATGTCTGAAAATTGACATTGGTGAAATGTGGTAGCGTGTGTCGCTATGTACCCCGACATTACAGGCATTTGATGGGGTTGTGCGTGTGTGGCACCACGTACAGGTAAGTATGAGTTCGTTGTACTCACCGTCTGCGCCGTCATCGGTTTCTATGTACGAGGTGGTGGGCGTACAGGACTGGTATGACACGGACGATGGGGTTCATGTCGTGTTTGTCGCGTACCGGGGTGCGGGTCGGGCCGGTTTCTGTATTTACGGCAGTTTTTGACTCTCGTAGCAAGAGAGCCGTACGGAGTATCTTTAACACGGATCGTACTTCCTGGTACGGATGACGCGGTGTATTTACGTTCGGATGTAGCGTCAAGCGTCAGCCGTATGCCATTCATATGGACTTTCGATTTGTATGGAAGTTTTTACGAGTCGTACGGAGTGTTGCTTTGGATTGGGATCGTACTTGCAGATTCGTACGGAGACGTGTACGGGTACGATTCGTTCGGGGAAAAACGCTTCGTACCGGAATTCGAAGTGCTTTTTTCCGGATCGGAATCGAGCCCTCAATATTTTTAAATACACTAAGTAATATAAACTTACTTAATAATTCTAATACACTCATTTTCGAATATTTTTATTAACACTTCACATATTTAAACATTTTTAACATTATAAACTATTATTGCGAAACACATACAAAACATATTTTAATATATACTAGAACGAAATTATTAATGAAACAGCCTCATTTAAAAATAACGGTTTTCAAATTCAAACTAAGGTTCTAATCCAATGAATTTAAAATACATGTAATTTAACCAATCAAAATGAACAATTACTTAACTCAGTACTATTAAAACAATTACATACTTAACTAAAATTACCATTTTTGGCCCAAAATTGGAGAAAAACGGTTACTTTGCTGAAGAGAAGAGAATACACACCTACAACAACTACTACAACACAGTCTACTACAACTCAAGTAAGTTAACTACCATTTTGTATAGAATAAAGACCTCACGAAAAGTAGCTAGACTCGCTGTACTAAATAAATGCTCTATCTTTTTTTTAAAAATAGAACTAAAACATCCTATCAACAACAGCCACAATAAATAAATAAACGAAAATATGAACAGCCTTATCAATGCCTAGATAGAAAAGTTGTAAATTAAGAAGAATATAGCAAACAGAAGTTAGAAATGACTTGCTATGGTATGAGCGATAAATATATCCAATTATAATAAATAACTATATGGTAACACTTATTTTTTCAGATTCAACAAACTTTATCTACCAATCTACATCTACACAAACAACAGCTTCTACTAAATTAAGTAACGGTGCGACACTGACTAAAGTAAAAACATTTACATACCTTGGTGTAATTTTTGACAATTTAGGCTCCTGGACCCCCCAGATTACTAACAAAGCGTTGGCCATACGAAGATCTTTTGCAGCCATTCTGAGCTTCGCTAAGAGGCTGGGAGGGAAACCAATTGAAGCTATCCTTTCCCTGTACAGAGCCAAAACTCTGGCCCTGGCCAGATATGGGGCCGGGATTTGGGGTCATAAGGATCTAGACCCAATCCAAAAAGAGGAGAATAGGTCTATGCGTTCTCTACTGGGCCTACCACAGTCCACCCCCTCATTCTCTGTTCTTACGGAATTGGGGCTAGGTCATATTGAGGATGCCCTTAACTTGGCACCACTACTCCTTTGGGTGAAAGTATGGCTGAACCCTAGTCTGTCCTTAAATCGAAAAATTCTCACTGACTGTATGGGGAGAGACAGAGTCAAGGATATTAAATAGCTGAAACACATTAAATCCCTAGCCATACTATTGGGCCGCCCAGAATTGTACAGTCACCCGGAAAGGCTTAGTAAAGATGACCTTAAATGGATTAAAGTCCAATTTTTGAACTTTAGAAATACTCAGCGGGAAGCCATAGAAATTGAAAAATCTACAGTAAGGGCACATTATACGGTAATTTCTACCATGACTATCCAGCCATACCTAACGGTAGTTAATAGGCCATATCACCGCTGGTTATTGACGAAATTCCGTTTTAATCAGATGCATCTTCTTTTAGGTGAATATCTGAAATGGAATAAGCCAAGGGATAATGCCCCGTGTAAATGTGATGCCTTTAATGACCAAGATCTGATGCATTTTGTATTTTTTTGCCCCTTTTTTGTTGAGGGGAGGAAAAAATATATTTTACCACTTCTGAGGGACAAGGGATTCAAGCAAGTAAAACCCGCGCTGTTGTTTTTACAACTTATGGAGACCCCTATCGTTATGTTTGGGGTTGCCAGTTTTCTGGTAGCGGCAATGCGTGCCAAACGGAAAAGAATATTGAATTCTACAATGATGGAAAGTGTTTTGGATTAGCCAAATCTGGATTGATTAATTTTTGCCATCATGAGCTGTTCATTTTTTACCCTGCTGTGTCTAGACTGTCAGTAAGAAGTGATAAGATAATGAAATTAATATACAATCAAACTGATGATTTACAGGGTATTATGTATTTTTCCAAACGTTTAAATCGTCTCTGACTATTGCCCACACAACTGTTTTAACTGTTTTTATCTGTTTTTATCGGTTTTTTAACAATTGTTTGTAAATTAGAAAGTATCAATTGTGAATGTATGTATCATACTTTTATGATTTTAATTAATCGAAATAAAGTATTTTTGACTCTGACTCTACTAAATTAAGTAAGTATACCCACTGTGTCAATTAATAATCAAAAAAGAGAAACAAACAAGTATCAAACTATAATATTAATTACTACTGTTCTCTACCACAAATACAGGACATTCAACAGTGAAACTCTGAATATAAGAACAGAAAACATCAGAATAGCAGAAAAACAACATTGTAAGTACATTTTTAAATTTCATATTTTAACCTACACATTTAAATAAATGTTTAACACATTTACTAAAAACACATATATATGTCTTCACAGATCTACCTTAGAAATGGCAGAAGGAGCTACTTTTATAACATCTCAAAAGGGAAAAATAATGCTCAGCAACATGGGTTATACCTACACCCAAGAAAAAGTCAAAGAGAATAAAACCTATTGGAAATGTAGTAAATATTATTCAACTGCATGCTATGGTAGAGCAACTACTGTCGATAACAATGTTGTAAATGTACGTGAGCATAACCACCCACCCAATGTAACAGAAGTTGAAGTAAGAGAAGCATTAGAGACACTGAGAGAAGCTAGTACAGGCTCCCAAGAAACAAGCACCACTTTTTTGAAAAATGTTTTGACCAAAGTCCCAGAGCACGTAACAGGACAGTTACCTTCAATCCCCAACTTGAAAAGATTTATAGCTAAAACTAAAAGAGCTTCTGATCCAACTCCACCACCACCTGAAACTTTTGAAGAGATTAAAATATATCCAGAATATACTGTTACCCACAAAGAAGATACATTCTTAATGTATGATAACCAAAGTCATGATAAAAGAATTTTACTTTTTGCAACAAATAGCATTTTGCAAAAACTAAAATCGTGTGAAACATGGATGATGGACGGAACTTTTAAAGTGTGTCCCAAACCTTTCTATCAACTTTACCCCATCCACGGTGAATACCAGGAAACTAATATCCCCTTAATTTATACACTGCTGCCAAATAAAACAAATGCAACCTACATAGAAATCAAAAATTTTACAGATAATTACTATCCACAAAGAATCATAATAGACTTTGAAATAGCTATGATTCAAGCTATACTTAAAAAATATCCACACACTGCAATACAAGGGTGTTATTATCAAAACAACCAAAGTATATTGAGACTAAGCATGGGCGCAAAATCCGTTACGCTCGCGGATTTTGCGGATTTTCGGTAAATCCGCAATCCGCGAACGCTCGCGAATTTACCGAAAATCCGCAAATTCGCACGCAGCGTATTTTTTTTTCTTGGTGATACAATTTTGTGGCGCGTGGCGTTTACTTACTGTCATTCAGCGTTTGCCGAGTTGTTTTTCTTGATATTTTGCGAGTGCTGCGCCATTTTGGATCTTGCTGCGGGATCCCGCGGGAATTTGGCGAGCGCGATTACGTAATCGCGGCTTGCCAACTTGCACAGCGAGAGTTTGTCAACGCGAGTACGCCGTGATCACGTATCGCGGGACTTCGCAATTGCGAGCTTGTAGATGCGGCGAGCAGCAACAATCTCGCACTCGCGAAAATACAAAATTTGCAATTCTGGACAAGAAATCCACCAGCAAGCAGCATAAACCTTCTGGAAATGAAGATTTTTATCTGAATAACTCCTCAGGTTGACATTTGCCTGCACTTTTTTTGCGAGGAGTCCATTTTGGGGAGGGGGGGTGGGAGGAAGGAAGTGCCCCACAGTCTTCAACTTCCTGTTCCTGTCCAGAAGGCTCCTCCCAGTGCTTTGTCCATCTCCTGGTCACTTTTCATTTAGATCTGGAGCTGGAAGGATTACTTTTTGTGGATGCTGCTGGATATTTGGATGTGAGGCCTTTTTGACTGATCACTTTTGGATTAGAAATTTCACAAGTAAGTTTGTTTGGGGCATTACAGTTGCTGCAACTACAATTTTGGAATTTTCGATTTTTGGGCTGTTTTGGGGCCTTTTGCCCAGGGGTACTCAGTGGTGTGTGCACTGAGTCTTTCTGTGGGGTGTTTTGAATTTAAACATCATGGAGGGGCTGGATGGCTTGGGATTGTGCTGATTTTTCGGTGATTTTCGTTTTTTTTGGCCTGTTGTTGTGGCCTTTTCACCAGGGGTAGTGAGTGTTGCATGGGCCTAGTCTTTCTGTGGGGTGTCTTGAATTTAACCCCTTCCATGCTCATGACGAGCTCAGCTCGTCATGCAGTACACTGGTTGTGTGCTGATGACGAGCTGAGCTCGTCATGAACAATTGAATTCAATGGTCTGTAGCACAGCAGGGAAATCTCTGCAGCAGCCATGTGGTTAAACATCATGGAGGGCCTGGATGGTTTGGGATTGTGCTGATTTTTCTGTGATTTTCGTTTTTTTGGCCTGTTGTTGTGGCCTTTTCACCAGGGGTAGTGAGTGTTGCATGGGCCTAGTCTTTCTGTGGGGTGTCTTGAATTTAAACATCATGGAGGGCCTGGATGGTTTGAGATTGTGCTGATTTGTCTGTGTTTTTCGATTTTTTGGGGTGTTCATGGGGATAGGCAATGTGGGTGGGGGCCATTTTGAGTGCTGGTACAGGCAGGCCATGTGCTGGGAGGCAAGTGGCCATTTTGAATGCAGTCAGTGTTATTAGGCCTGCAACCATTTTGCATACTTTTCAACCTTTATGCCCAGGGGTAGTGAGTGTTGCATGTGCCTAGTCTTTCTGTGGGGTGTCTTGAATTTAAACATCATGGAGGGCCTAGATGGCTTGGGATTGTGCTGATTTTTCAATTTTTTGGGGTGTTCATGGGGACAGGCCATATGGGTGGGGGGCATTTTGAGTGCTGGTACAGGCAGGCCATGTGCTGGGAGGCAAGTGGCCATTTTGAATGCAGTCAGTGTTGTTAGGCCTGCAACCATTTTGCCTACTTTTCAACCTTTATGCCCAGGGGTAGTGAGTTTTGCATGTACCTATTCTTTCTGTGGGGTGTCTTGAATTTAAACATCATGGAGGGCCTGGATGGTTTGTGATTGTGCTGATTTTTCTGTGGTTTTCGTTTTTTTGGCCTGTTGTTGTGGCCTTTTCACCAGGGGTAGTGAGTGTTGCATGGGCCTAGTCTTTCTGTGGGGTGTCTTGAATTTAAACATCATGGAGGGCCTGTATGGTTTGGGATTGTGCTGATTTTTCTGTGATTTTTATTTTTTTGGCCTGTTGTTGTGGCCTTTTCACCAGGGGTAGTGAGTGTTGCATGGGCCTAGTCTTTCTGTGGGGTGTCTTGAATTTAAACATCATGGAGGGCCTAGATGGCTTGGGATTGTGCTGATTTTTCTGTGTTTTTCGATTTTTTGGGGTGTTCATGGGGACAGGCCATGTGGGTGGGGGCCATTTTGAGTGCTGGTACAGGCAGGCCATGTGCTGGGAGGCAAGTGGCCATTTTGAATGCAGTCAGTGTTGTTAGGCCTGCAACCATTTTGCCTACTTTTCAACCTTTATGCCCAGGGGTAGTGAGTGTTGCATGTGCCTAGTCTTTCTGTGGGGTGTCTTGAATTTAAACATCATGGAGGGCCTGGATGGTTTGTGATTGTGCTGATTTTTCTGTGGTTTTCGTTTTTTTGGCCTGTTGTTGTGGCCTTTTCACCAGGGGTAGTGAGTGTTGCATGGGCCTAGTCTTTCTGTGGGGTGTCTTGAATTTAAACATCATGGAGGGCCTGTATGGTTTGGGATTATGCTGATTTTTCTGTGATGTTCGTTTTTTTGGCCTGTTGTTGTGGCCTTTTCACCAGGGGTAGTGAGTGTTGCATGGGCCTAGTCTTTCTGTGGGGTGTCTTGAATTTAAACATCATGGAGGGCCTGTATGGTTTGGGATTATGCTGATTTTTCTGTGATGTTCGTTTTTTTGGCCTGTTGTTGTGGCCTTTTCACCAGGGGTAGTGAGTGTTGCATGGGCCTAGTCTTTCCGTGGGGTGTCTTGAATTTAAACATCATGGAGGGCCTAGATGGCTTGGGATTGTGCTGATTTTTCTGTGTTTTTCGATTTTTTGGGGTGTTCATGGGGACAGGCCATTTGGGTGGGGGCCATTTTGAGTGCTGGTACAGGCAGGCCATGTGCTGGGAGGCAAGTGGCCATTTTGAATGCAGTCAGTGTTGTTAGGCCTGCAACCATTTTGCCTAGTTTTCAACCTTTATGCCCAGGAGTAGTGAGTGTTGCATGGGCCTAGTCTTTCTGTGGGGTGTCTTGAATTTAAACATCATGGAGGGCATGGGATTGTGCTGATTTTTCTGTGTTTTTTCGATTTTTTGGGGGTGTATAACTGAACTGATGTTTCTCTGTCTTCCATTGCTTTTAGGTGCACAAGACTCAAGAGAACCACCAGTGCCAGGAAGAAGTCCTGCAGCGGTGTGTGTGTGCAGCATAACGTCACGCGACGTCACGTCTGGCCACAGACAACTCTGCAACTCGTGCAACTGCGGCCTGCTGTTCTGACCTGCTCTGAAGAAGATGGCCCCAAAAAGAGTTCCCCGTATCTCCTCTAGCAAGAAAGTTGCCAGTAAGAAGCAGAAGAAGCAAGTTACCAAGGAGGCTGGTGTTCCGGCCGCCACGTTTTTTGGGAGTAAAAAAAAAGTACGCCTGCAGCAGCAGCGGGATCTGCTGGGGACCAAGCTGGGAGCAGCACCCCCGCTCCATTGGGCTCAGTGCCGCCACCACCACCACCATGCCAACTTAAGTCCAAGCCCTTGAGTGCTGCAGAGGCAGTCAGTGTACTTCTTCAATCACCATCGACCAGTGATGTTGGCTCATCGCAAGAAAGTAGCAGCAATGTCCCTGAATCAACACAGGTTGTTGTAACTCATCTGACAAGTGTTGAACAACCACAGCCACAACAACAACCACATGTGCAAGTACAAGCCCAAGTACATGTGGAAGGAGAGGAAGCGCAAGGAGATGCGCAAGCAGAGGTGCATGGAGGGTCACAAGTGCCCACAATAGTTGTTCCTCCCGAAGTAGGGGCACATCAGGAAATCGACAATCAAACCGAGGTATCATTTGAGGTAGCCACTCCTCCTGATGATCATTCATTGTCTTCCACATCCCTAGCAAGGAAAAGATCAAGGGGGGTGTCTACATCTTCTTCAAGCCCACCTCCTTCTGATGATCTGGATGAAGATTGGGAACCAATGCCATCACGGCCGTCTGAGAGTGAGGCACACCATGATCTGACAAAGGTACTTAAGCGTAAAAGGAAGGTCGTCGAAAAACTCATAGTTATGGAGTGTGATGAGGCTCAACAAGAAGTGGCGGATACTGCTGCTGATGAAGCCTCTCACGACGACGAGCCAGTCATCATAAAGGTCACTGCAGCCCCAGCGGGCATGCAGCAAAGAGACATTTTGACCCTAGCCCGAGAAGCTGCTGAGCGTGATGATGATGTCGACGAGGAGGCAATGGAAACACAACAATCATTAGAGTTAACTAGTACACCAACACCTACCGCTTCCATATTTCTTCCTCGCAAGAAGGGACCTCCGTCCACCTCAACCTCAATTAGTGGTGGTGAAAGTGCACAACGTACTAAAGTTCGGCAATCCACATCCTCCACTTCATCTGGCATTAGCAGCAAGACCACCGCCACCAGTATCGCCGCCTCCTCCGGCCCCCACAGACAATTCAAGTCCCCAGCTTGTGACTTCTTTAGTGTTTGCCCAAAAAGGGAAAACTTCGCCATTTGTAGCATTTGTAAGGTTGCAGTTAGTCGTGGTAAGTTTGGTACCAACTATGGTACCGGAGGCCAGAGAGGTCATCTTAAGAGACAGCACCCTGTCCAATGGTTTGCGCACCTACAGGCGATGAAGGAAGCCCTAATTGCACGTAATGAAAACGTTGATTTTTCATCTGATGATGACGAGGAGGAAGAAGACGTGTCAAACACTTCTCTTACACCCAGTACCCCTGTCAGCAGCACACCCCATGTGAGCCACACTAAGAGTGTGGGAGAGAGTAAAAGACCAATGCGAAAAAGTTCATCAGCGAGCGTAACTGGGTCGAAGATATCATCACCATCCCGTAAATGCTTGGTCCAGGGCAACATTAAAAAGATGTTGTTTACAGAAGCGCAATATTAACGCAACCACCCACTGACGTGTCTGTATAACACTAAGCTGGCTAAAATGCTAGCTCATTAGAGTTAACTAGTACACCAACACCTACCGCTTCCATATTTCTTCCTCGCAAGAAGGGACCTCCGTCCACCTCAACCTCAATTAGTGGTTGTGAAAGTGCACAACGTACTAAAGTTCGGCAATCCACATCCTCCACTTCATCTGGCATTAGCAGCAAGACCACCGCCACCAGTATCGCCGCCTCCTCCGGCCCCCACAGACAATTCAAGTCCCCAGCTTGGGACTTCTTTAGCTAGCTAGCTCTGGACCTTCTCCCTTTTTCTTTTGTAGAAGGGGTTGGTTTTCTAGAATTAGTGGCAGCGCTCTGCCCTAAATGGAAGGTTCCTAGCCGGTTCTATTTTGCCAGAGTTGCGGTTCCAGCACTACATGAAGATGTGCTGGAGGTGATTGGGGCAGCTTTGCAGAAGAGTGCTGTTCACACTATACATCTGACAACAGACATGTGGACCAGTGGCGCAGGCGCTGATTACATGTGCATCAAAGCACACTGGGTCTCTTTTTCAGGGGTTAAAGCAAAGATAAACGCAGGTGTTGGCCCCGGGCCAAGTTTTTAAAGCTGCTCGGAAACATGCAACACTAGCCATGTTTGGTTTGGAGAAACGTCACACAGCACAAAACATTTTGGATGAGTTTAACACAAAGGTCCATGATTGGCTGTCCCCAAAAAAACACCAGATTGGTTATGTTTCCACGGATAATGGCGCCAATGTAGTTAAGGCCATGGAGCTGGGTCAGTATTTCAGAGTGCCGTGTTTGGCGCACTGTATAAACCTGGTTGTCAAGAAATTCTTGAGTGATAAAGACAGTCCAGCGTACGAGGTAGTGGAGACCTGCCGAAAAATGTGCAACCATTTCAGCCATTCTTTTAAGGCCCGGAAGCATCTGAGGAGCCTGCTACATGAACGTCGAATGCCAGTGAAAGCACTCATCCAGGAGGTGGCAACACGTTGGAACTCAACCTTCTACATGCTTGAGCGTCTGTATGAGCAGTATACGGTACTCGATCACTATTTCTTAAAACAGGGTACAGCTCAGAAGGACCTGAGGATGGGTGCGGCGCAATGGGACATAGTTAAAAGCCTGACACGCATGCTTCGTCCTTTTGAGGTCTTCACGCGTGCAGTCAGCAAGGAGGACTGTAATTTGGGAAAAGCTATCCCATTGTTGTACATGCTGGAGCACCAACTGAAGGAGGTGTGTTTTGTGTTTCAAAAAGATGAAAAAAACAAAGACCCTTTTGTTTTGGCGGAGAAATTATTAGAGCGCCTACAAGGTGATGAACGTCTTAAAATGATCCACTCAAACCAGCATTACATTTGTGCTACTATTCTGGATCCACGCTACAAAAAGGCGCTGGCAGGCCGAGCATACTTTCCTTTTGATGATGAACATGTTACAAAGTACAAACGTTGGCTAGCCTTGTCAGCGAAGAGGTTTGAAAGAGAACGGCAGAAAATTGAAGGAAAAGGCAGTACATCAGCATCAGCAGGCCATCCCCAGTCAAAACAATCCACTTCTGCACCTGTGGCTGTGGCACAAGTGACCTCTCAGCCGTTAAAGACACCGGCAACCGGATCATCTGCACCAGACACAACAGAAACATTGGAGGCTGAAGAGGATTGGCTAGCTCGGCTTGGGTTTGGTTTTCAAAAGGTCACAGCAACAGCTAAGCAAAGTGGAGGAACCTTGGAGGAGGACCTTGACTCGATGGTGAAGGACTATCTGAATGACTCAACAGAGGTCTATGTTAATGCTGACCCATTGGCGTATTGGCATGGGAAAAAAGAATTGTGGCCACAGCTCTCCAACCTGGCTTTAAACTACTTGTCTTGCCCACTCGCAAGCGTGTCTTCTGAACGTGTTTTCAGTGCTGCTGGTGCCATTGTAACTCCCAAACGGATCCGCCTCTCGCCCAAAAATGTGGAGAGGTTAACAATGATCAAGATGAATCAGCACCTCATACCACCAGATTACAGAGTACGAGAAAGCGCGCCGGATGAAGACGAGGTGGACAGCAACATAGATGAGGGAATTTCTACTCTGTCAGGTGACACTGAGCTCACCCTGCCTGAATTCGCAGAGTATGATGATGAAGCCTTATTCTTATTCCTGGACCTTGACACCGAGCCCTGAAAATGAGACCATGAATCAATAACTTTCTTTTTCGTCCTTATTCACTTTCATTCCTGTGTGTCTGTCTTTCTTTGTTGTGCACAGTTAATATAATCACCTAATCACAAAAACAAGCCCATCAGCAGAACTGTCTTCACTTGTTTGCTTATTGATTTGAAGGTGCTGCAGTCTGCATTCCTCAGGTTCACAAGTTCAGAAGAACATGCTCCTCTATCCTCCTCCTCCAGACTCCTATTTCCATCAAAGCAGAGGGCTGGATTACGCCCAATGAAGAAAGACTCAGCACTTGTGGAGGTGTTCTACTTCTTTGAGGGTGAGTTGACGGCTCTGGGGCCATTGCTGGGAAGCTCCAATACCGGATAAAAGTGGTTTGGACCAAATCGGAGGCGGAATTTTTTTTGTGTTTTTGCTGACTTGCTTGCCTTTGAGGAGCTCTTTGGTGGGGTTCCGGCTGTTTGTGGGTGAGTTTTGGGGTCTGGGAGCACTGCTGGGACACTCTAATCTTGATTGCATTTGCTTTTCAGGAAATCCGTGGTGGAAAACTGGAGTTATGGCCTAGCTGCACAGCGCGTTTGGACCGAAGGCCGAGAAATATTGTAAGTATGAGATTTTGCTTTTGGGCCGTTTGGGGGTGTTGTGCTTTTTGGCGGGTGGGTTGGCGGGTCTTGGGGTATTCCTGGGAAGGTCTAATACCGGATAGAAGTAGTTGGGACAAAATCCACGCTGATTTTTTTTTTTGCTATTTCTGAAATTTTGCTCAATGTAGCGTTTTTGGGGGCCTGTTTGGGGGGCTTCCTGGTGTTTGTGGGTGGGTTTCGGGGTCTGGGAGCAATGCTGGCTATGGATACTTTAGTTTGCAAGAGGTTTGAAGCATATCCATGGTGGCAGAGGGGAGTTAGGGCCTAGCTGCAGAGCGCGCGCGGAGTGATTTGGGAAATTGGCAAAAAAATGTCTAAGTCCCCATTTTTGTACTTTTGCTCTTTGGCTGTTTGGGGGTCTTCTACTTGTTTTCTCCTGGGTTGACGGCTCTGGGGCCATTGCTGGGAAGCTCTAATACCGGATAAAAGTGGTTTGGACCAAATCGGAGGTGGAATTGTTTTTGTGTTTTTGCTGACTTGCTTGCCTTTGAGGTTCTCTTTGGGGGGGTTCCGGCTGTATGTGGGTGAGTTTTGGGGTCTGGGAGCACTGCTGGGACACTCTAATATTGATTGCATTTGCTTTTCAGGAAATCCGTGGTGGAAAACTGGAGTTATGGCCTAGCTGCACTGCGCGTTTGGACCGAAGGCCGAGAAATATTGTAAGTATGAGATTTTGCTTTTGGGCTGTTTAGGGGTGTTGTGCTTTTTGGCGGGTGGGTTGGCGGGTCTTGGGACATTCCTGGGAAGGTCTAATACCGGATAGAAGTAGTTGGGACAAAATCCACGCTGATTTTTTTTGTTGCTATTTCTGACATTTTGCTCAATGTAGCGTTTTTGGGGGCCTGTTTGGGGGGCTTCCTGGTGTTTGTGGGTGGGTTTTGGGGTCTGGGAGCAATGCTGGCTATGGATACTTTAGTTTGCAAGAGGTTTGAAGCAAATCCATGGTGGCAGAGGGGAGTTAGGGCCTAGCTGCAGAGCGCGCGCGGAGTGATTTGGGAAATTGGCAAAAAAATGACTGTCCCCATTTTTGTACTTTTGCTCTTTGGCTGTTTGGTGGTCTTCTACTCGTTTTCTCCTGGGTTGACGGCTCTGGGGCCATTGCTGGGAAGCTCTAATACCGGATAAAAGTGGTTTGGACCAAATCGGAGGCTGAATTTTTTGTGTGTTTTTGCTGACTTGCTTGCCTTTGAGGTGCTCTTTGGGGGGGTTCCGGCTGTTTGTGGGTGAGTTTTGGGGTCTGGGAGCACTGCTGGGACACTCTAATCTTGATTGCATTTGCTTTTCAGGAAATCCGTGGTGGAAAACTGGAGTTATGGCCTAGCTGCACTGCGCGTTTGGACCGAAGGCCGAGAAATATTGTAAGTATGAGATTTTGCTTTTGGGCTGTTTGGGGGTGTTGTGCTTTTTGGCGGGTGGGTTGGCGGGTCTTGGGGCATTCCTGGGAAGGTCTAATACCGGATAGAAGTAGTTGGGACAAAATCCACGCTGATTTTTTTGTTGTTGCTATTTCTGACATTTTGCTCAATGTAGCGTTTTCGGGGGCCTGTTTGAGGGGCTTCCTGGTGTTTGTGGGTGGGTTTCGGGGTCTGGGAGCAATGCTGGCTATGGATACTTTAGTTTGCAAGAGGTTTGAAGCAAATCCATGGTGGCAGAGGGGAGTTAGGGCCTAGCTGCAGAGCGCGCGCAGAGTGATTTGGGAAATTGGCAAAAAAATGACTAAGTCCCCATTTTTGTACTTTTGCTCTTTGGCTGTTTGGGGGTCTTCTACTCGTTTTCTCCTGGGTTGACGGCTCTGGGGCCATTGCTGGGAAGCTCTAATACCGGATAAAAGTGGTTTGGACCAAATCGGAGGCGGAATTTATTTTGTGTTTTTGCTGACTTGCTTGCCTTTGAGGTGCTCTTTGGGGGGGTTCCGGCTGTTTGTGGGTGAGTTTTGGGGTCTGGGAGCACTGCTGGGACACTCTAATCTTGATTGCATTTGCTTTTCAGGAAATCCGTGGTGGAAAACTAGAGTTATGGCGTAGCTGCACTGCGCGTTTGGACCTAAGGCCGAGAAATATTGTAAGTATGAGATTTTGCTTTTGGGCTGTTTGGGGGTGTTGTGCTTTTTGGCGGGTGGGTTGGCGGGTCTTGGGGCATTCCTGGGAAGGTCTAATGCCGGATAGAAGTAGTTGGGACAAAATCCACGCTGATTTTTTTGTTGTTGCTATTTCTGACATTTTGCTCAATTTAGCGTTTTCGGGGGCCTGTTTGGGGGGCTTCCTGGTGTTTGTGGGTGGGTTTCGGGGTCTGGGAGCAATGCTGGCTATAGATACTTTAGTTTGCAAGAAGCAAATCCATGGTGGCAGAGGGGAGTTAGGGCCTAGCTGCAGAGCGCGCGCGGAGTGATTTGGGAAATTGGCAAAAAAAATGACTAAGTCCCCATTTTTGTACTTTTGCTCTTTGGCTGTTTGGGGGTCTTCTACTCGTTTTATCCTGGGTTGACGGCTCTGGGGCCATTGCTGGGAAGCTCTAATACCGGATAAAAGTGGTTTGGACCAAATCGGAGGCTGAATTTTTTGTGTGTTTTTGCTGACTTGCTTGCCTTTGAGGTGCTCTTTGGGGGGGTTCCGGCTGTTTGTGGGTGAGTTTTGGGGTCTGGGAGCACTGCTGGGACACTCTAATCTTGATTGCATTTGCTTTTCAGGAAATCCGTGGTGGAAAACTAGAGTTATGGCCTAGCTGCACTGCGCGTTTGGACCGAAGGCCGAGAAATATTGTAAGTATGAGATTTTGCTTTTGGGCTGTTTGGGGGTGTTGTGCTGTTTGGCGGGTGGGTTGGCGGGTCTTGGGGCATTCCTGGGAAGGTCTAATACCGGATAGAAGTAGTTGGGACAAAATCCACGCTGATTTTTTTGTTGTTGCTATTTCTGACATTTTGCTCAATGTAGCGTTTTCGGGGGCCTGTTTGAGGGGCTTCCTGGTGTTTGTGGGTGGGTTTCGGGGTCTGGGAGCAATGCTGGCTATGGATACTTTAGTTTGCAAGAGGTTTGAAGCAAATCCATGGTGGCAGAGGGGAGTTAGGGCCTAGCTGCAGAGCGCGCGCAGAGTGATTTGGGAAATTGGCAAAAAAATGACTAAGTCCCCATTTTTGTACTTTTGCCCTTTGGCTGTTTGGGGGTCTTCTACTCGTTTTCTCCTGGGTTGACGGCTCTGAGGTCATTGCTGGGAAGCTCTAATACCGGATAAAAGTGGTTTGGACCAAATCGGAGGCGGAATTTATTTTGTGTTTTTGCTGACTTGCTTGCATTTGAGGTGCTCTTTGGGGGGGTTCCGGCTGTTTGTGGGTGAGTTTTGGGGTCTGGGAGCACTGCTGGGACACTCTAATCTTGATTGCATTTGCTTTTCAGGAAATCCGTGGTGGAAAACTGGAGTTATGGCCTAGCTGCACTGCGCGTTTGGACCGAAGGCCGAGAAATATTGTAATTATGAGATTTTGCTTTTGGGCTGTTTGAGGGTGTTGTGCTTTTTGGCGGGTGGGTTGGCGGGTCTTGGGGCATTCCTGGGAAGGTCTAATACCGGATAGAAGTAGTTGGGACAAAATCCACGCTGATTTTTTTTGTTGCTATTTCTGACATTTTGCTCAATGTAGCGTTTTCGGGGGCCTGTTTGGGGGGCTTCCTGGTGTTTGTGGGTGGGTTTCGGGGTCTCGGAGCAATGCTGGCTACGGATACTTTAGTTTGCAAGAGGTTTGAAGCAAATCCATGGTGGCAGAGGGGAGTTAGGGCCTAGCTGCAGAGCGCGCGGAGTGATTTGGGAAATTGGCAAAAAAATGACTAAGTCCCCATTTTTGTACTTTTGCTCTTTGGCTGTTTGGGGGTCTTCTACTCGTTTTCTCCTGGGTTGACGGCTCTGGTAAGTATGAGATTTTGCTTTTGGGCTGTTTGGGGGTGTTGTGCTTTTTGGCGGGTGGGTTGGCGGGTCTTGGGGCATTCCTAGGAAGGTCTAATACCGGATAGAAGTGGTTGGGACAAAATCCATAAGGAAAAGCCTTTTGGCACTTTTTGTAACTTAGAGTACGTTAGGGTTAGCCCTAACAGCAGGATTGCATGTGTTTTGGGGTGTTCTAGATTTTTGCAACTGAGTTCTGGGGTCTCAGAGCACTTGTGAGAATTTTTAATTTTGGTTGCAAGTCATTTGAAGAAAATACATGGTGGGAAAGGGGGGATTTGGCATAGTTAAAGAAAGCCTCTGCCACTATTCTTAACTGAGGGCTCGTTAGGGTTAGCAGTATTTCTATTGCATGTGTTTGGGTGGGGGGGTTTTCGAGTCTTGGAGCGATGCTGGCTATGGATACTTTTGCTTGCTTGCAAGTGGTTTGAATACAATCCACGGTGGGTAAGGGGGTATTTGGGCCTACTTTTACTTTCGAAGTACGTTTTGTCAACAGATTTCTGCTAGGCCTCGTTTTTTTAGATCTGATTGGGGGTCTTCTACATTTTTGCAACTGGCTTTAGTAAGGGTCTGGGTGGAAGCACTGCTGGGAAGGTCTAATTTTGTTCTAAAACACAGTTTACAGTACACCTAGCTTGAGGGGAAAGATCCGCTAAATTAATTTGCCCATACTTATTTATCCTTGACAAGGTGACTCAGACAGAGTACGCACTTTCAAAAATGTTGTACTGTCTATTAGGAAAATCAAAGTGTGACTTTTTGCACTACACAGCGTACATACCTTATATTTATTTATCAGTGCTGTTTTTCGTTCAATAATTACAGGCCGGGTTTCAGTCTGCAATGGGGAAAAAAGGATGGAGTCAGGCTTCACATTAGCGAGCCGCAATTCAGCATCCGCCAGGCAGGCAGTGGACAGGGTGTCTTCTGGTCACCAACATTGATGGAGGAAGCGTCAGCTGGAATGGAGGAGTGCCGCTAATAAGAGGAATTGATTGCTGCATGCAACTTACTTACCAAATTCAACAGGACAACTACAACAATACAGATACAGTATCCATTCTTTTATTCAATGAGTGTGTGTGACTGCATTTCTTGGATCTCTCTCTGCTTCTAAATTGATCCCTACAGCCATTCTATAGGTTTTACTTCGGCTATTTTTTAAACCTAATTTAATGCAGCCCTGTACTGTCGCATTCTGTCATTCACGGTTGTCGAAAGTACTACTTACTTTTCTGTAACAGTGCATTCAGTAGTGCATGCACTTCCTTTATGTCACGTAAAAGATTTATGGTTAGCTTTGTACCCAAAAATTTCTTTATGTTCAATTATTGTTTGTCCATGCTGTGCTTTTTTTTTTCTCGCAACAAAACCTACCCAAAAAGAAACCCCCATTCCTATCCATTTTACAAACCCTAACCCTCTTCCCCCGGGTTGTGTGGTTTTGCTTGATGTGTGACTAAATGACATCAATATTTCCACACACTTGCTGGGGAGGATAAGGTCATAGCAACAGGCTGGTGAAGGAATCCGAGGATATATTCTAGACTTACTCAGCTTCAGTACTATTTCTTGTAGTAGTAGCCAATGTCAAAGAAATCCTACACAAGTACAAGTTATACTATCAATATTTTACCATTTGTTAGGCTACATTGTGGCATTGTTGTAGTCTAGTGTACTGTTACCTGCTATATTCTGTATCGTACCGTTGTAATGCTACAGTAAGGACAAACCAGGTTTCATTTTCGTTTTTTCCATAGCCATGCAACTGCCACTGTGTCACACCACTAGTACCGCCGCAATGAGGAGGAAATTACAGCCGCCCTGGATTGCAACCTTAATCGCCATTTCCCGTGGAGCCAGCACTGGGCCTAGCCCTACTTTCAAACAGAAATTACAGGTAAGATAAGCGTTTGGTTGGAGGTAGTATAATGGAGTATTAGGAGAGAAGAGAGATTGACGGTAGTACTACTAAAGTCCTAGGACTATTCAGGAAAACAAACTTGCTGTTAAACCCCCACCCACCAGACTCAAAAGCAGTAAGAAACAGGTATGGTCAGATAAAGTTTCAAAAAGTATATTTTTATAGCCCTAACAAAATAATCTCCCGCAAGACCCTCCCTAACCCCAACGATTGTCCTTCAAAAGTCCCCAAAAAACCCAACTCCCAATTCCCACCCCCCAAAGTCTCTAAAAAAGGGGCAAGGGACACTATGGCAGGGTGCTGTTAACTTTAGCAGCCAGGGCATCATGCTCCTTGCGGATGGTGGCATGTTCGAAGCGGAGGCCCTCCACCAAGTTCTTATAGTTCAGGACCTCCTGCTCCAGGTAGGACAGTCTGAGGGATAAGCGGCGCCGGCGTGCCTTGCAAATCCTGTGGGGGGCAGCTGCTGTCTTTGCTGCTCGGCGGTGGCGTTTGGCTTTGGTAGCCCGGCTCCGTACCGCTGGAGCACTGCGCTGGCTGGCAGCCCGCACGGAGGAGGATGCAGCTGTCCCAGTGGACGTTGTTGTAGTACCAGACTGCGTCTCCTCCTCCTCCAGGGCCACCAGCCGCGGATATTCAGCGACAGTGGCATCCAGCCTCCGTTGCCGGGCCATTCGAGCCAGCTCCTTCCTCCTTGATGGTCTCTTGGATTTGGAAGGAGCAACTATATGAAGAAAGAAAGACATAGTCTGCAACCAATGCTCCTTAAGATTAACACAAAATGATTGAGCAGAAAGTTGTCACAGTACAAGTAGCAAATTGAAAGCACAGTACATAACTATTGAGGACAGTATCTATGTAACCTCCGACTTCTTCATCTTTGCTCTAACACTAGTGGGAGTTTAAGGAACAAATTCCACGAGCACTATGGACTTCCATTACAGTCGACTATGACAGTACACCAGTCTTATTCTTCTTCTTCTCTCTTGTTTCGGAAAATTGGTACGTTATCTTATGCAATCCGGCATAATGCCAGCGCAGTGAACTTGCACCCGAGAAAAACAGACGCACACCATGGTGAGTGAGATAGACTTGCGTTACTGTACCGGTCCAGTACATGCAGGTGGTGAAGCTCTTACTTTTCCATTACGGGTGGCACTGAGAATACTCTGTTAAAAGGGCTACTGCTTAATTAATTTAGCTTTCACCCTACAGTGCAAATGAGTATTAGAAAAGGAAAATGAAGAAGCTAAATAATCTGATTATCTATCACTTCACATGGGATGTATTTGATGACATATGGGATGACTTTAGGTGCTTTGCTTATTATTGAGTGAACAGTGATACACCCACACATGAATGACGTACTACTACTAAACTAAAGTTATTAAGAGAGGTAGGGAGTGTCCACCGTAATAACCGGATATATGCTGTGCTTGCAGTTGCAATACAAACTACTGCTACTATTCATGGTAGTATTTGGACAAAATTACAACTTCTTTTCCTTGCCTTTCCTACACTGGAACGGACGTGCGGGTGCGGTGTTACGTGCTCTTCAAAGTAACACTTAGTTCATCCAGTGACCGTCTACTCTCTCTAGATACACATATGCTATCTAAGAGTCAGATAGTACCATGATCCAGGCATCCATCCATTCAAAGTATATGCACACATACCGTTTCTGTTTCACCCACTGAGGCTGTTCTCCTTCCACCCATCCTTGCTTCATCATTCACCCAGCCATGCACGATACCATATTCTTTCCTTCCCAGCCACCTTGGGGACCAAGCAAACACATATCATTCTTCTTTGCCAATCATCATTACATTTCTCGTCCTTCCACACTTACTTACACCCTTCTTTCTCTTTTCGTTCATCCCATCCATCAAGTTCATCTCAGATCTGATTGGGATTCTTCTCGCCAAAAACTTCACAGCTAAGTCGAAGTACATTTAGAGGAGGCTACTACCTGGTTTATTTATAATACACCCGTGCAGAAAGCACACTCTGCAGTCTTCAATCTCAATAAGTAAGGAATATATAGCTTACCTCTGCCCGCCACCACCGTGTCATCCCCACAGAATTGTCCGGCACTTCCACCGCCTCCTCCCCAGAGTTGTCCTCGTCCAATGCCACCACCACCTCAGCGCTGGGCCCGCCTCCAGATGTTCCACCTACAAAGTACATTTAATAATGTTAGAATACACCACTCACTACTACATAATATTTGGTCTAGGAGGAAGAAAGAAATGTGAAAAAAACAGTATACAATTTAATAATTTGTGACTGTCTACTCTAAAGTAAAAATGTCCCTTTTTCCAGGGAAGGCTGTTGTCTTGCTGCACTTTTTGGCACAACTGATGAATGCTTGCTTTTTATTTTTAACACGCACCACTTTTTCTCCTAACAGACAGAAGCTTGACTTCTAAGAACACGAGCAGGATCAAGTTCAAACCAGGTGAGAGCTCGGCTCGACCACAAGAAATGTGTCCAATTAATCGTCAGCACTAAGCACTTTTCCATTTTCAGTTAAACGTTTACTTTTATGACAAACTTGATTTTAATAAATGTGTTTACTTTTAATAAAGCTTTTAAACTTAAATAGACTCTGTGGTTTTTGGTCCTCCAGACTAGAGTGGATGAGCTAAAGGTTTTGCAATTTTTGCAAGCATGAGTCCGTGCCTCTGACATCATTGGGGAATAATCATAATCATCGGTGACTTTGGGAGCTAAATGACTCTGCCACACTATCTAGTCAGTAAGGAGATTGGGGGTTCAACTACAAAGTCTGTTATCACTGAGGTATGTGGAAAGTCTAACAGCACCTATTATAATTGATAAGCTAAGCAATGCATTATTTAGTGTCCACAGTTCTGTTTGTGCACATTTGTCCCTGCAACAGTAGTAGAATGGATTGTCCTCCTATCCAAACCAAAAGTAAAGTAGTATCTTATTCTTTCTTGGTGGTCATTCACCTTTTTATTGTTGGCAATTGTCAAAGCATAAACATTTAGAAGACTTGAAAAGACATTATGGACAATCCCAGAGGACTGCACTCTGTGCATAGAGCTATTGCTGACTAGAATGGGAGTCCAATGGAATTGCCAAATGTGCAATCTTAGTTAGCTACACAGACAGACTAATAAGAATAATCTAGTAATACCACACGGAGTCATAGTCGAGGCAGGATAAGAATTTAGATCCAGTCTACAAGAATATCAAAGACGATTTAGAAAAAATCGAATGAGGAATGCTGGGAAAAAATAAGTACTCTATATTAAAATTAAAACTTACTGGGGCCAGCAAAGGAGCCCTCGCCTGCCCGATCCTGGCCTGCATCCTCAACAGCACCCTCCTCCTCCTCCTCCACCTGTGTCCTCCTCTTGCCCCTGGGGGAAGCTGATGTACAACATGAAAGAAAGAAAAACAGAAAACATGGATGATATTTGTCAACCATATCAAACATTCCAAAAAACTAACAAAATATTTTGGCGAAATAGCAAATAGACAACTATTCCACTGGATATATTATTGACCAATCTCATGTGGTCTACTACGTTATTAGTATTGCTTGATTTGCGGACCGTCAAATTGGAAACTTCTTATGTAACTCACTACACAAAGTACTAAAAAGGTTTGCCTAGGATTGGCAGGCAGCAGTCCGCAGCACGCGAAGTGACAGCCAAAGTCCATCGTGATTGCAGATCAGCGACAACACTAAAGTTTCCTACTACATTAACCAGTCATTAAAATACTCTAACTATCAATCCACCACCACTATTTCTTCTTATCGCCATGTGTACAAAGGAAGGACTGGACTTGAGTCTGTAGGGGCTGATTTAGAAGCCCCTTGCGGCTCTTTTGCTCCATTGTTGCGTGACTTTTGTGACGCAGCGGCAGCACAAAAGAGGCGCAATGGTGCGGCGTATATTAACAACGTGACGCATATGGGAGATGCATCACGTTGTAAAGCCCTGCGCCATCAGGGGGCGTTCCGGCGCAAGGGAGGGCGTTCCTGCGCAGGAACGCATCCTAAAAGTGGCTGAGGGAAATCTACAAGATTTCAATCACTCACTTTAACGACAATGATGCATGACTCAAACCCTGCGCCTGCTTGAAGCAGACGTACGGCTTGACGCAGCATTGGGGAGATAGGGCACCCCAGAGTATTGATGGAGCTGCGCCATCGTTGCGACGCAACTCCAGCAATGCGCCGCCCTTACGGCACAGATACGTAACGCTTTGGTGACTTTTGGGCCCATGGTGCGCCGCATTGTAAATACGGCGCACCATGGGTGATAGTGGCGTGGCGCAAAATTACTGGCGCATCCCTGCTACTTTGCAGGGATGCGCCGGTAATTAAACATCTGAACCTTAGTGTGTAGCATTACGCTGTTCTTTAAACTACACTCATACATAATTTCACAGGCCAATGAAATGAACACAAAATCAAAAACAAATAAGCATAGTAGCAACACTACTGAGCAGACAGTGCACCTGAAATGCACAGAAGATTTTGAAATATAATTTACCTACAATGTAATGAGCAGCATTATTGCTCTTGGTAAAAAAAAAAATTGCAATATAATAACACAGCAGGAGAAAACAGAGTAGTAAAGAAATAGCTACTACTACTACTCACCAAGCCCGGGGATCTCGAGGCCAAGCAGGTCGAGCAGATCTCATTCACGGGTCAGGACATCCGTCCAGCGGTGGGTGGCCTGGTTGTAGGTGCGCCGGACCCGAGAGTGGTGGTACATGGCCCGGCACACCTTATCCCACCGCTTCCGGCGATCCCGTATCCCGTACCCACCTCTGATCTTGCCGCCTGCCATGATGGTCCTGGGAAGGTGGCGCTGTACATAGAACACTAGTGCGCCCACCTCCTCCGCGCTAAAGATCTCCCGTGGCATCACTAGCTCCCCCCTCAAACGCCCGCACGGGAGCCGGGCACGGGGTGCGGGACCCTTCTCCTTCTCGGGATGCTTCCCGGCTCCCTTCACCATGGTCTGGGCGGAAAGGAATAAAGAAAATAGAATAGGGAAGAGAAGAAAAGAAAAGAGTTTAAAAAAGTAGTTTAAAATTAACAAAAAGTAGCAGTAAACACAAGAATATAGGGCTAGAAAAATAGAGGGATAGATAATAAGTAAAATAGATCAAAAAAAACTTCAAACAAGCAAAGGATGGCAGAGATTTAGAGAAGATACAAAAAGCAGGCCCAGAACCATAGCAATGAATGAGAAACAAGATGGCCGCGCCCGTTCACGACCGCGCGGGTAAGTTCGCGCGAGGAACACTCGCGAAATTGTACTGGCGAGCCGCACACTTTGCGAGATTACACTTCGCGCCCGGAAACGGAAATACGTCATGCAAACAAGATGGCCGCACCCTTGAACGACCGCGAGGGTAACTTCGCGCCTTGCGCTACAAGCGGCTCGCGAAAACGCACAAAACCTTGCGAACTAACACGCCGCAAAAAAAGAAATCGCATATTCGCACGAATTTGCGGCTTCCGAATCCGATCTCGCGCGTGTTCGCGCCCCGCGAATCCCGCGAAATTGCATAAAAACGACTTTTGCAAAACTGAAAGCACTCGGCTGGTGCAAGAGTTCAAACTCATCATTAGTAACCATTCCCTGTAGTGCTTCCTGACTGGGGCCCCTCCAGAGTTCAGTTGCTAGTTGCAACAATTGTATGACCCTGCTCTGACCCTCACAGCAGGCTCATAGAATAGCTAGAAGTAGGCCACAAAGGTCCTGGGAAAAAAATTGCACTGCAACAGAAAGCAAATTACTGATAAGGAAGCAGGTGCCAGACCTGGAATTTTAAAACAGTGACACATTAATAAACTAACCACAAATTAATTAATGTCAGTTGAAGCAGGGCAGGTGTGCTTGCTTTCCCCCCCATAATCTACAGTGATGATGAACCAGAGGGTGGCATTGATGTAACAGAGGGTGGCAGTGGTGAAACAGAGGGTGCTGGGAGGCTGTGATGATGAACCAGACGTAGAAACAACATAGTTGCGACCGTTGCGAGCCGACAAGTAAGTTCGCAATTGCGAACTAGTACCAAACCCTCGCGAACTGGCAGAAACCCTTGCGAACACACAAAAAAAATCCGCAAATTCGCGAGAACTCGCGGATTTTGCGGATTGCGAGTTCGCAAATTCGCAAAATTCGCGAACGCCAGATTCGCAAAATTCGCCCATGCTTAATGGAGACACTTACAAAAATCTACTTTAAGCATAGAATATTCTACAAACAGTAACTTTGCTTACGAGATAAAAAAATTAATTGCACTGGCATATGTCCCAACAACAGAAGTGGCTAATTATTAGAAATTATTACTTAACAGCCCTTTCTACCGCAGTAATGAGAAAAAATTAACTCCTTTCTTAGACTATTTTGAAGACACCTGGGTAGGAAGATTACATCGTTCTGGTCACCGCAGAAAACCTAAGTTCCAAATTCCATGGTGGAATGTGCACGCTAGCACTATAGCACAGAAAGCCAAAACCAACAACACTGTAGAAGGATGGCATAATGCCTTCCAAGCCACAATCGGAAGAACACAACCAACACTTCATAAACTAATCCAATGCATCAAAAATGAGCAAAGCTACCAAGAACTAAGAATCGAGCAATCTCTATCAAAAATAGTGCCAAAACTAAGTAAACAAACATTAAATATGTACGAATACCTACAACAAAAAACAAGAATGTACCCAAGTATCCAAGGTCTAGAATACTTAGCCCTAATTGCAAAATCTATCCTTTAACAAAATACAAATAGCAAACCATCAAACAATAAATGACATAGACCATTTCTTTTTTCATTAGTTAAATTTTGTCATGTAAAAATAAATGTAAATTATTATCACAAGACATAATAGAACTAATGAAAATACAAATTCACCAATAACCATAATCCACCCCGAAAAATAAATAAATAATAACTTACGGTTCTGCAGCTGTAGAATGTGTTCAAAATAGATGGTTTCAAAACGAATCCAACCAAAAGCAATCCACTTGGTAAAATAAATCCCCACAAAATGCAAAAAATACAACTGTATAAAAAGAGTCCAACGTAGCAATCCTCTGGATAACGGAGCCATAAAAAACCCAAAAATAAATGCCGATAAAAAACGCTCCAAAATCCCGAAAAATAAGGAAATGTGTATAAACATTTCCCTGTATGTTAAAAAAAAATACGAGATCCAATCCATCTGGTCACCAAAACGAACACCTGTAAATAAAGTACAAACAAAACCGACCCTCAATAAATACTAAACCCACAAATCCAAGAAATACCATATAAAAGATAGTAAAATACATAAACTAATACTTAAATACAAAACATTAACATTACATCCATATTAAATAGCAAACTAAGTACGCTATCACTAACGTCATTAAATAAAACCTACTTTTCACATAAACAGTTAAATAAGACACATAGCAACACCTACACTACACGAAAAGTAGCTCAATACATTCTTAAAATTAACTTAAAAGTAATGAAAATGAAACTTACATTAATAAACACGAAGCAGCTCCCAACCGCGAGGACCCGTCTTCTGAAATGACCCAAACAACGATGTAGATAGACTAAAAAGTAAACTACACAAAATAAAATGGCAGCATAATAAAAACAAAAATAGGACTTAATCCCCATATTAATGATAGAAAAAATGAGTAAAAAATTGCTAATTATTTGTCATAAATTGCTATAATTTTCTAAATGTGTACAATAAACATATGAATAATGTAAAATATACATTAATTTTTTATTATAAAATTATATATAAAACAATTATTGTATATTAAAAATATGTTTATTAATTAAAAAATGTTTTTTATTATATGAAAATGTGAACAATTTAATGTATATACTTTTGAAAATGCCAATTATATGTGAATTAATTAACATATTAAATTTTAATTTAAAGTTTGGAAATGTAATATGCTAATTAATAAAAAAATACAATGTATATGTTACAAATACTGCAATGTTACATTTGAATAAATATAAAAAAATTGTTTTATAAAAATGTTGAAATGTTTCCATCTAAAAACAAATGTAATAAAAACACTTTTTTTCACAAGACTATATTACTATTGTACTTTATAAATTTTTAAACTTGTGATGTAAATGTTAAAATGTTATAAAAATTCATATTTTTTGTTTATAAAAATGTTATTAAATATATATGTCTAATAATAATTACAAATATTATTTAAAAAAATTTAAATAAATACATTAACAATTTATTATTCTAACTCCAAATCCAACATAACTCAGGGAAAGGTCTGGACAGTAAACCATAATAATTTACTATTCTAACTCCAAATCCAACATAACTCAGGGAAAAAGTTGGACAGTAAACGATAATAATTTATTATTCTAACTCCAAATCCAACATTACTCAGGGAAAGTGCTGGACAGTAAACCATGATAATTTACTATTCTAACTCCAAATCCAACATAAGTCAGGGAAAGTGATGGACATTAAACCATAATAATTTACTATTCTAACTCCAATCGAACATTACTCAGGGAAAGTGCTGGACAGTAAACCATAATAATTTACTATTGTAACTCCAAATCCAACATAACTCAGGGAAAGTGCTGGACAGTAAACCATAATAATTTACTAATCTAACTCCAATCCAACATAAGTCAGGGAAAGTGCTGGACAGTGAACCATAATAATTTACTATTCTAACTCCAAATCCAACATAACTCAGTGAAAGTGCTGGACAGTAAACCATAATAATGTATTCTTCTAACTCCAAATCCAACATTACTCAGGGAAAGTCCTAGACAGTAAACCATAATAATTTACTATTCTAACTCCAAATCCAACACAACTCAGGGAAAGTGCTGGACAGTAAACCATAATAATTTACTATTCTAACTCCAATCCAACATTACTCAGGGAAAGTGCTGGACAGTAAACCATAATAATTTACTATTCTAACTCCAAATCCAACATAAGTCAGGGAAAGTGCTGGACATTAAACCATAATAATTTAACATTCTAACTCCAATCCAACATTACTCAGGGAAAGTGCTGGACAGTAAACCATAATAATTTACTATTCTAACTCCAAATCCAACATGACTCAGGGAAAGTGCTGGACAGTAAACCATAACAATTTACTATTTTAACTCCGATCCAACATAAGTCAGGGAAAGTGCTGGACAGTAAACCATAATAATTTACTATTCTAACTCCAAATCCAACATAACTCAGGGAAAGTGCTGGACAGTAAACCATAACAATTTACTATTCTAACTCCAATCCAACATAAGTCAGGGAAAGTGCTGGACAGTAAACCATAATAAATTACTATTCTAACTCCAAATCCAACATAACTCAGTGAAAGTGCTGGACAGTAAACCATAATAATGTATTATTCTAACTCCAAATCCAACATTACTCAGGGAAAGTGCTGGACAGTAAACCATAATAATGTACTATTCTAACTCCAAATCCAACATAACTCAGGGAAAGTGCTGGACAGTAAACCATAATATTTACTATTCTAACTCCAATACAACATTACTCAGGGAAAGTGCTGGACAGTAAACCATAATAATTTACTATTCTAACTCCAAATCCAACATAAGTCGGGGAAAGTGCTGGACATTAAACCATCATAATGTATTATTCTAACTCCAATCCAACATTACTCAGGGAAAGTGCTGGACAGTAAACCATAATAATTTACTATTCTAACTCCAAATCCAACATAAGTCAGGGAAAGTGCTGGACATTAAACCATAATAATTTAACATTCTAACTCCAATCCAACATTACTCAGGGAAAGTGCTGGACAGTAAACCATAATAATTTACTATTCTAACTCCAAATCCAACATGACTCAGGGAAAGTGCTGGACAGTAAACCATAACAATTTACTATTTTAACTCCGATCCAACATAAGTCAGGGAAAGTGCTGGACAGTAAACCATAATAATTTACTATTCTAACTCCAATCCAACATTACTCAGGGAAAGTGCTGGACAGTAAACCATAATAATTTACTATTCTAACTCCAAATCCAACATAACTCAGGGAAAAAGTTGGACAGTAAACCATAATAATTTATTATTCTAACTCCAAATCCAACATTACTCAGGGAAAGTGCTGGACAGTAAACCATGATAATTTACTATTCTAACTCCAAATCCAACATAAGTCAGGGAAAGTGATGGACATTAAACCATAATAATTTACTATTCTAACTCCAATCGAACATTACTCAGGGAAAGTGCTGGACAGTAAACCATAATAATTTACTATTGTAACTCCAAATCCAACATAACTCAGGGAAAGTGCTGGACAGTAAACCATAATAATTTACTAATCTAACTCCAATCCAACATAAGTCAGGGAAAGTGCTGGACAGTAAACCATAATAATTTACTATTCTAACTCCAAATCCAACATAACTCAGTGAAAGTGCTGGACAGTAAACCATAATAATGTATTCTTCTAACTCCAAATCCAACATTACTCAGGGAAAGTCCTAGACAGTAAATCATAATAATTTACTATTCTAACTCCAAATCCAACACAACTCAGGGAAAGTGCTGGACAGTAAACCATAATAATTTACTATTCTAACTCCAATCCAACATTACTCAGGGAAAGTGCTGGACAGTAAACCATAATAATTTACTATTCTAACTCCAAATCCAACATAAGTCAGGGAAAGTGCTGGACATTAAACCATAATAATTTAACATTCTAACTCCAATCCAACATTACTCAGGGAAAGTGCTGGACAGTAAACCATAATAATTTACTATTCTAACTCCAAATCCAACATGACTCAGGGAAAGTGCTGGACAGTAAACCATAACAATTTACTATTTTAACTCCGATCCAACATAAGTCAGGGAAAGTGCTGGACAGTAAACCATAATAATTTACTATTCTAACTCCAAATCCAACATAACTCAGGGAAAGTGCTGGACAGTAAACCATAACAATTTACTATTCTAACTCCAATCCAACATAAGTCAGGGAAAGTGCTGGACAGTAAACCATAATAAATTACTATTCTAACTCCAAATCCAACATAACTCAGTGAAAGTGCTGGACAGTAAACCATAATAATGTATTATTCTAACTTCAAATCCAACATAACTCAGGGAAAGTGCTGGACAGTAAACCATAATATTTACTATTCTAACTCCAATACAACATTACTCAGGGAAAGTGCTGGACAGTAAACCATAATAATTTACTATTCTAACTCCAAATCCAACATAAGTCGGGGAAAGTGCTGGACATTAAACCATCATAATGTATTATTCTAACTCCAATCCAACATTACTCAGGGAAAGTGCTGGACAGTAAACCATAATAATTTACTATTCTAACTCCAAATCCAACATAAGTCAGGGAAAGTGCTGGACATTAAACCATAATAATTTAACATTCTAACTCCAATCCAACATTACTCAGGGAAAGTGCTGGACAGTAAACCATAATAATTTACTATTCTAACTCCAAATCCAACATGACTCAGGGAAAGTGCTGGACAGTAAACCATAACAATTTACTATTTTAACTCCGATCCAACATAAGTCAGGGAAAGTGCTGGACAGTAAACCATAATAATTTACTATTCTAACTCCAAATCCAACATAACTCAGGGAAAGTGCTGGACAGTAAACCATAACAATTTACTATTCTAACTCCAATCCAACATAAGTCAGGGAAAGTGCTGGACAGTAAACCATAATAAATTACTATTCTAACTCCAAATCCAACATAACTCAGTGAAAGTGCTGGACAGTAAACCATAATAATGTATTATTCTAACTCCAAATCCAACATTACTCAGGGAAAGTGCTGGACAGTAAACCATAATAATGTACTATTCTAACTCCAAATCCAACATAACTCAGGGAAAGTGCTGGACAGTAAACCATAATATTTACTATTCTAACTCCAATACAACATTACTCAGGGAAAGTGCTGGACAGTAAACCATAATAATTTACTATTCTAACTCCAAATCCAACATAAGTCGGGGAAAGTGCTGGACATTAAACCATCATAATGTATTATTCTAACTCCAATCCAACATTACTCAGGGAAAGTGCTGGACAGTAAACCATAATAATTTACTATTCTAACTCCAAATCCAACATAACTCAGGGAAAGTGCTGGACAGTAAACCATAACAATTTACTATTCTAATTCCAACCCAACATAAATCATGGAAAGTGCTGGACAGTAAACCATAATAAATTACTATTCTAACTCCAAATCCAACATAACTCAGGGAAAGTGCTGGACAGTAAACCATAATATTTACTATTCTAACTCCAATCCAACATTACTCAGGGAAAGTGCTGGACAGTAAACCATAATAATTTACTATTCTAACTCCAAATCCAACATAAGTCAGGGAAAGTGCTGGACATTAAACCATCATAATTTATTATTCTAACTCCAATCCAACATTACTCAGGGAAAGTGCTGGACAGTAAACCATAATAATTTACTATTCTAACTCCAAATACAACATAACTCAGGGAAAGTGCTGGACAGTAAACCATAACAATTTACTATTCTAATTCCAACCCAACATAAGTCAGGGAAAGTGCTGGACAGTAAACCATAATAAATTACTATTCTAACTCCAAATCCAACATAACTGAGGGAAAGTGCTGGACAGTAAACCATAATAATTTACTATTCTAACTCCAATCCAACATTACTCAGGGAAAGTGCTGGACAGTAAACCATAATAATGTACTATTCTAATTCCAAATCCAACATAACTCAGGGAAAGTGCTGGACAGTAAACCATAATAATTTACTATTCTAACTCCAATCCAACATTACTCAGGGAAAGTGCTGGACAGTAAACATAATAATTTACTATTCTAACTCCAAATTCTACATAACTCAGGGAAAGTGCTGGACAGTAAACCATCATAATGTATTATTCTAACTCCAATCCAACATTACTCAGGGAAAGTGCTGGACAGTAAACCATAATAATTTACTATTCTAACTCCAAATCCAACATAACTCAGTGAAAGTGCTGGACAGTAAACCATAATAATGTATTATTCTAACTCCAAATCCAACATTACTCAGGGAAAGTGCTGGACAGTAAACCATAATAATGTACTATTCTAACTCCAAATCCAACATAACTCAGGGAAAGTGCTGGACAGTAAACCATAATATTTACTATTCTAACTCCAATCCAACATTACTCAGGGAAAGTGCTGGACAGTAAACCATAATAATTTACTATTCTAACTCCAAATCCAACATAAGTCAGGGAAAGTGCTGGACATTAAACCATCATAATGTATTATTCTAACTCCAATCCAACATTACTCAGGGAAAGTGCTGGACAGTAAACCATAATAATTTACTATTCTAACTCCAAATCCAACATAACTCAGGGAAAGTGCTGGACAGTAAACCATAACAATTTACTATTCTAATTCCAACCCAACATAATTCATGGAAAGTGCTGGACAGTAAACCATAATAAATTACTATTCTAACTCCAAATCCAACATAACTCAGGGAAAGTGCTGGACAGTAAACCATAATATTTACTATTCTAACTCCAATCCAACATTACTCAGGGAAAGTGCTGGACAGTAAACCATAATAATTTACTATTCTAACTCCAAATCCAACATAAGTCAGGGAAAGTGCTGGACATTAAACCATCATAATTTATTATTCTAACTCCAATCCAACATTACTCAGGGAAAGTGCTGGACAGTAAACCATAATAATTTACTATTCTAACTCCAAATACAACATAACTCAGGGAAAGTGCTGGACAGTAAACCATAACAATTTACTATTCTAATTCCAACCCAACATAAGTCAGGGAAAGTGCTGGACAGTAAACCATAATAAATTACTATTCTAACTCCAAATCCAACATAACTGAGGGAAAGTGCTGGACAGTAAACCATAATAATTTACTATTCTAACTCCAATCCAACATTACTCAGGGAAAGTGCTGGATAGTAAACCATAATAATGTACTATTCTAATTCCAAATCCAACATAACTCAGGGAAAGTGCTGGACAGTAAACCATAATAATTTACTATTCTAACTCCAATCCAACATTACTCAGGGAAAGTGCTGGACAGTAAACATAATAATTTACTATTCTAACTCCAAATTCTACATAACTCAGGGAAAGTGCTGGACAGTAAACCATAATAATTTACTATTCTAACTCCAATCCAACATAAGTTAGGGAAAGTGCTGGACAGTAAACCATAACAATTTACTATTCTAACTCCAAATCCAACATAACTCAGGGAAAATTCTGGACAGTAAACCATAATAATTTACTATTCTAACTCCAATCCAAAATAAGTCAGGGAAAGTGCTGGACAGTAAACCATAATAATGTAGTATTCAAAATACAAATCCAACATAACTCAGAGAAAGTGCTGGACAGTAAAGCATAATAATTTACTATTCTAAATCAAAAACAACATTACTCAGGGAAAGTGCTGGACAGTAAACCATAATAATTTACTATTCTAACTCCAAGTCCAACATAACTCAGGGAAAGTGCTGGACAGTAAACCATAATAATTTACTATTCTAACTCCAATCCAACATTACTCTGGGAAAGTGCTGGACAGTAAACCATAATAATTTACTATTCTAACTCCAAATCCAACATAACTCAGGGAAAGTGCTGGACAGAAAACCAAAATAATTTACTATTCTAACTCCAATCAAACATAAGTCAGTGAAAGTGCTGGACAGTAAACCATAATAAATTAATATTCTGACTCCAAATCCAACAAAACTCAGGGAAAGTGCTGGACAGTAAACCATAACAATTTACTATTCTAACTCCAAATTCAACATAACTCAGGGAAAATGCTGGACAGTAAACCATAATAATTTACTATTCTAACTCCAATCCAACGTAAGTCAGGGAAAGTGCTGGACAGTAAACCATAATAATGTAGTATTCAAAATCCAAATCCAACATAACTCAGAGAAAGTGCTGGACAGTAAAGCATAATAATTTACTATTCTAAATCCAATACAACATTACTCAGGGAAAATGCTGGACAGTAAACCATAATAATTTACTATTCTAACTCCAAATCCAACATAACTCAGGGAAAGTGCTGGACAGTAAACCATAATAATTTACTATTCTAACTCCAATTCCAACATAACTCAGGGAAAGTGCTGGACAGTAAACCATAATAATTTACTATTCTAACTCCAATCCAACATAACTCAGGGAAAGTGCTGGACAGTAAAGCACAATAATTAATTAATCCTACTCACCCTTCACCCTATAAACTCAACTAACAACTACTACAACTTTTTTTTTAAATATCATTTTTAAAATATTATTGAATTTTTTATATTTTGAATTTTTAAATTTCCATTTTTTTTCTATTTTTTTGCCCCAAAAGTAGTTTTAATGATACATTAACACACATTTTTAATATTACTACCCACTCTTATCCATCATAATGCAAATTACCCACTAATAAAACATTCACACACATAATTTTACATTACAATTGAATTTTCTAAATTTATTTCGAATTTAAATTTCGATTTTTTGAATTTGTATTTTGTTTTAATTACAATATAACATTTTTATAAATATTAACACACAATATTATTATTTAATACCCAACCTTAGCATCTATATAACCTACAACCCACTAATAAAACAATCACACACTTAATTTATTGTGAATTATACAAAATATTAATTTCAAATTTCAAATTTCGATTTTGTTTTTAACCTACAACCCACTAAGAAAACAATCACACACTTAATTTAATGTAAATTTTTGAAATATTACTTTGAAATTTGAAATTTACAATAAATAAACAAACAAATTTTAAATTACTACCCACCCATATCCCCTATATAACCAACAACCCACTACTAAATCTTGAACATACTTCATTTAACAAAATTCTTTTAAATATCTAAATTATTTTCACTTTCCATTTCCAAATTTCTAAATTCATTCTTTTTTTTCAAATTTTAAAATTGAACAACATTTTTTACACAATATTTTTAAATTACTACCCACCCTTATCCCCTATAAAACCAATAACCCGCTCAAAAAAAATTTACAAATATTTTACACATTTTATAAAAAAAAATCAAATAATAATAACATAAAACAATTAAATTACTAAAAAATTAACATAATAAAGACTTGTTTAAACATTAATATACCACAACTAATTATTATATCGATATTATATACATCGATATTTCTATCATCTATATTCTATACAATGATATTTTTACATGTCGATATTTCTGCTATTCTAATAAAACGATATTTACAACATCAATATTTATTTTGTCGATATTTAACAAAGTCAATATTCTTACCTCGATATTTCTGCTAGTCGATATTTTTCCGTCGATATTCCTGCTGTATACCCATCGGAACAGCAGTGTAGGGTCTTAGATCAGAATACCTGGACGTGATGAGGGTTTTTTTGCAAACTTTTTTTTTACAAAGTAAGAAGTGACCAAATAAAATCCACACCCAGATTCTACAGCTTAGCTGCTCATCTTTTACTCTAAAAAAAACAGTGACCGGGTCTTTTTCTTGAAAAATACTATTTGTTGTCCAACCCGGCCACAGTGTAGGACACAACCCCACATGTGGTAAAGCATCTTTTACTCTACAGCATTTGCTTTAACAATTTATACTGCTGAACTGGCCTACTATTAAGTGCACACCAAAGGTCAAATTTACTAAAACGTTTCACTAGGTTTGGTCACAAATGCAACGCAAACCGAAGCAAAGTGTTGAACTTGGATTGTATTGCTCTGGAAGGTAATCCTAAAGGCAAAGTACCTCTATGTGCTGTTTTGTGCTAGTGTCAATTACCCATGGTTTTTAACAGAAAGTGGCATATGCTAAAAAGGTGCACAGAGCTAAGCACCTATAGGTGAAATGTTGGCAAAAAGATTTCTTATCTACAACTTTTTCCAAATTTGCATGCGTGCTGCACTTGGCCGCACACATAAAAACGTAGAAAAGTTTTAACCCATGTTTATGGATAGAATGGTTTACTGGAAGACTTCACTTCCAGTACAAAGCCTATGCTAGATGTCACAAGCACACCTTTGCTTAACTGTGTACAGGTGTGCGCAAGTTAGCCTAAAGTGCACCAGCACATGTGGAGAGAACAACAGCACCATACCTTTGTAAATATGGCACTGTCTTGATCTCTCACTTTTATGCAAAATCGTGCAACAACTATGGTTGCTGCACTGCATAGTAAAACCTTTAAGTAAATTTACCCCAAGTGAAGTCACAGACTAAAATATTGGTAAATCACCGTCTCAAACCAAGTGCCCAATTACGATGTTAGACGTACCGCCACAGACAGACCATCTGTGGAAGTCTATCTGACATCTGAGGCCATGGCCTGACCGCTGCATTATGATGCTGGAGGTCGGAGGCAAAGAGCGGAGGGACCAACTGATGCCTCCGACAGGTTCAGAGAGCCAGTTGGAGTGTCGGTCAGAGTGTAATCCCCTACAATGGGAGTGGAGCCTGTGAGGCACCGCCGTAGGGTTTACGCAGTCACTTTTCCCTCCCGACTGCCATGTAAAGGTAGATGGAATGGGGCTTTGGGGTCCCCTTGAAGGGCCCCGTCACCCGTGGACCTCTGCTATTGGTCCAGGGAGGGCACATGTGATGCCCCCCAAATATCATACCCCTTGTGCCAGGCCCCACATGTATCCTGGCACATAGTGCATGGATGTTTGTAAACATACCCTTTACTATTGCAGCTTCTGCTGCAGCACTTTTCTGGCCGGCAGCACAAGCCTCAATAGTAAATGGTATGTTTCTGACCACTGTGCTGGTGTTCGAATTGTAATTGGTGGGTGAGACCTCCGACTCCTTGCTGCTCGGTCCCATTCCTGCTACGATGTCGGTCGGACGCTTGTCTGATCGGCATCGTAATGAGGGCCCTATTGTGAACAAGCTGTTTTACACCTTTCACGGTATGGCTTTCATAGTTTTATATGAGAAGTGTGGAAATTGTTGGGTCTTTTGCACGTTATTTTGACTCAATTTAGTCTATCATAGACATTTTCTAGAAACTATTAAGCTGAGCACCTGAAGAGAAACATAAGAATGAAATTAGATTCCTTTTCCTATGTTAAACTCTGCTGTATTTCTCACTCAAACAAACACTTAATATGGCAGAATCAGGCATCTCTAGTGTCAGAAAGACGTTACCAGGATCTAATTTATTATGGAGCACATTTCTTTTCTGCATGCACATTTAAGTAAATATTTGACTACCTAAAAAATGTAAAAGCTTCCAAGTATTCTAACTGGTGGGGGTATGGCTGTGTGTGACAGCAGGAACAAAAATGCTTTTGCTACTCTTGTGCTCCTGTGAGATGATGGTCCAAATTCAAAACCTGCACAGCTACATCCAGTGTACTCTCTAAAGAATCAATATATTGTGCTGTCAGACTAGGCATCTGCATCCACTGAGAGCAGTAACAGACACAAAGACTAAATGCCATAATGTGCAATGTCAAAAGGTGGACATTTTGTGCCAAGAGGCAAGTCAACTTCAAACACACCTCTGCAATATACTTGTATTTCATAAAAGTGTCCCTTTTTGTATGGGCACCCTCCCTCAGAGTGTGTGCTCTAAATGCTGATGGTTATGACTCTGATAGTGCACTGGAGTCTGATGCCCAGACCCCAGTGCCTGTGCTATCTCCTAAAACTGTTATGCTTGACTTGGTAATCCGAAGTTGTCAAAAGCGTTACCCCCTTATAAGGCCATAGAATATGGTACCAGGGGTACCCAAGGCATTGATGTTAAAGAGGTCCCCAGGGCTGCAGCATGGTTTTGTGCCACCCAGAGTCACCTATGCAAACTACTGACAGCAGGCCTACCATTGCAGACTACAGGAGCAGTGCAAACTGCTTTTACACGGCTATGCCCTCATCATGTGTGGCACAGTCACCTACACTGCCTTTAATGTATGCATGGCCTCTTCAGCCCAGTAGACAGGGTGCATTAGATTGAAGGTGTGGACATATTAGTGCAAGCCTACATGTCCCTATAATAGTGTTGCCCATTGGGTTGGATGAGGGATGCCTTCTCGTCCCTCACACCATTTTTGTCCCCTGGGTGACAAAGCATGCACCCAGAAGGCCCCTTAGAGATTGCCCTAGCATTACTGCGCTCCGGCTGACCAGTCCACGCTTACCCACAGCTTCTACCTACAAGACAGGATTCTGACCTCCTTCCAGGAGGCAATGTGTTCAATCATAGGAGTTGGACAGGAAGGAGGTCACACCTCCCTTCTCTCCAGCTGGCTAGTGAATTGGCATATCGGAGTGGTGAGCTTCCAAGGCTGCACTTCCTCTGATATGCATCTGGGATACTCCCTGAGGAGGACACAGCCCTCCCCTTTCCTCAGGTGTGCTTGCACTTCGACAAGGCGGAAAATTAGCTATGCAGGAGACGTACATCCCCAGGAATGCTGGCCACGCCTCTAGTGTGGGAAGCCTGGTATGTACACCTAAAATTGAATTATATCATCATTAGGAGAGCAGAAATAGTGGGTTCTGGGTGGAAAAGGTGACTTACACCACCGGATGTGGCCACCTCAGGTGTGGACTAGCTGCAGGGACTCTCGTAAATTGACAGCAATGGGTTAGCATTTAGCTGAAGCCATCCTGTATTTAGAAGTTATCATATCCGCTTTGTGAAAGCCATTTTGTATTTCTGGCAGCAATTTTGTTTGCTATGTGTTCGCCATGTGGTCTGTCCTCCCTCAGTGTTAACTGCTCTTGAAATCTGACTAGAGGCAAACTATATTCAGCATCTTCCACTTCGCACATGCCCAGAAGGGCCTAGCTAGTAGAATGCACCTACTTCTCTAGTATAACTGTCAGGCTATTTTTGCTGCTGAATCGAGAAGTAACTCTCCTTCCACTTTCTTGAGCAAGTAGATCTTGTATGCCCATCTTAGTCATTTTGCATGCTTACATGAGCCAGGACTGCCCCTTGCATTCATGCTTACTATGTAACCCTAAGCATATATAAAGCCCCAGCTTTCTGTACTCCTGAGACTGCCTCATTCAGTTGCTAAGGCTTCTGTGTGATGTAGTCTCACCTCATTTGAGGTTAATAAATATTATCTTTTATATTTCAGCTTCTGTGCCAATTTCTTCTTTGCTGGTTTAAAAGGACTAAGTATGGGGGCGTAGGGCAAAGACGGCAAGCATGGCGGACGTAGCCTGAGAGAGCTCCGTCCCGCCGGTGAGATATCCGACTAATTATCCTACATCACCCCGACCAAGAGGCGTCCTGACTGGGTGAACCGCTATCGGAGGTGACGGGCGAGCCCTGACAGCGATTTGGGCGAAATTGGCGCACGGACAGCGGCGGTCCAGGCCCCGAGACGGTGAGGCCTGCGCTGCTCACAGAAGCCGGGACCTGGAGTTTGGTGGGCCTGGGCGGAAGTACAGCGACGCCGGGGCCGGCGAGGAGTAGTGCGCCTGATTTCATTTCCGGCTGAAAGGGGTCCAAGGCTATGGACTTCGGCGGGCAGACAGCGCATGGCAGAGGCCGAGGTGAGGCCTAACCATCACCGTGGATTTCGGGCACCGGCGGATGCAGGGTAAGCTGGCGACGAGAGGCGAGTGGCCCTGAGGGGGGGAGGGGGTACTCCCTCAGGAGCAGCGCCACAGCGAGACAAGCTGATCCCATTCGGCGGTTGTGTCGGACCGCGGTGGCCTGGTGGGCTGAGAGTGCCGGGGGGCTTCTGTCCTCTTTCCCCCCCTCCAACGGATACCTGAGTGCCGGGGCAGCGCGCGTTGCTGCTGAGGTTGGCGGCTCGATGCAGGCCCTGGCGGGGTCCATGTAACACTGCGCGCCAGATGCAGTACACCACTAGATACCCCTCATTCGGCGGTTAGGACGGACCAAGGGGTAAGCCTCCGGGGACGAGAGTGATTGAGAATCGACGCCTGAGCCCCAAGCAGGGTCAGCCTAGCAGTGGCGTGGGGGACAGCAGAGGCGGAGGCAGATCATCTCCCACTGGCCCTGGAGCTAGCTAAACATACAAAGCTGCAAAAAACAGCAGGAGGTAACCTTTGTAGAGGGGTAAACGCATCCCCGAGTGGTCCTCGGACTGAGGAGAGCATACATCCGGCGCTGGGGATTGAACTACCGAACACGGCGATAGTGGATGGGGGCGACGACGTATTGGGGAGAGGTGGCAAGACATTACAAGCAGACGTACAGGCCACTCTAGAAGTAGGGACAGAACCCCTCTGAGCCCGGGAGAGCGGGAGAGGCCCTGACAGCGATCCCCATCTTGAGTGGCGAGTGCGGCCGCACAACGACCCAGCAGCAGGTTCAGGCCTTGTACCCATATCCGTGGACCATCATGACAAGGGGCGGAAACAGTGGCAGAGCTATGAAACAAGGACTGATTGACAAGTTTACGGGCCGAATGGAGGAGCAGGGGCCTCGGGGGGCCATCAGGTGCCGGGACCGGACAACGCGGCCCTCAGGGCAGCGATAACGCAATCTAGAGACATGCTGGATGCAAAAATTGGGGCAGTTGGGGGCGGATGTTACTTTGCTACGCCAGGACTTGCGGAATGCCGTTGCCCGCATTACTGAGACTGAGACCAGAATCACGGGTGTGGAGGATGACGTGGCGACCCTAAAGAAGAAAGTAGCTAACATGGAAGGGATTCAAAAGGGTCTTGCACTCCGGGCTGAGGATGCGGAAGGGCGGGCTCGGCGAAACAACCTGCTGTTTGTGGGATTCCAGGAGGGCTGTGAGAAGGGCAACATGGAGGCCTTCCTGACCCAGTGGTTGGAGGGATGGCTCCCTCCGGAATCCCTCTCGCGATGCTTTGTAATTGAGCGAGCGCACCGAGGACTTGTCCAAAAACCGCCGGTGGGAGCTCATCCTCGACCAGTGATAGCCAAACTGCTCAATTACCTTGATCGAGACACTATCCTGCGGCAAGCGCAAGCAAAGGAGCCCCTACTATGCGACAACCACAAAATCCTGATATTCCCGGACTACACTAGGCTGGTGCAGCAACAACGACTGTCCTTTACCGCGGCCAAGGCGCGTTTGAGAGACCTTAATATCCAATACGCCCTGCTCTACCCGGCCCACCTGCGAGTGGTTTTTCAGTCTGGGACCCAATTCTTTAACACTCCAGAAGAGGTCTTCACTTGGACTAATGAGACAGTCCGGGTCAGGGTGCATACCCCTCCGGGCCGCGACTCTGACTCATCCTCCACGGCAGGGCCCCCAAAGACTCCCCGGCGGTCGTGGAGCAGGAGCAACTGGAGATCGCGTTCTAAGACGCACCCTCCTCCCAGTGATGGGGCGATGGAGGCAACCAATGTTACTGACACTCAGACTCTGGAGGCATGAGGCCCTGTGATGCTCTGCAGATCTCTGGCGTAGGGCCCCAAAGGGTGGCTGGAGGGGCGTGCTCACATCGTGGGCGGACAAAACTCTTGGGATTCACCATTAGAGATTTTGACTAACAGTAGATGTATAGCTATGGTATGTGGAATGGGGGTTGGGGGGTGTCGAAGAGAGGGCGGACACATCCCCTGAGTTTAGAGGAGTTAGTTTGGTAGGGGGTAAGTTGGGATTGAGTGGGTAGTTCATGGGGATCCATTTGGATAGTGGGTCTCCAGCCTCCCGTTGGGGGTTGGAGATAATCTATACCGCGACAGATACTTCAATGTTGCTGAGGTATGGGGGGTGGGTGGCGGGAGAGTTGCAGAGGTAGTTTGGGGCAGGGGGAGGGTAGGGGGGCTGTTGGGGAGAAACTGGGTGGAGGGGAGAGAGTTGAGGGGGGATTGGAGGGGTGGGGATAGCTTTCAACGGCACAGTGTCCATTCAAGTCCTATTGAAATGTTATGTGTGGGTGTGGTCCCTGACACTTAGGCCATTGACCTTTCTGCCCATAGATGGCGATTGACATCCCCATGACAGGCCTTCCGAAGGCATCGTTATGCGTTGTGAGCTGGAATGTATGGGGGATGCTTGTTAAAATAAAGAGGGGCGCAGCTTTGCGGCTAGGGAAGAAAGAAAAAGCAGATGTACTACTTTTGCAGGAGACGCACCTCCTGGGCACCAAAACCCTTAGCTTGCAACGTTATGGATACCAGCAGGTATATCATGCTGGCTTTGTGAGGGGGTCCCGGGGGGTAGCAGTCTTGATACATCGCAGGCTGTCCTATGTTCAAGAGACGCAATGGGTTGATGCGCAGGGCAGATTTGTTTTTGTTAAAGGAATTGTAGGTGATGAGCCGATGGTCTTTGGTAGTGTGTATGCCCCGCCCCCATTACAAGGGGCCCTCATAGAAAAGCTGTTTGGTGTATGGGCCGAGATCCCAGACGTGATGGCTGTAGTGGGCGGTGACTGGAATGATGTAATGAATGGGCGGATGGACCGTCATAGGCCAGGGGGAGAACCTACTAGCGGACACACCCACTAAATTGAGCGACATGGTGAGAGGGATGGGCTGGGTTGATACATGGCGCTATCAACATACCCATAGCCGGGAATATACCTACGTTTCTGTAGTACATAAGTCCTTTTCCAGGATAGATTACTTGTGTCTTCCCCACACCTGGATAGGGAGGGTAGACTCCACATCCATGCTGCCACGCGGCCTGTCGGACCACTCCCCGACAACGGTGGACTTACATCTAGATAGGAGGCGGCAGCCATTTAGGTGGCGCCTCTCCACGTGGCATCTGCAACAAGACAGTTATCAGACGCGTATGAGGGAGGCCATAGCTCATTACTGGGACGACAATGATAGGTCCGAAACTGATGACATGACCCTCTGGGAGGCTCTAAAACCCACGCTCCGCGGAGTGGATATTGCATGGTGTGGAGCGGCCCGTAGGACACGCAGGGAGGATATAGAAGGGGCAGCGGGTCGGGTTCGAGACCTGGAGGAGAAATGCCATACAGGAGGGAAGGCAGAAGACGTTGGACAGTTGCTACTGATGCAGCAGTCATATACCTCTCTGCTACTTGACGAGGCTCGACAGCTGTGGCTGGCAACACAGAGCAGAATATACCAATGAGGCGATAAGTCCAGCACAATGCTTTATAGGCTTTGCCAGGGTACCTTGCAGGCGCAGTCCCTACGAGGACTTCGAGATGAGGCAGGGGAATCCATGACGGCCCCAGCAGATCTAGCAACCAGCTTTGCACGATACTATGCGGCCCAATATACCCCCCGGGAATCTCTCCCGGTGGAGGACATCGACAAATTCCTTGCGGACCTCCCATCACGGGCAATTTCGGATGAGGACGTGCTCGTCTTGAACTCCCACTGTCGGCTGAGGAGCTGGGCACAGCCCTTGGAGAGCTGAATGCTGGTAAGGCCCCCGGACCCAATGGGTTCCCGTGTGAATTCTTTAACACCATCACTGCTAATGGTTTTCCCCTCCTGTGTGGATTGATTGATAAATCCCATTGTTCATGACGAGCTCAGCTCGTCATCAGCACAGCTCAACCGTGCCCCATGACGAGCTGTGCGCGTCATGAGCATCGAAGGGGTTAAGAAATTTCATCTCCAGCGAGGGATGTACTATAAAAGGGCACTGGAGGCAGCCATGGAATGTGGCCGACTACCGGCGGACTGGCGACATGCTGAAATCGTGGTCTTTTGTAAACCGGGGAGGCCCCCTGAACACCATGAATCTTATAGGCCAATATCGCTCCTGAATGTTGAAGCGAAAATACTGGCGAAGGCACTAGCCAATCGTTTCCTCCCCTACATCACCGACCTTGTCCACCCGGACCAAGCCGGGTTTATGCCCCACAGGGCAATGAGACACAATATCAGACGCGCGCAGGTGGCAGTGGAAGTGGCCCGGGCTGCCGAGATCCAGGCGGCACTCCTTCTGGCCGACATAGATAGGGCCTTCGACTCATTAAGTTGGGTCTACCTCCGTGCACTCCTGTCCCACCTAAACCTCGGGCCCCATTTCCTATCGTATCTGCAGCTGCTATACACGGATTTGACGGCGTCGGTGACAGTGGCTGGGGCGGTGTCTGACCCCTTCTCTATAGGCCAGGGCACCCGGCAGGGATGCCCCCTGTCGCCATATCTGTTTACCCTGGCCATGGAGCCATTGGCGGCGTGGGTATGAGTAGACGCACAAATGCGAGGCATTGAGTGGGAAGCGGGACCATCTGATAGAATTGCGCTCTATGCCGATGACGTCCTTTTCTTCCTCACAGATCTAAATAGATCAGGGCCAAGGGTCCTCGAAATAATGCGGATATTCGGAGAAGTGTCGGGCCTCCATTTAAACTTGCGGAAATCCACGCTGTTGGTATTGGGATCCTGGGCGTCAGCGTTGCAGGAGGCGGCTGGAGGCCTTAAATACCTGGGCGTATTCCTGACATACTTGCATGGGGTCTCCTAGATGCGTAATGTTTTGCCTGTCTGGGATCGAGTCCGATCGGACATGAAAACATGGTCCCGCATGCCCCTGAACATTCAAGATGGTGGCTCTCCCGCGTCTATTATACCAACTGCAAAATCATCCCTATCCTATCTCACCGCAGTGGTTCAAACAGGTGGATTCGGAGCTAGGCCAGTTTCTCCGGGCTGGCGTGGCGGCAAGAGTTGCACTCCGCACGTGTTTCCTCTCCACATATTGTGGTGGTTTGGCAACGTCAGATATTTTGTCCTACTATCAGGCGTCTCACCTATTGGTACTGAACGAATGGTGGTATGGGGACCGGGGCGACCCGGCCTATGCCCTTGAGAGATACATTATGGACCCGGACACATTGCACACTATATTATACTCGGCTGCGAAGAGAAAGAGGCTCCCGGTGGTTACTCAAGTGGTTTTCCGGATATGGCGCGGGGCACTACACGGTATGGGGTGGTGGAACAGACTGACGAGGGAAACCCCATTGTGGCAGAATGGGCAGTTGCCGGCACTGGCGTCCTTGCAGGGATTCCGCGGCTGGGATGCGATTGGAATATCGGCATTGGACCACGTTATGAAAGGCACGACCCTTAAATCGTTTCAAGAGCTGAGGGAAGAATATGACATGCCCCAAACCCAGTTCTTTAAATACTTGCAGTTCCGTCGCGCCATAACACCCGCTTTGAACGACCTATACTCATTGCCTGAATTTAGCCCCCTGGAGGCTAAGGTGTTTATGGGGGAATTAGAAAATAAGAAAATATCTTGTATCTATCAGACACTGGTTACACATTGCTCCTCTTCCCTAGACAAGTTGTGGACCAAATGGGAGGGAGACATAGGTGAGTTAGAGAAAGAAGACTGGAGAGAAGCCCTTGAGGCCCCAAGGGGAGCGGCTATTGCGGTACGCCTGCGATTTATTCAATTCAAATACCTGCATAGAGCTTACTACACTAGGGAAAGGTTATGGAGGGCTGGCCTGATTGCATCTCCTGATTGCCTGAGGTGTGGTCGAGAGGTGGGCACATTTATGCATAAGGTGTGGTCATGCGATAAGCTGATGAGGTTCTGGACTGGTGTGTGGGATTGCCTGTCTGAAGTGTTGGGCTGGGAGCTCCCCCGCTCACCTCAGCTGGGCCTTCTTCATGTCATGGAACAAGTGGGGGGCAATATTTATAAACGGCATCTGCTGCTCCTGGGCCTCACGGTGGCCAAGAGAGATGTGGCTCGGGCCTGGAAGGACCCCAGGGCCCCCCTGGTGGGAGTGTGGAAAAAGGGATTAGATTTTTACATGGGACTGGAACGCCCGGTCTTTGAGGCCAGGGGCTGCCCCCAAAAACATTATAAAATATGGAATAGATGGGCAGACTATAGAGGACTATGGTTGGAACCACCAGTGCAACATGATGTTGATGCAGGACAATTGAGCTTAGATCCTGGGTAAAGAGGAGTACACACTGAATGTTTCTTAACATGCTTTCTGATTTTGGACCAAGTAGACACTGTGCAGGGGGCAGGGGTGGGATCTGGGTTGGGGGAGTGGGAGGGAGATGGGAGGGGGGGACTCGGGATGTTATTCTATTTTAAATTGTTGATTGGATTGCCTATATACGATTGTTACTCACCTGCTCACAGCTCCTCCGGTGCCCAGAGAGCTGCGCCTTCTTTGCAATCTCTCAATAACACAATAAAATGTTGTTCTGAAAAAAAAAGGACTAAGTATCAGTGAGACCCCTGAGAAGGATTTTTGAATACTTCAGGACTAGCTACCTATTGACTACTATCTCCCACACTCCTAACTCATATAATTATAGGATTTAAGGGACCCCCCCTGACACCAGAACCTCAGAAATGAGCAACTTACTTCAAAGAAGGCCCAGAAGTCCTAAAAGGACTAAAAGTAAAATAGGACACAAATGTGCTGAAAGACAATAAATAATTTGATGTTAGCAGTTTGCAAATAGAATGTGTCCAATCAACACACAGTTCTCGGTGTAAGACTCAAATGATTGTCTTCAGTAGGCTGCAGTACCATATGTCATTACCAGAGGTCAATCAAGTAATAAAAAAAATTCTAGCTGGCTGCAGTACCTTAGGTCATGACTAGTTGACCCTAAAGTCAGTCATAAGGTCTTGCTGTAATTAGGCTGCAGTACCTTGGGCTGTTCCTAGAAGTCCCTGGATTTAGGAACAAATATTTTGCTAACAAGCAGCAATACCTGATGCCATTACAAGAGCTTCCTCGAGTCAGACATATTTTCTTCCAACAGTAAGGCTGCAACAGCTTATACAATTTCTCTAGGGCCTACAGATGTCTACAATGCCGCTTTAATCGCAAAATATCAGAAAATTAAGAATGGAACTGATGCCCTTGAATATCATTTATTGAAATATGAAAGAAATAGTGGCAAAACATGACTGTACTTTTGTTTTCAGTAGGTCTGATCATAAAGGGGCAGTGGCTTCAATATACATTGGTATATTCACTTTCACAAGTCTATTGATTTTGATGATTGTTTATGTCCTAATTAAGTATTTGAATGCTGGGTTTTGATGACTCTTGTTTTTAAAATAGTTCTAAATTCATTCAAGGTCATTTTAAGTCATTTCTTTCTGTCAGGCAAAATGCAGTTCTGTGGGTATAATGGCTAAACAAAAGCTGCTGCTGATGCCAGGCAAAAACGAGTTCCTTCATATTAGTATTGAAAGACTACAGCTCGTCCATTCAAAACACTGTGACTGTGATATGCTTCTGAGCTGAACAAACATGGGGGAATGCCATCAAACAAACAGCATCAGTGACATAAGATACGAAGCAGAATCATTTAATCATGAGTGGGGGACTTACCTAAAGTTGGCATTAAGTACACATGAAAGTAATCAAAGTGATAAGTCTGCAGAAAACAACTAGAGATGTCTGAACAAGACCTTAAAAGGGACTGTTTGGTGACACAAATATGAGATCATTTGGTCTTTGAAAGACTGCTTCCTTGAGCTGTTTACTTCAGAAAATCCCAACTCCAGCTGTAAGATTCTTTAGCAGTACTTCTCTGATCATGTCACTGTGGAATTCTATATGTCTAAATCACAGAAAAAAGTATTTGGAGTAATCTATATTGCAGCAATACTACCATAACCACATGCTGCAAAATACTTATGAATTGTTGCACGCTATTCCAAAAATGTTTAAATGTTTAACTTTTTCCACATTGTATGCACCCATTTGGCATATAAATGTTATCAAAGATGAGAGTTGTGTTATATTTTGTGTTGTTTTATAAAGCACATGTTAGACCTGTCAGCTTTAGTGTGGTCTTCGCCCAAACCTTTTGCCTTCCTCCTCCGTTTTTTTCTGACCTTGTTTTTGCTGAACAGTGCTAAAGTGCTTGTGCCCTCTCCTCTAAACATGGTAATATTGGCTTATACTCAATTAGTCCATTTAATTTACTTATAAGTCCCTAGTAAGGTGGCATGACTGTGCCCAGGGCCTGTAAATTAAATGCTTCTAGTGGGTCTGCAGCACTGTTTGTGCCACACACGTAAGTAGCCCCTTAAACATGTCTCAGACCTAAGATTGCAGCCTGTATGTGTGCAGCTTTAAACTGCCACTTCGACCTGGCAAAATAAACCTTTCGCCAGGCTCAAACATTCCTTTTTAATACATATAAGTTACCCATATGGTAGGTCCTGGAAAGCCCAGAGGGTAGCGTGCAATGTATTTAAAAGGTTGGACATGTACTTTTAAGTTTTACATGTCATGGTAGTGAGAAACATTCTATAAGTGTAATTTCTGAATGGGTGTCTAGTTCATATTTTGTGTCACTGGTATCACAATTTAAAATCCAGTTTATGGTGAAGACAGATTTTAAATTATGAAAATGTTACATTTAGAAAGTTGCATTTTCTTCCTTTGGCCATTCAGTGCCTGCAGCCTGTAGCGGGGTCACTTGACTCGGTGTAGCTGACAGACAAGCTTTGTGAATTCCTCCTAGCAGGCACACACAATAGGGAGCTTAGGTGTATTTGGATGGGCCATCACTGGCAGCATGGGAAGGAGGAGCTGGGCACACAAATGGAAACAACTCATCGCTCTGGGACCACCTCCTCATGCCCTCATGCCAGAGTGAATACCCTACCCACAAATCAGAAGTGAAGAGCCTAGGAGTTTTTTGGCTAATAATTTTACCATGGCCTCCCTGGCAAGAAATGTGGCAGGCACATGCTTCTGTCTCATAAGCGCTCTCAAAAAGATGATCAAATGGCTCCCTTTGGAAAGCCAGAACTTAGTCGTACAAGGCCTAGTACTTTCATGTCTAGATTATGGAAATTATCTTACCTAGGGAGCACTGCATATGTCATCAGGAAGCTGAATGTTAATTAAAATTCTGCATCCTGAGTATTGCTGGGTGTACAAAAAATCTGCATGCTTGGCTCTGGTAAGCCTGGTAAGCCCCCGTTGGCTGCTGGTGAGCAAAATAATTGAATTTAAAGCCTTACACATTATGCATAATGTAAACCATTCTCAAGGTCCCCATATCCTTAATCATATTATTACCACATATAACAATGCAAGAGAGCTAAGATCCAGCAATCTCTCCCTCCTAGCTATCCCTAGATTTAAAATAGCGTGAAGGGTGATCATTTCCCAATTTAGAATCAAAGCTCTGGAACTCCCTTTTATTCACCTCAGAACCAACTGCAACTTGATAAGTTTCAGGAAGCATCTGAAGACTCACCTTTTTGCAGTATCATTGCAGTTTCAACCTCACCCTCACACACCCTGTTAGCCCAGGGAATCCAGTTTCTGGGTAGCCATGTGCTCTACAAGAAACTGTTCAGAAAAGGGGGTGGTGATTAACAGAGTGTCTGAATTAAGCAGACCACTCTTACCCAGTCCAAAGATCAGGGCTTGATCCATCACCGTTATTTATCTCACTGCCCCATCCCAGCTCAGAACCTGGCTATATGCAAATCAGTCTGTCCCTGGCCCAGTGCATCATGGGAACAGGGCAGACTAAACTACCAAGCCAATTCTTCACCAGAAAGGAGACAAAGCTACCGGGGACCGGTTTCTGGCATTTCAGCCGTCTTCGGCCCGGCTTGCTTGAATCCTGATGGAGCAGTGAGAAAGGGACTCATGTCTGAGTATACCCTGCCACACCTATAGTGGCCAAAAACGATTCAGAAAAGGGGGTGGTGATGAACAGAGTGTCTGAATTAAGCAGACCACTCTTACCCAGTCCAAAGATCAGGGCTTGATCCATCACCGTTATTTATCTCACTGCCCCATCCCAGCTCAGAACCTGGCTATATGCAAATCAGTCTGTCCCTGGCCCAGTGCATCATGGGAACAGGGCAGACTAAACTACCAAGCCAATTCTTCACCAGAAAGGAGACAAGCTACCGGGGACCGGTTTCTGGCATTTCAGCCGTCTTCGGCCCGGCTTGCTTGAATCCTGATGGAGCAGTGAGAAAGGGACTCATGTCTGAGTATACCCTGCCACACCTATAGTGGCCAAAAACGATTCAGAAAAGGGGGTGGTGATGAACAGAGTGTCTGAATTAAGCAGACCACTCTTACCCAGTCCAAAGATCAGGGCTTGATCCATCACCGTTATTTATCTCACTGCCCCATCCCAGCTCAGAACCTGGCTATATGCAAATCAGTCTGTCCCTGGCCCAGTGCATCATGGGAACAGGGCAGACTAAACTACCAAGCCAATTCTTCACCAGAAAGGAGACAAGCTACCGGGGACCGGTTTCTGGCATTTCAGCCGTCTTCGGCCCGGCTTGCTTGAATCCTGATGGAGCAGTGAGAAAGGGACTCATGTCTGAGTATACCCTGCAACACCTATAGTGGCCAAAAACGATTCAGAAAAGGGGGTGGTGATGAACAGAGTGTCTGAATTAAGCAGACCACTCTTACCCAGTCCAAAGATCAGGGCTTGATCCATCACCGTTATTTATCTCACTGCCCCATCCCAGCTCAGAACCTGGCTATATGCAAATCAGTCTGTCCCTGGCCCAGTGCATCATGGGAACAGGGCAGACTAAACTACCAAGCCAATTCTTCACCAGAAAGGAGACAAGCTACCGGGGACCGGTTTCTGGCATTTCAGCCGTCTTCGGCCCGGCTTGCTTGAATCCTGATGGAGCAGTGAGAAAGGGACTCATGTCTGAGTATACCCTGCCACACCTATAGTGGCCAAAAACGATTCAGAAAAGGGGGTGGTGATGAACAGAGTATCTGAATTAAGCAGACCACTCTTACCCAGTCCAAAGATCAGGGCTTGATCCATCACCGTTATTTATCTCACTGCCCCATCCCAGCTCAGAACCTGGCTATATGCAAATCAGTCTGTCCCTGGCCCAGTGCATCATGGGAACAGGGCAGACTAAACTACCAAGCCAATTCTTCACCAGAAAGGAGACAAGCTACCGGGGACCGGTTTCTGGCATTTCAGCCGTCTTCGGCCCGGCTTGCTTGAATCCTGATGGAGCAGTGAGAAAGGGACTCATGTCTGAGTATACCCTGCCACACCTATAGTGGCCAAAAACGATTCAGAAAAGGGGGTGGTGATGAACAGAGTGTCTGAATTACGCAGACCACTCTTACCCAGTCCAAAGATCAGGGCTTGATCCATCACCGTTATTTATCTCACTGCCCCATCCCAGCTCAGAACCTGGCTATATGCAAATCAGTCTGTCCCTGGCCCAGTGCATCATGGGAACAGGGCAGACTAAACTACCAAGCCAATTCTTCACCAGAAAGGAGACAAGCTACCGGGGACCGGTTTCTGGCATTTCAGCCGTCTTCGGCCCGGCTTGCTTGAATCCTGATGGAGCAGTGAGAAAGGGACTCATGTCTGAGTATACCCTGCCACACCTATAGTGGCCAAAAACGATTCAGAAAAGGGGGTGGTGATGAACAGAGTGTCTGAATTAAGCAGACCACTCTTACCCAGTCCAAAGATCAGGGCTTGATCCATCACCGTTATTTATCTCACTGCCCCATCCCAGCTCAGAACCTGGCTATATGCAAATCAGTCTGTCCCTGGCCCAGTGCATCATGGGAACAGGGCAGACTAAACTACCAAGCCAATTCTTCACCAGAAAGGAGACAAGCTACCGGGGACCGGTTTCTGGCATTTCAGCCGTCTTCGGCCCGGCTTGCTTGAATCCTGATGGAGCAGTGAGAAAGGGACTCATGTCTGAGTATACCCTGCCACACCTATAGTGGCCAAAAACGATTCAGAAAAGGGGGTGGTGATGAACAGAGTGTCTCTCTTACCCAGTCCAAAGATCAGGGCTTGATCCATCACCGTTATTTATCTCACTGCCCCATCCCAGCTCAGAACCTGGCTATATGCAAATCAGTCTGTCCCTGGCCCAGTGCATCATGGGAACAGGGCAGACTAAACTACCAAGCCAATTCTTCACCAGAAAGGAGACAAGCTACCGGGGACCGGTTTCTGGCATTTCAGCCGTCTTCGGCCCGGCTTGCTTGAATCCTGATGGAGCAGTGAGAAAGGGACTCATGTCTGAGTATACCCTGCCACACCTATAGTGGCCAAAAACGATTCAGAAAAGGGGGTGGTGATGAACAGAGTGTCTGAATTAAGCAGACCACTCTTACCCAGTCCAAAGATCAGGGCTTGATCCATCACCGTTATTTATCTCACTGCCCCATCCCAGCTCAGAACCTGGCTATATGCAAATCAGTCTGTCCCTGGCCCAGTGCATCATGGGAACAGGGCAGACTAAACTACCAAGCCAATTCTTCGCCAGAAAGGAGACAAGCTACCGGGGACCGGTTTCTGGCATTTCAGCCGTCTTCGGCCCGGCTTGCTTGAATCCTGATGGAGCAGTGAGAAAGGGACTCATGTCTGAGTATACCCTGCCACACCTATAGTGGCCAAAAACGATTCAGAAAAGGGGGTGGTGATGAACAGAGTGTCTGAATTAAGCAGACCACTCTTACCCAGTCCAAAGATCAGGGCTTGATCCATCACCGTTATTTATCTCACTGCCCCATCCCAGCTCAGAACCTGGCTATATGCAAATCAGTCTGTCCCTGGCCCAGTGCATCATGGGAACAGGGCAGACTAAACTACCAAGCCAATTCTTCACCAGAAAGGAGACAAGCTACCGGGGACCGGTTTCTGGCATTTCAGCCGTCTTCGGCCCGGCTTGCTTGAATCCTGATGGAGCAGTGAGAAAGGGACTCATGTCTGAGTATACCCTGCCACACCTATAGTGGCCAAAAACGATTCAGAAAAGGGGGTGGTGATGAACAGAGTGTCTGAATCAAGCAGACCACTCTTACCCAGTCCAAAGATCAGGGCTTGATCCATCACCGTTATTTATCTCACTGCCCCATCCCAGCTCAGAACCTGGCTATATGCAAATCAGTCTGTCCCTGGCCCAGTGCATCATGGGAACAGGGCAGACTAAACTACCAAGCCAATTCTTCACCAGAAAGGAGACAAGCTACCGGGGACCGGTTTCTGGCATTTCAGCCGTCTTCGGCCCGGCTTGCTTGAATCCTGATGGAGCAGTGAGAAAGGGACTCATGTCTGAGTATACCCTGCCACACCTATAGTGGCCAAAAACGATTCAGAAAAGGGGGTGGTGATGAACAGAGTGTCTGAATTAAGCAGACCACTCTTACCCAGTCCAAAGATCAGGGCTTGATCCATCACCGTTATTTATCTCACTGCCCCATCCCAGCTCAGAACCTGGCTATATGCAAATCAGTCTGTCCCTGGCCCAGTGCATCATGGGAACAGGGCAGACTAAACTACCAAGCCAATTCTTCACCAGAAAGGAGACAAGCTACCGGGGACCGGTTTCTGGCATTTCAGCCGTCTTCGGCCCGGCTTGCTTGAATCCTGATGGAGCAGTGAGAAAGGGACTCATGTCTGAGTATACCCTGCCACACCTATAGTGGCCAAAAACGATTCAGAAAAGGGGGTGGTGATGAACAGAGTGTCTGAATTAAGCAGACCACTCTTACCCAGTCCAAAGATCAGGGCTTGATCCATCACCGTTATTTATCTCTCTGCCCCATCCCAGCTCAGAACCTGGCTATATGCAAATCAGTCTGTCCCTGGCCCAGTGCATCATGGGAACAGGGCAGACTAAACTACCAAGCCAATTCTTCACCAGAAAGGAGACAAGCTACCGGGGACCGGTTTCTGGCAGACTAATTTGCATACAGCCAGGTTCTGAAACTGGGATGGTGCAGTGAGCTAAAAAACGGTGTTGGATCTAGCCCTGATCTCTTGACTGGGTGAGAGCTTTCTGCTTAATTCAGAGACTCTGTCCCTCACCACCCCTTGTTGTAAATATTTTTGTCCACCCTAAGCGTGGAAGGGTATTCTCAGATGTGAGACCCTTGCTCATTGCACCATCAGGATTCAAGCAAACCGGGCCGAAGACGGCTGTAATGCCAGAAACCGGTCCCCGGGAGCTTGTTTCCTTCCCAGTGTAAGAATTGGCTTTTGTAGTTTGGTTTGCCCTGTTCCCATCATGCACTGGGACAGGAACAGACTAATTTGCATACAGCCAGGTTCTGAAACTGGGATGGTGCAGTGAGCTAAAAAACGGTGTTGGATCTAGCCCTGATCTCTTGACTGGGTGAGAGCTTTCTGCTTAATTCAGAGACTCTGTCCCTCACCACCCCTTGTTGTAAATATTTTTGTCCACCCTAAGCGTGGAAGGGTATTCTCAGATGTGAGACCCTTGCTCATTGCACCATCAGGATTCAAGCAAACCGGGCCGAAGACGGCTGTAATGCCAGAAACCGGTCCCCGGGAGCTTGTTTCCTTCCCAGTGTAAGAATTGGCTTTTGTAGTTTGGTTTGCCCTGTTCCCATCATGCACTGGGACAGGAACAGACTAATTTGCATACAGCCAGGTTCTGAAACTGGGATGGTGCAGTGAGCTAAAAAACGGTGTTGGATCTAGCCCTGATCTCTTGACTGGGTGAGAGCTTTCTGCTTAATTCAGAGACTCTGTCCCTCACCACCCCTTGTTGTAAATATTTTTGTCCACCCTAAGCGTGGAAGGGTATTCTCAGATGTGAGACCCTTGCTCATTGCACCATCAGGATTCAAGCAAACCGGGCCGAAGACGGCTGTAATGCCAGAAACCGGTCCCCGGGAGCTTGTTTCCTTCCCAGTGTAAGAATTGGCTTTTGTAGTTTGGTTTGCCCTGTTCCCATCATGCACTGGGACAGGAACAGACTAATTTGCATACAGCCAGGTTCTGAAACTGGGATGGTGCAGTGAGCTAAAAAACTGTGTTGGATCTAGCCCTGATCTCTTGACTGGGTGAGAGCTTTCTGCTTAATTCAGAGACTCTGTCCCTCACCACCCCTTGTTGTAAATATTTTTGTCCACCCTAAGCGTGGAAGGGTATTCTCAGATGTGAGACCCTTGCTCATTGCACCATCAGGATTCAAGCAAACCGGGCCGAAGACGGCTGTAATGCCAGAAACCGGTCCCCGGGAGCTTGTTTCCTTCCCAGTGTAAGAATTGGCTTTTGTAGTTTGGTTTGCCCTGTTCCCATCATGCACTGGGACAGGAACAGACTAATTTGCATACAGCCAGGTTCTGAAACTGGGATGGTGCAGTGAGCTAAAAAACGGTGTTGGATCTAGCCCTGATCTCTTGACTGGGTGAGAGCTTTCTGCTTAATTCAGAGACTCTGTCCCTCACCACCCCTTGTTGTAAATATTTTTGTCCACCCTAAGCGTGGAAGGGTATTCTCAGATGTGAGACCCTTGCTCATTGCACCATCAGGATTCAAGCAAACCGGGCCGAAGACGGCTGTAATGCCAGAAACCGGTCCCCGGGAGCTTGTTTCCTTCCCAGTGTAAGAATTGGCTTTTGTAGTTTGGTTTGCCCTGTTCCCATCATGCACTGGGACAGGAACAGACTAATTTGCATACAGCCAGGTTCTGAAACTGGGATGGTGCAGTGAGCTAAAAAACGGTGTTGGATCTAGCCCTGATCTCTTGACTGGGTGAGAGCTTTCTGCTTAATTCAGAGACTCTGTCCCTCACCACCCCTTGTTGTAAATATTTTTGTCCACCCTAAGCGTGGAAGGGTATTCTCAGATGTGAGACCCTTGCTCATTGCACCATCAGGATTCAAGCAAACCGGGCCGAAGACGGCTGTAATGCCAGAAACCGGTCCCCGGGAGCTTGTTTCCTTCCCAGTGTAAGAATTGGCTTTTGTAGTTTGGTTTGCCCTGTTCCCATCATGCACTGGGACAGGAACAGACTAATTTGCATACAGCCAGGTTCTGAAACTGGGATGGTGCAGTGAGCTAAAAAACGGTGTTGGATCTAGCCCTGATCTCTTGACTGGGTGAGAGCTTTCTGCTTAATTCAGAGACTCTGTCCCTCACCACCCCTTGTTGTAAATATTTTTGTCCACCCTAAGCGTGGAAGGGTATTCTCAGATGTGAGACCCTTGCTCATTGCACCATCAGGATTCAAGCAAACAGGGCCGAAGACGGCTGTAATGCCAGAAACCGGTCCCCGGGAGCTTGTTTCCTTCCCAGTGTAAGAATTGGCTTTTGTAGTTTGGTTTGCCCTGTTCCCATCATGCACTGGGACAGGAACAGACTAATTTGCATACAGCCAGGTTCTGAAACTGGGATGGTGCAGTGAGCTAAAAAACGGTGTTGGATCTAGCCCTGATCTCTTGACTGGGTGAGAGCTTTCTGCTTAATTCAGAGACTCTGTCCCTCACCACCCCTTGTTGTAAATATTTTTGTCCACCCTAAGCGTGGAAGGGTATTCTCAGATGTGAGACCCTTGCTCATTGCACCATCAGGATTCAAGCAAACCGGGCCGAAGACGGCTGTAATGCCAGAAACCGGTCCCCGGGAGCTTGTTTCCTTCCCAGTGTAAGAATTGGCTTTTGTAGTTTGGTTTGCCCTGTTCCCATCATGCACTGGGACAGGAACAGACTAATTTGCATACAGCCAGGTTCTGAAACTGGGATGGTGCAGTGAGCTAAAAAACGGTGTTGGATCTAGCCCTGATCTCTTGACTGGGTGAGAGCTTTCTGCTTAATTCAGAGACTCTGTCCCTCACCACCCCTTGTTGTAAATATTTTTGTCCACCCTAAGCGTGGAAGGGTATTCTCAGATGTGAGACCCTTGCTCATTGCACCATCAGGATTCAAGCAAACCGGGCCGAAGACGGCTGTAATGCCAGAAACCGGTCCCCGGGAGCTTGTTTCCTTCCCAGTGTAAGAATTGGCTTTTGTAGTTTGGTTTGCCCTGTTCCCATCATGCACTGGGACAGGAACAGACTAATTTGCATACAGCCAGGTTCTGAAACTGGGATGGTGCAGTGAGCTAAAAAACGGTGTTGGATCTAGCCCTGATCTCTTGACTGGGTGAGAGCTTTCTGCTTAATTCAGAGACTCTGTCCCTCACCACCCCTTGTTGTAAATATTTTTGTCCACCCTAAGCGTGGAAGGGTATTCTCAGATGTGAGACCCTTGCTCATTGCACCATCAGGATTCAAGCAAACCGGGCCGAAGACGGCTGTAATGCCAGAAACCGGTCCCCGGGAGCTTGTTTCCTTCCCAGTGTAAGAATTGGCTTTTGTAGTTTGGTTTGCCCTGTTCCCATCATGCACTGGGACAGGAACAGACTAATTTGCATACAGCCAGGTTCTGAAACTGGGATGGTGCAGTGAGCTAAAAAACGGTGTTGGATCTAGCCCTGATCTCTTGACTGGGTGAGAGCTTTCTGCTTAATTCAGAGACTCTGTCCCTCACCACCCCTTGTTGTAAATATTTTTGTCCACCCTAAGCGTGGAAGGGTATTCTCAGATGTGAGACCCTTGCTCATTGCACCATCAGGATTCAAGCAAACCGGGCCGAAGACGGCTGTAATGCCAGAAACCGGTCCCCGGGAGCTTGTTTCCTTCCCAGTGTAAGAATTGGCTTTTGTAGTTTGGTTTGCCCTGTTCCCATCATGCACTGGGACAGGAACAGACTAATTTGCATACAGCCAGGTTCTGAAACTGGGATGGTGCAGTGAGCTAAAAAACGGTGTTGGATCTAGCCCTGATCTCTTGACTGGGTGAGAGCTTTCTGCTTAATTCAGAGACTCTGTCCCTCACCACCCCTTGTTGTAAATACTACAAGAAACTGTGACATAACATAACATGGCCATTCAAGTCAAAGCTGTACCAGCGTCCTGCTTCAATATCCTAAGGATGCTGAAGAAAATCTTCAAGTGGCTAACAGAGACCAACCTTTAAACAATCCCCCTAGCCCTCATCACCAGCAGTCTAGACTATGGAAATAGCCGATTCGCAGGGATAACCAACTAGCTCAAAAGAAGACTGCAGACTGGTTAAAACACTGCAGACAGACAAGTCCTCAACCTCAAAGGATGAACTCATATCAAACCACATCTTTGGAAACTCCACTGACTCCAGACACACATGGGTGCGTACTTCGAACTCCTCATTCACACCTATAAAACACTCTACAATACAATACATGAACTGCCTACCTGAGGTTTTGAATTTGAATACTCATTGTATTGTCTTGTCTGTCTGTATGGCAGTATATATGTGATCACTTGGTGATGGTAATAATCTGTTTATATATTGGTAAACTATAGGGTTGTAAGTCTATTCTCTTTTCGGAAATTTCTCTTTCAATCATATCCAATTTACCTACCTTTGGTTTTATGGATGAACAATTTGCCAATATGGTGGGGAGTACCACTTCCTTTGGTAATTAAACATCTACTGTTTCAGATAAAAATGAAGATACTATAACACTATTGGCACTAAAAAAGAAAATGAAACGCATAGAGCTACATGGGCATTACATGCTCAAGTACCTAAAAGCAGGTGAAATACTGCAGGGGTTGCGTGTTAGGAGTATCCCTGGACTGTTCATTCAAATAAAAGAATTCTTAGAACGATGGGCTTTGATATCAAATCGCTGCTCGCGTGATTATATGATGCTGATAGTGGAAACTGCCAAGAGGTTCTAGAACAGCTGGCAGCAGAAATTCATGACTAACCACATCGCTGCTGTGGTTATTTTTCCCCTGTGCTGAAAATTGCCAATTTGCTGGTGTCATGACGAGCTCAGCTCGTCATCAGCACAGCTCAACTGTGCCTCATGACGAGCTGAGCTCGTCATGAGCATGGAAGGGGTTAAGAAGAAAAAATCAAGAGTACAGGCATAGTGGAAGACACCAAAAAAAAGTTAGAAGATATAGAAATGGATCTTCACTCATGTACAGAATACCTTACCAAACACAAAATAGAAAAGTTTAACAAAGATGTAAGGTTCTATAGGAAAGAAACTACCTATACGTATCTGGCAGAGCAGTATTATAATCAACCAGAAGGCAGCCTATATGATCAATAAACCAATTCCCAGTACAATTATGGTAAAAAAAATTGCTACTTTTTGAGATGGCACCTCACGGGCGAACCACCAACGGGAACCTGGCAGGTACTCACCAGGATTGCCCTGATCTCATCATTGGTGCCATCAGGCTCAAAGGAAAGATGGGTGTCCACAAAACAAACAAAAACAGTGTTTGTGAGGGAATGCAGTGTGTGGGAGTAACAGACAACACAATACGTGTCACACAACAAATACGTAAAAGACCACGAGCAACACAGACCTTAGCTTTATTCTGTCACTTTCGTGTTGGTAGCGGGGTGTTAAAAAAGTGCGAGTGGCTAATACCTGTCTAGCCATACTCCAATTGCCGACATGTTTCATTGCCACTTCCAATTTGGGCAATTTCTTTAGGGCGTTACAAATTTTTAAGCCACTGCATGAGGACAATCGTTGTCTTCACAACTGAAATACAGAAATAAAAAAACACATATAGTTTGTCATCCTTTCATATATTGAAGCCAAGAAGTGAGAGGCTTCAAAGTGTGAGCAGTCCCAGGCCACATCCAACATCCAGCTATTTACCCTCAATCGACCAAGATGGCGCATACCAGTCTAGAGGTCCAAACCAGAAATAGGTTTCAGGGTGACTCCTAGTGTGAGTCACTTTTCTTACCGCAATTTTGCTGTGGAAAATAGAGCATAGGTGGTTTTAATCTCTGTGTGCCTCTATGTGTAAAACCCCTCAAAATATATGAGCCTTTGCCCTTCCCAAAATCTACCCGTGTGTCTATGTCCAGGGATGGTGGTAAAGACGCCCTGAAAATGTGGGTGATATCAGTTTAAACACCCCCCTTGTGCTGCAGTCACCCACAGGGTTTTGTAAGACAAATCGACTTTGTTAGATGGCACTATGCTAGCTATGGTGCATCATAATGTAAAAGTAATGGCGATCCCAGATGGGCCAATTTGTAAAGGTAATTTATTCCAGCCCTGTGCACATGCCAAACAGGTTTTACTCTAAAAAACTGACTCTTTATATAAAAAACGTTAAGTGATCAAGCGATCCCCCCACTCAATACAGGACATACAAAGTCACGGTATTAGAGTCTATTGACTCGTAAAGTGATGCGGGCTTCAAGATCGCTAGAGAACCAAACCCCCCATATCTGGGACATATGCGATAAACAGGGCACAAAGGCTCGTCTTACCGGTAAAGAAGAAGAAGCCGGTTTTCACTCAGCACACCCGAACGCCGAGCTGCAGATTTCAGACTAAAATTAGATGATGGGCTTTGGAAACAACACTCGCGAAGTATCGCGAGGGCCCGGGTCCGCCATGTTGGAAAAGGGGAGACTTGCTTATAGCTTGCCAAAGGGCACACGTTTGTGAATAATTGACTCCCACCTAAAAGCGCCCCATGGAACCCATCCAACTAATGGGATGTAAATACATTGAAGGAAACAACACTCGCGAAGTATCGCGACGACCCGGGTCCGCCATGTTGGAAAGGGAAGACTCGCTTATAGCTTGCCAAAAGGCACAAGTTAGTAAATCATTGCTTCCCACCTGCTAAAAGCACACCATGGAGCCCAACCAACTAATGGGATGTAAATACATTGAAGGGGCACTAGATGTAAAAAAAACGGACACACGAATTATCGCAAAAACGGAGGTCCGCCATGTTGGAAAGGGTAAAGGTCCTATCTCTAACACGAAGGAAAAGGAATTACCTTCAGTTGCTGCCTAAAACATCTAAAAGTGCAGATGTTTAAAGAGGGGAAGAGGGAGATTCCACTAAAATGACAAGACAATATTGTTAAATGTCTAATGCGAGATTTAGTAGTTTCAGAAAACCTGATAAATATGTCAGGAGAGAGGGTCCAAAATACAACACAGGAAACAGTACCCACAGAAACAGAGCTATTTGGAGTCATGTTTAACAGTGGGATAATATATCCTAGAAAAGTATGTAAGCCCCATCCCTTACAGCTTTAGAATACAGGGAGTGAGTGGAACTTAATGCACTTTGTTCCATTCCAAAAGTTCATTTAGACCTTTCCTTTCACATTTTTCTTGATAGATCCACCTAGCTTCCTTGGTGGTAAGCAGCCAGTTTGGTGGTGAGTTTTCCTGCCCTGATAGTACTGAGATGTTCCTGTATCCGCGTTTTGATTTTTCGGGTGGTAAGTCCAATGTACTGTAAGCCACATTCGCACTCCAGCCTGTATACCACATTTGTGGTGTTACAGTTGCTGAACTTGGTTAGAAACCATTCTTTCCCTGATTGCAAAGTGACCACTGTCGTCTTAGATGTTAGTGGACAGACCGAACATCCTCCACAGGGAAAATGTCCAATGGGGACTGTGCTGTTTTTGGACGTATTTCTGACCTGTGCCCTAGTGTGGACCAGTTTTTCCTTAAGGTTACTCAACCGTTTAAAGGCAAACCTGGGCGGTGGCATTTTGAAATTACCGCTAGATAGTAGGGACCAGTGTTTGTGGATGGATTGCCTTATTTTCGTGGCTAAAGGATCAAAGGTCATTACCACAGGAAGACAGTCACTTTTTTCTTTTTTTGTTGACCTCAAGAAGGGCACTCCTTGGTGTATTCAAAGCTTAAGGATATGTCCTTTGATCCACACACAGAGATATTGGTAACAATAGATATTGAGTCTCTGTACTCCTGCATTTCTCAGGACGCCACGCTTGTGGCAGCAGTGCGCACCCTGAGGTCACAGGATTGGTTTTATGATGCACCACAAACATTTGTTTTACAGTGCATTGAATTAGCCTTAACCAAGAACTTCTTCAGTTACAAGGATAAGATGTTCCTGCAGACTAACGGTACTTCAATGGGGGCTACTATGGCACCCAGCCTGGCCTGTATCTACGTGGGCCAGTTTGAGGAGCACGCCATCTACCCCTCCACCAATCCCTTCAGAGACCGTGTCCGTCTCTGGAGGAGATATATAGACGACGTGCTCTGCGTCTGGTCTGGAGACGAAGCAAGACTCCTAGAATTTTTCAACTGGCTTAATGTACAAGACCAATGCCTGCGTTTTACGTGGTCTTACAGTCGGGAATCGGCAGTATACCTTGATTTAGACATCGCGGCCAAGGATGGTGGCCTTGTGACTAGTGTACACCACAAGCCCACTGACAGGAATTCTCTATTGGCGTATGACTCATACCATCCTAGGGCCTTAAGAGATAACCTGCCGGTAGGGCAGTTCCTCAGATATCGCAGAAACTGTTCCACCACGGACATGTACAGGGATCAGGCACAAGCCCTATGTGAAAAGTTTGAAAAAAGAAACTACCCTGCTAAGATCATAAAACAAGCAAGAAACAAGCTTTGAATACACCAAGGAGTGCCCTTCTTGAGGTCAACAAAAAAGAAAAAATTGACTGTCTTCCTGTGGTAATGACCTTTGATCCTTTAGCCACGAAAATAAGGCAATCCATCCGCAAACACTGGTCCCTGCTATCTAGCGGTAATTTCAAAATGCCACCGCCCAGGTTTGCCTTTAAACGGTCGAGTAACCTTAAGGATAAACTGGTCCACACTAGGGCACAGGTCAGAAATACGTCCAAAAACAGCACAGTCCCCATTGGACATTTTCCCTGGGAAAGAATGGTTTCTAACCATGTTCAGCAACTGTAACACCAAAAATGTGGTTTACAGGCTGGAGTGCGAATGTGGCTGAAGTACATTGGACTTACCACCCGAAAAATCAAAACGCGGATACAGGAACATCTCAGTACTATCAGGGCAGGAAAACTCACCACCAAACTGGTTCAACACTGCCACACCAACAAACATTCCTTTAAGTGGGTAGTGTTAGAGAAAGTGATAGGCGACCCTGGATCGGTAGAGCGGCTGCTTACCACCAAGGAAGCCAGGTAGATCTATCAAGAAAAATGTGAAAGGAAAGGTCTGAATGAACTTTTGGAATGGAACAAAGTGCATTAAGTTCCACTCACTCCCTGTATTCTAAAGCTGTAAGGGATGGGGCTTACATACTTTTCTAGGATATATTATCCCACTGTTAAACATGACTCCAAATAGCTCTGTTTCTGTGGGTACTGTTTCCTGTGTTGTATTTGGGACCCTCTCTCCTGACATATTTATCAGGTTTTCTGAAACTACTAAATCTCGCATTAGACATTTAACAATATTGTCTTGTCATTTTAGTGGAATCTCCCTCTTCCCCTCTTTAAACATCTGCACTTTTCGATGTTTTAGGCAGTAACTGAAGGTAATTCCTTTTCCTTCGTGTTAGAGATAGGACCTTTACCCTCTCCAACATGGCGGACCCCCATTTTTGCGATAATTCGCGTGTCCGTTTTTTTACATCTAGTGCCCCTTCAATGTATTTACATCCCATTAGTTGGTTGGGCTCCATGGTGCGCTTTTAGCAGGTGGGAGGCAATGATTTACTAACTTGTGCCTTTTGGCAAGCTATAAGCGAGTCTCCCCTTTCCAACATGGCGGACCCAGGTCGTCGCGATACTTCGCGAGTGTTGTTTCCAAAGCCCATCAACTATTTTTTGTCTGAAATCTGCAGCTCGGCGTTCGGGTGTGCTGAGTGAAAACCGGCTTCTTCTTCTTTACCGGTAAGACGAGCCTTCGTGCCCTGTTTATCGCATATGTCCCAGATATGGGGGGTTTGGTTCTCTAGCGATCTTGAAGCCCGCATCACTTTACGAGTCAATAGACTCTAATACCGTGACTTTGTATGTCCTGTATTGAGTGGGGGGATCGCTTGCTCACTTAATGTTTTTCATATAAAGAGTCCGTTTTTTCGAGTAAAAACTGTTTGGCATGTGCACAGGGCTGGAATACAATACCTTTACAAATTGGCCCATCTGGGATCGCCATTACTTTTACATTATGATGCACCATAGCTAGCATAGTGCCATCTAACAAAGTTGATTTGTCTTACAAAACCCTGTGGGTGACTGCAGCACAAGGGGGGTGTTTAAACTGATATCACCCACATTTTCAGGGCATCTTTACCACCATGCCTGGACATAGACACACGGGTTGATTTTGGGAAGGGCAAAGGCTCATATATTTTGAGGGGTTTTACACATAGAGGCACATGGAGATTAAAACCACCTATGCTCTATTTTCCACAGCAAAATTGCGGAAAGAAAAGTGACTCACACTAGGAGTCACCCTGAAACCTATTTCTGGTTTGGACCTCTCGACTGGTATGCGCCATCTTGGTCGATTGAGGGTAAATAGCTGGATGTTGGATGTGGCCTGGGACTGCTCACACTTTGAAGCCTCTCACTTCTTGGCTTCAATATATGAAAGGATAACAAACTATATGTGTTTTTTTATTTCTGTATTTCAGTTGTGAAGACATCAATTGGCCTCATGCAGTGGCTTAAAAATTTGTAACGCCCTGAAGAAATTGCCCATATTGGAAGTGGCAATGAAACATGTCGGCAAGTGGAGTATGGCTAGATAGGTATTAGCCACTCGCTCTTTTTTAACACCCCGCGACCAACACAAAAGTGACAGAATAAAGCTAAGTTCCGTGTTGCTCGTGGTCTTTTACGTATTTGTTGTGTGACAGGTATTGTGTTGTCTGTTACTCCCACACACTGCATTCCCTCACAAACACTGTTTTTGTTTGTTTTGTGGACACCCATCTTTCCTTTGAGCCTGATGGCGCCAATGATGAGATCAGGGCAATCCTGGTGAGTACCTGCCAGGTTCCCGTTGGTGGTTCGCCCGTGAGGTGCCATCTCGCTCACACACACTTTTTTCTAAACTCCCTCCATTTACTTATCTAGGCACATAGGTGTGTGTTATTTGTTGTCTCACAACTGGTTTATGTTTTTCAAGGGTTTGGGCATATGTTCTTTAACTATGGCATAATTTGGATGTACCTCCTGCCTCAGCAATTAAAAGAGAGGAGTATTGGGCAAAAAGGTTTGCACTTGATGGTACATCAGCAATTGATTGAATGTTATATGCCGATCTGGTGTCAGAGTCCGACCTGGTGCAAGTCAAAACAAGTCTGGGAGACTAAAATGTCCTTTGATTTCGGGTTTGGTTCCTACTCTATCCTTGTGGAGTTGGCGTCAGCGAGTAGCTCAACAGTGGGCTGCTTAGGTTCGGGGTGGTTCCTGGTTGTGCCTTTCTGCTCTTTCGGTCAGCGTTCCAGCTCTCAGCTAACTGTCGGCCATTTCGTGCGCTCGCATGCCCAGCACCACGCACTTCAACTGTCATTTTCTGGCGGACGAACGTGCTTATCCTTGGTGCGTCCATTCTCCGCATTATTCTGAGTTTCGGCACTACCTGTTAGTGCGGGGTTAATTGTCAATCAAGGAACCTCACCTTCCGTCTTATGGGACGCTTTCTTCTCATAGTTTTCAGTGACGGATTCAGCATTCTGAGGTGCTCCTGCACCTAAGTTCATCTTCCGTCTCATCTGAGGCTGGAGCAGAGTTCGAGCCTGTTTATCCTGTCGAACACAGTCTGAGTATCTTTGCGCTTCTGAATGAAGAGTGGTTTCCTGTGGGTCGTCCTTCCTGAGAGTTCCTGACATTCGTCTAAACCACAAGTAGGAGGTTTCCTTTTGAGTTCCTTTTTTGTGAGAAAAAGTCTGTTGGACCAACTCTAGAGACTGCAGTTTTCGAGAAGCAATTAGCAATTATCAGACTATTCTTGTGAGTCATACGGCAAGTAAGAGTTTGAGCAGAATTGTCCTTGTACTACAGTAATAGCAAGGAGTGACGTAACTTCTGGAACTGTTGTAGTCAAGGTTTTCTCATCGATCCAGCCAGCACTTGAGACAGCTTTCAACAGCTCTTGTAGATAGGGGTATTCAATTGTATGCATATAATTAATACTGCTGTGTACCGCCATATCTTCGTCTTCAAAAAGGGTTGTCCTGTCATCGAACTAATAGTGCTAAAATATTCTCAAGCTACTGAAAGTAATTCTGGACATTCTAAGAGAGCAGCTAAATCCACACAAGCTTAAGGTATGAGTCAAGTCTCAAGGGAGTGTAGTGCTAGAGAAGGCCAATAGTTATGGGAACTGTATTAATGATGTTCTTAATGTTTTAGGTGTGACTTGCAGTGTAAGAAGAGTCAGAAGACACCTGTGTGGACGTCTCTCTTGTTTGTCTATCCACTTCCCCTTTCCCTTTCATTCCTGGCCTCGGAGAGATCCGGTTCCAGGGAGGTGAGGGATTTGGGAAATATTCAGCTGGGGTCCTCCCTTCAAGTCATCTGCTTCTACGGAGAACCTCTGAAATTCAGGTACACTTCTGACATCTGGTCTAGGTCTTGTTTTGTGAGTACATAATTGAGTGGAGGGCGACCTAGACCAGTTTTCCCTCTAAGCTCCTTGTTGGTAACTGTTACGTGGACGGCGGCTCAGCCGTGAGAGCTTTCTTCTTGCCCTAAAACTTTACTATTCCCTTGATTTTACACGTTATTCCTTTCTTCCTTCCTGTGAGCGTCCCCCCACACTCTACATACAGTTGATAATCTATCTAGACTATGGACAAAAATTGTCTAGCATTCACAGACGAACAAATTGCCGCAATTTTAGCAGGACCTTCACTCCTGTCTGACTCCCCATTATTAGGGAACACAACAGTTAGAGAGGAATGGGAAAAACTCAGCAACCTTAAAAAGAAACAAGTTAGGATTGCCCTTCATGGGGCATTAATGTCTGAGTACTATACATCAGGAGCCTCACCAGCAAGTCTTCTTGTGAGAATAGAACCTAGGATTTTTTTGGATGACAAAAAGTTCAGGTTAGACTGGAGCTATATAGCCAACAAATGCACCAGGGATTGGCTAATCCTTATTATTAGCACAGCTCAGCGATTGAGTGAGGAACTCTTGAAAGAAATCCTAGAACTGGAGGATAGTATTAGTAGGGACAACACTCTTACCAACACCAAAGAGCATCTCTCTAAATTACAAGACGACCTGAATGAATATAAGAGTTATATGATCAACCAAAAGATTAAGGGACTCCAAAGAAACCTTCAAAGATACTCTCATGAATGGGCATTCCCCTACGTTAATGACACACACTACCAGTCAGGGCCAGAACTAGGTAATCAAAGTGGGCCACGTAGAGGGTGGGGTGGCAGACAACAACAAAGACGCACCCCTACAAACTGGACATTCAACAACACATCCAGTGAGGACGAACAAGATAGGCCCCAAACCAGTAGAGTGAGGTTCAACCCCCAAGAACAGAGCAACGCTGACTTGGGGGTACTGCTACGCTCTTTTTTAGGCCCGGGACAGGGGGCCAACAGGGGCGGAGGTCAGGCAGGAAAAGGAAGAGGACGGGGCAACCGACCACCCCCACAATGGCAGGCATTCTCCCCACGACAAACCCGGAGCAGGGGCAGACAACCCCAATAAACAACATAGTGGTAAATTTGTCGAACCATACCCTGTCTGAAAGTGAACTAAGAGTGCTTAACAAAGGTTTAGGCTTTGTTCCAACTCCTACCCATGACTCTTTTAAATGTAGAGTAGAGTTTTTTGAAACGGTACGAAAGATCAAACTTAAAAAATTCTTTGCGAATCAACCACAGGAAAACCAAAAAGGGTTCAATACTGACTTAAGGAAACCTTTCACTTTTGTGCCCCCAGGTGGGTCTTTGGGCCCTGAGATTGCGGTTTTTGAGTCTAGAGTTCTTCAGGACATAGAACTGCTGGATTCTAAACCAATGAGCACCAATCACAAGAACATGTCTAGATCAGATTGGGAAGCTGTGAAGAGTTTGCAGAACAACAGCGACTTAACTATAAAAAGCGCGGATAAGGGGGGAGCGGTAGTTGTGCTTAACACATGTGGCTACGAGACAGAGGTCTACCGCCTACTCGATGTTCGCGCAAATTACCTGACATTGAATAAAGATCCCACCCCTGAATTACTTACCACCATAAAGGGAATGGTAGGAGAGGCTAAAGAAAAGAATTGGATCACCCTGAAAGAAGCGGAGTTTCTGGTGAATACCACCCCCAGAACTCCTGCGTTTTACATCCTGCCAAAAATTCATAAGCCTGCCCGGCCCCCTCCGGGCAGGCCCATTGTGTCTGGGATACAGTCTGTCCTGGAACCATTATCGCAATTCGCTGATTACTTCCTACGCGAATCTGTTGTTACACAACAATCCTTTGTTAAGGACACCATGGACATTTTAAATGTCATTAAGGATATGTCCTTTGATCCACACACAGAGATATTGGTAACAAAAGATATTGAGTCTCTGTAGTCCTGCATTCCTCAGGATGCCACGCTTGTGGCAGCAGCGCGCGCCCTGAGGTCACAGGAATTGTTTTATGATGCACCACAAACTTTTGTTTTACAGTGCATTTAATTAGCCTTAACCAAGAACTTCTTCAGTTACAAGGATAAGATGTTCCTGCAGACTACAGGTACTTCAATGGGGGCTACTATGGCACCCAGCCTGGCCTGTATCTACGTGGGCCAGTTCGAGGAGCACGTCGTGTACCCCGCCACCAATCCCTTCAGAGACCATGTCGGTCTCTGGAGCAGATATATAGACAACGCGCTCTGCGTCTGGTCTGGAGACGAAGCAAGACTCCTAGAATTTTTCAACTGGATTAATGTACAAGACCAATGCCTGCGTTTTACGTGGTCTTACAGTCGGGAATCGGCAGTATACCTTGATTTAGACATCGCGGCCAAGGATGGTGGCCTTGTGACTAGTGTACACCACAAACCCACTGACAGGAATTCTCTATTGGCGTATGACTCATACCATCCTAGGGCCTTAAGAGATAACCTGCCGGTAGGGCAGTTCCTCAGATATCGCAGAAACTGTTCCACCACGGACATGTACAGGGATCAGGCACAAGCCCTATATGAAAAGTTTGAAAAAAGAAACTACCCTGCTAAGATCATAAAACAAGCCAAGAAATCAGCTTTGAATACACCAAGGAGTGCCCTTCTTGAGGTCAACAAAAAAGAAAAAAGTGACTGTCTTCCTGTGGTAATGACCTTTGATCCTTTAGCCACGAAAATAAGGCAATCCATCCGCAAACACTGGTCCCTACTATCTAGCGGTAATTTCAAAATGCCACCGCCCAGGTTTGCCTTTAAACGGTCGAGTAACCTTAAGGATAAACTGGTCCACACTAGGGCACAGGCCAGAAATACGTCCAAAAACAGCACAGTCCCCATTGGACATTTTCCCTGTGGAGGATGTTCGGTCCGTCCACTAACATCTAAGACGACAGTGGTCACTTTGCAATCAGGGAAAGAATGGTTTCTAACCATGTTCAGCAACTGTAACACCACAAATGTGGTCTACAGGCTGGGGTGCGAATGTGGCTTACAGTACATTGGACTTACCACCCGAAAAATCCAAACGCGGATACAGGAACATCTCAGTACTATCAGGGCAGGAAAACTCACCACCAAACTGGTTCAACACTGCCACACCAACAAACATTCCTTTAAGTGGGTAGTGTTAGTGAAAGTGATAGGCGACCCTGGATCGGTAGAGCGGCTGCTTACCACCAAGGAAGCCAGATGGATCTATCAAGAAAAATGTGAAAGGAAAGGTCTGAATGAACTTTTGGAATGGAACAAAGTGCATTAAGTTCCACTCACTCCCTGTATTCTAAAGCTGTAAGGGATGGGGCTTACATACTTTTCTAGGATATATTATCCCACTGTTAAACATGACTCCAAATAGCTCTGTTTCTGTGGGTACTGTTTCCTGTGTTGTATTTGGGACCCTCTCTCCTGACATATTTATCAGGTTTTCTGAAACTACTAAATCTCGCATTAGACATTTAACAATATTGTCTTGTCATTTTAGTGGAATCTCCCTCTTCCCCTCTTTAAACATCTGCACTTTTCGATGTTTTAGGCAGTAACTGAAGGTAATTCCTTTTCCTTCGTGTTAGAGATAGGACCTTAACCCTTTCCAACATGGCGGACCCCCGTTTTTGCGATAATTCGCATGTCCGTTTTTTTACATCTAGTGCCCCTTCAATGTATTTACATCCCATTAGTTGGTTGGGCTCCATGGTGCGCTTTTAGCAGGTGGGAGGCAATGATTTACTAACTTGTGCCTTTTGGCAAGCTATAAGCGAGTCTCCCATTTCCAACATGGCGGACCCGGGTCGTTGCGATACTTCGCGAGTGTTGTTTCCTTCAATGTATTTACATCCCATTAGTTGGCTGGGTTCAATGGGGCGCTTTTAGGTGGGAGTAAATTATTCACTAACGTGTGCCCTTTGGCAAGCTATAAGCGAGTCTCTCCTTTCCAACATGGCGGACCCGGGCCCTCACGATACTTCGCGAGTGTTGTTTCCAAAGCCCATCAACTATTTTTAGTCTGAAATCTGCAGCTCGGCTTTCGGGTGTGCTGAGTGAAAACCGGCTTCTTCTTCTTTACCGGTAAGACGAGCCTTCGTGCCCTGTTTATCGCATATGTCCCAGATATGGGGGGTTTGGTTCTCTAGCGATCTTGAAGCCCGCATCACTTTACGAGTCAATAGACACTAATACTGTGACTTTGTATGTCCTGTATTGAGTGGGGGGATCGCTTGATCACTTAACGTTATTTATATAAAGAGTCCGTTTTTTCGAGTAAAAACTGTTTGGCATGTGCACAGGGCTGGAATACAATACCTTTACAAATTGGCCCATCTGGGATCGCCATTACTTTTACATTATGATGCACCATAGCTAGCATAGTGCCATCTAACAAAGTCGATTTGTCTTACAAACCACTGTGGGTGACTGCAGCACAAGGCGGGTGTTTAAACTGATATCACCCACATTTTCAGGGCGTCTTTACCACCATCCCTGGACATAGTCACACGGGTAGATTTTGGGAAGGGCAAAGGCTCATATATTTTGAGGGGTTTTACACATAGAGGCACATAGAGATTAAAACCACCTATGCTCTATTTTCCACAGCAAAATTGCGGAAAGAAAAGTGACTCACACTAGGAGTCACCCTGAAACCTATTTCTGGTTTGGACCTCTCGACTGGTATGCGCCATCTTGGTCGATTGAGGGTAAATAGCTGGATGTTGGATGTGGCCTGGGACTGCTCACACTTTGAAGCCTCTCACTTCTTGGCTTCAATATATGAAAGGATGACAAACTATATGTGTTTTTTTATTTCTGTATTTCAGTTGTGAAGACAACGATTGTCCTCATGCAGTGGCTTAAAAATATGTAACGCCCTGAAGAAATTGCCCAAATTGGAAGTGGCAATGAAACATGTCAGCAAGTGGAGTATGGCTAGATAGGTATTAGCCACTTGCACTTTTTTAACACCCCGCGACCAACACCAAAGTGACAGAATAAAGCTAAGTTCTGTGTTGCTCGTGGTCTTTTACGTATTTGTTGTGTGACACGTATTGTGTTGTATGTTACTCCCATACACTGCATTCCCTCAGAAACACTGTTTTTGTTTGTTTTGTGGACACCCATCTTTCCTTTGAGCCTGATGGCGCCAATGATGAGATCAGGGCAATCCTGGTGAGTACCTGCCAGTTTCCCGTTGGTGGTTCGCCCGTGAGGTGCCATCTCGCTCAATCACACTTTTTTCTAAACTCCCTCCGTTTACCTATCTAGGCACATAGGTGTGTGTTATTTGTTGTCTCACAACTGGTTTATGTTTTTCAAGGGTTTGGGCATATGTTCTTTAACTATGGCATAATTTGGATGTACCTCCTACCTCAGCAATTAAAAGAGAGGAGTATAGGGCAAAAAGGTTTGCACTTGATGGTACACCAGCAATTGATTGAATGTTATATGCCGATCTGGTCTAGGTCTTGTTTTGTGAGTGTATAACACTAAAGAAGTCCCAAACTGGGGACTGGAAATGTCTGCTGGTGGTGGAGGTGCTACTTTCAGTTTCAATGGCAGATGAAGTGGAGGATGGGAGTGGCTGCATTCGACTGTTGTGCACTTACAGCACCACTACTTGAGGTAATGGAGGTCGAGCTGGATGGAGGTCCCTGCTGGCCCTTCTGAAGAGAAAATATGGAAGCTGTAGGTCGTGTTGGTGTAGTAGTTAAATGCGTTGGTGGTGGTACCAGTCCCACGCTGCCCACATCCCGCTAAGCAGCAATTTGGGATACGGTAAACATGTCTGTCTGCTGCATGCCCGCTGGGGCTGGAGTGACGTCTGTGATGACTGGGTCATCGTCAGACTGTTCATCAGCAGCATACACCACTTCTTGCTCGTCGTCATCATCAGCCATAAGGGAAAGCCTTGCGGGAACCTTCCTTTTAAGCTTAGCTACCTTTGTCGGCTCATGGCGTGCCTCTCTCTCAGACTGCATTGCTGGATTCCAATCAAGATCAACGTCATCAGAAGGAAGGGGGCTTGAAGAAGAACTTGTAGTGGACCTCCTTGACCTTTTTCTTGCTAGGGATCTGGAAGACAATGGATCATCCTCAGGAGGAGTGGCTTCCTCGGATGATACCTCTGCTTGAATCTCGATTTCCTGATGTGCCCCTACTTCTGGAGGAACAAGCATTGTGGGCAGTTGTGCCGCTCCATGCGCCTCTAGTTGCGCCTCTCCTTGCGCCTCTCCTTGCGCCTCTACTTGCGCCTCTTCTTGCGCATGTACTTGCGCCTCTCCTTGCGCATGTACTTGCACCTCTCCTTGCGCATGTACTTGCGCCTCTCCTTGCGCATGTACTTGCGCTTGTACTAGTTGCACCTGTGGTTGTCGTTGCGGCTGTGGTTGTTGCACACTCGTCAGCTGAGTTACACCCTGCGTTGATTGTTTGCTACTTTCTTGCTTCGAGCCAACATCACTGGTCGATGGTGATTGAAGAACCAAAGTGGCTGCCTCTGCAGCCCTCATGGACTTGGACCTAACTTGGTGTGGTGGCACTGAGCCCAATGAAGTGGAGGTGCTCCTCCCAGCTTGGCCCCCGGCGGACCCCGCAACTGCAGGCGTTGTTTTTTTTCCCAAAAAAGTGTCTGTGGGCACACCAGTCTCCTTGGTAAGTGGCACCACTTGCTTCTTCTGCTCCTTCTTACTGGCAGTGGCAACTTTCTTTGTAGGGGAGCTACGGCCACCTTTCTTTGGGCCCATCTTCTTCAGATGTCAGAACAGCAGGCGGCAGTTGCACGAGTTGCAGAGTTGTCTGTGGCCACACGTGACGGTGTGCTGCACACACCGCTGCAGGACTTCTTCCTGGCACTGGTGGTTCTCTTGTGCAACTAAAAGCAAAGGAAGCCAGTTAAACACCCCAAAAAGTCGAAAAACACACAAAAATCAACATAATCCAATGCCACCCATGCCCTTAATGATGTTTATATTCAAGAGGCCCCACAAAAGCATTGGTCCATGCACCACTCACTACCCCTGGGCATAATGGGTGAAAACAGGGCAGGCTGGGTGCAGGCCTATGGCTCAAAGCACACTGCCTGGCTTCAAAATGGCCCCTTGTCCCCCAGCTACATGGCCAGGCCCTGCCTGGACCAGGCCTCAAAATGGCCCCCACCCCCATGGCCAGGCCCCAACAGCAACACCCCAAGAAGTCGAGAAACACACACAAATCAACACAATTTAATGCCATCCATGCCCTCAATGATGTTTAAATTCAAGAGGCTCCACACGAAGCATTGGTCCATGCACCACTCACTACCCCTGGGCTTAATGGGTGAAAGCAGGGCAGGCTGGATGGAGGCCTATGGCTCAAAGCACACTGCTTGGCTTCAAAATGACCCCTTGTCCCCCAGCCACATGGCCAGGCCCTACCTGGACCAGGCCTCAAAATGGCCCCCACCCACATGGCCAGGCCCCAACAACAACACCCCAAGGAGTCGAAAAACACACATAAATCAACACAATCCAATGCCATCCGTGCCCTTATTGATGTTTAAATTCAAGAGGCCCCACACAAAGCATTGGTCCATGCACCACTCACTACCCCAGGGCATAATGGGTGAAAGCAGGGCAGGCTGGGTGCAGGCCTATGGCTCAAAGCACATTGCCTGGCTTCAAAATGGCCCCTTGTCCCCCTGCCACATGGCCAGGCCCTGCCTGGACCAGGCCTCAAAATGGCCCCCACCCACATGGCCAGGCCCCAACAACAACACCCCAAGAAGTCGAAAAACACACAAAAATCAACACAATCCAATGCCATTCATGCCCTCAATGATGTTTAAATTCAAGACACCCCACAGAAAGACTTGGTCCATGCACCGATGAGCCCCCCTGGGCATAATGGATGAAAGCAAGGCAAACTGGGTGCAGGCCTGAGCACACTGCCTGGCTTCAAAATGGCCCCTTGTCCCCCAGCCACATGGCCAGGCCCCAACAACAACACCCCAAGAAGTCGAAAAACACACATAAATCAACACAATCCAATGTCATCCATGCCCTCAATGATGTTTAAATTCAAGAGGCCCCACACAAAGCATTGGTCCATGCACCACTCACTACCCCTGGGCATAATGGGTGAATACAGGGCAGGCTGGGTGCAGGCCTATGGCTCAGAGCACACTGCCTGGCTTCAAAATCTCCCCTTGTCCCCCAGCCACATGGCCAGGCCCTGCCTGGACCAGGCCTCAAAATAGCCCCCACCCACATGGCCAGGCCCCAACAACACCCCAAAAAGTACAAAAACACACAAACATCAACACAATCCAATGCCCTCCATGCCCTCAATGATGTTTAAATTCAAGAGGCCTCACACAAAGCATTGGTCCATGCACCACTCACTACCCCTGGGCATAATGGGTGAAAGCAGGGCAGGCTGGGTGCAGGCCTATGGCTCAGAGCACACTGCCTGGCTTCAAAATCGCCTCTTGTCCCCCAGCCATATGGCCAGGCCCTGCCTGGACCAGGCCTCAAAATAGCCCCCACCCACATGGCCAGGCCCCAACAACTCCCCACAAAGTCGAAAAACACACACAAATCACCACAATCCAATGCCATCCATGCCCTCAATGATGTTTAAATTCAAGACACCCCACAGAAGGACTTGGTCCATGCACCACTCACTACCCCTGGGCCTACTGGCTAGTGAGTCTTTACAGGCACCCCAAAATTAAAAAAAAAATCACATATAACAGTGAGCTAAAATTCCATGACATAAATGAGATTTAAGTTAAAAAAAAACATACAGAAACAGTTGTATCATGCACCCATGACTAACCCTGGGCCTACGGGATACAGTGGCTACCCACAATATAATTTTTTTAAAGTTGTGAAAACATTTTTAAATTGTAGTTGCAGCAACTGCAATGCCCCAAACAAACAACACCAACTTACTTGTAAAATCTCAAATCCAAAAGTGATCCAAACTCCAGAGTCCAAAAAGTCCTCAAATAAAAATATCCAGCAGCAGCCACAAAAAGTAATCCTTCCAGCCCCAGATCCAAATCAAAAGTGACCAGGACATGGACAAAGCACTGGGAGGAGCCTGCTGGACAGGAACAGGAAGTTGGAGACTCTGGGGCACTTCTTTCCTCCCACCCTCCCCAAAATGGACTCCTTGCACAAAAAGTGCAGCCAAATGTCAATCTGAGGAGTTATTCTGATCAAAATCATGATTTTCAGAAGGTTTGTGCTGCCTGCGGTGGATTTCTTGTGCTGAATTGCAATTTTTGTGAATTCGGAAACGCGGGCTGTTCAAATCTCCCGCGGGAAGTCAACTGCGCACCGCATCTACGGCGATGCGTGATCGCGGGCCCTTATGATGTACTCGCGTTGTCAAACTCTCGCTGTGCAAGATGGCGAGCCGCAATGACATAATCGCGGTCAAAAACCTCTCGTGCGATCACGCAGCAAGATCCATAATGGTGCAGCACACACAAACCGGGAGGAAAACAACTTGGCGAACACAGAATCACGGTAAGTCAATGCCGCGCTCGCGATATTGTATTTTTCAAGCGCGACCAAGCAGAAAAATTCGCCGGCTTGCGAATTTGCGGATTTTTGGGCAAATTTGCGCGATTTGCAGACCGCGAATTTGCCAAAAATCTTCAAATTCCGCAAACGTAACAGAGTTTGCACCCATGCTTAGACACCACCTCTAATTTCACTGCTTCTCAACACCTGTAAGCACGTAGCTGCCCCGCATGTCTTTAGCATCCGTTTTCCTTCAACCTCTCTATCGTCATTTCTATCACCCTTCGGATTGTGAATACTTCCTCAATCCGTCTTCCACATCCCCCCCCCCCTTTTTTATCAAAACGTCCTTTGCTCGATCTAGGTTTATTGCCATAACTTAAGATTTACAAGATCTTATCTTATAAGTGTAATATTGTCAGTAATTTTGTTCTGCCCAACTTAATTCTTGTTCATTGTTTTTCTCCCTTTCCTCCTTCATTTTCGCGTTTTATTTGTTAATTTTTTCTCACTTCCTTATTGCTCCACAGATGTGGGCTATGTCACATGATTGTTATAATTGAAGGCATGTATTCTATGTCCTGAAGATGAACTCTGTATTTTACATGTAGAGTTCGAAACGTCGTCGACCACAATACATTGTATGTTCATAATTACAAATGTATGATTTGTAGCAATAGTATACTCATTTGATTTCTGTCTATCTATTCATTAGATTCACAGACCCTGTTCCCCTTGCCTCTAACCCCTTCCTTCCTGTTTGAATTGTCTTAAGTGTGGTAGTTGGACACCGGTGGTGTCCCACTTGAATATGCACCACAATTACTGTCATAATTTTGTTGTATCACATTAAATACTGTCCGGCTGGACAAAGAATATAGTAACTATTCAGTCTATATTTATTATTTGAAAATATCAGGAATTGTCTAGGGACCACTGTCTTTAGAAAATAAGTAAGTGACACGAAAAGTAATAGGAGTTATTATAAACAGTATAGCTAACTCTCTTCTTGATAGTGAAATCCCATGAAGTATATGTGGCACTCGTAGTCAGGATGAATATATTGAATTGTATTACGTGTCAAATACACTACTCCAAACTAAAGAATATATATTTTTTGTCAAAGTATAATAGCATGATAACACTTATTTATTTAGATAAAATTTGAACCCCTATCTAGTTTAACAGCGGAAAGTAATTCTATGTAGGTGATAGAATACAGAAATTCTGGTATTATGAGTCCAGAAACATATGCTTTTCTATCTTCTGTTTGGTGCTGATTAGATTGACCTATCTCAGTACATTACCGTTCAAGCGAGGAAGGGCCGGCTTGGTATACATCCCCAAAGAGAAAAATGCAGGTAACCTAGATCTATTTTGTAATTCCATCAAATAGGAATACCTGTCAGCTATAAACAGCATAGATATAAGGAGGATTGAAGCAACCTAGCTATTAGGAATTATGTCATCTAAGTAAAGCCAACCAAATGGAAAACATTCCTTATAGACCATTGGATATATAATACTCTAGTTTTTTCTGTAAGTTTCTTAAGTCCTGAAGCAGATGTATATATATAAAAAAAAAATATATATATATATATATATATATATATATATATATATATATATATACTAGCAGCCCGCCCCAGCGTTGCCTGGGGCAGAAAGGGGCTGGGGGCAGTACACCCGCTCCCGCCCGACCCCCTCCCGCACCGACTCACTCGCGCCCCCCTCTCGCCCCAACTCACTCCGCCCCGACACACTCGCACCCCCCTCCCGCCCCGACTCACTCGCGCCCCCCCTCCCGCCCCGACTCACTCGCGCTCCGACATTTACATTTACTGCTGCCTCCTTCTTGCCTCCCCCTGCATCACACAGTCTCACTTTCCCTTTCCTTACCTGTGCCACCGCTCCTCACTGCACAGCCGCTCGTCACTGCACCGCCCTCCTCCTTCGTCATCACGCATCTCGCGTAGCGGCCAGCGCTAGGTCCCGGCCGGCGCTACTTTCAGGGGACCACTTTGTTTACAAACTTAATTTTTTTAATTTACTTTTTTTAAAAATGTATATAGCCTATGTCCATCTACACACCCTGACATTTTCATAGATGTATCGGGTGTGTAGATTGGCGCTGTGGTTCCCGAGTTTACCTGGCCAAAAGGTGCAAGTTCTCTCTTTATAATAGTAGTATAGATATATATATATCGGCTCTAATACAACATCATACACAAGCGCATTCTCAGATCAACCCATAAAGATAAAAGGGTATTATACCTGTAAAACTGAGTATGCTGTATATATTTTAACTTGTGTTTGCGGATTGAGATACGTCGGAAGCACTAAGCTACCGGTCCAAGCTAGGATCCTTCAACACCTAAGGGCCACAGTAAACTCGGACCCAACTTACCCTGTAGCCAGGCACGTAAAAGCTGAGCACGATGGTAATTTAAACGTTCTCAGCTATTTCGTGATAGATCATATTCCTGGCACTAAAAGAGGAGGAGACAGAAAAAAGCAACTGCGGAGATTGGAAACCAGTTATATAGTGAAATTAGAGACCAAGAGTCCAGGGGGCCTGAATATTTGCGAAGATCTACACCACTACTTGGGGTGACTCCGAGATAATATGATTGTTTACACCTACACAGGATCAATTTATATGTGGAGTTAATACTGTGAAGCATAAGCGTTTTTTGGTTTTTAAATATATAGAAAACTTCTTGTGAATGAAATAAGGTTTTAGTCTATATTTATATATTTATATTTTTTATACGGTGTTCTTAAATGAAGGGATACTGTGTAGTTAATGGATGATGTTATTTATGGAAACCTCAGATGAAATACATGAATTTCTATCATCCATTCAAAAGCTATAAATGTAAATCACGGACTTTAACAATTTATACCCCAAATGACAATGGTGTGGTGATACACATTTTAATTCGAATTCTGATTTGTGGGCGAATAGTCAATCATGAGATTCATGTCACCAAAAAATGAAATTGGAAATAATAATACGTGTCCAGTATATTGATTAGTACATTGTATTTGCACAGTTATAAGTTTATGGAATTGCACATGAGATTAATGCAGTTTGAATTCCAGCCTTTAAATTCCAAATCACCTGTCTCCCCAACCCTTGACCCTCCTTTGATATTTTAATGAAACTCTGAAGCACATTTTATTCCTGGCTGGGAGTAGAATCAATAGAATATCGATAGTTATAACATTTTGAAAAAAGGTTTCTTTTGCACTTTGCACATAAATGGGTGAATCTTTAGGACACAGAAGTATTTAAAATGAAATTATATTCCAACAGCCTTGCGATGTAATAGGGATACTGTTTAAACAGGTTACAATTAATTTGACAGGAATAGTAAAAAATGTATAACTATTCTGCACGAAACATGCAAATTATATCTCTGTTCAATCACAATATAAATGTTTGATCAAGAATTATATTGCATAGGATTTTATAAAGCGCATAGTCAGTATACAAATGCATATAATCTGTTTTATGTATATTTTACTCGCTTTTGGATTTCTAAACACTTTGTAAGTACCTTGTTTATTTTTACTACTGTGACCTTGACAAATCACTTGGAATCTTGTTCTTTTAAAAAGTAGGAGGGTTAGCATACACTAATCACCAGCGAGCAAGGCGTCAGGGTACGCCAAAACGCGTTTGGTTTGTGGCACAGCAATGCACTAATGAAAATATGAAACAATAAAAAATAGCAGCGGCTGCTGAACGAAAAACGAGTCCGTCTCTCTCAATCCTATGGAAGCGTGGTGAGAAAGGCTGCGTGGAGAGCGGAACCCGGATATATATATATATATATATATATATATATATATATATATATATATATATATATATATATATATATATATATATATATATATATATATATATATATATATATATATATATATATATATATATATATATATATTTTAATAACTTTTAGTGTATCTAGCTTGCCACCTGAACTTTTTAATATAATGTCTACCACAATGCACATTGGTATGAGAGAATGTGTGGTTATTCACCTCACTTGAATAGTCACAGTGTTGTTCATTTTCATCTTTCAGACCAAGGTTTAGAATTATCAGCATCGTATGGTATGTTGACTAGTTAATAAATATATTGTATCAGTGGGTACAAACTCTAGATACTATATTTTTCTTACTTTTTAGTATTCAATGGTAAAAGAAAAATCCTGAAGAAGGCATTTGCCGAATCGCGTTGGTGGTATTCTGCAAATCACCACCAGTGTCTTTGTTTATATAATGTCAGTTTTGCTGCATATTGTGTTTTTAACATAAAATGTGACAAACAACATGCTACTTAACTGTGAACTCCTAAAGATTCTGCGGTTGAATTTACCAGTGTAATGCAGGTAGCAATGTGTAATTATTTATGTGTAGAAGTAAATTGTGTACAAATTGTATCTATATATATATACCAACAAAAAATACAAAAAGATTAATACAATTTAGAATATTTTTCTAAATCGGTTGATACATTGTTTTTTATGTGCTAAAGTATCTAGCATTTGCGCACTACCTTATTGCCTATCAACCCTGAGCACGTGCTTCCATTTTTTGCAAAATAACTGCCTACCTGAACAGCCATATTCATTTTTGCCAACCTTCCAGACATCTTCACTCTGCCGGTCTCTCACTAGCAAGCACCCAGGCACACACAACATAGATAAAGGGGGTCACTCCTTCTCAGAATGTAAATGTAAATGTAGCTGACACTTTTTCAGTGAAGCTTTAAAAGCTTGTCAGAAAAAAGATGAGTTTAAACTGCTATCTAATGCAACCTTTTGATGACAACATTTCACCATCTCTTCATTTTGTAATTAAGGTAATTGGGAAAGTTATTGTGGAACTGCTCCAACCTTCTCCTCATGTTCCCTACTCTTTTACGGAACATTGCTCTTGAGGTTAAAGACCTCTCATAGCAATAAAACATATTTCTTTTGTTACACACAATTTCCGGAGAGCACTGGATAAGGGCAGTCCATATATTTACGATTTGCTGGTGGCTTTGGACTCTGTGGATTATAAAATAGCCTTGTGCTCGCTACATACACTTGGAGAGAATAATGCGTTAAGATCCTGCCAGATTCCTTGCAGCATTCAGAGCTTATGGGAGTACCAAAGTAAAGTGCTGCAGCCATATGAAAAGTATAGGTCTTCAAAATAAATACATTTTCTGCATTTTGACTAGGTTTGCACAGGGCTGGCTCTAGGGCCGCACCGGGCACTGACCTAAAGACACTGTGTTTAGAAATAACTTATAGGTTAAAAAGCACCTGCTGCAGAGTTCTTTCTGTGTTGGACAATTTTCAGGCAAAAATAAAGTCATGATGGTGATTAAAGTTCCTGCTGGAGAAAGATGGAGTTTTGTCTATTGATAGTATGTAGCACAGAGGGTTAATATGTGTGCTGCAAAGAACGTGTGCAATGCAGATTACAGGAATTTGTTTTATGTCAAAAGATCAGTGTTCTGATTTTGTCACAGAGATCCTTATGTTACTTGCTGCTCATAAGATACAACATTAATATAGCACAGTGACCTATAAACTTTCATCAAAGAGCTGAATGGAAACTGCAAGGCATATGATTGGAACTATATTATTTTCCCCAGTCGTTCATTATCATTATGTTGTTAAAAAGGGTAAGTTTGGATAGAAATATATTCTTATTAGTACAGCCAACCCCAACCAGTGTGGAACGTTTTTAATCCGGAGTTTACCACTGTAAACAAATTAAATGCATGTGAGACATGGGCTATGGAGAGGGTGAAAGGCAAAGTTGAAGGGTGGTAGTGAGGAAATCTGTGGAGCAGGGGGTCATTGCGGAGTGCCAAAAAAGAGAGTTGGGTGGGGTGCCACCAACTCTAAAGCCGGCAAATTGGTTTGCACTATTGAAATACCAAATACATACATACATAAGATTCAACTACCATTCCAATATATGCATAGGTAATTCTGGGTTGTGTTCTTTCTTAACGACTGGGAAAAATAATTCTTCACCTTTATTTTTTTATTTGTAAGATGAACAGTGGGGCGTGGTCTGGCCACAAGAGAAGATGGCCACTTGAGGGAAGAGCTCAGCAAGCTTGTGGGTCCCACAGAGAGGTGGCGGACCATATGAAGCAGGGCTGGTTTCAGTGATCAGTCCTATATTGCTCTCTGGCACTGGTGTTGTGGATGGGTGACTTGAAACCGGCGCTCGCCCGCCACCTCTGAGATAGACAGAGATGTAACTGACTGGGCAGAGATCTCTGAGGAGGAAGGCCTATGCAGTGTTGAAACGCACCACCCTTGAGTGACGGATGGTAACACCTTCAAGTAGTGGCATCTGTGAGGCTCCCCTTTGGTACGGGTGCAGCTGCCTGCCTCCAGCACTACAAGATGCTAACACCAGCATCATTGGCACCACAGGAAGGGCATGAGTGATCGGGCCGAGATCAGAGAGGGAAGGCCTACGTGGAGGTGAGGTGCCCTTGAGACATGGATAAAAATGCCTCAACACAGCGGAGCCCCTGACACTCCACGCCACTACAGGCGCTGCTGCTTGCCTCCGGAACCACGAGCCATACTGCACAGAGGCCCCCAGGAGACCATCCAGGCTCCTCAATAACACGCAGGCCTGAGGAAGAAGCCGACTGGAGGATGACGGCCACCATCTTGTGAAGGGCTAGAGAGCACGGTCACAGCAGAGATCCTGTGGAGAGTCCACCAGGCAATTGGCAATTCAAAGGTGTTCCCATCGCAAGAGAGGCACGCAGATAGCCCACATTGTCAGCACCATGGGCCCCAAAGGAAAAATTGTCATTACCTGTCACTCAGACACACCAAAGCCTCAAGACTACAAGTAAGCAAGCCGGGTAAGACCCCCCCAGGGGCCCAAGCACAATTTGGCCCCCCTCAGAGTAATCCACCCACAGGGTTGGGCTGCAGTGGGAGGTTTTTGGTTGAATGAGGGTGGTCTCATGCTGCCTGCGGTTCCCCCCTTCACACATGGAATGAGCTAGCGGCCTTGTGTGAGGAGCGGGGGTAAGGAGGGAAAGAGGCGACATTGAGTGAAGACACAGGGCTAATGCCCCCTCCAGAGGTCTAAGCTGTAGAAGAGAATAGGGCTGGTCGGTTGCTCAGGAGCCACTTTGAAGTTTTCCCAGAACCATGCCTGATTCTGGGACTCTCACCAAGCCATTCCAGGTGAGACATGGCTGAGAAGGAAAGGGAGGAACCACCTCGCCTGCTGGCCCACGTGTAATAGTCCAGGCTTCGATGATAGGAAGCAGCACTGACTGAGGGCCCAGTATTGCCATGCTCATCACTGCTATGCATACTACGGGGTGATGCCTGGATTGGATGACCAAGCCATTGGGTCAGTGAAACACGCCAACACTGACCACCACTTCCTCAACTCCCCGCAGGTGCAAGAAGAGCATAACTTGAACCTCTTCCTACTTAGAGCCCAAGGCACCCCAGAGTTCAGGGGCTGATGCTGACTAGAGGCACATACTGAGGAGTCCTGAGCCGAACACTGACCGGAGCTAAAGGTAACACATCGCTGATGGGAAACCAATCAGTGAAAAGACCAGCGGAGCCCCCTCCTCAAGAAAGCAGTGACCTCCATCCTCAGAGTTGGGCCCCAGAACTGAAGATGCCCCTTGGCAAGACCAACAGCAAACCCACCCACCAACTTCTGTGCTCGGAGGCTGCCTCCCAGCACCACACAATGGCCACATCAAGAGGAACACTGACCACTGGAACAGACATGACCCTTCCTTGCTCACAACTTGAATCTACAATGGAGTGCATACTACAGGAGGTCATGGCAGTAAGTCGCCACCTGGAAGGAATGGACTTTAAAATATCAGACTTGGAGGCTGAAACCAAATTCATATGCTTGGATATTACAGGCTTCCAGGACAGAGCGAGTGAGATGGAACAACAGCTCCCGGTCATAGAAGATTGTCTTAATACTGCACAGGAGAAGGACCAGGAACCTTGATCTTGATATCTAAACAAGATTATAGACCTAGAGGACAGAAGCCACAGATACAGCGTCCGTTTGTTTGGCTTCCCAGAAAGCGCTGAAGGCACAGATGTCAAGGGGTTTCTCAAGAGACTCCTCCCCACCCTCACTAGCCTGACCTTCACACCAGCACTAGAGCTCCAACAGGTGCACTGCGTGGGCCCCATGCCTCAGGATCAAGCAGGTGACCCCCCTCATTATAGCCTGCCTGCTTCCTCCGGCATGAACAGCAGCTGCAGCTCATAACCACAGCCTGCTCACACAGACCCACGGCACTTAATCTGCATAGCTACGGACTTCTCATGAGAGACAAACAACCACAGGAAGGCATTCATAGCTCTTTGGGCCCAGCTCCGACATATGGACAATAAATATGGTCTGTTTGAACAAGCCTAAATTTGGATCATGAAGGATGGCAGATCTAAAGACTTTCTAGATCGGGAAGCCCTGTGCCTATTCCTGGAGGTCTATCTGTTCAGGCAATGGACACTGCCCTACTGGGCTCACATTTAACTCCACTTCTTCCCAAAGCACAGTCCCCCACCACTGCTTCTGGTGGCTGATGACACAACAGAGTGAAAAGAGACAGAGTGTGACCCAGAGAGGGATGCATGATCCCAGGGTGATAGAGACTTGGTCCTTAAATCAATGGCTGCCCTAAAATAGGAGCAGAGCCGAGACAAGTCCCTTTTCACCACTGAAGTCCGTTCAATCTGAGGGTCAAGACAAGGGGAGAATGACAAATTCTGGAGTGCAGTGACCTGTTGATGTGAACGGATGAGCAACTTGTTGCATGCTTATTTATTTATCCATTGTAGTTAGAATGGCACTGATACTGGACGAAAGTTCTAGTGCTGCTGCACTGAATTTTGTTCCCTGCTCCATTGTATTGTGTGTTATTTACCTGCAAGCGAATGCACAATTGCATGCTGTGGCGTAGTTTAATGTGTTTTGATGCATGTTGACATATTAATATATTATGATTGTTGCACATCAAGAGGCCAGTTAGCCTATAACTGTTCACTTTACCACCAGAACAGTGTGGGTTCTAACTAAACCAGCACATCCAACTCGAAGCCGCGACTATACTCATTTCCTGGTATGTGCTCCAATCCCCGGCTACGGTTTGGGTGCTGGGGGCAGGCTTCAGCCCACGGCTTACTGACTTACCCCCACCTGTAACACGGTCCCTGGCCTCTGCCCCCCACTGACACTACCATCACCTCCACTATCCACTTACTGACATGCCCCTTCCTGTTGGCCCCTCTCCTTGCATGCTGGCACCGCAAACTTAGACATGTGGTCGATAGTCTACAGCCCCCAGGGCCTGATCTCGGCTTAGTGCTGGGTAACTAGTTATTCCCCTTAGCCTCCTCCCCTACTTCTTTTTGCCCCATGTTGACCCCATTCCCTCCTCATTTTCACACATAGAAACGCCTCCTGTGAAGTTTCAGAGGGGACCAAGCATCCTGGCCTCTGCTTACTCCCCCGCCTCCCCCACTCCATATCCACCTATCCCCCCACCACACCTTGCCACCCTTAGCAGACTAAAGACTTTGCTTCCCCGACTTCCCCTGCTGGGACCTCACTGGCCATGCCACGACACACCCAAGACATGCCCCACTGGCCACAACAGCACCTGCAGCATCCCCCCATATGTGCTATTCTTGTGGTACGTCAACGGACTAACGCACTACATAAAAAGCAAAAAGGTATTGTCCTATTTGTAGTCCAAACCGGCAGATATAGCCCTTCTGTAGGAGATGCACCTCTCCAGCCTGGAATCTGAAAATCTGTATCAGGAATGGGTGGGCAGAGTTGTCCATAGGTGCTGCCCCATGATGGCTGAGGCGAGGGACGGCCCCCCAGGAAATATGAGTTGAGGTGTTCCTCTGCAAGACTCTGCTCGTCACAATCATCATGTCATGGTTGGACCGGGAGGGCAGATATGCCTTTGTCAAATTAAAGATTAGGAAGCGGTCACTTTGAGTGGGATCAGTGTATGCCCCAACGGGCGTCAAGCGTACCTTTCTCCTCAAGCTCAATCGTTTCCTCACTGGGATTGTGGCCTTACAGTACATAATTGGGGAGACTGAAATCTAGCGTGGGACACAGTACTGGACAGGACCGGGCTGGACCACTGGACATGGGTAACATTGCAAACCGGGCCCTTCTGGTGGGATGTGTCCACTGACCATCGGCACGTGGATCACTGGTGGCTCTTCCATCCGAACGGCAGGAAATATACCTTCCTTTTGCCAGTACACAGCACCCAATCTAGGCTGTACTACTTTTTGATCTTCCATCAGGTGGTGGCCATCATCAGGGAATCTTTTATCTTGGAAACCGCGCTCTCGACCATGCTCCAGTGTTTCTCGCACTAGACCTGGGTCTGGCTACCTCGAGTCGCAAACACTGGTGCCTGAATATAACGTGCTACTGCACACTACTGGGTGAATCCCAACCACGCACACATGTCTCCACATACCTAGCAGACAATAAGGACTTGGTTTCATCCCATAGCAATCTAATGGGCAGCAGCAAAGGCGACCATCCACGGACAACTCATGAGAGACGCAGCCCTGGCAAATGCAAGTAGAGTGATATATCAGAGGGAACTGGAGGCAGAGATCACAAGCCTCACATGCCTCTACACTGCAAAGCCCTCACCCTCAGTGTGCTGCTGATTAGAGAAGTCCATATGGATCTCAATGTGCTATATACATCCAAAGTGGAATATGTGCTACAGAGACTGAAAGGCTGCAACTACGAACAGGGTGAAAAGGCGAGTCATCTCCTGGCTAACCAGTAACGTCAGCAGGAGTCAGTACTGGAAAATACCCATCATCCACTCTGCGGACAGGGAGATCTTCACCCACCCACAAGACATAGTCAATGAATTTGCATCCTTCTAGCAGATGCTGTATACCTCAGAGAAGACAGCTAGCGCTGGCTGCTTGGAGCCTTCATCGAGGGTGTGCACCTTCCCGGTCTTAATGAGGAGTGTCGGGCCATACTTAAGGGGGAAATCAGCAAGACCGAGAAAGCACAGGCCATAACCAGACTCCCCTACAATAAGGCTCCGGGCAAAGATGGCTTCCCTGTGGAGTTCTACAAATGGAGCAGGAGGGGAGGTGGTTGACTCGCTTCACGCCACCTTCCAAGAGGTGGAACAGACAGGCCCACCAGGGTCCATATCTAATAGAGAGGTAATAGCGGTCTTCCCCAAGCCACGGAGAGACCCCCTCCAGTGTGGCAGCCACAGTCCCATCTCCTTGCTCAACAGGGACATAAAAATCCTCACTGGCATATTTGTGGCCTGACTGAGTAAGGTGGCACCTTCCCTGATTCATCACACACAGGTGGGGTTTGTCCCTGTTCGCTCCTCCAGGAACCACCTATGCACACTAGCCCATGCCCTATTGAAGACCGAAGACCAAAGACTTACCGGAGGAAGCACTTGTTCACTCCCTTGATGCCAAGAAGGCATTCAGTCGGATTGAGTGGGGATACCTCTTTACAGCTCCGAAAAGATTTGGCTTCAGGGAGAACTTCATTGCCAAGGTCCACTGGCTGTACGACTGTCCCATTGCACAGGTCAACTGCGGTGAATTCCTGTCAGACTCTTTCCCAATCAGGAAGGACACACAACAGAGCTGCCTGCTCTGCTTTACCTGCTGGCCATGGAACACCTCGCGACCACCATCCGTCAATCACAACTCTTTACTGGCATGTCCATGCGGGACAGGGCATCAAGGGTATATCTATATGTGGGCGAGATACTCCTCATGGACCTCCAGTACTCACTCCTATCCCTGTTGGGTATCACAGACAGCTTTGCAGACCTGTCAGGGTACCAGGTAAACTGGGGCAAGAGTGAAGCGCTACCCCTAGTGAGTGTGACTACTGGGGCGGCGGTTCATGGCTATCCCTTAGATGGATGCCATCGCGTCTCAAATACCTAGGAATTCTGGTCAATAAGCCATATGGTGGCAGACAACTTGGACCCCTCATAGCTCGCATAAAGTTGGACTCTGAAAAGTGGTCCCACCTTGATCTATCTATGTGGGGGAGAGTGCAAGCAGTACAGATGGTCACACTTGCAAGATTTACCTATGACCTTGGCATGATACCTCTCTTGGCTCCACTGTCAATGCTGCTTTCTGTGGATGCAGGATTCATTCCTTTTTCTAGGGGTCCTCCAGCCTGGCCTTCCCTAAACTCTTGGTGAGCCTCTCATCTCAAGACCGGGTCTTGCCGTTAGTCAAACACTATGCACTGGCCATCCACCTATTTCAGCTGGCCTACATGTTCCCTGGGATACCAGATCCACCATGGTGGGTATCAGTTGAATGCTCGTTACTATGAAGCTAAAAGGGAGTGAGCCCTGTGTACAGGGGAGGTATGCCTCAGAGGCTTCAGGCAATCCCGTGATACAGACCATGATGAAATCCTGGAGTAGAGGGACCTGCCTGTTAGGATTGGACCCCTTTCTTCATGTGCATGGACCCCTATGGGGCACGTTCATGTAAGAATTGGAGGGGAGTCCCTAATTGGGAAAAGGTGCAAGAGGCAGGCATACGCAGCCTAGACCAGGTCATTTCTGACAGGACCCTCAAGTCCTTCGAATAGTTCTGAGAAGCGTATGGTCTTCCCTCTCAACAGTTGTGGCCGTATCTTCAACTACAACACTGTCTCCGATGCCCATTGAGCATCACCTATACTCTTCTATTTTTGGATGCGGGCAGCTCCCGATGGGTCATTTACGATCTATATGGTTTCATGAACCGTTACATTTTCTCCCTCCATCTCCTCAACAGCCTAAGACCCAAATGGCAAATTCAGCAGCGAACGGAGTGTGAGGAGAAATACTGGACAGAACTTCTGAAGGCACTCAACCAGGGGACAAGGGAGACCTACATAAAATGTTGCCTGGGCACTTTGAACACGACCATGACTGGAGGACAGGACACATACCAACCTGCTACCAAAGCAGTTGCACAGAGACTGAATAATGTGATACATGCCCTGTGCTGCTCTCTATCACCCACCCTTTCTCCCACCCCACTCCCCACCTTGCATTGCTGTGTGTATCATTTTTTTTTAATACCTTGGTTCTTAAAATAAAGAATTAGCAACAACAACAAAAATATAGAACAGCAAAGGTATTGGGGAAATGTGCCGATGCAGTTAGTATAATGTGCAGCTCGCTTTGTTTCAAAATATTAAAGACTCGAAGTGTCTCCATTGAGTTGCTCGTGAGCTACTGGTATCTCACCAAGTACCTGTAGGTTGCTTGCATGTTTGCAGCCCAGCCTACTAATTTAGGGGGCTGCAGTCCCCACCTTTGACGGTGAGGACTGCAGGTCCCAGGAGACTCAACGAGAAGGAAGAGGGATTGCGCTCCTTGACCCGCTTAAAGCATTAGTGAGAGACCCACAGCACGGGACATACCCAGGTGTGTGCCCGGGCCAAGCCTGGGCCCGTCTTCGTCCTCCATCGACCATAGGAGGCAGGGCCGGGCCACCCCTCTTTGTCCTTCCAATTTGTGCCATCTTGATCTATTCCTTCATTTTACATGGGCATAACGAAAATTGTGAGTAGTCCTGCCACGGGAATCACAGCTACCACCATTAATTACTTTGGAGCTTGCAGGTGGGGTGCTTTCTAAAGAAAATGCTTTGACAGAAAGGAGACTTTCTTTGGAAGGGGAGGTTTGCCTGTCTGCATACAATTTGATAGAGCCTTGGGGGCCCATGTTTCTACTTCTACTGGTATTGCTTGTTCGTCTGTACATCTGAAGGGTTTAGATAGTGCTTGCATAAGCCTCCTGTTAAAAAGAATAAAGGAGGCATTGTGCAAAGGAAGAATTTAACGGGACCTAAGGCCGGCAATGAAAAACGTAACACTGGGGCTGTTGAAACTGACTCTAACCATTCTGACAAAATATGTATCAGGTTTGAGACTATATTAAAAATCCACCTTAGCCAATGCAAGACCACCTTGACAGTATAGAATCAAGGGGCATATTACCAACAACTAGCGATAATTATCGCTATGTTGGCTTAGCGGCAATATTTTTATCGCCGAGCTGCGGCGATTGTTATAGCTTAGGAACCTTGCTATTATCAAGGTTTATCTCCTAAGCGATAAAAATCGGCCGAAATGCATGAATATCACTGAAAAGTCAGCGATATTCATGCATTACCGAGCTAATGCTCTTAGCCATGTTATCCTCCTACCATTGGATAATATGGCTAAGAACTGCTCAGGGGCAGGTGTTAGCTTTTGGAGATAATCGCGCTTAGCGCCAATATCTCCAAAAGTTGGTAATAGGAGATAGCGATGTTAGCGACTGTTTCCAGTCGCTAACATCTTGGCACGCCCACTTTGCATGTCATTAGTGATAAATATCACTGACATGCAAAGCGGGGCCCAAGATGGTCGCTATCTCCTACTAGCTGTCGCTAACTGGTGTTAGTGACAGCTAGGTAAGAGGGAGATCATTTTATCTCCGCTTTCTTGGCTTTTAAAGCCAAACAAGCGGAGATAAACCCCCTTGATAATATGCCCCCAAGTTCGGATAAACTGTCTCAGCCCAAAGGCATTAGCACCTCTGTTATAGTATCTTCAGCTACTCATTCAGTTCCAGCTACCCCTTAAGTTGTCAGTAATGTGAGTAATGTTACTAATAATGCATCTTTTAATGGGCTTGCTGGTCCCCAAGTAAGGGACAAATGTAATTTTACTTTTTTGGCTCCGATTGGTCAGCTATTGCCTCCCCACCTCCCCCCAAAGGTAGCCATATTTAAGCAACCGGCTTCTATCATGCATGTGGAGCTTATTATTATTCCTGCTCAGACTGATCAATTGGATATGCGTTCCATGCGATCTGAAGACAGGGAGTTTGTACTGAAATTGCCCCCCACCGTTTGTATTTAAGTTTAAATACTGGCTAACGTCCCCAAACTCAAATTGTTACAGCAGATCCATAAGGTTTTACATTGGCTAAATCAGCATATGGGATTGAATCCCTCTTTATCAGCCTACAACTAATGGTCAGAAGGGTTGATTGGATTGGCCCATTGCCCAAAATATTATCTGGCGACTGTATAGTTGTGAAATTCAGAGATCCCAATATTGTTTCCTGCCTTTTTGCACAGCCCTATTTCTCTTTCTTTGGGCTTTCTCAGATACTTTCTCTTCCATTGGGCTATTTCTACAAACCACCCCCTTTATACTGCCTTATGCTTCTGGCACAGTTGTTGCCCCTTTCTGGAGACCCATGTTGGTGCATCATAGCCCCAGTTTCTCCGGGATGCCTCTTACTAATAGATTTGTGCCCTTGGAGGGTATGTGGGGGTGCGATTGACTCACAGTTGCACCTGGTTCCAAATCTATGTATACCTGGGCAGGTCAGCACATGAGGGCATTAAACATTGTAGTTAGTAATGAGGTCTTTCGTACAGTGTTCAGTGCGGATGTTGTGCAAAATTGTTCCTCAGGTAACATACGTCCTGACAGAATTCAGGTGGCCTTAGTGGCTCATAGACCTGATCCTACTATTAAGTCTATGGGATATTTAACCAAATTCAGTTTCATGACCTGAAACATTGCAAGGGGGATTTATAGCAAATTGGTCCTGAAAGATTGATTGTCCTTGGTTGAACAGTTTGACTATATAATTTTGTAAGAAACCTGGGCTATAACTCCATTGGATCAAAATGATTAATTGTACAATTCTATCCCTGGTACCCTCTCTCCATTAGGACGACTAAAGAGAGGTTTTTCAATAAGGGTAAAACGTGGAGTTCCCTACAGACCTTAGCTGTTCCGAGGTCCAAGTGATAGAGTTGATTGGTCCTCACCGTTTTACGTTATTTTTAAGTACTTTTTATAATAATGATTTTTCTAGTTCTGTTAACAGGACTTTTTAGTTTTTATTTTGGATTGTTGTCAAACATGTCTAATTTCTATTCTGCTCATCTAAATGTAATACTTTGATTTGTGGTAATTTTAATGCTAGACCTACTTTTCTAACATCTAGCACTAGCTCCTTGCTTCATCATATTATGTTTTCTGTGACCTGGTCCTCTTATACCACAAGTGTTGAGTTAGATCATTATCTCTTGGCTCGCGACCTTGAAAGCATACATGAATCTGGTTATGAGAAAGTACCCAGGGACCCCACATTTCAGTTATTGTTTTTCTTTATAACTTGTTATTTAACACAGTACTTTCATGAATGTGATATACTGCGTTTAGACTAAAGTGATCATAATCCACTGTCGGCTAAACTGTTTCTCCCAATGGATATCATTAGAGGCCCAGAAAATGCAGTCAAACAGCCAATGCTAAAGCATAATGATCTTTACAATTTTTGGATGGTTTAATTAAATCTAATCTGGATATTGTTTTTGGTTTTCTTGACTGAGATTCATGTGGGGAAAATGTATGCAACCATTTTAGAGTACCATTTAACATAATAAATAACCGGTTTCTTAAGTCAACCGTCAGATCTGACTGTTTAAATACTTGTTGATTTGACAGATCCTATTCCCATGCGAATAGAGACCTGAGACTAGTTCTTTCAGCTATTCCCAGAAATCACATCACAATCATCTTGGCTCAGGCACACTACAAAGAGCCCTTGGGGATTAGGAAGCATGAACTCCAAAGGGTTAATTGGGACCATTTGTCCAGTGCAGCTTCGCTCAAGAATCCGTGTGATTCTGGGGAGTGGTCAGTGAATTCCAATGCAAAATTCAACGCTTCCTTTCATGAGCAGCCATATTACAGGTGACCAGTGGTAACTCACTTTGATCATATTTACTGCTGAACTTCTGTTGTAAATGATCCTGATGATTCATCATTTTCAGGTTATTTCTGATAGGCTCCAATTCACTGTAGATTGCTGCTCTTAATAGTAGTTCCTTCCCTAAAGCCCCTGGGCCGGATGGAGTCCCTATTGATGTTTTCAAGTGTAGAACTTATCTCTGGGTACCTCTGCTAACCAAATATTTTGTTAATTTAGACTTAAAGTCTCTTCCTCCTTCATGGTCCAGTTCCATTATAGTTCCCATTTTTAAAAAAGGCAGCCACACAGATCCTAAGTGCTATAGATCCATATCCCAAAATGACCTCAGCATTAAAATAATCGGTAGAGTCATTTTCAACAGGTTAAGTTACTGGTGCAATAATAGCAGTGTTTTATCTACCTGTCAATATGGGTTCAGGCAAAGTCTAGGAACAATGGGGCAGTGCTTAAACCTTTAACTTATTGCTAGGGAAATATACTGTATCCAAAGAATTGCCCCTATACCTAGCCTTTATGGATTTTTCCTCTGCCTATGATTAGATTAATCATAATAAGCTGTGAGCTGTTATTATGGAGATGGGGATAGACACTATGCTTGTTCACTTTTTGGCCTACCTCCACCAAGATTTGACTACTAGAGTAAGGTTTGGTCCAAGTGGTGTATTATCTGACCCTATTAATCTATATTGTGGACTCAGGCAAGGTTGTGTTTTAGCATCACTTTTATTCTTTTTACATAGTAATAAACGCAATGCCTGTTTAAGCACGGTTTCACAAGATGGGCGAGATGTACGACCAATCCAAATTGAAACTCGCAATTTGCGCTCAATTGCGAGTCGCAAATTGTGAGTCGCAATTCGGAATGTACAACAGTGTCAGAGACACTGATTGCGATTCCCAATGGCATCGCAAAATGTGAGGCTCATGAATAATATTGAGCCACTCGCAATTTGTAACCCAATTGGAAATGGCGGGCCCTCCCAGGGAGGGTGGCCTGCTGGGCTCAGCAGACCTCCATGTCTGGGACTGCTTGTCAATAATGCAGTTTTTTTAAAATGCAGCCCGTTTTCCTTAAAAGAAAATGGGATGTATTTTAAAAAAATAAAAACGTTTTTGTGTCATTTTTTTAAGGGCAGGTAGTGGTCCCTGAGACCACTGCCAGCCCTTAAAAAATATTTCTAGAGCCAGTCACAAAACCCCTTCCCATTTGCGACTCTATTACCACCCTCTTGAAGAGGGCGGTAAATTGCAAGTGTTTTGCGAGCGCAATTGTGGTTGCAAAACATTCATACATGGCTAGAGAGTAGCAATTAGGAAGGGAACGCCCCTTCCTAATAGCGAGTCTCAATTTTTTGTGAATCGCTAAATAGTGTTTGTATATGTCCATGTAGGTTTTTGTGTGCGCAAATGGGTCTCAAACCAGTTTGCAAATGCAAAAACTGGTCGTACATCCAGCCCGATATTCCCTATATTAATTCTGTCTCTATACCCATACTGTTGTACAATGATGATGCTGTGCTTATAGCGCGGACTCCAATTGCCTTGAGGTGCCTGGTACAAGACTTTTCTGAGTTTGTGCTTTAATTAGATTTGTCTACCAACTATAATAAATCGCATACTATGGCATGTGGTTCCAAGCATTATTTGTTTCGTACCCTTCGTGTCAATGAGAATTGACTACAGAGTGTCTCAAAATTCCCTTACACTGGTGTAGTTTTTGACGCTAACAGTTTATGGGCAGAGAGCATTAGACATAAGGACACTAAATACAAAGTAGATATATGCTGTCTATTTAACATTTGCAGATCAAAGGGGGAAGGCTGATAGTCTTACATATAGCAATATACACTAAGCAATGTGTACCTGTTGATAGCTATGGATGTGGAATTTTGGGTTATGGAGAATGTTGTATAATGCAAGTCGAGGAGAATCGCTTTTGCAGGCATCTCCTTTCTTTTCCTCCATCAACCCCCCCCTTTACGACTGTTGGGATGAGATGGCTCTGTCGTATCTTGAGGGTTAAATTAAGGCAGGCCCTCTTTTGTATGGAATCATTCCAAGGCCTCTTTCACTCATAACATAATCAATGACTGTACTACAGAAAAAGGGGGAGGTTGGTTATCAATTGCGCAGAGTTGTGATGTAATTAGTTCAATGTAGCTGGTTGCTCTAAGGATAAGGTAATGGCCACCCACCAGATACCAGAAATATAGACCAAATTTACACCATTGTACACAAAAAAGGGAATATATCCTGAGCATGTTCCACAGTGGTCAAATACAGTTCTTAATGATGTCAACACCGATAATCTTCTTTCTCTTCTTTATTTCTTTTTATTTCTTCAAAAACAGCCCTAGCCGCCAACACGTGTTTCGTCTATGTGGTGTACGCCACAACCTTCCTCAGGGCCAATATCTCGCAGCGTTCCAAAGTAAATGGCAATATTCAAAATTTACAGAGTATTTATTTATCGTATTTCCAAGTACTATAAGTGTCCTGATCCACGAGACAGTGTGAAGTCTATCAAACGTCTCTTATGTATCTAGTATAAATCTGATAACAGAGGTAAAAAAGCAGGGTGCTCCAAGTATATTCCTGTAGGACTGCGTCTAGCAGGAGTATACTTGGAGCACGCTGCTGTGGAAGATGCTCAGGATATATTGCCATTTTTTTATAATCAATGATTGTGTTCGGTGGTTCTGGAGTTTGGATATCCCCTGGCTTGATTACATCAAAACAAAATGTTACTATTTTGGTTAAATCAGGATCTGATGTAGAACTCGGCGGACAGTCTACTCTGTCACAGCGGTGATGATATCCCGTCTGCTGAAACATAAATTCCATTGGATGTAACGGGATTTATATTTCGGCGCACAAGATATCTATCACTGTTGTGACTGAGTAACTCATTCAAGTTGTAAATCAGGCCCAATGCCTTATTTGAATATCCTTCATCCATATGTAAGAGCTGAGAAGATTTCTGGGCAGCTTTTATGGGAAGATGCTGCACTGAAAGGGACAGGTTAGAACTAAGTAAACTGCTTGTCTGGAATTATACCCTTCTCATAACTGAATCTGTTCCAGAACCTTATTCAATGTATGTGACCAATAACTGGGAAAGATGACAACAGTTACAATTTAGGGCTGGTACTATATGTTTGATGTTGTGTTTTCCTAGAGGCTGTCATGGGAATATTGCAGAGAAGTGTGCTAGTGATAACGTATCTTCCCAATCTTTGTTGCACTTTGTGATATTTTTCAAGCTGTTTAAATCTTTTAGAGTTTGTTATCTATTATCTCTTTTTAAACTCACAATTTTAAACAGTGAAGAGTTGCCCTTAGATTTTTACAGCTGTTACCCAACACTTATGTATGTTTTAGAGTGGGTAGTTTTCTTAAGGCAGCTGTGTCATCTCGAAAAACGTCTTGATTTTTAAACGATGATATTTTTGTATCGCATGTGTGATTTTATATACAGTATGCTTATCTTTTATGACGGTGTATGACATTCGAATAAAGAGAGAATTGAATTATGGAGACTTTTGCTTGGTTAAATTAGTGTATGGATACCAACATTTAAAAGTGTGTATTCAAAAATTAAAATGTGCATATTTTCAGAACTCCTATGCTGAGTTTGAAGAAAATCTTTTGAATTTCCAAAACATATTTAAAACCGATATGTGACTGATACATCATGTGACACTGTAGGGACTTATAACTCATATTATTTCCTTGATAGCAGGGTAAATCCAGCTATGGCTGCTGTGCAATATGGATGTAGAGGCATTCCAAATGTATGAAGTATTTTAAAATTGCTGGTGGCAACCCTGCCTAATGCATTGAGGTGACCCACTGCTAACAGTCTTGCATGGGGGAACCACTAATGTGACCTTTTCTGTGGTGGTCACTCTTACAATGCTAATAATATTACCAGCTCCAGCGCTTAATTTTAGCCAGTGATTGCCTGTGGGGGTCACCAACAACTTTTTTGCCTCTTCAGATATTTCCCGAAAGCAAGAGAGAGAAAAACGCAAAGAGGAAAGAAGGGGGAAGATAAAGGCAGAAAAATACATCACAAATCGAGTAGGCAGGAACCTACAACAGTGAGATTAAGGGACAGGGAATGTCTGGCAGTGGATTAAAGGGGCCTGGGAAGGATTGAAGTCCACTCAGCCTTGGAACTCGGTACGCTGACATTCAATAGTGGTGGCTGTGGGTTTCTGAGCAGAGCTTTGAACACCTGCACTCTTCTTTTTTAATTAAGCACTGAGTAGATTAGGGTGGTTTTCATTGCTCATAAGTAGCTCTTATTGCAGAAAAGGTTGGACACTAGAGTGTCAGTTCCCTTGTGGAGTGGCACAGCATTAGGAGCAGCTATCAGTCGGGACCCAGACACACTGAATGGCTCATACTGCAGGAATTGTCTGATGCCATGGCTGAATGCAATGATATGTTATGCTAAGTGTATTTATAAAGCGCACTGTCAACCACGAGAGTATCCTAGTGCTAGGCAGGTGTGTGTGCCTTTCTCTACCTATGGTAAGTTAATTCATTGAGAAGCAAGGCTCCAGCTGTTTGCAAAAATCAAGAAGTGAGAAGAAGGCTCTGATGTGGAGTGTGAGGTCATTCCTTTCTTTAGGAGCGCTGTAAGAGAACAGCCCCCTTTTGGAGTGGAGGTGTCTGCATCGTTGGTGGAAGGAGGTGCAAGTGGTAGTTGGGGCCTAAGTTTTGTAGTGCCATGAATATGAGGAGTTTGAAATGACTGTGTATGTCTGTCGGGAGCAAACGGAGCTCTCTGGGGTGTGGTATGATGTGCTTTCTGTGTGGGAAGTTGAGGATGTTTCTGGTTGCTGAGCTCTCGATGGTTTGTAGACATCTAGTGATTTGCTTGGTGATCTCGCAATGGAGGGTGTTCCTGTAGTCCAACTTGCTGATGGCTAGTGGATGAGTGAGGTTTTTTTCTGTGTTGCTTGTGTACACAAATAATTATCGCAGATCACACTTCTTTTATTTTCTCATCACCATAAAAACGCCTTCAAGCTTAGTAATATTAGATTTTCATCACATCTGTAGATTTCCAAGAAACCTTCACAAAAATCATCTGTGGGTTTCCCCTTCACCGTTTATTTTAGAAATATTCCTACATTAATCCACACCACTCCACACTTGCAACTCCAACGTCATTATCCAATTTACACATTACCCATGATAAGGTATGATCCCTCACTTTATAAGCATCTAGCGTCTCCTGCTGGATGCCACATTAGACTAAAGAGTTCTGAAAAGATTGTTCGCTTAATGGACTAGCTTTCAGAAAGCGGCAGAAGTCACAAAACGTGTTGGATGTACAACCACTGGAGAGTTGTACAATGATTAATTACTCTGATTTGATTAAACTATTATTATTCCGTTTTTTTATATTGTATTTTCATTTTTCTCACCATGAGATGAATCCTAATTCTTTGGTGGATTGTTAGACCCAGTGGTTTTGGGTTGGCTGCAATGAATCGAAGCCAGTAAAAATGCACAGTTCGAAATAGGATGACCATGATACACGTGTCCGATAACCTGTGCTCACCCTTGGGAGGCTTGGCACTGAGCAGTCATCCTTATCCTCAGGGCTCAAAGGGAAAGTATTGGCACAAGACCACCCTCGCAACACACTGCGTATGCCACAAAAAGACTCTACACCATATCTACAAAACACATATTTTTGTATTACACACATTCTGAAATCAATATGAGATACACATTGTATATGCACTTTACAATTATATGCAATTGTATAACTTCCTCATTGAAATCAAAATTAGACACATATTGTATATACACTTTACAGTTATATGCAACTGTTGAACTTTCCCATTTAAATCGAAATGAGACATGCATTGTATATACACTTTACAGTTATATGCAATTGTTGAACTTTCCCATTAGCAGAAAGGTCAAACAGTCACAAGTCTTTGACTACACTACGTGACCAGCCACTCAGTCACTCAACTACACCAGGCAATGATACACATTGCCCTTGCTAGAGCTCCATTGACTAGACAGTCAGATCCATCTAACACAGAGAGAAAGAGTTACTTAGTTTAGTCCATTCAGATTAGACCTCCAGGCGCCAGGCAGCCATTGCACAAGTGGAGGACCGCTATTTCCCAGTAAAAAAAAGGTTGGGATTAAGTTGTAGGTGCCCATTAGGCACACAAAACGCCTCAGGCCTCTTCACGGTGTTCGCCACAACAAAGTGCCTTGAGTCGTGTCCAGGGAGATGGAGTCAGCGAATTTAGACAGAGGCTACAATGTCAGACACTGTCGTCCTCTTGATCTGGAAGCCGAAGACAGGCCTAGCTCCCGGCTCAGGTATCCCCAACAGCCCTCGGACACCACATGCTCCGGAGTGCAAGCTAGCACAGGTCTCCTTGGTTGTAAGCCAGATCCCTAAGACTCTGCAAACTTCCCATGTGCTCCTCAAACTCCTCACATCCCGGCATCTCAGGTTTCTGCTGATCTTTTTGAGCACACTCCTCTGCACACTGTGATGATGGTGTACGTCAGGACAGTCCTGTTCCCAACCAACAATTACTTCCACCAGTTTCCACTGCATCCAGTGCAATCCTTACAATTTCATGGAAACAGTTAGATCCTTTGTGTCCCTGGGATCTCATGGACAGGAGGCCTGCTCACTGGCCCTTGGAGAGTGCTGAAAGACCCAGGCCATAACAGTTGGTACTTAGCTGCAGGCCAGCATCATCCAGGCCAAATCCACCAAGTGATAGTCCCCTTCCTGGAGCACGACAAGCTCCAGGCCACCATAAGCCTGCAGATAGTCCAGTTGCAGTCCCTTCTGCGCTAATGATTCCTCATGTTTATGTTCCAGCATTGAAACCAGTGTAGTATGATTCCAAATCCAAAAGCATCTCTACTTGAAGTAGTGTGGCTCACTGGTTAGAGGCGGCAGACCCGAGAGCAGAGGACGGCCCGGGACCAGGGTTCGATTCCCGGCGCGGCAGGTTTCTGGACCAGGGTCAGCGGACTCGATAATTCTCTCGCCTCGGTGCCCACTCTGATCAGCGATCACACTCGGCAACTCTGGGCATTAGCTTGCCTTATCTTCACTAACGGCCCCACCAGACCGCCGGGGATGCCTGGTCTCACCCTGGAGATACCCATTAAGGGACCATCTCTCAGGGAAGCCAGGAAGGGTTTCGCAGCGGTCGAAGCGCCTTGGGACCCTACGGGTAAGTAGTGCGCTATATAAATGCCAATACATACATACATACATACATACTTTCGGAGGCCAGAGCCCCAGTAGTTATACTCACATTGGTCATTGAAGATTTCATTAGTTCAAAAGGTCACCTTTGAAATGCACAGACCCTCTCTAAATTGTGTCCTGCCTGCCATCCTACCCTGGGAGCTTTGATCACTAACTTTTTTGGGGCCAAGACCCTGCCCTTGGAATGAATGTGCTAATTCCGCTCCATCGTAACCATCCCAAAAAGGCCCCTCAGAGTCAGAACCCATAGTTTATAGCTTTCTATCAGGAATGCACAGATGCAACTGTCCCCTAGTCCCCAGTTATGAATTGGAGACTGGCGGACAGGCACACAGAGCCATGAGAATCGAAGTGTCCCCTTTCCCAAAATGAAATTTCCATCACTGTAATGTTGACTCCACTGATACTGCAGGAGAGGATTTGCCATTACAAACTCATAGAAACCAAACACTATACTGCTACTATTCTGCCCACAGGAATTACTGCTCGATAGCCTTTCCCCACATCCCCCCTTGCTAATCTAATGCAAGAAGCCTGTCCCGCCATACGTAGACACCACCCAGTGCCATTCATGAACCTTGCAGGTATACATATGCGCACATGTCCAACCTCGTCCCAAAATGGCACACTGTCACCAGGGAGAACTCTGGAATAGCAAGGGACATGCAGAGCCTTGGCCTGTACGTAGCTTTTTAAATGGCAAGACAATTAACAGTAACCCGTGCGTACAGGCCCCACCTGGGTAAACCTGTGGCACCTCCCTGGAGGATGCAACCCATGCTGCAGGGCCATGGAGGAGCACTCGAGGGACATGCCCCAGATATATGTCCTACCCCTTGACAAGGGACTTACAGCTAACTGAAGTCAGCCAATCATGCAAATATCAATCACCAGTATGAATATGACGAGCACAGCACTTTGGCACTGAATGGCAGTGCCAAACGCGATCAGAGTCCTAAGGATAGAATCTGGATCAGAGGAAAACTGTAAAGAAGAAAAGCAAAAGGTCGAGGGAAAGCACCCTAGAAAGGGTAATTTCCAGCATTGATATATTGTGAGGATATATTTTGTGACCGAAATGTACTTTTTGAAACAAATGCACTTTTTTATATTGGACTCAAAAGTAAATGTACCTTGAGAAGCTTTTTTGAGGAGCCTCCTACGCTTATCTTTGCTCATTCAAAATTTAGCATGTAGGAATATCACCATGGATCCATTCTTCCAGAGAGAGCAGTTGGGTGTCTTCTCCATATGACGTGTAGACAGAAAGCATCAGCCAGGATAGCTCATCCTCCAATGTGTTAAGTTTCTAGAACTGACTCCTTAGCCCCTCTCATGAGAGCCAATTTAGTTAATCCCACCAATGCTTGTACTAGTGTTGTCACCATAACTTAACTCAGCTCTGCACGAAAGATCTGCACTTCGAGTAGCTGTCTTCTGGTGGATAGTGTACTAAAGCGACTTAGCTGAGGTCTCTAGTTCAGATTGTCACTGTCTCAAGGACATGGCTGTATTGGTTGCCAATCTTACTAACTGACCATTGTGCAGATATCCACCATTTTTAAGTTCACTGTGCTTCGAAGTAGCATAACAGAAGAAATCAATAGACGGTCATGTGGGATTGATGTGATGACCTGAGGTAACTAGTCCGTGGGTGCCAGCCGTACAGGGGCAGATACACACTCACTGCCTAAGGACTGGGTACAGACCACCCTTCACACCAGGGAAGAAAAGGTGGCACCATACATTGACCCTACCCTGTATATCAACACGATTTCGTGCCTAGCCTGACAGGAAAGGAAAACAGACCTCGAGAAGAGAGCTGAGGGGAAGGCACCGGGTCTATGCACAAGAACATAAGACAAGTGTATTTGAAAACCAGTAAAAAGGGTGCCCCATGGGCCTGGGGTATGGCACTTCCTCCCATCTTCAGAGCAGTAGCTTTTTGCAAAGTTCTCTTTGTCCCACACCCAAAGCAGTTGTTCACAGGAGGAAGGCAGTTGTGGGTATTTGTTGTTGCTGTAGCTACGCGTTGTGTCTTTATTCACCTTTTTTTAATCTTAAAGACGCAAAAGTTGCTCATCAATTTCCCACATCAGAGACGAATGGACGTTTGAGGTGTTCACATCCCTAAGGCGTGAGCTGACAGAGGCCCTTCTTTTTATTGTTAGGAACACAAAATAAGCATTTAGGGTTCATATTATCAAGACTCTATAGAATTCCAATAGAAACCCAGGTTATACATCTAACCAGGGCTTCTATGGGAATTCACAAGGGCATATTATCAAGCCCCTTATCGCCGCTTTAGCGGCAGTTTTCTGCTGCTAAACCAGCAATAATTTTTAACGCCAGTCTTGATAACATGCCCCAAGGTCTTTATTGCCTCACCTTACCTCCCCATTAATTGTCTCTGGCCTCCACTGCCCTCGTAAGAACTCTGGTTTATTGTTATTATCGAAGACAGAGGTGGAGACTAGATAGGTCTCCAGGGCGGGAGGTGGAGGAACTAGGGGTCTGTTGTACTTAGATTCCTATAAATAAATCGTAAATGGTATCAAATAATGATTTTTAATTTGTGATTTCTTCTTAGGAATATTTTTTAATGGATTTGGCAGAAGTGGTGCAATTTGTACAGTGACTTCTACAAAATCCATTGGTAGTTTGTGAACTGCACCAACCTATGTCAGTCAATCAATCAAAATAAGCTTTACTCGATTTAAAAGATTAAATCATAAAAGCACATTAGCATACAATATACACACAGTCGTAAAATGCTAAAAAACATATTATAGCACGTGTTATATAAACTATCCTATCAATTAAGAATAATTAAAAATTCGGCGATACAGAGTTTTAAAATGGCAGGTCCGTAATTCACATTGTTTTCCTGCATCCAATCACAGCTTTCAAATATATAGCTACTGGGCTATTAAACAGGTCATATTCTAAAAGTTGTACAATAAGAAAGGCTGGGCGGCATTGTCTCAGGCCTAGGGCCCTTAATATCAGGACAGTCCATCCTTTCCTTAATACAGAATAAAATGTACAGAATAATAAAATATGTATTGTGGATTGAATAGATAGATCATCACAAGGGTACAGGCATAGAGTTCTTGAATAATCGTTCGTTAGTGGGAAGGTTATTAATCTATGAAACTTTCCTAGACTGAAGCGATTCAGTAACATTCTCTCGTACCCCCCTTCAACTGTAACAAGGTTTGGTTGCACACCCAAATGCAATAATAACTTTTGATTTTCCATCACTGTGGGCTTTAATATTTTAGAAGATAGTCTAATTTTCTCCATGAGCTCTGGACAATAAGTTTATAAAGTTTTTCTTGAAACTGAGATAATGCTTCCTGGGTCATCAAAATATTCGGGGTGATCGAGGTCTGACATTAAGGGGCCTATTAGAAGTGTGGCTCACTGGTTAGAGGCGGCAGACCTGTAAGCAGAGAACGACCCGGGACCAGGGTTCTATTCCCGATGCGGCAGGGTGGTGGACCAGGGGTCAACGGACTCGATAATTCTCGCCTCAGTGCCTACTCTAGCCAGGGAACACACTCGGTAACTCTGGGCATTAAGCTTGCCTCATCTCTACAACGGCCCCCCACAGACGCCTGGGATGCCTGGTTTCACCCTGGAGATACCCAGAAAGGGACCATCTCTCCGGGAAAACCAGGACGGGTTCCCCAGCGGTCTACAGCGCCAGGGCACTCGGGTAGAGTAACAGTGCGCTTTACAAGAATCCCACATTTTAGGATGGCGGACGGACCTGCGTCCGTCCACCACCCCAGAGGAGGAGGGACCGTCCGCAGGGGCTGCGGTGGTCCCTCCGTGCTAATTAGGATGTGACCGCCACCCTGGCGGTCACATCCTGTATTTTTAACATTGCGGCGGGTGCTGCTTGAAGCAGCACACGCCGCAATGTTAAAAAAAACATGTTTACCTTTGCGTGCACGAAGCTGCAGGCACCGCGTGGTGCCTGCCGCTTCATGCATGCAAAGGCAGAGGGGGTACCATAGGTACCCCCATGTGCACCCCCCACCCCCTTCACCCCTGGGGGCCCGCAACGGGCCCCCAAAGAAAAGTCTGTATGCCTTTCCACGGCGGAAATGCCGCCGTGGAATGACATAGGACCGCTGACATCCTAATATGGCTGGCGGTGTCTGATAGACACCGACAGCCATGTCAGAGCTTTTCTGCCGCGGTCGGAAGGCGACCGCGGTGGAAAAGCGGTGGACGGAAAAAAGATCCCCCAGCCATCCTAATCTGGCGGGGGGTCTTTTTTCAGTCCGCAGCGGTTGATCCGCATCCTCCGGGCTGGTGGTGGCTTCCGCCAGCCCGGAGGGTGCGGATTAACCGCAATCATAATCGGCCCCTAAGTTCTTTACGTATTTTCTCCAATAAATATGGAGCACCTTTTGTAACTTGAAATAATCTTTTAACACGTCCCATTTAAAACTAGTAAAAGTTGTAGACCATATCTTGTGCCATAACATAGATCTTCAATAATTCCCTTACCGGCCTTCTTTCAAGTATCCTAGCAAAATTTGCTAGTGCTGTAGTGGCTTTTGAGAACAGAAATGTTCTTGCCGATTTGGCTTGTGATCAAGACCCCTTATGATCGAAAAGGATTCCCAAGTACGAAAATCTATTTGTGAACTTGACCTTCTTGTTGTTAATAAAAATATCTTTGTATTTCGTACTATTGGAACCACATTTCATTATACATTTTTGGTTGAATTTACTTAAAGGCCCAGTTTTTACATGTAAGTGACGAAGCTGAAGGCAACTCTTTGTAGCCCAAGTGATGTACATGACATTAAAACAGCGTAGTCCGCATACAGTAAAGCTGGGATTGGACGCTTGTCAATTTACTGCAAATCCTTACACTCACTTATTAAGACTGACCCTAAGCTATTAACATACAGAGTGATAAGGAAGGGGGGCAAGCACGCACCCTTGCCTCACCCCCTTACTAACTAAAAATTTAGCAGGGCACTCTCCTGAACTTCCACATCGGACCCTGGATGGGCATCATGATACAGCTGCCTCAGAAAATAATAAGTTGCGTTTCCACGTCCAAATCCTTTAGTATGCTCCAAAGTTTGTCATGGCTGACACAGTCAAACACGCAGCTAAGATCTACGAAAGCCAAGTAAAGCTTCCCCCCTTTGGACCACGTGTATTTACTCAGGATAATATTCAAATTTAACTCCTGCTCAATAGAACCATGGCCCTGACGGAAGCAGTATTTAAGTTCAGTGATCACCCCAGTATCCTCGGCCCAGTTCTGCAGTCTGTTCAAAAAGATACGGCCGACAACTTTCATAAAGGATTCTAATAGAGATATTGGCCTATAACATGCAGGGTTATTACGGTCTCACTTCTAAAAATTTGCACTAAAACCGATTTGGACCTAGATGGAATAAAACCCTGAATACAGGAAGCTTTCAAAACCAGTGTTAATAGTGGACCTCAGAGTGATAGATTTGATTTATATAAGTCCACCGGCACTCCATCTGGACCTGGGGCTTTACCGCCCGCACTTGCCTTTAACATCAGGACGACTTCATCTAATGTGAAGTTAATCTCAATGGGATAGAATTTCGGCGGTTCTGACTCTGGGGCTGGTCTGAACCTTACCGGGGATGATGCCTGTGCGTTGTCATTAAACATTTTTTAAAAAGGGTCCACCCATTGGTCCTCACCTATATTGATCTCTATTGATGGTAATTCTCTTGGGGCTAAAAATGGTGTGTTTACTGCCTTCCAGAAACTTTTGCTGTCTCTTAGAATAGAGGCTTCATGGAGGGCCCACCATGCTTTTTCTCTTAAAGCGTCTTTTTGTTCTATAAGGGCGCTTCTATACGCCTTCCTGGCCTTCTTAATTTCACCTTGAGTTCTGGCAGGCTTATGTAATACCCATTTCAGCTCTGAGTGTGCTTTATAACATTTCCTGTTGAACCATCCCTTTCACTTGGTGTGATATTTTTTGTTGTCCCCGTGTAAGATCCTTTTGACTTCAGAAGATATTGTCGTAATGGATTTCAGGATATCTGCGTGTGCAACTGTCTGGTCAAGACAGACTGCAATATCTGGTCTACAGTTATTAAAAAGCGTCTTTGTAAATTCTGTTGGATTAAATTTCGTCCAGCACAGTGAGTATCAATTTATTTTATTTAGGACGATGTTTTGGGCAAGATGTTTGGAAGAGCCTTTTATGTTATACATTACAAGGGAAGTCAAGGGTGATGCTAATGGGGAAATGATCACTCAAAGTGACAGGGTGGACCACAAAATTATGCAGTCTACTAGAATGTCTATTCGAAATCAAGATGTAATCGATCATTGAGCACATCCCTCGCCCATTAAAAGGGACATTGGGCGAACATAGGGGCATATTTTACCCAGGGCCATTGGGACTTTTTCCCGCTACAGTGGCGATAATTTCATTGCCCAATTACCAAGCTGTCGCTAACACCAGTTAGCGACAGCTAGTAGGAGATAGCGATCATCTTGGGGCCCGATTTGCATGTCAGCGATAATCATCGCTAATGACATGCAAAGTGGGCGTGCCAAGATGTTAGCGACTGGAAACAGTCGCTAATATCGGTATCTCCTATTACCAACAATGGCTTAGTTTTGAAAATATTCGCGCTAAGGGGCCTTTAGTGGCTTATGTACAAGAGGCCTGGCCCTCCAATGTGTCACCTTTTTTGGCGCTCCGGTGGCTCAGGCTCCTCAATCATACCTATGAGGTAACTCAAAGCCACCCTATGTGGCTTTGCATAGCCTCATAAATATGAAGTAAAGTAGGGCAGCTCAAAGCACTGCGTTGCCTTGCTGTGCATCAAGAAGGAGTTCTACTGAGGTTGTGGTGGGTGTTCCCATGCAACACCCATGGATTTTGATGTTGCCCCAGATTCACAAAATCACGTAAACCTAGGACAGCACTAACACCTATGCCCCCTCAGAGCAGGCATAACAAGGAGACATTTTTTCATTTCTCCTCTTTTTTTCCCTCTTTCAATGTGTGCTCAATTCTGCCTCCATGGAATGTTTTGTGTGTGTTTGTGCAGAAAGGTGTCCCTTCCTACACAAAAACAATCCTGCCAACAATGCAGACACCTTGGTGCTAGGTTTCAAATTATACGCCAGTGCTGGCTGAAAGAACAGGAATGCACTGTATCTCGTAAATACGGTGCATTCCTGTTCTTTCAAATTGGCGCAGGGCAGCACAGCAAAAAGACTTGCAGCGCTACTCTACGCCAATATTTTGTAAATTAGACCCTAGTGGGTATATTCATATTAACGTGTGATTACTACCGCAAGAGTAGCGTAACGCAACTTTCAACATCGCAGCTTATCGCGAGAAAATAGCTCTGTGACAACATGGAATTCACAACAAAGTGGTAGCATGCGATAGTTTGCCGAAACTGCGGAAAATGTCCTTGATACAACCACCTCGATGGAGTCAAAAACACTAACCTCAACACCAAAAAACCTGCGATGGACCAAAACGCGAAGAGGAAATCAGCGATAAGCAGCGGCAGGCCTGCAACACACACCTGGCAGGTAGGAAAAATCACCATAAAAGTAGAAAAAACACCCAAACACAAACTGACCAACACCCAAGCACCATGGATGCAGCTGGATCAGGCACAGAGACGAGCGCAATCCCACAAGCACGCAGAACAACCAGCCTGGGAGCTCAGGGACAGGGAAGGGCAAGGATAAGAAGTAGAGCAAGATGAAATTCAGTCCGCAGGCGAACAGGATCATAGTCACAGAGGTGAACAACCACCATCAACAACTGATCGTCAGCTCCGTGTCATTGGGCACAAAACATGGAATCTGGAGGGGCATCGTGGACAAGGTGAATGCCGTCGGGGAGCACAAGAGGACAATGGACAAGGTCAAGAGGCGATGGAATGATATCATCCGAGGACCAAGGAGAAACTCTCCGTCAACCAGAAGGTAACAATGCAGACTGGAGGTGGGGGTCCAGCGCCACAGTTCAAGCTGGATGACATGGAGGAGCTGGTGTCTACCGTCATCAGTGTGGAGACTGTGACTGGAGTCGTGGGAACGGGCACTGCTCGACAGGACACAACACAACCGCAACAGGGTGAGTGACCACCAGGTACTGGACGGACGGGTGGAGATGGGCACAATGGCACACATGCACAACCAAGCAGAGCACAGTGCACACCCACAATGACTCTGGGTCCTCGCCCAGATCTACAGGCTGTCACAATATACAATGCCATGCTGTCTGAATATCAACATGTACTATGAGGCTACATACATGTGGACACATTGTAAAACACCATCTCCCCTTCACATTGCAGGGGCACCATCAACACCTCCTGCAGAGCAGTCCCAGCCACTCTTCACTGATGAAGAGGAGGACAACACAAGCATTGACACCCAAGCCATCCAACACCTCATTGACCTCATCTGCCATTCACGTCCAGGATCAGGGCATTCCTGCTACATCGAGGAAACCCCACCCACTACCCAAAGCACCCAGCAGGAGGCACCCACAGCCCGGCACTCCCCAAAGTACCCCAGGAACAACACATGGCCTTCCAACGCTGTGTGCTGGAGGGCCAGATGGAGACTGCAAAGTAGGTGCGGTTGGGCTTTGGCAATATGGCACCCAAACTTGACGCCATCCTTGGGTGTGTGGCCCCTCTCCATGGTCTCCAACGAGCCCTGACTGACATCGCTGGAGTCATGACAAGGAGAGAGGAACTCCAGTCCGGTCAGAGTGGCTCCAGCAATACCAGTCGTGAGCTGGCACACATTCAGAGGCTCATGGAGGACAGGGTGCGGATGGAGGCGGAAAGGATGGCAGCCACCGCTGCACATCAGCGGAATGTAGCTGGTATCTACCATGCCCTGCAGATCCTCATCATGGCATTGCTGCCACCAGGCGTGGCGATGTTGAATGCTGCTGCCGCCACACCATCCACATCTCCGCACCCTGGTGTGTCTATGCCTCCCTGTACTGCAGGCCTAACCACTCAGGCACCTGGTGTTACAGTGCCACACAATGGGGCCGACAATCCACCTCCGGCACCTGAGGTGTCATTGGCACACAGTGTGGCCAACAATCCACCTCTGGCACTTGAGGTGTCATTGGCACACTGTGCACCCGACAATCCACTTCTGGCACCTGCGGTGTCATTGGCACACAGTGTGGCTGATAATCCACCCCTGGCACCTGAGGTGTCATTGGCACACAGTGGTGCAGCCAGTACATCAACACCCCCAGATAGGCAGGGCACACATCCGGGGACGAGGACGTGGATGGAATTGTGATCAGAAGGGCTCAGTAGCATTATTTCTGCCACCTGGCCTGTTCCTGGTTGGTCCCGCACATGGCTTCATGAACTTCCACTGACCCCTGATTCACTCAGATGCACTCTCCTTGGACAGCGACATGGACCCTCACATCCTGTTTGATGACCAATGGCACGGGGACCAGACTGCCGACTGCACCCCTCCTCTTCCGCAGTACTTGTATTCCACGGATGGACTCTGGCTGGCCCTCCACGGGCCAAATAGTGTGGTATATTCGGCAATGCCCTGTACCACTCCAGCTGCGGAACTACAGTGGATGTGCAATACACATCCAGTGACGCAGTGCAGTGTCATGTCTTTCATCATTCATGTATGTATGTGTGAATGAATGTAGGGACAGTGATTTCCCTTGTGTCAATGTTGCTCATCCTGTGAGATTTGCAAAAAACACAGTTGATGGACAGAATGTAGAACAATGTCATACATTCACCCCAGTACAAGGATCTGGGCCTAAATCCATCGTTTTTTTGCACTCCACACCACCCTGGGTTAGACACTGGCTATATGCAAATCAGCTCTGACCCTGTGCCTAATGGTAACAGTCCAGTCCGAACTACCAAGCCATGTCTTTCCCAGACCGGAATCAAGCATCCAAGGACCGGTTTCTGGCTATCAGCCTTCATCAGCCTGGATAGCTTTACTCCCATGGTGTGGAGAGCCTGGGACTCACGTCTGAGTATACCCAGCACACTCGGGGTGAAAATTGCAAAAAACACAGTTGATGGACAGAATGTAGAACAATGTCATACATCCACCCCAGTACAAGGATCTGGGCCTAAATCCATCGTTTTTTTGCACTCCACACCACCCTGGGTTAGACACTGGCTATATGCAAATCAGCTCTGACCCTGTGCCTCATGGGAACAGTCCAGTCCGAACTACCAAGCCATGTCTTTCCCAGACCGGAATCAAGCATCCAAGGACCGGTTTCTGGCTATCAGCCTTCATCAGCCTGGATAGCTTGACTCCAGTGGTGTGGAGAGCCTGGGACTCTCGGATGAGTATACCCAGCACACTCGGGGTGAAAATTGCAAAAAACACAGTTGATGGACAGAATGTAGAACAAAGTCATACATTCACCCCAGTACAAGGATCTGGGCCTAAATCCATCGTTTTTTTGCACTCCACACCACCCTGGGTTAGACCATGGCTATATGCAAATCAGCTCTGACCCTGTGCCTCATGGGAACAGTCCAGTCCGAACTACCAAGCCATGTCTTTCCCAGACCGGAATCAAGCATCCAAGGACCGCTTTCTGGCTATCAGCCTTCATCAGCCTGGATAGCTTGACTCCAGTGGTGTGGAGAGCCTGGGACTCACGTCTGAGTATACCCAGCAAACTCGGGGTGAAAATTGCAAAAAACACAGTTGATGGACAGAATGTAGAACAATGTCTTACATTCACCCCAGTACAAGGATCTGGGCCTAAATCCATCGTTTATTTGCACTCCACACAACCCTGGGATAGACACTGGCTATATGCAAATCAGCTCTGACCCTGTGCCTCACGGGAACAGTCCAGTTCGAACTACCAAGCCATGTCTTTCCCAGACCGGAATCAAGCATCCAAGGACCGGTTTCTGGCTATCAGCCTTCATCAGCCTGGATAGCTTGACTCCAGTGGTGTGGAGAGCCTGGGACTCACGTCTGAGTATACCAAGCACACTCAGGGTGAAAATTGCAAAAAACACAGTTGATGGACAGAATGTAAAACAATGTCATACATTCACCCCAGTACAAGTATCTGGGCCTAAATCCATCGTTTTTTTGCACTCCACACCACCCTGGGTTAGACACTGGCTATATGCAAATCAGCTCTGACCCTGTGCCTCATGGGTACAGTCCAGTCCGAACTACCAAGCCATGTCTTTCCCAGACCGGAATCAAGCATCCAAGGACCGGTTTCTGGCTATCAGCCTTCATCAGCCTGGATAGCTTGACTCCAGTGGTGTGGAGAGCCTGGGACTCACGTCTGAGTATACCCAGCACACTCGGGGTGAAAATTGCAAAAAACACAGGTGATGGACAGAATGTAGAACAATGTCATACATTCACCCCAGTACAAGGATCTGGGCCTAAATCCATCATTTTTTTGCACTCCACACCACCCTGGGTTAGACACTGGCTATATGCAAATCAGCTCTGACCCTGTGTCTCATGGGAACAGTCCAGTCCGAACTACCAACCCATGTCTTTCCCAGGCCAGAATCAAGCATCCAAGGACCGGTTTCTGGCTATCAGCCTTCATCAGCCTGGATAGCTTGACTCCAGTGGTGTGGAGAGCCTGGGTCTCACGTCTGCGTATACCCAGCACACTCGGGGTGAAAATTGCAAAAAACACAGTTAATGGACAGAATGTAGAACAATATCATACATTCACCCCAGTACAAGGATCTGGGCCTAAATCCATCGTTTTTTTGCACTCCACACCACCCTGGGTTAGACACTGGCTATATGCAAATCAGCTCTGACCCTGTGCCTCATGGGAACAGTCCAGTCAGAACTACCAAGCCATGTCTTTCCCAGACCGGAATCAAGCATCCAAGGACCGGTTTCTGGCTATCAGCCTTCATCAGCCTGGATAGCTTGACTCCAGTGGTTTGGAGAGCCTGGGACTCACGTCTGAGTGTACCCAGCACACTCGGGGTGAAAATTGCAAAAAACACAGTTGATGGACAGAATGTAGAACAATGTCATACATTCAACCCAGTACAAGGATCTGGGCCTAAATCCATCGTTTTCTTGCACTCCACACCACCCTGGGTTAGACACTGGCTATATGCAAATCAGTTCTGACCCTGTGCCTCATGGGAACAGTCCAGTCCGAACTACCAAGCCATGTCTTTCCCAGACCGGAACAAGCATCCAAGGACCGGTTTCTGGCTATCAGCCTTCATCACCCAGGATAGCTTGACTCCAGTGGTGTGGAGAGCCTGGGACTCACGTCTGAGTATACCCAGCACACTCAGGGTGAAAATTGCAAAAAACACAGTTGATGGACAGAATGTAGAGCAATGTCATACATTCACCCCAGTACAAGGATCTGGGCCTAAATCCATCGTTTTTTTGCACTCTACACCACCCTGGGTTAGACACTGGCTATATGCAAATCAGCTCTGACCCTGTGCCTCATGGGAACAGTCCAGTCCGAACTACCAAGCCATGTCTTTCCCAGACCGGAATCAAGCATCCAAGGACCGGTTTCTGGCTATCAGCCTTCATCAGCCTGGATAGCTTGACTCCAGTGGTTTGGAGAGCCTGGGACTCACGTCTGAGTGTACCCAGCACACTCGGGGTGAAAATTGCAAAAAACACAGTTGATGGACAGAATGTAGAACAATGTCATACATTCAACCCAGTACAAGGATCTGGGCCTAAATCCATCGTTTTTTTGCACTCCACACCACCCTGGGTTAGACACTGGCTATATGCAAATCAGTTCTGACCCTGTGCCTCATGGGAACAGTCCAGTCCGAACTACCAAGCCATGTCTTTCCCAGACCGGAACAAGCATCCAAGGACCGGTTTCTGGCTATCAGCCTTCATCAGCCAGGATAGCTTGACTCCAGTGGTGTGGAGAGCCTGGGACTCACGTCTGAGTATACCCAGCACACTCAGGGTGAAAATTGCAAAAAACACAGTTGATGGACAGAATGTAGAACAATGTCATACATTCACCCCAGTACAAGGATCTGGGCCTAAATCCATAGTTTTTTTGCACTCCACACCACCCTGGGTTAGACACTGGCTATATGCAAATCAGCTCTGACCCTGTGCCTCATGGGAACAGTCCAGTCCGAACTACCAAGCCATGTCTTTCCCAGACCGGAATCATGCATCCAAGGACCGGTTTCTGGCTATCAGCCTTCATCATGCCATGTGAGATGCCAGTCGGAGGGTGCCACATAGCGATAGGTGTACGGGTCCCAAGGACACCACAACAGGGACACACGCCACATGCACCTGCCACTTTCTTGTCCAGACATGGACTGAACCACGCCCAGTGCCCACGAGTCATTTATGCAAGCCCTGCGCTGTTCCGGCGTATGGCAGGAAAGACCACTCCGATCACGCTCCGGGGAGGTTCATTGCTACCTGTCGCAGGCGTACCCTCTGGTGTTGTGCAGGTCTAGCTGTCAGCATGTCACAGCCACTCCCTGAGGACAGGTTTGCACGCACACCACATGCACCCGGCACAGGTGTAACAGGCCATATGACCCCGCAAATATAAGGGTCCGATGACGTCATATACCCCTCTGTCGGTGGTGACTGGATGACGGACCCGAGGCCTTGAGTCCGGCACACGCCTACCACCACATGGCGCTCGCTGACTGGGGTTGAACAAGGTGTGTGGCACATGCTGCATTGCAGCTGGCACAGGCACCCCACCACAGGACGCTGACTGGGGTTGGACAGGGTTTGTGGCACACGCTGCATTGTGGCCAGCACAGGCACCCCGCCATGGGACGGTGACTTAGAAGGCACTGAGTCATTGACACCTTGAGCTGCTGAGCAGGTGTGCAGCCTGCGATGATGCCCCATCCCAGCGGTCCGGACAGCTTAGGATTTGTGTGCCTTGCTGGACCGCAGTGTAGGCTGCCCCAGCAAGGTGCACAGGCCTACCGCCACATGGCCTCACTTTCGGAATCACAGAGTTAGCGGCACCCATTTGGCTGGGCAGCTGTGCAGGCTGTGAAGTTGCCGGGTGCCCTGGTATGCCCCATCCCATGCTGTAATCAAGAACCAGCACCACACATGAGACCTGGTGGCCTTCGCATCGTGGCTGCATGGTGTGGAGGGTGCAATGACCGCGGGCCGCGGGCTTGCAGTGGCATGTGGTGGGACCTGCAGTCTACACGCTGGTGGCGGAAGGTGAGCAGTGAGGCCCGTGTGTGCATGGACGGGAATGCTCCGCTGGGCGGTGGGAGGGGCTGGGATGCCTCTGCCTGGGTGTGAATGGGTGGGTGGGGGATGTTATCTTGTGCTAGTGTGTCTACTGTGCTAGTCATGTCTCTGGACTTTGTTTCAGATGACGGCTCTGTCTCAGATATGTGACCTGGTGTACTGCTATACGTACCGGCAAGTGGTTGGAGACACACCGGTGGCAGCAGGTGAGCAGTGTGACCTAAACGCAGGGTCGGCTCTCTCTGTCTCTCTCTCTCTCCCTCTTCTCTCTCTCTCCCTCTGTCTCTATCTCTCCCTCTCTCTCTCTCCCCTCTCCTCTTCTCTCTCTCTCTATCTCTCTCTCTCTCTCTCTCTCTCTCTCTCTCTCTTCCCCCCTCTCCTCTCCCCTTTTCTCTCTCACTCCCCCTCTCCTCCTCTCTCTATCCCTCTCTTTTCTCTCTCTCTCTCTCCTTCGCTCTCTCTCTCTGTACTTTGATGTGCGCAGGACACACCTACTCATCATGTTTTTTGTCTTGCAGGCTGTGACCTACAGATTGTGTCGAGGGGAGCTGCCATTGATTGTGCGACATCTGGCGTAATATTTCGTACATGTTTCGGTGTAGCTAATGTGGCAAGTCTTTGGTGGCGGGGTGCCAGGGAGGGGTGGTCCTGGAGGGGGTGTCGGTGGGTGTTGTGGCCCTCTTGGGTGTCCGTGTTGCATGTTCAGTTGCTCTATGGCATCTGTTTGTCTTCAGGTGTGGATGTGGTCTGTGCTCCCTTTTGTTGTGCAGGCTCTGGTCCGACTTTACACCAGGTCAGAGCAGGTGTAAATCTCCTGCTGCTAACGCGCCTTATCGCTTGTTTTGTGTTCTTATCGCCGATCTGGCTGGTCTTTGGGAATGTTGAGGTGAGGTGTTGTCGCGGGTTTCGTCACGGGAACGCCTTCTCTGCATCTCATTAGCGTTAGTTGCGGGGTGGTGATGTTTTTTGCGGCTGCTATCACGGGAAAACTGGTGCTGTGGGCTGTTAGCACCAGCTTGTAAATGGTGGGGTAAACTTATCACGACTTTGGCAGCGATAAAGTGCTGTTAATTCAGCGATAGCTCCTTGTGAATATGCCTCTTAGTATTTAACAGCTCCAGCATTTGGCAGAACTAGCTGTATGCTTCTGAGACAAAATTTGGATCTTTGCGCTTATTTTTCTAACCATGTAAGCATTAAGAGCTAACGTCCAAATAGTAATTGAGCTGCTATGTACCAGAATTGAGCTATTGTATGCCTACCTGGGCTTTTTGTACATGTTAGGGTGCTCCCTATTCTGGCAGTACTGGTCCCCCTGTCCATGTCCATTAGGAAGCTACTCCTAGAAACTGCGTCATTGCTCACCCATCGGAATGGTTCTGGCATAACCTTCGCTTTCACTTCTGCTCCCTAAACTCTCTCACTCCCCTGACTCCAGAGATCACCACAAACAGACTCTTTACCCTACTCTCCTTGTGAACATAAAACATATATAAATATTTGCAGTGTATGATTGGTTATATAGCTATAAACTGAGTTGCTTAAACATCTCAGTGAAATGATCCACCAGCTGCATCCTAGCAACACATGCTTTGCATTCCGGTCTTGTTGGTTGAATCATAAAAATGCCCTTGGACTGAGAAAAAATAAATGGCTAGAATGCTGTAGAACTGCAGCAGTACGTTATATTTAAAAATGTATTGTTGCATAGCTTAAAGAGAATCTATAATGTTAAACCAAAGATTATTGTTTGGAGATATTCAACTTACGTACCTCAATACAACTGCAAGGCAGCAATAGCGGGGTGATCCTGCTGATATAAGGAATTTTGAGGGACTTTTTTAGCAATTATTCAAGGTTAACCTTTTATTCAAAATGATGCATGTGGCCATGTCTGAACTGGGGTGGGGTGGTGTGGAGAGCAAAAAAACAATGGATTTAGGTCCAGATCTCTGTACTGGGATGAATGTATGACATTGTTCTTTATTCTGTGCATCAACCGTTGCATTTGTCACCCCGAGTGGGACAGGTATGCTCAGACGTGACTCCCGTGCTCTCCACACCACTGGAATAAAGCTATCCACGGCTGATGACGGCTGATCGCCAGAGGCCGGTCCTAGGATGTTTGGTCCCGGTCCAGGGGGGACATGGCTTGGCAGTTCGGGCTGGACTGTTCCCAAGAGGCACAGGGTCAAGGTGGATTTGCTTGGGGCCATGTCTGAACTGGGGTGGTGTGGAGTGAAAAGAAACAATGGATTTAGGCCCAGATCTCCGTACTGGGATCAATGTATGACATTGTTCTGCATTCTGTCCATAAACTGTTGTTTTTACATTTGTCACCCCGAGTGGGACGGGTATGCTCAGACGTGAGTCCCATGCTCTCCACACCACTGGAGTCAAGCGATCCTGGCTGATGACTGCTGATGGCCAGAGGCCGGTCCTAGGATACTTGGTTCCGGTCCAGGAAGGACATTGCTTGGCAGTTCGGGCAGGACTGTTCCCATAAGGTACAGTGTCAAGGATGAATTGCATGTGGCCATGTCTGAACTGGGGTGGTGTGGAGTGCAAAAAACGATGGATTTAGGCCCAGATCTCTGTACTTGGATGAATGTTTGACCTTGTTCTGCATTCTGTCCATCAACTGTTGTTTTTGCATTTGTCACTACGATTGGGATGGGTATGCTCAGACGTGAGTCCCGTGCTCTCCACACCACTGGAGTCAAGCTATCCTAGATGATGACAGATGATGGCCAGAGGCTGGTGGTCCTAGGATGCTTTTATTCAAAATGATGCATGTGGCCATGTCTGAACTGGGGTGGTGTGGAGTGCAAAAAACCAATGGATTTAGGCCCAGATCTCTGTACTGGGAGGAATATATGACATTGTTCTTTATTCTGTCCATCAACCGTTGTTTTTGCATTTGTCACCCCGAGTGGGACAGGTATGCTCAGACGTGACTCCCGTGCTTTCCACGCCACTGGAAGAAAGCTATCCTGGCTGATGACGGCTGATCGCCAGAGGCCGGTCCTAGGATGTTTGGTTCCGGTCCAGGGGGGACATGGCTTGGCAGTTCGGACTGGACTATTCAAATGCGGCACAGGGTCAAGGATGATTTGCATGTGGCCATGTCTGAACTGGGGTGGTGTGGAGTGCAAAAAAACGATGGATTTAGGCCAAGATCTCTGTACTGGGATGAATGTATGATATTGTTCTGCATTCTGTCCAGCAACTATTGTTTTTGCATTTGCCTCCCCGAGTGGGACGGGTATGCTCAGACGTGAGTCACGTGATTGCCTCACCACTGGAGTCAAGCTATCCTGGCTGATGACGGCTGATGGCCAGAGGCCGGTCCTAGGATGCTTGGTTCCGGTCCGGGGGGACATGGCTTGGCAGTTCGTGCTGGACTGTTCCCATGAGGCACAGGGTCAAGGCTCATTTCCATATGGCCATGTCTGAACTGGGGTGGTGTGGAGTGCAAAAAAATTATGGATTTAGGCCCAGATCTCCTTACTGGAATGAATGTATTACCTTGTTCTGCATTCTGTCCATCAACTGTTGTTTTTGCATTCGTCACCCCGATTAGGACGAGTATGCTCAGACATGAGTCCCGTGCTCTCCACACCACTGGAGTCAAGTATGCTTTTGGCCATGTCTGAACTGGGGTGGTGTGGAGTGAAAAGAAACAATGGATTTAGGCCCAGATCTCTGTACTGGGATCAATGTATGACATTGTTCTGCATTCTGTCCATCAACTCTTGTTTTTACATTTGTCACCCCGAGTGGGACGGGTATGCTCAGACGTGACTCCTGTGCTCTTCACAACACTGGAGTCAAGCTATCCTGGCTGATGACGGCTTTGGCCAGAGGCTGGTCCTAGGATGCTTGGTTCCAGTCCAGAGGGGACATGGCTTGGCAGTTCATGCTGGACTGTTCCCATGAGGCACAGGGTCAAGGCTGATTTGCATGTGGACATGTCTGAACTGGGGTGGTGTGGAGTGAAAAGAAACAATGGATTTAGGCCCAGATCTCTGTACTGGGATCAATGTATGACATTGTTCTGCATTCTCTCCATAAACTGTTGTTTTCACATTTGTCACCCCGAGTGGCACGGGTATGCTCAGACGTGAGTCCCATGCTCTCCACACCACTGGAGTCAAGCTATCCTGGCTGATGACTGCTGATAGCCAGAGGCCGGTCCTAGGATGCTTGGTTCCAGTCCAACTGGGACATGGCTTGGCAGTTCGGGCTGGACTGTTCCCATGAGGCACAGGGTCAAGGCTGATTTTCATGTGGCCATGTCTGAACTGGGATGGTGTGGAGTGCAAAAAAATGATGAATTTAGGCCCAGATCTCTATACTGGGTTGAATGTATGACATTTTTCTGAATTCTGTCCATCAACAGTTGTTTTTGCATTTGTCACCCCGACTGGAACAGGTATGCTCAGATGTGAGTCCTGTGCTCTCCACACCACTGGAGTCAAGCTATCCTGGCTGATGACGGCTGATGGCCAGAGGCCGGTCCTAGGATGCTTGGTTCTGGTCCAGGGGGTACATTGCTTGGCAGTTTGTGCTGGACTGTTTCCATGAGACACAGGGTCAAGGATCATTTGCATGTGGCAATTTCTGAACTGGGGTGCTGTGGAGTGCAACAAAACGATGGATTTAGGCCCAGATCTCTGTACTGGGATGAATGTATAACATTGTTCTGCATTCTGTCCATCAACTGTTGTTTTTGCAGACATAGAAAGACCAACATTTATCTCTTTTGGATTGGAGAATTGTAGCAATGCTCTGTGGCTTGTTTTTTGTATACAGACATGTCTACGCATACATACATGCTGTGCTTTGGTTTGTCCCAAAGAATGAATGCCACATGTTTCTTAGATTATCACGGTCTGAGGTCTAGATTTACTAGGGGCTGTATGAACACTGGTGGGCCAATTTTGCACTGCTCACATCGGCTTTTACAATGGTATATTATTCAAAGCAATGCTTTGTGTTTCTTTGTGCCAGGAAAGTATATACACCACCCCTTGCTGTGAGTTTAATGATGATGGTTGTATTTAAATTCTGACCATGCCAAGTATGTGCGTAATAAATTTGGGGTATTAGTTTAGGGGAGTGATGGCAGACATTAATCAATAACCACAATCCTTGTTATGGTAAATCTGGAAAGTCACTAAACTAACCTCAGCTCAAACCCCTGCTAGCTATGGAACAGATCATAAAGAGCTATGTAATACCAAAATAGTAATAAAGTCAAAACACAATACAAGAAGAATCCCAAACCAATTTAGAACAAGCATTGACAAAGCCAAAAGGTCTTGCCATTTTCTAAATGAAATTGCTTCATTAATAATTTACAGGTTTATGTATGTGATTCTGTGAATGAGTGGTTATTGTGAGAATTGAAAAATGTTTAGATGGATGAGTGAGCACATCAATGGGTGAATGAGTAGTGGAATACTGGGATAATAAATGGGTTAGTGAGTGCATGGCTGGATGGTTGAATCGAAGTGTGCGCAGATGAATGGTTGAATAAACAAGTGAATGCATGGATAGGTTGCTGCTCAGCGAGGTAGTGCATCAATGGTTGTAAACAGGATACACTAATCTTACTCGCGAAGTAGATTTTCTGTCAGTGCAATGACAGAAAGTTTCAAGCACAAGTTATTCTTGCTGAAGATTATTGGAAAGCTTAAGAGGATTAAGGAGGGAATGAAACAGAACAAGATGGAGGACTTCCAGAAAGCTATCAGACAGGAGAGGAATAGTTATGAGCTCAAAGTTTCCTAACAACAGTAGTTGGAAGTGAGGAGAAAATGGACAATTGTGGTGCAGGAGGGAAGATGTTTAAAGTGAAACTCTAGATTACCATGGCAGCCCTCCCTACAACATAGTTTTAAGTATTGTGTTTAACGATAGAAAGTACATCTCTGGAACAAAATGGCTAAATATATGGTGATCTAGAGATCTAAAAGAGGGCTATCAATACTGTACATACTCCAAACCCAAAACCTTATTAACCCTTTAATTGCTGCGGTCACACTGCCACCCCCCACACCCTTCTCCAGTCCAGTGCTAAGCCCTTTTTTGGCTATTTGGGATATTTTACACTTACCCTCCATAACTGTATTCCTACATAAGGAATCCATACCACATTTGTGTCCTTTATCCAACAACCTGGGGATTCTAATTATACCCAGGGCTTGAGGATTCCCCAGTAGGGTAGGGAGACAATAGGCAAAACTACAGCTCAATTATTAGTTTGTTTGGGAAAAATAAGAAGGGCTTCACCAAAAAGTGTCTGTTTTTTCTTAATATGGCAGCACTGAAAGGTTCTCTGTGACAAACACACAATCTTCCCAGCTTTCAGGAGCATCAAGAGCTGAATAAAAAAAAAAAAGTATTTTTTACTTTCAAACTACTTCCAGTTTGTGGTGGAAACTGGTGTGACACCCACGGGTGATCCAAGATAGCTCTACATTTCGGAAAGTAGACAAAATTCTGAATTCAGCAAGGGGTCATATGTGTAGGTCCCCTAAGGTTTTCTTGAAGAAACTAACTTTTGAAAGAAAGAAATATTGAGTGGGAAAAACTGCCATTTGTGACAAAGTTTTCATGTGTAACATTTTGTCATGATGGTCAATTTACAAAAGCAATATACCATTGTATCCGCTAGACCCTTATAGTTATGTGGATTACAAATGTGAGTTCTACTGTGGGACTCCCAATGACCGTGAATTGGTCTGTTCATGTTGCAACTACTAGATCCAGCCACAAATGTGGGGGAGTATTTTTATCGTGAGAAGTGGGTGGCAGGGATTATGAGGCTTGCTCCTGATTCTGAAAGTTTTCATTGCAGAACATGGGATCCACGTGAAGCTCACCACCGTGGACTCCTCCCGGTGTGTAGTTTTCCTAAATGTATTGGTTTGGTAGGTTTACCTAGATGGCGTGTGTGTCTGTGCCTAGTGAATTGAGCTACCCTCATTGCCAAATTAGTTTAGTTTTTTTGACAGGAAATGTTGATGACTCCAAACTATGTTTTGGAGCTTTTCCTGTTGTGGATTCTAGATCCACCCACACAAGAAGGGTAGTGTTTTTGTGGTAACAAGTGTAGGAATACTAGGATTCCTGTGGTTTTTGGAAATTTACATCTCGGAAATGCAAGGAAAAAGCATGATTTCATGAAAAGTTTGAGGTATACAGATGATTGTGGGTAAGAAAACATCACAAGAGCTATGTAAGGCATACCACCCTCCAATCCCCTTGATGACCTAAATGTCTAGCTCAAGTAGTTTTCCCCAGGTGGTGGCCTACCCAAGCCAAAAAAGATCAGCCATTCACCATGGCAAGTGGGATGATATTGGGATTTAGCTCCACTCTCCTGGCTCATATGTGAAAACAAAATAATCAAATATATCCTTTGGGTTGTCATTGGGATGGGATGTTTTAGTCTTTAGGGGAGCAGAAACACTGTTGAAGCTTTAGGGGTGAGGGTTGGTCCTGATGTCAGGATGGGCCCGATCCACCTCATTATTTGATTTAAAAAAATAGTCCTGTCATCCAGTGGGCTTTCTGGCTTCTGGTGGCATATTGGGGCAAACACCCTCTCTGCTCTCCGTGGAGTCCACAATTCCATTTGGGGTGCTAGAACCCCTCTCGGAGTTTTGCGATTTCTACCTGAAACCCATGGTCCAAAAATTACCAATTTATCTGAGGGACACGTTAGATGTCCTCAATCTATTGAAGGAAATTCCGTTCAACCCTGAGGAAGAATTCCTAATAGGGCTTGACATCGAAGCCCTGTATACGAACATTCCGCAGCGGGAAACCCTCAGGGTATTGGAAACATTACTGTTTGAACGTGAGTGACCGTATGAAACACCGCAGACCTTCATCCTACATTTGGCCGAAATTGCCTTAACTAAGAACTTTTTTGAATTTGAGGGGTCCATCTACCTCCAAACCCATGGGACCTCAATGGGGAGCGTTTTCGCCCCCAGCCTGGCAGGGCTATATGTAGGCGCATTTGAACATCTAACCATATTGGACAGGAATGGACCATGGTGTGACAACCTCCGACTATGGCGTCGTTACATCGATGACGTCCTAATAATCTGGAGGGGGGATAAATCATCAGTAGATCGCTTTTTGGAATGGCTCAATGCCCAAAATCCTTTCTTACATTTCACCTCTACCATCACCACTACACAATTACCCTTCCTAGATCTCATGATTGAAGCTTCAAATGGGACCCTCAAGACAAAGGTATTTCACAAACCCACGGATAAGAATTCACTGTTGGAATTTGGGAGCTTCCACCCCCGCTCCCTGCGGGAGAACTTACCCGTGGGACAATTTTTCCGTATTCGGAGAAATTGTTCAGCAATAGAAGATTTCCAATCTGAATCAGAGATTCTGACCAATAAACTCCAACAAAGAGGATACCCACCCAAAATAATTAAAAAAGCCAAGAAAAGGGCCCTCAACACGAACCGAGAGGCATTACTTGTGAAAACTGTAAAACCCGAAATGAACAAACCAGTTTTCGTGTCAACCTTTAATACGGCCTCACATCACATCAAACGCCTGGTGATGCAAAATTGGAAAATCTTGAACACGGGGGGAATGAATATTCCATCACCTCTTTTTTCATTCAGACGGAGCCAGAATCTGAAGGATTTACTGGTACACACCAGACCCAGGGAGCTGGGGGGAGCAAAGGAGACCAGCATACTACCAGGTCTACCTAAACTGACTGGCCACACGAGGTGTGGGTCATGTAGCGTTTGCCACCTTACACGCAATTCCAAAACCATAGATCTAGGCCTTCGCACTCCCTGGGAACAACGTACTCATACCAACTGTAATTCCCAGGGGGTAATATACTTGATCACATGCCCTTGCCATTTAATGTATGTAGGGATGACAAGTAGGAAGGTACGTGTAAGAATCACTGAACACCGCAGTACCATCAGGTGCGGGAAGACCAATACCCGTCTCACAGCCCACTTCCAGGAAAAGGGTCATTGTATAGATGATCTGGAGTGGACTGTAATAGAAAAGATTCAACTGGGGAGATACCAAGTAGACGACCAGAATCTATTGCTCCGGAGGGAACAAAGATGGGTGTATCGTTTAAAAAGTCACCTAGTAGGACTGAATGATGATATTCCGTGGCAAGCTTTAAGCAGGCAATAGCTCAGAATACAGAGATTAAGCTATTCATGCCCCTAGAGTAGAACTTGTCAGTCTCAACAACATGGCTGGTTTTATTACTAGAGGGGTCTAGATATCCCAGGCAAATCCACATAGGGCTCACTGAATATTTTGATGCGCCCTTTAGAACTGACTGGAGCATCCGCGCTAAGACCCATGTTGAATTCAGAAAGATGAAGAGGGGTTGAACCTGTTCAACAGGCTCCACCATTGTATGTATTCTCCCTTTTTGGAACCCTTATACAAGTTGATCTGGATGTAGATGAGCGGAGGCATGGGACATCACTATGGGTAGCACACGCAATAACCATAAACTCCTCCTTAGAGATTCACTTGTTAATGATCTGAATGCAACCTGACTTCTTTAGAAGTAGTTTGGTTTTCCTTTACATTTCTTATGCTATGATTTGGGTAATGTGAATGGCCATCATCACATTATTTGAGGTAATTCATGCCTTATTACCATGGGCAACACTGGGACATTTTTTCCTTAAATATTAAATTAGTTGAATGTAATTGCCTTCCTCTGCTCCCATAGCAGCCTCGAACCCGGGGCTCTGTGTGCTATGGGTGTGTGAAACTAAACTTCCCTTGATCCCCGGGGCACACGCGGGAGACGCGTAGACGTCCGTCGACGTGATCACGTGGGACGCGAATGCATCCCAGATCAACAAGAAGACGGGTGTACCACCGCGTACTCCATCTTCGCGGTGCCACGGGTTGTACTAGACTTGTGGAGGACAAGCCTGCAGAACGGTATCGTGTGGCTCTGACTAGGAGAAAGGGGATTATTGCTATAGGCATAAGCGGCTGCTTTTGAACTGTTAAGGGCAATCGTGAGCGCACATGTTTGGATGGATGAACGCTTCTGACATAAGCGGTTTGTTAAGGTGTAACGAGTGCAATTTGAGCGCTGAGTTGCGAGTGGGGATCGCTCCTGGCATAGGCGATTTCTCCACTCATGAATAAGCTGACAATTATACTGGAACACGAACACGGGAGAGTGTTTGACATATACGAGGGACACATATTTTCCACCTCGTTGTTCCCTCTATATGTATATGGGTGAACGCTTCTGACATAAGCGGTTTTCAAGGTTTAACGAGGGCAATTCGAGCGCAGAGTTGCGAGTGGGGATCGCTCCTGGCATAGGCGGTTTCTCCACTCGTGAATAAGATGTCAATTACACTGGAATAAGAACACGGGAGAGTGTTTGACATATAAGAGGGACGTATATTTTCCACCTCATTGTTCCCTCTATATGTTTATTTACAGATTGTGTTCTCTGGCGTCCTGTACACCGGACACCAGTGCGAGTATTTGTAATACATAAACTCAGTAAGTTAATTAACAGTGTGCTACACCTACAGCGGGGATTCTACAACAGTTTTGGTTGCTGGTGTTTGGAATCGGTTTTTGTACTGTATATAGTGTTTTCTTAGTACTTGGGACTGTTGTCTGTACTAAGACAGTCAAATGGTTTATTTAAAAGGGATGCATGCCTAAAGATCCACAGACTATACAGGGATTCTGAAGGTTGTTTTTAATAGCTTATGCACGACCATGCATCTGGGGCTTTCTAAAAATCATCAGACACACCATTTAGTGGCCAAAGAGTACATTATTGAAAGTTGGAAAGGGTGGATATACATAAGGGTCCTCATCCGCCCCCTTTGTGCTTTTTCTTTGCCACAGTGATTGTTTTCCCGCACTCAAGGGGATACTCTCCACAGATTATACAGGATAGGTTAGGATCCCTCGGACCTACCTCCCTGTAGGGGTAATAATTTTCCCCCAGATTACGGGGGTACCCCGAGAGAAACCGAATGCGACGGTCCTGACGAAGACCGGAGTGACCATACAGGCGCATCAAGAGCGGTCGAAACATGTTGACTCTGGCAGTGGTAGGAGGGAAGCCTTGAGGTTCCTAATTACTTCCTGAAGGCATTTTCCCATCCTTTGTTTATTCATCTTTTTAATCCTGGTAGATGTGCCAAGTAACGTTTAATAAAGCTGTTTTTCTAGTTGACACCTTTAACCAGTCTTAAATTCACTCCCTATACTGCACTATTTCTTTGTCGCACTTTTCGGTTTTGAAAACACAAGGTGTTTGCACTATTTTCACCACAGTGGTTGTATTAAGTGTTGTGTCTGTCCAGTTTGTTTGATTATATGTTGTGTTAAGTGGAATTTATTATTTTTTCCCCCTCCCTTATGCTCCGTCCTGTGTGGGGTACACCAGGGCGTATTGTAAGCAGGCCCGATGATGAAGCATGTCACATACCTCGGTATGTGAGTGAGGGCAGTTTTTCCAAATAGAGCGATTTGCCCTATTGGGGCTGACTCTATTCTTTACCATATTAGTATATATGGTATTAATATTGACTCTTCCCACCCCTTCGTGTGTACCCTAATGTTCTCTCGGGGGTCTCGGGTGGCGGAGTATAAATTGTCTTTAACCCTCGCCCCTTCTTTGTGATTATAGTATGGTCTAATGTCAGAGTGCAAAGCAAAATCCCTGGTGCAAGTAGGCTTTACACCCACTAGAGAGCAAAATTAGGGCAACCTCCCCAAACGGGAGAAGCCTCTTCTGTGCACCTGGAGGACAGAAAGACACTATTGCTGCTACTGCTGGGGGAGGGGAGGGGGGTATGGCTCGCTGCCATGGTAGGTCGCAGCTTCAAATAACACAAATTTTACCTCAGAACTCCTCAAAGTTTATAACACACTACCATTGAATAGTGTAGCCCATCTTTATAAATATCTGTTTGGCAATTCACAGGCAAGTAATCCACTAAGACAATTTGAGCAAAAAGGAAATGTTTTTTAATATTATTCCATTACTAGTTGTGGTGATCTCATATTTTGCCACACAATATATTCAACAGTTACAAGTATTGTATTTTTTTGGTTGTGATTCTCCAGAGGTCCTGTTAATGTATCCTTTGCGTTGTCTTAGATGGAAACATCTGGCACGTGTTTCGTTATGTTAGTAAATTCTTTGAGGCTTTAAAATCTATAAATGGCAGTTCAAAATGGTGGATAACGTTCTCATGGACATAGGGACCACCTGTATCCTGTATTTCAAATAACAAGCGACCATATAATGTATGTCAACCGCCAAGGAATAAATCGGTTATACGGAAAAGATTCACTTGCATAAGGTGTCTTCTCGTATTAGTCCTCGTAAAAGGTGTTATTGGCAATTCTCACAAATATATATCACTCCTACTTCATATATTTGGTGTAGATTTGTAGAATAAAACATTCAAATGGAAATCCAAGGCAGTGACAGTTTTGACAAGGGCGTCGAAGGGTATGATAAGCCTACCAGATTTTGACACTGAGCGCCGTGTCCCGATTGTGGTGTCTTTCTAAAAAAGAAGCCTCCTCTGTGCACCTGGAGGGCAGAAAGACACTATTACCGCTACTGATGGTGGTGGTGGTGGGGGGGTGGTGGTATGGCTCCCTGCCATGGTAGGTCGCCCCTACCTTTTGTTTTAACACTATTCTGAAATCTCTGGTGCCTAGTGGGCTTACTGCCCCCCCAGAGGGCAAATTGGGGGCAGCTGAGTTGGTAAAGATATTGATTATGCATTTTTGGGGTAGGGGTATGGTCAAGCCAGAGTGCAACACCAGCACTCCTTTCTTTTGCCCCAAATGCAAACCCCTAGTGTCTAGTGGTGCCCGAGGGCAGATTTCAGGTACCTTTCCCAATTGGGACAAGCCTTTTGTCTGCCCCCAGGGGGGCAGAAAGACACTATTGCCCCTACTGGGGCAAAGGTATGTTATGTTCTGTTATGTAAGAGGTTTTTTTATATAGCGCTCGAATAACCCGGGGGCATCTCGGTGCTTCGCCTAGCATAATACAATGAAGACAGGAGGGGGAACTAAAAGAGAGGATGGGGTTAAAACAGGAATACTTTCAAATGCTTCCTGAAGATCAAGAAGGAAGTACAGTTCCGCACCGGTAAAGGAAGCTGGTTCCAGTATTTCGGGGCGACATAGGAAAATGCTCTGCCGTCGGTCCGAGAAAGGCGAATACGTGGAATCTTCAACAGAGCTAGGGAGTTGGACCTAAGGTTACGATCCGAGATCTGTTGAACAAGCAGCCTTTGCAGGTACTTTGGACCCCTGCCTTGCCGAGCTTTAAACGTCAGACAGCAAATCTTGAAGAAGGAACGTTTTTTATTGGGAGCCAGTGTAGTTTCTGCAATAAACGAAGCGATGGCGAGCCGGCCGGGCAATTTAATCTAAGCATGGGCTGAAAATATGTTCCGCTCGCGGAATTTGCGGATTTTCCGCGATTTCGCGATCCGCGAATCTCGCCAAATCGCTGTAAAATCCGCGAATCAGCGGGGACGAATTTTCAGCCAAGCACTTACAGGGTTACAGCAGCAGGTGCAAAAGTTGAAGCTAATTTTTTGTAACCTTTTACAAAAGGGTTACAAAGAAATTAACTTCACCTTGGGCACCTGCTGCTGTAAACCTGTAAGTGCTTCCTGGCGCCTCGTTGCCTACTTGCAACTATTCTCTGACCCTTGAAGCAGGGTCAGAGAATAGTTACAAGTAGGCAATGAGGCGCCTGTCACGAAAATTAAACCTCAACAGGAAGCACTGACAGATATAAAAACAAGCATTTGCAATGCAATAGGTCTCGCATTAGGAAAGTTTGAGCTATTGGTCTTGTAAATGACATTTTTTTTTTATTTATGTGTTGGTTTTGAAAAAAGCTAAATTAATAGATTTGTCATTTACAATGCCAATAGTTATAACTTTCGCAAATGTGACACCTATAGCATTTGTAATGCAACATGTTTTGTATTTACGTGACTTAGATGTATTGATATTACAAATTACAATGGCTTTTATTTTTTTTAAATAATTAATACTTAAATAAAAGTGATTTTAATTTATAATGGCAATAGCTTAAACTTTTGTAAATAACTTTTGTGAAGATTATGTTCAGTGTATTTTATTGTGACGAAAATCCAAACAGAAGTGACATATTAACATCTTTTTGTGACATTTGTAATAAAGGTTGAAACATTGAGAGAACATATTTGAACCAGTTGTTGCGCAGATTGATGCTGGGGTGGCACTGAGTGGTGCTGTGATGGTGCTGAGTGGTGCTGTTGTGATGCTGAGTGGTGCTGTGGTGGTGCTGAGTGATACTGGGATGGTGCTGAGTGATGCTGTGGTGGTGCTGATTGGTGCTGTGGTGGTGCTGAGTGGTGCTGTGTTGGTGCTGAGTGATAATGTGGTGGTGCTGAGTGATGCTGTGGTGGTGCTGAGTGATGCTGTGGAGGCGCTGAGTGGTGCTGTGGTGGTGCTGATTGGTGCTGTGGTGGTGCTGAGTGGTGCTGTGGTGGTGCTGAGTGATGCTGTGGTGGTGATGAGTGGTGCTGTGGTGGTGCTGAGTGATAATACGGTGGCGCTGAGTGATGCTGTGGTGGTGCTGAGTGATGCTGTTGTGGCGCTGAGTGGTGCTGTGGTGGTGCTGAGTGGTGCTGTGGTGGTGCTGTGTGATGTTGTTGTGGTGCTGAGTGGTGCTGTGGTTGTGCTGAGTGATGCTGTGGTGGTGCTGAGTGATGCTGTGGTGGTGCTGAGTGGTGCTGTGGTGGTGCTGAGTGATGATGTGGTGGCACTGAGTGGTGCTGTGGTGATGCTGAGTGGTGCTGTGGTGATGCTGAGTGATGCTGTGGTGGTGCTGAGTGATGCTGTGGTGGTGCTGAGTGGTGCTGTGGTGGTGCTGAGTGATAATGTGGTGGCGCTGAGTGATAATGTGGTGGTGCTGAGTGATGCTGGGGAAGCGCTGAGTGATGATGTGGTGATGCAGAGGGCAGAAAGGCACAAAAAGCAGTTTTTTAATTGCTCATGGGGGCGCACCAAAAATGAAAATCCAAAAAGAAATAAGTAGAAAAATGTTCTTTATTTATCCACTTTGTCCAGCTAAAAAGCACATCAATAAAATATGTAGCGAGTTCAGCCAACGCGTTTCACTCCCTACCAAGGAGTTTCTTCAGGGCTTGGACCTTTCTTTCTGGAACATGGTCCCTTTTCCCATCAGCAAGTCGTGCTGAAGTAGACACCTAATGGCACTGCGCTCTGAACTTCCCGTGGTTACAAGTTCAAATGCAACGTGGCTGCCTCATTGTATGGTGCGCAGGTCGTGCTCTTGATTTAATCTCTAAACTTCGTGTAGCTTGGAGCTCAGATGAGGCGTGGCTGGCGGCTGCCTTGGGTTTTAGCGGGTGGATCGTGTGCTTAATTCGTTTGCAGACCGGCGATCTGAGCTCCGACTTCTGGTTCCGCTGCTCGATTCAGACGTTGGCGTGCGAGTCACGTGATGGCACAAAAAGCAGTCTAACAAAGGGCAGAAGGGCAGAAAAACAAGGGAAAAACGAGTCTAACAGAGGGCAGAAGGGCACAAAAAACCAGTCTAACAGAGGACAGAAGGGCAGAAAAACAAGGGAAAAACGAGTCTAACAGAGGGCAGAAGGGCACAAAAAACGAGTCTAACCGGGGGCAGAAAGGCACAAAAACGAGTCTAACAGAGGGCAGAAGGGCACAAAAACGAGTCTAACAGAGGGCAGAAGGGCACAAAAACAAGGGAATAACAGAGGGCAGAAGGGCACAAAAATGAGTCTAACAGAGGGCAGAAGGGCACAAAAAACGAGTCTAACAGGGGGCAGAATGAATCCCGTCCTGCGTGTTTGTCCACGAAGCTGCCATCCTTTTGTGCAATACCTCTACTCAACTGGAGTACTTTCTACTGTCTAATCAGTAAGTGCTCCCTCGTTGGCTGAATGTATAGGGGCAGATTTACAATAACTGGCGCATCCCCAGGGATGCACCAGTTATTGTGCGCCGCAGCTCCGCCACCCATGGTGCGCCACATTTACAATGCGGCGCACCATGTGTCAAAAATGGCACAGATGCGTAACGCATCTGTGCCGTAAAGCCAGCGCATTGCTGGAGCTGCGTCGCAAGCGCGACGCAGCTCCAGCAATGCTCTGGGGGGCCCTATCTCCCCAATGCTGCGTCAAGCCTTGCGCCTGCTTCAAGCAGGTGCAGGGTTTTGACGCAGCATTGGCCTAAAAGTGAATGAGGGAAATCTTGTAGATTTCACTCAGCCACTTTTAGGAGAAGTTCCTGCGCAGGAACGCCCTCCCCTGCACCGGAATGCCTCCTGATGGCGCAGGGCTTTACAATGTGACACATCTCTCAGATGCGTCACGTTGTTAATACCCAGCACCATGGCGCATCTTTTGTGCTGCCGCTGTGTCACAAAAGTGACGCAACTGCGGGGCAAAAGAGGCGCAATCGGCTTGTAAATCTGCCCCATAGTGCTTTTACTACACTGTAGCAGCGTAAAGGGCCAGAAGATGAGCATCCAGTGACCATGTGTGCCTGTGCCTGTGTTACAGGCACACATGGTCACTGGAGACACATCTTCTGGCCCTTTACGCAGCTGCAGTGTAGTAAAAGCACTATACATTTACCCAATGAGGGAGCACTTACTGGATTAGCCAGTAGAAAGTACTCCAGGGCAAATCGCAAAAAAATCTGCGATTTCGTGGGAAAATTTGCAAATTCACGGATTCGCAGAAGGCAAATTCGTAAATTTCACCCATGCTTAATTTAATGTCATCCTGGCAGCCGTGTTCTGAATAACTTGTAGTCTGGGCAATAATGTCTTACCTACTTCAGTCAGTAGGGCATTGCCATAGTCAAGATGACTGATTACCAGCGCCTGGACTACGGTTCTGCGATGACTCTCTGGCAGAAAAGGGATTATTCTGCGCAGCAGACGCAGGCTGTAAAAACAGGAGCTCACTGTGGCTAAAATATGGTCCAAATTCGAAAATGAAGGAACGGTCGCACTCCTTTTGTTCAAAAAATGGTGGTGATATTTTAATATGAGTAGGTAGGTGCAGTTTGGTATACCCCACTGAGTATTGGGGTCCTGTAAACTCACTGTAGCATTATCCTGATTGAGGGTAACGTCCCCAAACGCACACAGTAAAGAAGATTGTGAGACTGTTGTAATTTGATTTGCATGAATAAAGTTTTATTCAAAGTTCTTTTTTTGGTTATGTTTTCATTTTTCCAATCTTTTCTTTATGATGTTGCAGTCACATCCAAACATTTATGTCAATTTTCTATTTATATGCCCAATGCATTTCGGGCACTAGGCCCTTCTTCAGGGGCTCGAAATTCTGTACAAACAAAGGAAGTATACATCAATCTTCATAAACGATCACATATTAGTCACTTATGATGATTTGCAATCTCTGAGCATCATGATTAATGCATTACATCAAAGGTCAAACCTTATAACCCTCACGGTGACTGGTAAAGTAATATATAGATGCGTTTCAAATAATTGTCAAGCAATAAATATGTAAGGGAAACAGGTCAGTACTGAGAAACCGTTGTACATATCATTGACGAGATTCAAACTGAAAATAATCTACATGTGTGAGTTAAAAGAACGGGGTCCAAAAAGTGTGGAAAACATATATCCAACGAGTACCCTAGAAATCGGGCGTTAATGCGTCTCGTAGGCATGTATCTTATACTTGATCCCCAGTACGAATCTAGAATGCCAAAGTGTACCAATAAGAAAACGAGTGTGAAAGTGAAACTGTCGCCACTATCTGGCTAAACACAAAATGTAGAGAACAGTACCTTAAAGCGTCATAGCGTCCATAAGGTAGATTCGTGGGGAAAAGAACCTGAGTGGATTCTGTGAAAGTAAACAAGGGGGTATCCCTATAAGTAACCAAGTACACCAACAGTTAAAGATAACCAAGAATATACGATACGGAAGCTTCGTATCTTACCGAAGTTAAGCGTCAGGCGCCGCCATAGCATCAAAGTGTGCGTGACCCGGAAGTGCACGCTGGAGGTGAAAGACGGATGTAAATACATCTGTTTACAATGGATATCGACAGTAGACTCACTGAATAGGTACCAGCATAAGAAGAAAGACTAAAGTAAGGGCGCGTAAAAAAACGCGAGGGGGGTCAAAAAATGATAAGTAAATAATTAATTACTCGGCACACTATAGCTATGGCGATATGTCACATAAACCTCTCTTGACTGCCTTCAAAGCTATGGTTCCGCCACAATTCCAATATGGGGCTGAAGTTCTCTGCATCGATGGGAAAAGCACCTGGGATAAAGAGGAGGGAAAATGTTTAAAAGCCTTGCTGTCCCTCCCTGGGTCGGCAATGATCCAGGCAGTTAGAGTAGAATTGGGCCTAACCGCATGGAATGTTCAGGTGCAGATGAGTGTCCTCAGATTCTGGAACCGTTTGGGTCAGGGGAAAGTCACTAAGGTATCACAATGGTGTATGAAAGAAATTCAGACCAGTGAGTTAAAGTGGGCGAAGGCAACAAGAAGGAAACTCCTGGCCATTTGTGATTACCTGAATGTGAACATCGACCCTGTGACACTCCAAACTAATGTTATAAAGAATGTTCTTAAAGTGCATGGTAAAGAAATTTCTAGGGCGACAGACCAAATGTATCTGAGAGAGAAAGACTCTGTAAAGTTTATGAGCTCAGGATGGGAGAAAGACTCTAACTTTCCATATATAGACTTGCTACCAAACCGTTGGATAAGAGCAGAAGTTCTTAAATTACGAATAGGTATTAATCTGATATTTACAAATAGTGCAATAAAAACTGCCCTAATGCATCCTGATGGTAAATGTGTGTGTAAATTAGGAATGAAATGTGATATTTTGCACATCTTGCTGGATTGTTATATGTTTTTAAATTTACGTAAACAGTTTCTCCGCCCGATATTTGTAAAATATGAGGTTGAGGATCGCACTAAAGCACGGGAGCTTCTAGTTGACATGGAAAATCTTGACATTGCGATAGCTATCGGGAAATATATGCAGGGGGTATATAAGTTCCTGATCTGTCTGGAGACCCAAAATAGCCAACAGTCCTATAATCCAAATGAAATTTGGTTTTAAATTGTATAAAGGTTGTTTTTAGGATAAATTTTACTGTTAAGAATATGAATTTGTGTTATGTGATTTTAAATGATAAAGGATGAACTGTGGTTTATAGATCAAATGGTCTAAATAAACATATTTTTGACTTACTCGGCACACGGTTATTATGTGTGTAAAAGGTTAAAAATATGTGATTATCAGAAAAATGTGCAGTATATATACAAGAGTTCTGGAAATGCTTTACACCTCATTCAAAAAACAACTCTGTACAAGTCAGAAAATAAAGACTGGTTGCAGTATACATGGTTTTTATATTATAGAACATGTCATAGAAAACAATTTAAATCACACCGATCATTGAGTCCTTTCGGCTGAATGGTATTCAGAAAGCTCATCCAAAATATCTCCCTTCTCAAAAGATGTTGACTGTTGTTTCTCCCCGGTAAAATTACTGGTTGCTCCAAAATCAGAAATCTCACTTGACTGGCTGTATGATTATGCGTGTTAAAATGGGCTGCCAAGGGGTATTTAACTCTTTTGGTTCGTATGTGTTCTATTAGTCTCGTCTTAATTTTTCTTTCCGTTTTGCCTACATATGCTAGGCCACATGGGCACTTGATCATGTATATGACATTTCGACTGTCGCAGGTAGCATTAACTTTCAATTTTATGGGTGTTCCTTGGCTGGGATGTCGAAACTCCTTTCCTTTGATGATAGCGTTACAATTGCCACAGTTGTGGCAAGGTAACGTTTCTTTGTATATTTGTGTTTGAAAGTTTTGTTTTTGGTTTAACAATTCTTTGATATTTTTAGAGCGTGGGTAGGCAAATCTTGGTGGCAAGGAAAATATACCAAACACTTGATAACCCAGGAAAGGGGGGCGCTCTGCAAATTAGGGAAATTAGGATTTCCAATATACGTCTCGGTGCTCAAGGAAGGGTGTGGTCACCAACACCCCACACAACCTAGAAAAGGTCTACTAAACTAATTGGTTCTCCTGAGCACTCGCAATTAATACAAACACAATTCGTAACAATGTCTTCAATATATCCAAAGCAGTCCCAGGTGGGCAATCCAAATAACGTATCAAAAGGGGGTCCTTCAGATCATGAGACTTTTATTGTCCTTCAATTATAGCTTCTCCTCATTCCATGTACAGGTATCATAGGTTATATTCAGCCAACACATGTTTCGTCTCGTATAATATTTACACGACGACTTCCTCAGGGCATAGTCACAGTGTTCCCGAAAGTTCATAAATTGAGATAATCTTCCTACTTCGTACTCCAAATAATAATTTTTTGTAAGACCCCTGTTCTTATTAAAGAAATATCCACAAATACAGGAGTCTTCCTGTCTTTTACAATATATTCGGTTTACCAGCGATCTTGGTAAAACTCCTTGTTCGTCTATCCACGAACATGTTCCAATCGGCGTACGCCGATTGGAACATGTTCGTGGATAGACGAACAAGGAGTTTTACCAAGATCGCTGGTAAACCGAATATATTGTAAAAGACAGGAAGACTCCTGTATTTGTGGATATTTCTTTAATAAGAACAGGGGTCTTACAAAAAATTATTATTTGGAGTACGAAGTAGGAAGATTATCTCAATTTATGAACTTTCTGGAACACTGTGACTATGCCCTGAGGAAGTCGTCGTGTAAATATTATACGAGACGAAACACGTGTTGGCTGAATATAACCTATGATACCTGTACATGGAATGAGGAGAAGCTATAATTGAAGGACAATAAAAGTCTCATGATCTGAAGGACCCCCTTTTGATACGTTATTTGGATTGCCCACCTGGGACTGCTTTGGATATATTGAAGACATTGTTACGAATTGTGTTTGTATTAATTGCGAGTGCTCAGGAGAACCAAATAAGGAAAATATACCGTTGAAGTCTTCTTCTAAAGACAGTAATGACCAATGTTTCAATAGAATTCTTTTGATGTTATAACTCTCAGTGGAGTATTTGGAGATGAACACCATTCTTTCGTGGCTGGTACTTTTATCTTTGGTTTTTAATAGAGTAGCTCTATCAACTTTTTTTGTCTTTTCCATTGCATCTTGGAGGATGCCTTGGGGATATCCTCGCTTTCTGAATTTGTTTATGGTGGTAATCATGTCTTTTTGAAATGTATCTTCGGTCGATGAAATTTGTTTGATACGGAGTAATTGGGAATACGGTAGATGCTTTTTTAGAGAATGTTGATGGAAGCTTTGAAAGTGAAGTAGGTTGTTTCTATCGGTGATTTTGGTATATACACTTGAGTTCAGTTTTCCTTGATCTTTGGTAATCATTACATCCAAAAATGGTATTTGGTTGGTATGTATCTGGTGGGTAAATTGAATCCTGTCATTAATTTGATTCAGTCGTGATATGGCTTGGAGTAGTGACTGTTCAGATCCCTTCCATAGAATGAAGATATCATCTATGTATCTTTTGTACAAGATGAGATTGTCTGTCCAGTCTTTGTTGTTTAGTATATTGTCAAGTTCAAACCTGTGCATGAACAAATTTGCGTACGCCGGTGCCGCACAATTTCCCATCGCGGTACCCGAAGATTGGATAAAGTGTTCATTATTCCAACTGAAGTAGCTGTGATAAAGAGTGAAATTTAGTAATTCCATGAGAAATACCATTAAGTTTTGATCCATATCTGTGAGCATCAAAAATGACGCCACGGCTTCAGTTCCTAAATCATGTGGTATGGAAGTATATAGTGATTGGACATCAATAGTACAAAGTAACATTTCTGTATTATATTGAGTTTTATGTTCTTCCAAAATGTTTAAAAAGTTTGTTGTATCTTTGATGTATGTGGACATTGTTTGTACTATGGGTTGTAGGTGTCTATCCAAATATCTTCCTACCGGTTCATGAATTGAATTAACTGTAGAGACTATCGGTCTACATGGAGGGTGTGTCGGATGTTTATGCACCTTAGGAATCATGTATATGTAGGGTTGTGCAGGATTCTGTTTTATTAAGTATTCTTTCTCTTTAGATCCAATAGTTCCAAGATTGATAGCTTTATCAATGATCGTTGTGAGAATCTTCAGAAATTCCATTGTTGGGTCCTGATGAATTTTCAAATATATGTTTGTGTCCATGATGTGCTCTTGTATTTTGGAATTGTAGTACTCCGTATCCATGATGACAAGGGCACCGCCCTTATCAGCCTGTTTAATGGTAATTGAGGCGTTATTAGATACATTTCTCAAAATGTTGAATTCCTTTTTTGATAGATTTGTGGATTTTGATCTAGGTTTTTTGTATGTGGTTTCAATGTCTTTGAAAATGACTTTCTCATAGGCATCCAATACTTTATGGCTTGTGGGAGGAATGAATTTGCTCTTATTTCTTAAACCCATCAAGGTGTCTCTGATTGGTTCCTGAGATGGTGGCATGGTGTTGGTAAAAAAATGTCTTAGTCGTAGCAATCTCATGAATTTATATACACTTACTTGAGTGTCTAGAAGTTTTGATTGAAACGTGGATACGAACGCGGTGCCTTCATCGTAAGAGCTCGGTCTAATTTTAGGCCCACGTTTTTTACCGATGAGGCAGGGGCAGGGGATCTTCCCAGCACAACTGGCCACCACTCCTCTGTCCAGAGGGATTCTGCTTTGCCCATGAGCATCAGCTCTGGTTTTTTCAGGATTCAGTTGAAGGCATGGCCCCGTGCAAACCGTAGGCTGCCCCATCCTATGTATGTTTTGGTGAGATTTTGAAATCCCTAGGGTCATGCTTCCACCACGCAGCTCGGTACATGCATGATGCAAAACTCTATGACAGATGTATGAAGCAATGCAAAGTCACTTTGCATAGCTCTGAGTGGCTTTCTAAGTCTGGAGTAAGGCAACACAGAACAAATCACTGTGTTTCCTTACTTTGCCCTGTGCCGGAATTCCATGGGCATTGCAGTGGGTGTTTACACACAAATCCTATAGATTTCGATCCATTCCCAAATTTACAAGTACGTCTAAAACTGGGAATGACTTCCCAGTGGAGGCATAACGTGGAGAAATATATTTAGTTCTCCTAATTTTTTCCTATTTCTATGTGTGCTGCATTGTGCAGCACACATAGGAAGAGGAAAAAGCCCCTCATGATTGTTTTTGTGCAGGAAGGGACCCCCTTCCTGCACAAAAACAATCCTACCACACAGGCCTTTTGTTGTGTGGGTCCTAGCTAATACCCATGATGGGAAGTCCCCACCCATATATATTTTTTTAATTTTCCCTGGTGGCTAGTGGACTTTCTGACCTCCATGGACAGATTTGGGAGTAATTGCCACATCCGCCCACTGGGGAGACAGAAAGACTGTTTGCTTCTTTTTCGGGTGAGGGCATGCCCATGCCTATGGGGTGAGTATGACATTGTTCTGCATTCTGTCCATCAATTTTTCTTTTTGCACATGCCTATGGTGAGCAGGTCCACCGCTATGGTTTATTCAAATATGTATCCCTGGGTTTTAGTGGGCTTTCTGCACCCTGGGGGGACAGGTTGGGAGTAATTGCCCTCATCCGCCTCACAGGGGGCAGACAGTCTATTGATCACTTTGCTTGGGGGGGCATAGCCATACCCATGGTGGACAACCCCCACCTCTATATTCTTTTACATTTTAATTTCCCAGCCTGGTCTCTAGTGGGCCTACTGTCCCCAGGGGGCAGATTTGGTGCAATTGCTGTCATCCACTTCCCTGGGAGGGAGGGGAGGCAGAAAGACTGCCTGTGCCTTTTTTTGGGATGGTGAAATGGCCATGCCCATGGTGGTCAGCCCCCATCCTTACATTCTGTTGTAATTTTCCCTGGTGTCTAGTGGGCATTTGTGTAATCACCCCATCTGCCCCCATGTGCACAGAAAGACTTGCATTTTTAGGGATATAGGGGGAGGAAAAGTCCTTGCCTAAGGGACCACTACCCCAAGTCCCTGGTGCCTCGTGTGTAGATCCCTGCTTGGGGATCGCTCTCCTGTGACAATCGCAAAGCTGGGATTCACTGGGTAGAGATTCCATTAGAAAGGGTAGACTCTCCCCTTTCCAACAATACCTTCCCCAAAACCATCAGTGTTCGGGCTGATATATGCCCCGAGCACTGATGCGGTGAAAGAGGAATGAGGCCATCGGCTTGTTTTACTTTCACTTTGCAGTGGCGATGTCAGCACGCCTTGCACGCTGGTCATCATTAGGGGGGCTTTTATACCACTCCCCAGTGACAGCCAATGGCAGACAGACGCACTGGGGAGGGAGTGCTGGTGTCAACCCACTGGCTGCTGCACTCATTTATCAGGTTAATAAGACTCCAGGACTCAATCTATAAACTCCATAAGAAAGGGAGAAATACACTGGTGATATTTAAATATTTCAATTGTGATTGCACAGTGGAGGAAGGGAGCATAGCTATCTTGTTGTGTGGTTTTGGAGAAGGGTCAGATAAAACCTTTGAGGGGTCTAGTATGTCACAAAAAAGCTATTGCATGGGAGAGTCTTGTGCCAGACTTGATGGGACAAGATAGGACTATGTTAACCGTGCCATGCTAATCACTGTATTGTGGTGGGTGGCAGCTGAATCGCATGCTGAAGGCGAGCACTTGATGTGGCCTGATCTATATGCAGCAGTTCCTTTGTACTGTTGACTACTAGAGTACATCCTATTTTACTGAAGTGATTTCCACTAAGTCTTTAGTAATTAAACCATCTTCAAGGAGAAAATTATGTGCCCAATAGTCAAAACATTTTTCCATACTGCTGGTCAGTTATAAAAGCATCTTGATTGTTTTAATATTTTCCTGTAAAATTACAACCTGATATCAACAGCTATATAAATGTGATGTTGCCACACAGGAGCAATATAAATTAGACATCTGTAATGTTAAAAGAGGTCACAACAATGCAATAAACACCAATCGTCCAATATTTATGGTGTAGAAAAGAATGCTGGTATCACAAAATATGATCTGCTGTGGCACCAAATGAGCATGCACAATTCACATTACTACGGAGGGGAGGGATTATACCTCCACAGCATTTAGAGAAAGAGCTGCTTTGATATATTCCAATTGATAAAACTGTGCATGCTCTGCATTCACACTTTTATGTCCAACCTGCTTTGGCACTCTTTAAAAAACAGAGCAGCATCTCACAGCAAAGCACTGTGAAAAGAAAGCAGTGGGGGAGCAGGCCGCCTGAGAGGGAAAGCAAAGCTAAAGGCCAAGGGCGTGAAAATGAGCTACCCTGCAACTTTATGCTTCCTTACACTGCACCAATAACAAATATCAACTGAAATATGATCTCTGCCAGACAGAGGGCGCCTCATGCTTTGAATTGAAACTACATGCTGTGAGGAAGCCACTGACTGTCTTCTAGGCACCACAGCAATAAGCCTGATCACTAACAGCAAGCAGAAGTAAAGATTCCTATTTGTAAGTAACTCACACACACACACACAAGCATAGCCTGTGGTGTCTACCATTTAAAATGAGGATGCAATTAGAGTCCGGGTGGCTCATGGAAGAGCAGTGCTCACAGTCCCTTACAGTCACAGTCTGTGTGCCATGGCCATGGTAATGGTGATGTTGCATTTGTTATTTGACTGCCTACCAAATGTGCCAACATTTGGCAACAAATGCCAATGTCTCCAGGTGTCTACTTATTGCAGCACTTTGGAGGGCAGGTGGTGAGGCCGGAGAAGGACTATTATGATCCATGCTGATGGAGAGGTAATAGCCGTTATGAGAAAAGCAGACAACCAGTGGATGAAGTAGGCAGGTCAATCGATCCATACTGCTTGCTGTGGTGAGGGGATCAAAAGCTGACTGACAAACCAATTCTTGGGGAAGGCTGACAGGTATATATGTATGTACTTTTTGAAAAACATGAGGCTGATGAAATGGCTAAACTGTCTCTGAGGCAAGACCTAAATATAGAGTACATTTTAACACATACAATTATATAAAAGAAACACAAATTCGATAATGGCAACCTCAGATATTATTTTTTAGATTTTAAGGTTCAAAATAGCACCATAGAGTGGTAAGGCATATTGCTGTCAACTGGTGGCAGTACACCGCGAGTTGAGGCCAACCATGATGGAGCAAGGTTAATGAAACCAGGCTGGACACAATCAAAAGTTTTATCTTCAAACTTAGTCTCTGGAATGGAAGTCAAAAATACTCAGTGGGGCAAACCAGCAGGCTGTGGCTGGGGAGGGCTCCACATCATTGGATGTCCTCTGGATGAGTTGTTGGTGTAGCCATTGACTTTTGGCGGGTAAGCTTTGAGTGAGAAAAATTTGAATTTCAAGCGCTGAGAAGGCCCTTTTTATCATTTGATACCTCTGGTTTCTTCACTTAGTGAAGATTTCTATGTTCAAAGTCAGTGTAGTCAAACAGCACTCCATGATGCTGGATATGTTCTCCACAAAGTCCAGCTGAATTGAGTGTGCTGCTGTGGAAAAGCACGAAGCAGGGAAAATCTGAATCTTCAGTTTAGCAACAATGCACCAACCTCTGGAACAGCACTTGTGGGTCTACACTCTCTCCAGCAGAAGCCAGAGGCAGTGTCCAGGGCACATTCAGATGGAACTGGTTAGTTTGGCAGTGCAAGAAAGGACTCTTGTAGTTTTTTGTGTCCTTGTAGTTTAATCAGGATGTCAGTCTTATGACTTTGGAGTCTAAATCTTTGTCCTGGGTATAACCGGGAGAGCAGGTCCAGCATTCTAGGCCCTTCTCAGATGTCAGGCAGCTTGTTCACTCCTCTTCTAATCTTCCATAGGCCCCGTAGTGCTCTGAGAAGCGTATTGTGGGTGCCACATTTATGTATGGAATCAGCCTGTGGGTAGGTGTGACCTCTGGCTCCTCCCTTACCAATAGGGTAAAAGTTTCCATGGGTTACTCTACTACTTTTGCAGCAGTTACTCTGTCCCATACATCAGATAATCCCATGGTGTCACTCTCTGCATTAATTGAAGATGGCAAAACATATATTCCCCTATTCAGAGTCTAAGCAGCTACCCCAGAGGTGCGGCCAGGGAAAGATGCAACCCCTCCCCTGTGATCACTTTGATCCAGTTCTTGGGGCAGCTACCCTCCGACTGTAATTGGAATCAGCCTGTCTGGGGAAACAGAGATGATATTTGCCCAGGTGTCAGATTACTGCCTGATCCTGGATAGGCCTTCAATGAAGTTAATCAAGTTCCTGGGTACAGCACAAATGGTCTTTATGTCAAAAAACAGAAAACATCCTCACACCCAAGACTCAGTCTCCTGCCCTGAGAGCAGTTTTCACACCTTATTCAGGGTTAATCTCTCAGAGGGCTACAGTTGGAAGCTAATGCAATGTAGCATTCAGAGCCTTTAGGTAGGGAAAAGGTAACATTTTAAAAGTACCTTTTGCATAATATTTGTTAAAAATCCTACCAACATTGAATTGGGCTTTTGATAAGTAGCAAGATAAAATTTGTAGGTGGCCCCTAACCAGAGATAACATTATTAAATGTAATATTGCACCCCAATGCTGTCCTATGGAGCAGCCAGCCTTGCTACACTGAAAATTGCTTTTGGGGCTTTTTCACTGTAAGGACATGTGCAACATTAAACTTCTACATGTCTTACTTTAAATACCATGTATCTTGTGTTAATATAGATATTGATGCGTTTATCAATAACAAAATAACTATCATCCTTATTAATAGAATCACCTATTCTGAACTCCATATTTATTTCGCCATGCAAGTATGTAGTAAGGCAGTCCTTGCGAGCTTGGCCCAGGATTACTGATTGATGTGTCACAGGTGGGAGGGTGAATAACTGGCAGGCAAACACCTGGGCAGAAAACTCTTGATCATATCCACAGAAACGCACAGCAACATTACGATGGTCAGGGGAGATTGTCCCAATAAAGCGCACATGTCCATGGGGTATGTGCGTTCCTAAAAACACCACAAAGTCAGATGCCACATGAGTTAGGAACACATAGCCAATCAGAACCTAGCACACGTAATGAGCATGTGCTCCCCATGCTGGACTTCTGGAGCCACTCACCAATGGCCACACTGTGTCCAGGCAAGATTAAGACCCACCTATAGTAACCATTGACCATTCATTTATGACTCTAAAGGCAGCAATCAACATTCTTCATCATATATGGTACACCTGAGATCTTTTATTGCTTGGTGTCATTATGTATATAACAAGAGCACAAACCTGATGTAAATAGAGACAGTCCTCAGACCTAGCACCTGTAACTGTTCTCCTAGCTGATCTGTTTAATTAAACAAACTGTTCTTGTTTTGCCAAACACCTGTTTCCTCTGTTTTCTAAAGAAATCCAATTCCAGCAACAATTGCCTTAGGGGCAGATTGGTCTACATTAGGGGGCGACATTAATATATTATAGGAATGTTTTGACCTGTAAAAAGGGTTTATTTTGACATGTCAAATTGTAGTTTGAAAGCTGCTTTAATCAGTCTGCAATGTCAAGACTGATACCATATTTTACACTATCACTGTAGCGGATGGCACAATGGTTTCTGAAGTCTCATGGTATCATTCAACTTACAGGCCTTGTGTACACTTTGTACTATATTCTAGGGACTTGTATGAAAGTTAAATATGCCATTTGTGGATAACCAATTTCATCATGTTGAAAGGAGCACAAGCATTTTACCACTGGTTGGTGGAGTACTACAGCTAGCAAAAACAGATGGGGCAAATCTGAGGTTCACCACACAAAATATATGAAGTATTTTGTGCTGGCCTTCCTGTATTAGTGAAGTATGTCTTTCACATTGTCTCTTGCTGTCTCAGTGTCTTTGATTTCTTTACCCATTTCTTCCTGGTGTAGTGTTCATGTCTTCTAGGTACATTTTCCTTGAATCCCTCAAACAGATTCCATGTCTCGCAGTACGAGTGTCCATGTTTACCTGCCACACTTTTCGATACTTCATGGTTCATTCTTTATGTTTCCCTGACCCAGTTTCCATATCGCCATGGCCTTATGATCCGAGACTTACTGATCCAGTAGATACTTCTTCTAGTCCTGAGTCTGTGCCACTTGATTGTGTTTGTCTCCCTGACCAATTGTCGAAGTCTCCTTCGCCCAATATCACTATCAGTTAGTTTGTGTCTTCTTGGATCAGCATCATTGTATCTTAGACCCAACTTTTGTGTCAGCTTGGTCTTGACATCTGTCACTCTGATGCAGTTGATGCATCACTAGAACTCAATGTATGTGTTATCTTTGTCTAGTGTCAAAGCAATCATGCAAACATGTCTTTTTCACCTGTCCCAAGATGAGTGTCTTCCTTAGCCAACATGAATGTTTCCATGGCTTACGGTGGGTCACTCTGCCTTGATATTTTATCCAGGGGTGCTGTCTGTTTGTCACTGTATCCAATTGCTCTTGGTCCGAAATCCCTGTATCCCATGCCAATTGTTCTTGTGGCAGAACATATTAGTATGAGTTTAAGCTTTGTTAGTGTATATGGAGAACTACTATGAGAATAGGAACATGTGTGGGGACACAGGTGCTTGCTTAAGTGAGTGATAGCAATTGTTGTTGTTTGTTCTGAGTCAGTGTCCACATCTCATTGGCCCACTGTCTGTACCACCCTCACTGAATGCTCATGTTACCCTCAGCCATCACAATGACTGCGTGGCCCGCTGTATTTATTACTCTGGACTTGTACCCATACGTTGCTGGTGTAGTGTCTGGTTCTCACTGGCTTGTTTTCTGTAGGTGAGTGTGCCAGTGCTATTTAGTTTGGTATTTGCCCACATGATCAATTTACTATTTATTTGTGCCTGCATTCTAGTGGTTGCTTGAGATGCAGAAAGTATGGGTTGCGCCACCAGTGAAGAATTTGCATGTACACATCTGAATCTACTGTGCATTGTTTATGAGTGGGGTTTGAGTGTCAGTCATTGGACATTTATGTCAATGTAGGTATCAGCCCAAGGTAGCTTTTAGATGAAGCAGTAAGTAGTACACAGAGGTGAAGGATGGTTGAAGGTACATGTTTGAACTGAGGTTGGAAATGTGGACTTTCCACCATGAGTTCCTTGGTGGAGTGCTCATCTGTATGTTGCAATAAGTAATTAACAATGTGGAAGAAGATAAGCAGAGTTCAGCATGACTTCAATGAGGGATACATATTTACATTTCTATAAACATTTGACGATATACTGGCTTCAAAAGTTTAAATACTCCAAAGTAAAATAAATAAAGCTCTAAATTACTAAATAGTTGTGACAGTGGACCAAAATTTCCATTGAAGTGTGTGCCCCAAGATCAAATGAAAACAACACTGATAAAGAGGTAACTACTTCTAGATGATCAAAACCATAAATGCAGACATTATCAATCTAACTTAATGTATAAAAAAAGAATAGCTGTAACCAATTTAGCTAAAAACTAAAACTTAGTATTAAGAAACAGAAAAAGGTGGAACGATTGTAGGGATGAACATAAGGCATTAAACCTGACATCTTTAGGGTGGTCGGCCACTAATGCTGTGCATTCCTCCTTCAATTTTCTGACCTCATTTTTTGCTAGTATTAGGACTCCGCACACTTTGCCACTCCTAAACAGTTCTAACATGCTTGTGCTCTCTTCTCTAAACATGGCAATATTGGTTCATCACCAATTGGCATATTTAATTTGCTTATAAGTCCCTAGTAAAGTGGTAATACATGTACCCTAAGCCTCTAAATTAAATGTTTCTAGTAGGCCGGAGACACTGATTGTGCCTCTTAGTTGAGTAGCCCTTTAACCAGGTCTCAGGCCTGCCATTGCACAGCCTGTGTATGCGGTTTACACTGCCATGTCATCCTGGCAACTTTTGCAAGGTCCAAACCTTCCCGTTTTATACATATTTCAACCCTAAAGTAGGCCCTGGACAACCCAGGGGGCTGGGTGAAATGTATTTAAAAAGCAGGACATGAATGTTTAAGTTTTACAAATATGTTTTTCAGTACTACAAGATCTATCTCCACAAAAGGGTAACATTGGTATTAGCGTATTACAATTTATAAGTGTCATTTCCAATTTGGGAGAGATTAACCCTTCACATCTGGTGTCTCTGGAATGACAATTTAAAATCCAAACTTATGGTGAAGTTGAATTTTAAATTCAATTCTGAAAATACCAATTTTAGAAAGTTGGCCTTTTCTTGTTTTAGCTATTTGGTGCCCGTAGCCTGTCGCTGATCGAAAATTGTTGGCAGTTGGGCTTTCGGCATTCCTTCTATACAGCCACACGCCATGGGAGATTAGGTGTGTCTCAATGGGCCATCTCTGTGATGATGGGAGGGAGGGGCTGAGCACAGCCTCACCTATACATGAATAGGCAGTGAGTGTCATGTCAAAACACAAGGGACTTCATACCCTTGATTAGTGAGTCTGAAGCCAGGGCTGGATGAGTGGACATCTGTGAAGGCATGTCTTTGAAGTCTCCACCACTACAAAGGCACCACTGGGTACTGGACCTCAAACACCACCATTTCAGTACACCTCTAGACATGTGGATACTCTGCCAGGAATAAGAACTGCTGTGTTGCTTAAGGACTGCCATTCTGCTGGACTGCACTCTGCTAAACTCCAAATTTGCACTGCTGATCTGCTGCCTGCTGCCCTCTTGTCTGGGTGAGGACTGGCCTTGCATATATTGATCCCAGAACCCAGAGTGAGTCTATGGGCTAGTTGTCTGGCCTACTGATCTGAAGCATCAGGGACATACCAGGCATTCAACTCCTGCACTTGGACCCTGCTATCTGTGAGCCTTCCCTGCGAAGTGGTGCCACCCCAGTCTTGAAACTTTGGTAGTGGGCTTAAGGTGCTTGCCTGCTGAACTGACACAACTTCTCTGCTGAGCAAGGCATCCAGTGCAGAACCAATGCATCTCCTCAGCTGAGAAGTGCATCCGCGAGCAGAACCGACACATTGCTGCTGCTGTGTGTATTGGACCCGTCGCAAAATACTTGCATCGCTGCTGCAACCAACATCTTAGGACCAATGCATCAGTTTCGGAAAGACCACTGCATGGTCCTTTCCCCGGGGCAGCTCCTCTCTTCTCTCATCAAAGCAGACCTGATGCCAAAACTTTGTAAGCAGCTTCACTGCTCATCAATCAAGGCACTGCCTAAGTTGGTCATTGCATCCCTAATACATGACTTTGCATTGTCCTGTCGATGGGATCCTTGAAACTGGCACAACAGGATGTTGCCCCACGACCTCTCTGCATCTTGGAACCAATGCATTGCTTGGGCTACGCTATACATATTCGATGCAGATCCACAAAACAGTTGGCAACCCAAATTTAAGGTAATCTACTCAGCAGGCTTAACTGGATCCCTGTAGCCAGCCTGTGCTCCTTCGCGGTCAACCTGAACTTGTGACTTTGTCCCGGTCTGGCACAACCAGATACTCCCCAATGGTGTTTTGTGCTTTTTGGAGCTATTTCTCACTATAAACTATAAAATTCAATAACTCCACTTCTACTCATTGGATTTTTTTTATTTTAGTCATGTTTAATTTATTAAAATCAGTACTATTCTTCTGACCTGGTGTGGAATCATTGTTTTCACTGTTTTATTGTTTGAAGTATTGCACAAATAATTTACACACTGCCTCTACGCTCATCCCAGAGGCAGTGTGTAAAGCATTTACGCAGAACAAACAGAATTACAGTGAAAACACTATAAAAGGATACCACACCATTTTAGAAAAATATCCCAAATTTTCCAGCATAAAACAAGACCAAAATAATACAAATCTGCCATACAGTAATCCACTATACCAATAAAGCAAAAATAGACTTTATATACAGTTTCTTGAAGCCGTTAGCTCTGTCCGGGGCTATCACGGCATCATGAACAACAAATCCAACAGTTCTTGCTCACCATGACATCGCGGGCCAGCTACGGTGTCTGGGAGCCCTGTAAAACAGTACCTTTGGGGATGCAGGGCATTGGACCTTGCTGTGAGCGCTGGAGGAGCGGCGCCGGCAAGCATTGGTTTCAGAAGTTGATGCAGGAGTCATCGGGTCCTTGAAGTCACATACGTTGCCAGTCGAACTCCTTGAGTTTGAAGTCAGGAGTGCTGGTGCGAGGCAGGGCGGTGCTCCGTGTTCTCCAAGAGTGGTGTCCACACGTTATAGTGCAGGCAGCAGCATCAGTGACAGCATTGCACCATCGCTCGGGATGCCAAGGTGGCAGTGTGAAATGAGTGGTGAGGTATGTGGTGCCCACAGGCCACGGTGCAAGCAGCCACTCGGTAACGGACGACGATGTTTTGTGAGACCAGGGTTATGGTGCAAAGTGTCATCTGTGGTGACTTCAGGTCACGGAGCCGGCAGCAGCATCGTTTATGGCATCAGGTTACCTTTTTCCTCTGGCAGCTGAAGCATCCAGTTCCAGAAGCCAGTTCCCAGAAGAAGTTAAAGTCTTTTATTTCCGAGACTTCCAACAGGAGGCAAGCTCTACATCAAGCTCTTGGAGATACTTAGAATGCAGAAAGCACAGTCCAGTCCTTTCCCTGTCCAAGACAGAAGCAGCAACTGCAGGCCAACCTAGAAAAACACATATCAAAGTGGTAGTCTCTCCTCTCAGCTCCTTGTCCTGGCAGGTTCCTTAGTCGAGCAGTAATCTGAAGTTCTGGGGTCAGGGTCCCAATATTTATACCACATTTCCCTTTGAAGTTGGCACAAACAAAGTACCAGTGGCATAAATAATCCAGTTCTGCCTGGGTCAGGCAAGGCTCACTCAAGGGGATTGAGACAGCATTGTGGAAGACAGACACAGTCCATTCAGGTGCAAGCACCAACTCCTCCCACTACTCTAAATGCAGCCAGGTCTATTCAGCGTGGCTATGAGTCACCTAGCAAATGCAGGAAACACCCCAAACCACATAGTGTGTGTCTTGTGAATGGATACCCTCAAACATTAGCCCAGGGGCCACAAAGTAAGGTCTGTGGTGTGACCAAGGGCCACACTGATGCCACCATGGTGTTGGTAGGGGGGTCTGGGTGGGTCGGGGATTGTGTAAGGAGGTCTAAAAAATGTTAAATAAATGGGTAAGCATTTGTTTGCAGGATAATAAATGCTTTCCCATTTATTTAACATTGTTTTCTGAATATTACTGCACAGCAACTAAATCAGGGGGCCGCATGTAAGGTCTAGAGGCCCGCAAGCAGCCCCCGGGCTGTACTGTGACTATCACTGGTCTAGTGTGAATGCACTTTTCATCCTAAAATGAAGACGGCAAATAAATAACAAGCAGAGGTTAGACAAGAAAAAATATCCACTTTCTAAAAGTGGTGTTCTCAAACACACAATATCAAATTCATCTTTACTAAAAGATGTATTTTTAAATCCTGAGGTCAACAAGCCTAAACTCCATTTCTCTATCTTTTCACAAAGGAAAGTTATGCTTGCAAGATGTTGAAAAGCAACTCCCATGTCAGCCTATAGGACAGATAGCTTTGCAATAGTGAAAAATGAAATACACAGACGTTCACTATCAGGACAATTTAAAACACACCAGTACATGTTTTACCTTTTAATACACTTCGCTCTGCCCATTGGGGTACCTTGGGCCTACCTGACGGGTGCCTTAAATTTAAAAAAAGGGAAGTATTGGGCAGTAAAAACTGCATGCAGACACTGCAGTGGTGGGTCTGAGACACATTTGAAAGACTGCCTGTGTGGGTGACACAATCAGTGCTGCAGGCACATTAGCAAAACACACAAGATGATGGACAGAATGTTGCACAATGCTCATCAAGCCACCCCAGTTCAGACATGGCCATATGCAAATCAGTCTTGACCCTGTGCCTCTTGGGAACAGTCCAGAATGAACTGCCAAGCCATGTCTTCCCTGGACCGGAATCAAGCATCCTAGGACCAGATTTTGGCTATTAGCCGTCTTCAGCCAGGATAGCTTGACTCCAGTGGCGTAGTGAGCACGGGACCCACATCTGGGCATACCCTTCCCACATAGGGTGAACAGCAAAACTCACAAGAAGGCCCACTAGCAGCATTTGATTTACATGCCCTTGGCACAAACAGTACAGTGTACTAGGAACCTAGTAGTAAATCAAACAAGCCAATCATGGAAACATCAATCCATAAACACCATTTACTTGGAAAGAAAATACACTTTTGCACTGAAGGGCAGCGGTGAAGATCCCAGAGTCCCAAAACCAAATTAAACAAGGTAAAAAAAAACAAAAGGCCAAAACGCAAAAAGTCTGGGGGTGAACCTGCTGAAAAAGCCAAGTCTAATAACCAGTAACTCAATTTCTACCAATTATGATTGAGAGAAGCGTAGCAGATGCATCATGATGCAAGATACTTGTGATTAGTCCCATAGCACAAACCTCCAGAACGGTCACTGGAAAGTTAATGTTTGTTTTGGAAATATAGGGCTCATGTCAGTGAATGCTTATAGATAGATATCGCCTTGTTACCTGTGATTTCACTGTAATCATATATTATAAAAAGTAAACATTTGGTATAGGTTCAGCCACGGAACATTTATCAGAGTACATAGGCAGCTTTTTGTAACCCTTTGTATATAACCTTCCCTCCTTTATACAAGATTAGAAGGACATTTTGAGCAAATATGAATGTATCATAGGGGATACTGAAACAATATTTGTTACCATTGATGTATGCAGCTTGTACGCCTGCATATAGAAGGAATTCAGCATGCAAGCTCTGATTATCCCTTTGCATAATAATGTAGAATCCCTCAAAGTCAGCCTGTACAGGAAACAATGAACAGATATTGAGCTAACAAAATAAAAGAAATTCCTGTTTTCACTTCGGTTTTTACTGAATTCAATACTACAAGATATAACATATCAACAGTTAAGTAAACTCTACCTAGATTGATACACAATAGCCCGAAAATCTAGTTTGTTTATCGTGGAGGAACAACTATCACAAACCTAGTCAGCCGAAGTTACATGTCAGCTAATCAAAAATATGAATCCTCGTTACCTTCAAAATCATTTGCTTTCTTTACATGCAAAAGTTGTAATATATGTATATGTGATGTTAACAAAATCATCAGCAACATACATCAGATAATTTATCCAGTGTCACTCTAAATTTTTTATATATGTACTGATTTGTGATTGCAGTCTTGTCTACATTAGTATTACAACCAGAACATGAGGGCTATAAAGAACAAGGATGTTAAATATCCCATGTTTCTGCATTTCTTAGATAACTTGGCATATAACATATTAAACCTAGGGGCATACGTACAAGCCCCTATCGCTACAGGAACGTCACTTTTAGTGACGTTCCAGTGGCTATAGGGGCCTTCTCTATGTACAAGGCAGCGTTAAGACACTTTATGTGGCTTAACACTGCCTTGTACGTAAGGCACCCTTGCACACTATGTTTAGCGTGAAAGGGGCGTGCAGTGGGTGTTGTGGTGGGCTTTCCACTGCAACACCCATTGTATTTGACGCTGCCCCCTATGTACAAGGGTGGCATACATAGGAGACAGCCCCAAATATAAGACCAGGAAAACCCTAGTCTTAAGGTGGAGAAACGAGGAGAAATGCATTATTTCTCCTTGTTTTTGCTTTTTTCATGTGTGCTGCCTTGTGCATCACACAGGGAAAAAGCAAAATACCATGGTTTGTTTATGTACAGGAAGGTGTCCCTTCCTGTACATAAACAAACCTTTTTAAAAATGCCATTTTGTAACTTACATGTGTGCTGCATGAAGAAGCACACATGAAAGTTACAAAATAGTATTTTAGGATTGTTTATGTGCAGGAAGAGACACCTTCCTGCACATAACCAATCCTCCTCTGCACACAGACACCCTTTCACTCTGGTGAAAGGTTTCCTGTGTTGGCTAGGTTGTGAAACTTAGCGTCATCGCAGGGGGAAACACAAGGCTGCACCACATTCTTGTAAATCTGGTGCAGCCTTGCGTTTCCGAAGTGGCGGAGTGTGTCGTTAATCCCAGGAGGCTACCAATATGCTCCGCCACTTCGTCGTACATATGGCGCTTAGTGTCATAGGCGGAGATAGAGAAAAGTGTTAAGGCAGATTGGAGCCAGATGGATCAATGGAATAATGACGGTTGAGAAGAGTCGCAACACTGATAATGAAAGAAAGCAAATACTGACTATGTGACGTGGTAAGCATGCCTGCAATGCCTTTTTGTGATCATATAAAAACTGCATTTAGGAAGAAATGGAAGGTGCCTGTTTCTAGAGGTCAATGCCAATAAATATGTTAAAGATGTGTCAAAATTAGCAGTAAGGTGCACACTTGTGAATTATATTATATAATATAATATAAAAAAATGTATAAGATGGCGTAACATAACACAGCAGTTCAGGTTATATTGTGATATTAGAAACAATTTACAACTTTATGTTTTGCAAATTTTGTAAAAGAGTTCCTTGTTATTGAAACTAATACATGTAAAGATATAAACAATATTTTGAAGAAATATTTGGAATAATGTTTCATATAATTAGCATAAAGGTTCAGATGTTTCTGTTCAGGCCTTTTGAACATACTTTGGCACAATATAATGCCTTAATGTGGTGAACATTTGACCGTATACATATCATTGAATATGGTTTAAGTGATATTTCGATAGAATCTCGAAAACACAAATATCGTGGGACAAAATATCATGACAAAAACATCGAGGACAAAAATATTGTGTAGGTGCATTTCTATAGGTAAGTACAATTTTACTATATATAACTCAACCTATATATACCTTGACAATATGTTTATCTTCAAAGTATGTAGATGTGTAATTAAGAATAGTGAATCTATACTTACCTATTGCACTTACCTTCTCAATATTTTGATCTTTGATGTTTTTAACATGATATTTTGTACACATGATAATTGTGTTTTTGATATTCTGCCAGTGATTGAAAACAGTGATATATTGTCAGGACTTGTGACTAATGATCCATACTGTGCTGCAGCGGAATCAATTGTGTGGCAAATAGCAAATTCAGGTAGCCCAATATTGGTGGAATCGTAAATCCTTTTTACCACTCTAAGATGGCAGCCTTAATTTCCTGATTGTTTTGAGACTCTGAAATCTCATGAGATTGGAGCAGGCTGTCGTACCTAATGCTACTTAACACAGGTGACATTAGTGACTGCATCGACTATTCCAGGAAATCGAGGTAGGGGCTGGTGTTGTACTACATCCTCGTGTATTTCTGGCACTGTAAGTGCGTTAACTCCATTGTGTTGAAGGAGCCGGACACGCATGTTCTAGTTCTGCTCTAGAACCTCAAGTCAATGGTACTTTTTCTCAGCATGAGAGCATAGAGGGGAGAGAAATCGTTAATTATGTCAAACAACTCAGTAGCAGTTCTCTAGGTCCATAATGATCACAAACTACTAGATAAGTCTAGTTAATTTATTACAAAGCCAAAAACAACTCGACATACAGACACCTCAAGATGAGGGTGTAGAAATGCATTGGGACAAATGCAGAGCTAAATGTACGAGTAAGGGTAAGGTGGTGAAACATGCACAAGACAATTAATTCAAGAATCAGGATGCAAAATATTAAGGAGCAAGAGTCCAGGTTCCCCTGTATCGACGGTTGATGGATATAAAGCATTAATCTGTCCCTACACTAACACTAATGTGGCATCCCTAATTAACCATTCTGTGTGGCAGTATCGGTTAAGATGTCAGTGTGTGGAGTTTTCCTCAGAAGTCTATTCACTTTAGTTAGGGCAAGTAGCATGACCCTACTTAGACAGAACTTGTTGTATGATACTGTTTCTCCAAAAGGCAGAAAAGAAGTGGGGCTCTATCCCTACTTACAATACTCCAACTATCTCAGGTGTCTTACAAAGATTCTGTTCAGGTCACACCATCTGATCAGGCCACATTTTTATAGGTGGTTTTCCATGAGGTGATTTTCACTTCCAAACAGTAGCAAAGTAACCTTGATTCCCAGTCACTCTCCGGTGAGAAAGTACACTAGTTCTTATTATCAGCGTTAGCTCCCAATCTATCCTCTTCTCTCCTTGTCTAACTCCTAAAACAAAGACATTGTTTTAACAAACAAGGGCGCTTCTCCTACCTGCAACATAAACGTGTGAAAGAACAGAATCTAACATGCACATGAAAATTGACTATTATTCTAATACATGAGCTTCCAGGGGAAATGCATTTTAAGGCCAACAAATTCAGCTAACATAAGAGTAAAGAACATGAACTTTACAAAGTTACATAGAATTTGAAACATATTCAACTCAGTTAATATGTTCATCTACATGCAAAACAGCACAATTAATAAGCACATTCAATAATGAAATGATTGTTAGTTGTACAACACAAGTGTTTTCCGGTCAGGGTTCTTTGCTAATTACATTTGATTTTCTACAGAATTATTCATGTAGTTTACATTTTGGCCTACAAACATCACATTGCTGTTATTACATATGTGATTATAGTGCACCCCTACAATGAAAAATGGATTTTGCGCTACATCAATCCCCTCCCAATGACCTGTGTTGTCACAACACTCAAACTCCCCATAGAGCAGACCGGCCTAAACTGATGTCATAGATAATCTTCTCTGTCTATATTCTTCCAGACGCTTAAGATCCTCATGGTGACTGTCCTTCAGTCTTTCCATTCTCCTTTCTCTCTCTCTAATCAAATTTTCCAAATGTCTCGACTTGTGACATTTGTATGCCCTCACTATCCCAAAAAAAGATGATAACACAGACCACAACATTTACTATTGGCTTCAAGATATATCCAAGAATTCCTCTTCCAAGATTTGCAAACCAACTTCCAACTTTCCCAAATCCTTTCCCAATATTATCCCAAATTCCCTCAGTTGCCAGATCATGTATTTCATGGTGTACCTCAGTGATGTTACTTATGTATTTCCACAGGTCCGTACTGTTATCCGCTATGTACGTGCAACACTGCTGGATCTTCAACATTTTTCAGACTCCAACCTCTTTTGCTAATAATACATCTGAAACAAGACGGTTTTGCAGTACAATAACTCTTATCGAAACCATCTCTCCATCTACAAGTAATAGTAACTGAGCTTAGATTAACACAACAAAAGCTTATATATGGATGCCGTCTACACATGGGATTATAATGAACCACTACAATGAAAAAGGGATTTTGCGCTATATCAGTGTCTCAGGGTGTCTGACCGACAAGGTAGGTTGTGAGCTTTTCTAGCCGGACCTATCCTGTGCTCTCTTTCCCCCTTGTGCACCCCAGGAGTTCTGGTTGGCAGAGCGGGGAGCGAGTGTTTCTGTCAGTGCCTGCATCAGTACCGTTATCTGTTCTCATCAACACTTGCTGTTTCGGCTGTACTATTAGAGGTAATTTCTTTCATGCCGACAGTCAGTTCTTGCATGTTGGTCCCTTTCGGTGCTGTTGGTATTTTTGGTTCCTGTTCATTCCCGATTCCGTGTGCCAACATTGCTAATGGGAACTTCATACTACGGCAGATAAGTTGTGCACTTAGTCTTTTTGGAGGTCCTTCTTTTGTGTGGACTGAAGTTGGTTTGTAGGATATTCCAGAAGGTTATATAATTGGAATGTTTGAACTTATTTCAGGGAGTAGTTTCTGAACATTTTGACTTTAAGTACCCGAATGGGATATATATTTTATTTCCTTTGAATGAAGGTGTTAATGGAATTTATATGACATATTCTATGTGTTATTATATGTATTGATTTAGTATATGGGAAGTTATTAAATCTTCTTCTTTTCACAATGTATACATTGGGTTTCCTGTTGTTGGGAACGCCATGGAGAGCTCATTGTATGTTATATAGTAGGGTCTAGATGGACAATTGATTCTCAGAGATAAGCTTTGTTAGTTGTTATGTCTCTATTGTAAACCAGTGTTACTTGGTAAAAGCTTTGCTTTCAGGCCTCCATTCTTGGTGTACCACCCTATATCCCTTCCACTGTTAGGTTACTCCGTTCTTCTATTCCCTATTATCAGAGCCAGAGCTGCTGAAAGATCTAACACATATTACATCTGAGGTTTTATTCTATGCTTCCTACTAAGATAGTGATCGACTAATGCAGTGATATACTTTGTATGCTGGTATAACAAAACAGGACAGCTAGGTGGTGGTAGCTTAGAAAACTAAAACTAAGCAAACCATGGAAACTTTGAAGGTAAGGAGGATTTATGGTACCATCTGTAAACGTTTCACATAATATTAACAATGAAAAAATGTTTACATTTAATATTTATAAGTTTAACAATAATAAATGAAATGACACCAAGTTTTTTTCTGAACTAATTAGAGTACAGACAACTTTATACAATATAGCTTCTTTAATTCTTTGAATGTAGGAGCTAACTGGAGATTCTCATGTGGTACCTTTTTAGAATTTTTACGATTCTGGAAATATAAATGTGGTATATAAACCATAAGAACAATTATATACTACCAATATTTTAGGCTAATTATGTACATCATTATCAATATTTGGCTAACCACTGTATTCAAGTACAAACCTTAAACTGTAGGCAAGTCTAGATCCAACCATAATTGAGTAGGCACTATCAACATACATTTTCTTCCACTGGACTATAAACCTGTGAATATGGCATAAAAAGCCACCAAGCCTATTGAATTGTGATAATTAACTTATCAGATCACATTAGCCATATATGCCTTTGCTTGCTGCTAAGGATTCATCTATCTCTTTTCCACTACAATGATTAGTTGCCCTCTATTTCACGTAGAGTACTAGGGGAAAATTATGTTTTAATACTGTATAACTTGGGTGTATGAACAAGAGAGATCCTCCTTTTAGCTTGAAGACTCATTTCTGTGATATCAACTCCATACACATAAAATTAACGACTGTCTTACTTGGCAATATATAGAAATTCCTAACCTGAATTTTTAATTTAAATGTTGATTTTGAGGAAATACGCTATGATTTATGGATAGATACAAAAGATGTAAATACAAGCCTTATGTGTATGAATTGTATACTAGACCTGAAAAAGCCCAAGTTATTGGGGCAGAAATGTGTTGCTCAAGTTGCAACGTAATTCGCACCGGTTACAAGAAAAGCAGAAACATTTAACCCCTTCGGTGCTCATGACGAGCTCAGCTCGTCATGAGGCACAGTGCTCGTGTGCTCATGACGACCTCAGCTCATCATGACCACATCCATTTCCATTATGGTCCAGCACAGCAGGGGAATAAGTCAAGCAGCCCAGGTGTTAATTATGGACATTTAATGAGTAGAAGTTAAGAAGAGAAGTTGATTGGCTGTCAGTTTTTCACTTGCTAGTATTGTATGTGGTACCCTTTTTCTATCTAGGTCACTTTTGAGAGTTGCACCATGGACCTGAGTAGCGTCTAGGGAATGTTTGTCCTAGCTGCAATTTGTGACTTAGCCAATACAGAATAAGCTCTATATCTGGGAGTTTCCAAATGGTGAAGCAGTATTTTATTTTCTCTTACTTTGTTTGGCATGCATTCAACTGACCAATCCAGAGACAGATCAAGACCTCCTCCCTTGTGAATGTTATCGAATGTTGGATATTTTAACAAGCTGGACAGTTGGAGATCTTAGTTTTCATAACTCCCATATTCTTAAGGAAATAAGTTAATAAGTCTGCTTATTTGGCATGCCTTGTGAGTGAAGTGGAATGCTTTGAATTTGATTTTTTTTCTGATAGACGGTTAATAGAGGACCACAAAGGAAGTGGTGGTGTTCTGCACTGTATGCAATCTAGAGCCTACTTGCAAGGTATGATGAAAGTTCCTGTTATAGACCTTTTTGGGCATATTTACAAAGCCCGTGCAGCATTTTCATGCTGGTGAAGTGTCACTTTTATGACGCTCCGGAGGCGCACTGTGCTGGCCCATATTTACAAGGCCACAGAAAGCCACCCTGCATGGTTTTTCATGGCCTTATGTATATGGCCTCCTTTCACGCATTACTCTGTGTGAAAGGGTCATTCCATGGGTGTTGCTGTGGGTATTCCCATGTAACACCCATGGAATGTGACACATTTGCCTAATTACTAAGCATGGTCGTAAAATCCGTTCCGCTCATGGAATTTGGGGATTTTCGGCAAATCCGCAATCCGCGAATTCTCGCCAATTTCCCGAAAATTCGCAAATTCGCACGCAGCTGATTTTTTTGCTTGGTGATACAATAGTGGGACGCACGGCGTTCACTTACCGTCATTCAGCGTTTGCAGAGTAGTTTTTCTCCATGTTTTGCGTGTGCTGCCCCATTTTGGATCTTGCTGCGGGATCCCGCGGGAGTTTGTCGACCGCGATTACGTCATCGCAGCTTGCCACCTTGCACAGCGAGAGTCTGTCAACGCGAGTACGCCGTGATCACGCATCGCGGGAGTTCACAATTGCGAACACGTAGATGCGGCGGGCAGCAACAATCTCGCACTCCCGAAATTCTGCACAAGAAATCCACCAGCAAGCAGCATAAACATTCTGAAAATGATGATTTTTATCAGAATAACTCCTCAGGTTGACATTTGCCTGCACTTTTTTTGGCAAGGAGTCCATTTTTGGGGGGTGGGAGGAAGGAAGTGCCCCAGAGTCTCCAACTTCCTCTTACTGTCCAGCAGGCTCCTCCCAGTGCTTTGTTCATGTCCTGGTCACTTTGATTTGGATCTTGACCTGGAAGGATTACTTTTTGTGGATGCTGCTGGATATTTGGATTTGAGGCCTTTTTGACTTTCTTTGGATCACTTTTGGATTAGAAATTTCACAAGTAAGTTTGTTTGGGGCATTACAGTTGCTGCAACTACAATTTTGGAATTTTCGATTTTTGGGCTGTTGTTGGGGCCTTTCCCCAGGGGTACTCAGTGGTGCATGGACTGAGTCTTTCTGTGGGGTCTCTTTCATGTAAACATCATGAAGGGCATAGATGGCATTGGATTGTGGTGATTTTTGTTTGTTTTTCGATTTTTGGGCTGTTGTTGGGGCCTTTTGTCCAGGTGTGCTCAGTGGTGCATGGACTGAGTCTTTCTGTGGGGTCTCTTTAATGTAAACATCATGGAGGGCATGGATGGCATTGGATTGTGGTGATTTTTGAGTGTTTTTCGATTTTTTGGGGTGTTGATGGGGCCTGTCCATGTGGGTGGGGCCATTTTGAGGACTGGTACAGGCAGGCCCTGGCCATGTGGTGGGGTCCAGGGGCCATTTTGAAGCCAGGAAGTGTGCTTTGTTGTGCCATAGGCCTGCACCCAGTCTGCCATGCTTTCATCCATTATGCCCAGGGTTACTCAGTGGTGCATGGGCCTAGTCTTTCTGTGGGGTGTCTTGAATTTGAACATGATTGAGGGCATGGATGGCATTGGATTGTGGTGATTTTTGTGTGTTTTTCGATTTTTGGGCTGTTGTTTGGGGCATTTTGCCCCAGGGGTACTCAGTGGTGCATGGACTGGGTCTTTCTGTGGGGTCTCTTTAATGTAAACATCATGGAGGGCATGGATGGCATTGGATTGTAGTGATTTTTGTGTTTTTTTCCCGATTTTTTGGGGTGTTGATGGGGCCTGTCCATGTGGGTGTGGGCCATTTTGAGGACTGGTACAGGCAGGGCCTGGCCATGTGGCGGGGGTCTAGGGGCCATTTTGAAGCCAGGCAGTGTGCTTTGTTGTGCCATAGGCCTGCACCCAGTCTGCCATGCTTTCACCCATTATGCCCTGGGGTACTCAGTGGTGCATGGGCCTAGTCTTTCTGTGAGGTGTCTTGAATTTGAACATGATTGGGGGAATGGATGGCATTGGATTGTGGTGATTTTTGTGTGTTTTTGATTTTTTGGGGTATTGATGGGGCCTGTCTATGTGGGTGGGGCCATTTTGAGGACTGGGACAGGCAGGGACTGGCCATGTGGTGGGGGTCTAGGGGCCATTTTGAAGCCAGGCAGTGTGCTTTGTTGTGCCAAAAGGCCTGCACCCAGTCTGCCATGCTTTCATCCATTATGCCCAGCGGTACTCAGTGGTGCATGTGCCTAGTCTTTCTGTGGGGTGTCTTGAATTTGAACATGATTGAGGGCATGGATGGCATTGGATTGTGGTGATTTTTGTGTTTTTCGATTTTTGGGCTGTTGTTGGGGCCTTTTGCCCAGGGGTACTCAGTGGTACATGGACTGGGTCTTTCTGTGGGGTCTCTTTAATGTAAACATCATGGAGGGCATGGAGGGCATTGGATTGTGCTGATTTTTGTGTGTTTTTCGATTTTTTGGGGTGTTGATGGGGCCTGTCCATGTGGGTGGGGGCCATTTTGAGGACTGGTACAGGCAGGGCCTGGCCATGTGGTGGGGGTCTAGGGGCCATTTTGAAGCCAGGCAGTGTGCTTTGTTGTGCCATAGGCCTGCACCCAATCTGCCACGCTTTCACCCATTATGCCCTGGGGTACTCAGTGGTGCATGGGCCTAGTCTTTCTGTGGGGTGTCTTGAATTTGAACATGATTGGGGGCATGGATGGCATTGGATTGTGGTGATTTTTGTGTGTTTTCGATTTTTTGGGGTGTTGATGGGGCCTGTCCATGTGGGTGCGGGCCATTTTGAGGACTGGTACAGGCAGGGCCTGGCCATGTGGTGGGGGTCCAGGGGCCATTTTGAAGCCAGGCAGTGCGCTTTGTTGTGCCAAAAGGCCTGCACCCAGTCTGCCATGCTTTCATCCATTATGCCCAGGGGTACTCAGTGGTGCATGGGCCTAGTCTTTCTGTGGGGTGTCTTGAATTTGAACATGATTGAGGGCATGGATGGCATTGGATTGTGGTGATTTTTGTGTGTTTTTCGATTTCTGGGCTGTTGTTGGGGCCTTTTGCCCAGGGGTACTCTGTGGTGCATGGGCCTAGTTTTTCTGTTGGGTGTCTTGAATTTGAACATGATTGAGGCCATGGATGGCATTGGATTGTGGTGATTTTTGTGTGTTTTTTGATTTTTGGGGGTGGTGATGGGGCCTGTCCATGTGGGTGGGGGCCATTTTGAGGACTGGTACAGGCAGGGCCTGGCCATGTGGTGGGGGTCTAGGGGCCATTTTGAAGCCAGGCAGTGTGCTTTGTTGTATTTGAGAAATATCAACCTAGGCAACTTAAAAATAAAAACACCCTAATGATAAGGAATGATAGATAGTGGACTACAGCTGACTAAAAAAACTTATTTTTTTATTTATTAAATCAGACAGTTAAAAATTCATTCATATAACACAGAATCACAGTTAAAATTTCACAATGTACATTTAACATAAACATCATTACATAAAAGTTAATAAACAGTATAAAAGAGTTCTTTATCTATAATAGATAGGTGGCACAAAAATGGGCCTCTACGCGCGTTTCGGCGGCCAGCGCCTTCTTCCTGGAGCAGCCACGTAATATTAGTAAAGGATTGTCAGATAAAATTTCTGTTTCTTATTATAATTCTTTCAGCATCAGGTTTGGATAAAACTTTACAAGACTGATTAGTTCAGTAGTGAAATAATTCATGCCCGCCAACCGGAACCCTTTGTATAGATTCGCGTTAGATAGTATTCACGTTGAGTTCTTTCAAGGGTATTCTAGGTATCTAGTAGGTATACCAATCTTTTCTCGATATCTTAAAATCAAGATTTCATTCTGTGAACTGTTCTGTTGGTAAAGTATTGGTTTGTAGTGGCTTCTTATTAGCCTAAATAATTGGGTTCTTGTTCTTCAAAAGTCTTGAGGATATTGAAGAAGGTAGGTAAGTACGTCTGATGGCAGCAGGCTCGGCGAAATGATGGTTTATCATTTCGCCGAGCCTGCTGCCATCAGACGTACTTACCCGCCGCCGGACATAGAGAGCCCTGCCGACCATCCTCAGGCAGGGAGATCTTTTAACATTAATCCTGCATATACAAGAATCAAGAATCCCTCAATATCCTCAAGACTTTTGAAGAACAAGAACCCAATTATTTAGGCTAATAAGAAGCCACTACAAACCAATACTTTACCAACAGAACAGTTCACAGAATGAAATCTTGACAACTCTGCAACTTGTGCAACTGCGGCCTGCTGTTCTGACATCTGAAGAAGATGGCCCCCAAAAAAGTTGCCCGTAGCTCCTCTAGCAAGAAAGTTGCCAGTAAAGAGCAGAAGAAGCAAGTGGCGCCACTTACCAAGGAGACTGGTGTGCCGACCGCCGCATTTTTTGGGAAAAAAAAGTACGCCTTCAGCAGCAGCGGGGTCTGCTGGGGACCAAGCTGGGAGCAGCACCCCCGCTTCATTGGGCTCAGTGCCACCACCACCATGCCAACTTAAGTCCAAGCCCTTGAGTGCTGCAGAGGCAGCCAGTCTAGTTGTTCAATCACCATCGACCAGTGCGGTTGGCTCATCGCAAGAAAGTAGCAGCATCCCTCAATCAACACAGGTTGTTGTAATTCATCTGACAAGTGTTCAACAACCACATGTGCAAGTACAAGCCCAAGTACATGTGGAAGGAGAGGCGGCGGAAGGAGATGCGCAAGCAGAGGTGCATGGAGCAGCACAAGTGCCCACAATAGTTGTTCCTCCCGAAGTAGGGGCACATCAGGAAATCGACATTCAAGCCGAGGTATCATTTGAGGAAGCCACTCCTCCTGCTCATTCATTGTCTTCCAGATACCTAGCAAGGAAAAGATCAAGGATGGTGTCTACATCTTCTTCAAGCACCCTTCCCTCTGATGATATGGATGAAAATTGGGAACCAGCACAGCCGTCTGAGAGTGAGGCACACCATGATCTGACAAAGGTAGCTAAGCGTAAAAGGAAGGTCCCCGAAAATCTCATAGTTATGGAGTGTGATGATGACACTGAACAAGAAGTGGCGTATACTCCTGCTGATGAAGACTCTCACGACGACAACGCAGTCATCATAAACGTCACTCCAGGCTCAGCGGGCATGCAGCAAACAGACATTTTTACCCTAGCCTGAAATGCTGCTGAGCGTGATGTTGGCGACGTGGGAATGGGACCACCACCAATGCAGTTAACTAGTACACCACCACCTACTGCTTCCATATTTTCCCGCCAGAAGGGACCTCCATCTACCTCCACCTCCATTTCCTCAATTAGTGGTGCTGCAAGTGCACAACGTAGTAAAGTTCGGCAACACACATCCTCCACTTCATCTGGTATTAGCATTCCCAGTATCGCCTCCTCCGTCCCCCCAAGACATTTGAAGTCCGCAGTTTGGGACTTCTTTAGTGTTAGCCCAACAAGGGAAAACATAGCCATTTGTACCATTTGTAAGCTTCGAGTTAGTCATGGTAAGCTTGGTACCAACTATGGTACCGGAGGCCAGAGAGGTCATCTTGAGAGACAGCACATGGTCAAATGGCATGCGTACCTAAAGGAAATCAAGGAAGCCCGAATTGCAAGTCAACAAACTGTATCCGTTGATGTTTCATCTGATGATGACGAGGAGGAAGAAGTGTCAAACATTTCTTCACTTACACCCAGTACCCCTGTCAGCAGCACAACCCCTGCAAGATATATGAGCCACACTAAGAGTGTGGGAGAGAGTGAGACATCAATGCGAAAAAGTTCATCATCCCCGAGCGTAACTGGGTCGAAGAAGTCTTCATCATCCCGTAAAATGGTCCAGCCCACCATTAGAAGCATGTTGTTTTCAGATGCGCCATTGGAACGCAACCACCCAATGACGCATCTGTATAACACTAAGCTGGCTAAAATGCTAGCGCTGGACCTTCTCCCTTTTTCTTTTGTGGAAGGGGTTGGTTTTCTTGAATTAGTGGCAACGCTCTGCCCTAAATGGAAGGTTCCTAGCCGGTTCTATTTTGCCAGAGTTGCGGTTCCAGCACTACATGAAGATGTGCTGGAGGTGATTGGGGCAGCTTTGCAGAAGAGTGCTGTTCACACTATACATCTGACAACAGACATGTGGACCAGTTGCTAAGCCGTTGATTACATGTGCATCACTGCACACTGGGTCTCTTTTTCAGGGGTTAAAGCAAAGCTAACCGCAGGTGTTGACCAGGACAACGTTTTTAAAGCTGCTCGGAATCATGCAACACTAGCCATGTTTGGCATGGAGAAAAGTCATACAGGAGTAAACATTTTGCATGCGTTTAACACAAAGGTGTTACAATGGCTGTCCCCAAGAAAACGCATGATTGGTTATGTTTCCACGGATAATGGCGCCAATGTAGTTAAGGCCATGGTTATGGGTAACTATTTTAGAGTGCCGTGTTTGGCGCACTGTATAAACCTGGCTGTTAAAAAATTCTTGAGTGAAGAAAGTCCAGTGTGCGAATTACTGACCACATGCCGAAGAATGTGCACACATTTCAACCATTCTTTTAAGGCCCGGAAGCAGCTGAGGGGCCTGCAACATGAACGTAAACTGCCAGTGAAAGCACTCATCCAGGAGGTGGTAACACGTTGGAACTCAACCTTCTACATGCTTGAGCGTCTGTTATAGCAGTGTGCGGTAGTCGATCAGTATTTCTTTACAAAGGGTGCAGCTATGAAGGACATGAGGATACAGGTGGAGCAATGGAAGCTAGTTAAAATCCTGACAGACATGCTTCGTCCTTTTGAGGTCTTCACGTGTGCAGTCAGCAGGGAGGACTGTAATTTGGGAAAAGCTATCCCATTGTTGCGCATGCTAGAGCACCAACTGAAGGCGGTGTCTTCTACGTTTCAAAATGATGAAGAACAGGAACAAGCATTTGAGTTGGCGGAGAAGTTATTTCAGCGCCTACTTTGCGATGAACGTCTTCAAAAGATCTACACAGAACAGCATTACATTTGTGCTACTATTCTGGATCCACGGTACAAAAAGGCACAGAAGTTACAAAGTATAAACATTGGCTATCTGTGGCAGCCAGGAGGTTGTTTGCAAGTGGTTTGAATACAATCCATGGTGGGTAAGGGGGGATTTGGGCCTACTTTACTTTCAAAGTACGTTTTGTCACCATTTTCTACTAGGCCTCGTTTTTGGAGATCTGATTGGGGGTCTTCTACATTTTTGCAACTGGGTTTAGTAAAGGTCTGGGAGCACTGCTGGGAAGGTCTAATTTTGTTCTAAAACACAGTTTACAGTACACCTAGCTTGAGGGGATAGATCCGCTAAATTAATTCGCCCATACTTATTTATCCTTCAAAAGGAGACTCAGACAGAGTACGCACTTTCAAAAATATTGTACTGTCTATTAGGAAACTCAAAGTGTGACTTTTTGCACTACACAGCGTACATACCTTATATTTATTTGTCAGTGGTGTTCTAATATCACTTCCTGTTTTTCCATCAATAATTACAGGCCGGGTTTCAGCCTGTGCAATGGGAAAAAAGGATGAAGTCAGGCTTCACATTAGCGAGCAGCAATTCAGCATCCGCCAGTCAGGCAGTGGGCAGGGTGTCTTCTAGTCACCAACATTGATGGACGGAGCGTCAGATGGAATGGAGAAGTCCCGCTAATAAGAGGAATGGGTGGAAGCATGCAACTTACCAAATTCAACAGGACAACTACAACAACATACAGATACAGTATCCATTCTTTTCTAATTATCTTTTAAGTAATGTTATTGCTCTGAACTTCTATGAGTGTGACTCTGCATTTCTTTGATCTCTGTTTCTAAATTCATCCCTACAGCCATTGTATAGGTTTTACTTCTGCTATTTTTTAAACCTAATTTAATGTAAGAAGTGTTTCTCTGAGTGCAGAGATAGGCAAGTGAAAACGCATAATTATTTCTGCAGCCCTGTTGTCGAAAGTACTACTTACTTTTTAGTAACCATGCATGCAGTAGTGCATGCACTTCCTTTATGTCACTTAAAAGATTTATGGTTAGCTTTGTACCCAAAGATTTGTTTATCTTCAAATATTGTTTGTCCATGCTGTGCTTTTTTTTCTTCTCTCAACAAAACTTTCCCAAAAACCCCCATTCCCATCCATTTTCCAAACCCTAACCCTCTTCCCCCGGGGTGTGTGGTTTTGATTGATGTGTGACTAAATGACAGCAATATTTCCACACACTTGCTGGGGAGGATGAGGTCATAGAAACAGGCTGGTGAAGGAATCCGAGGATATATTCTTACTCAGCTTGACACTGAGTCACTATTGGCAAATGAAAGCAGATTTTCATGTGCGCCATCAACTTGATTGGCCATCAAGAACATCCTCCTCCTAGACGTGGCAAATTATTACGTTGCTGTGTCCTTCACCTTCAGTACTATTTCTTGTAGTAGTAGCCAATGTCAAAGAAATTCAACGCAAGTACTAGTTATACTTTCAATACTTTACCATTTGTTAGGCTACATTGTGGCACTGTTCTATTGTACTGTCACCTGCTATATTCTCTATTGTACCGTTCTAATGCTACGGTAAGGACAAACAAGGTTTAATTTTCTATTTTTTCAGATGATGCAACTGCCACTGTGTAACACCACAGGTGCCACCGCAATGATGACATTTCATCCGCCCAGGATTGCCAACCTTAATCGCCATTTCGCGTGCAGCCAGCCCTGTGCCTAGCCCTATTTCCAAACACAAATTACAGGTAAGATACGCGTTTGGGGGGAGGTAGTATAATGGAGTATTAGGAGAGATGAGAGACTGACGGTCCTAGGACTATTGAATTCACTTACTCTGTGAGAGGCACTTAGTTTTGAAAACATTTGGGCAATTAGTACTTACACAACTTGAATCAAGATGCCACTTAAGTTTCAGGAAAACAAACTTACTGTTAAACCCCCACCCACCATCCTCAAAAGCAGTAAAAAACACGTATGCTAAGATAAAGTTTAAAGTATATTTATATATCCCTAACATAAATAATCTCCTGCAAGACCCAACCCACCCCCCTCCCGAACCCCAACGAATGTCCGTGAAAACTAAGTCCAAAAAAGTAGAAAACCCAACTCCCAATTCCCACCCCCCAGAAGTCTTTAAAAAAGGGGTAAGGGACAGTCTTCTCCTACTGCTGGCTGCTGGTGACTTTTTGGGCCAGGTGGGCATGCTCCTTGCGGAGGGTCTCGAGCAGGGTTTTGGTGTTGAGGAGCTCCTGCTCGACATATGACACCCTAAGCGAAAGGCGGTGCACGCGTGCCTTGCACCTGCTGTGGGGGGCAGCTGATTTCTTTGCTGCTCGGCGGTGGCGGTTGGCTGCGGTACCCCGGCTCCGTACCGCTGGAGACCTGCTGCGCTTCCTGGCTGACCCAGGGAGCGCGGAGGAGGATGCAGGTGTCACCATGGATGTTGTCGACGTACTCTGCGTGTCCTCCTCCTACTGGGCCACCAGCCGCCGATATTCGGCGACAGTGGCCCCCAGCCTCCGTTGCCGGGCCCTTTTAGCCAGCTCCTTCCGTGTTGGTTTGGAAGGAGCATCTATATGAAGAAAGAAAGACATAGTCTGTAACCAAATCTCTTTAAGATTAGCACAAAATGATTCAGAAGAAAGTTGTGTCACAGTAGAACTAGCAACTTGCAGGCGCAGTACATAACTATTTTGGCCAGTATCTATCCAACCTCCCACTTCTTCATCCTTGCTATAACATTAGTGGGAGTTTAAGGAATCAATTCTACGAGCACTATGTACTCACTCCATTAGAGTCGACTATGACAGTACACCAGTCTTATTCTTCTTCTTCTCTCTTGTTTAGCAAAATTGGTACAATTAACTTCTGCAAGCCGGCATAATGCCAGCGCAGTCAACTTGCACCCGAGAAAAACAGACGCCCACCATGATGAATGAGACAGACTTGCGTTACTGTACCAGTCCAGTACAGGCAGGTGGTGATGCTCTTACTTTTCTATTACGGGTGGCACTGAGAATACTCTGTTACAAGGGCTACTGCTTAATTAGTTTAACTTTCACCCTACAGTGCCAATGAATACTAGAAAAGGAAAATGAAGAAGATAAATATTCTGATTATCTATCACTGCACATGGTATGTATTTGCTTACATATGGGATGACTTTAGGTGCTTTGCTTTTTATTGAGTGAACAGTGATACATCCACACATGAATGACCGAGTTCTACTAAACTTATTAACACGCAAACTTGTACTAGCGAGCCGCACATTTTGCGAGATTACACATAGCGCCCGGAAACGGAAATACGCCACCCAAACAAGATGGCCGCGCCCATGTACATCCGCTAGGGTAACTTCGCCTCGTTGCGCTACAAGCGGCTTGCGAAAACACAAAAACCACGCGAACTAACATACCGCAAAAAAACAAATCGCATATTCGCACGAATTCGCGGCTTCCGAATTCGATCTTGTGCAAATTCGCGCCCCGCGATTCCCTCGAAATTGCAGAAAAACGATTTTTGCAAAACTGAAAGCACTCAGCAGGTGCAAAAGTTCAAGCTCATCATTAGTAACCATTCCCTGTAGTGCTTCCTAAGGGCCCCCTCCAGAGTTCAGTTGCCTACTTGCAACTATTCTATGACCCTGCTCTGACCCTCACAGCAGGCTCAGAGAACAGCTACAAGTAGGCCACAAAGGTCCTGTGAAAAAAAATTGCACTGCAACAGAAAGCAATTACAGATAAGGAAGCAGGTGCCAGACTGGAAGTTCAAATTCAGTGACACATTAATCAACCCCAAATTAATTCATGTCAGTTGAAGCAGGGCAGGTGTGCTTTTCCCCCATAATCTACAGTGATGAACCAGAGGGTGGCAGTGATGTACCAGAGGGTGGCCTGGGTAAACCAGAGGGTGGCAGTGGTGAAACAGAGGGTGCTGTGATGAACCAGACATAGAAACAACATAGTCACGACCGTTGTGACCCGACAAGTAAGTTCACGTTTGCGAACTGGTACAAAACCCTTCCGAACTGGCAGAAACCCTTGCAAACACAAAAAAAGAAAAAATCTGCAAATTCGCGGGAGTTTGCGGATTTTGCGGGTTGCAAATTCGGGAATACGCAAATTAGCGAACTGCGAATTCGCAAAATTCGCCCATACTTAATAATTACACAGTTTCTTGTTAAAGTGGTGCAACAAGGAGAAATACCTTTATTTCTCCTCATTTTTGCTCTGTCTATGTGTGCTGTATTGTGCAGCATACATAGGAGTTGAAAGTCATCAATTATTGTTTTTGTGCAGGAAGGTGTCCCTTCCTGCACAAGAATAACAATCCCTGCAATGCAGGCACCCTTGCACTATGATGTAAGGGTGTGAGTGTTGTGCTAGGCAGCCAATTGTGCACCAGTGCAGAGGAAAGCACAGTCATGTGTTGTATTGCAGTAAAGACAATGCATTCCTACTCTTTCTGAATACCGCAGCTCGGCTCAGAAAGATGGTTTGCAATGCCACACTTTGCAATTTTCTAGTAAATAGGCCCTTTTGTGTAGTCTACTTGTGACGCTATTCATCACCTTAATTACTATATTGCTTGTGGCAACAGTTACTGATTCCATTGGAAACATGAGACCCACAGAAACATCTCAGATCTATTTAATTTCACCCAGATATTTCGGCAGCTAAAAGCTGTTGATATTTCCAGGAGAAAATCCAGGAAACATTGAGGAATTACCCATCAAAGCACAGTTACCAATTACCTCTGTGGTTTCTCATTTCATATTTAGCCCTCAGTATCCAGATGTTTCCCACTTACAAAGATACCAGTCCCCCAGTCTTTGTAACTCCAGGTGTGAGAATAAACTAGTCAATTTTTCAGGCCACTCGTATTGGTAGCCTTTGTCTTTATGGTTAAGGAATCATGGGGTGTATTTGCAAGAGGCCTGCACTGCCGGAGCATAACTTTTTTAGAAGCTCCAGTGACACAATCTGATGCAAAAACCGCCCTTATTGGTTTTGCATGTCATGGCCTCATAGAAATAAGAGCTGTGTTGCCTTACTCTGCTCCAAGGAGGCATTTCATGAATGTTGTGGTGGGTGTTCTCAGTTAACACCCATGGATTTTGATGCAGCCCCATATAAACAAAATCACATAAACCTGGGGCAGTGCCAAAACCTTACGCCTCCCCAGAGCAAACGTAACAAGAAGAACATTTTTCATTTCATTTTGTTTTTTCCTCATTACATGTGTGCTGCATTCTGCAGCACACAGGTCGATAAAACGCCTTTCTGGATTGTTTTGTGCAGGAACATGCCCCTTCCTGCACACAAACAATCCTGCCAACAACGCAGACAACTTAGTACTATAGTGCAATGGTGCCAGCATTGGAGCTAGGCACCACATTGTGAGCTGGCTGAAAGGACGGGAGTGCACCATATCTTGTAAATACGATACATTCCTGCCTTTCAAATTGGCATCCGGCAGCACAGCAGAGTAAAAAGACTTGCAGCACTGCCCTTTGCCAATTTTCTTGTGAAATAGTGCCCCATGTTGTCACCACTTTACTTTGGTGCATAAATGGAGCAAGTACATTTTTTTGTATTTATTTGTGGCGTGTACAAAAATTGATGTGGTACGCGTGGTTCTCTCAATTGCAAAATACATTAATATTGTTGTGCCAATGTTGTAGAATATGAAACCTTTAAGTAAAGCACAAAATAGTTTTCTTAACATATTAAACAAAAGTTATGTATACATCAAGCAGTTCTTTCCTTAGTAAATGTATTGTGATTTTCAATCAAAATGTTTCAGAAATATTTGATATACTGATATCACAAACTGTTGCCTCCATTCTTTGCCTGCTTCAAAAATGTCCATATTGTATGTTACTTTGCACAAATAGAAGATGATTTGCAAAACAGCATGTGCCTCAATATGTGTACTTATCTTTGTGGCATTTGTATGAGCCGTGGAGCTCTATAAAAGGTACAAAACATGCATACAGTCAACGATTGATAGAAGAAGCTGGTTTGTGGATCGTTACTGAATTGTGATATAGTGTTCTTTAAAGAGGTGCATCTTTAACTCTCCTACATTGGAGCAGCATTTGTGCTCTCCAGGTGGATACGGGGATGCTGTTCCAGAACCTAGATACATAGATATAAAAGGCTTGCTGCCTGTTTTTTTTCTGTTTTAAGCTTAAGAATGATTCACAATGGTAAACCGTTGTGTATGTTTATAATTGTTTGCTGCTCACAAAGGTATTTTAAAGTAATACATTAATGACTGAGGAGTCTCTGCACATAAAAAGATAAAATAGTCCTATTTCTATATGTGCAGAGAATCCACAGTCGTAACGATGCTAGTCATAAAATACCTTTGAGAATAGCAAACATTTGTAGACTTACACAAAAGTGTAAGTTTAGCTTTGTGGATCAAGCCCCCCAAGGAGCCAATTATGATGGCAGTCGGACCGCAACTGATGGCTCCTCAGTTGCAGTCCAACAGCCATCTGCTGCTGGGGTCCGACGGACGCATTACAATGCATGCGGGCGAAGAGACCATCCAATGTGTTTAGTGCGTCGGAAACCCTTCATAATCCTTTCATCACTGTGACTCCACTGTCGGGATTATGATGTTGGTTTCCGACAGCCATTACATGTTGTCCATTCTGATATGGGAAGGCTGTCAGAAAGCTACATTGGGGGCCCTAGCTGGGTCCTCTTCATGCCTGCCCTCTGCTCTGGGGCCTGGGGGCCCCTATGATGCCCCATGGACATCCCTGCACCGTGTGGTAGGCACCTCACAGTGCTGCGACACAGTGCAGGGATGTTTGAAAATATCATTTTTTCAATTGAAGCTTGGCGGCAGGCCTTTTCTGCTGGCTGCACAAGCTTCCATTAAAAAATGGATGTGCACTCAAATACTGAGGTCGAAATCGCCGACCTAATGTTGGTTGGTTCCCAATCCGCAACAGAAATCATGATAAGCTCCCAAGTCTCCAGTCTACTGGTGTTGTGAATGTGTTTAAAGCTGCTGTAGATAGCGAATTTGCCTGCTACATAAGCATGTGAGACGGTGGTGAGGTTTTTGTGAAGGATTAAATTGGTTTTGAAAATAATGTTGACTTTCAAAGATAACCTATGGCATTCCACCCGGATGGGGGTGGGGGGAGGGTGATATGATCATATTTCTTCAGGTCGGCGGTAGAAATTAGATTTGTGACCATAAAGATTCCTGTGTATTTAACTACTCTCACTTTATTGATATATTTCATCTTCTATAAAACAGTGGTCTCTGAAGACGTAAGCCAGGAGCATCCAGTATACTCGCTCAGGTAGGTTTTGTAGTTTGTTTGCAAGTTTAGAATGGCTGCTAATGGGCAAAGAGGTACTAATGCTTTCCATCTAAATCACTTTATTGTTTGAGGTCTTCTTAGACAGAGGTTCATAAGATATATTTTCTTTGTCTGATCTAAAGTCAAATTTTGTGGGGTTTTAAGGTATTAGATTTTGTGGGATTGAGTATTTGTGTGTAGATTATATCTTTCTAGTAGTTTAGCAGGACAGCAGTCAATTTATTTGAAATTTGTAAAGTCTGTAATTGAAGCTCAATATTTTCATGATTTGTTTCATGTGACCTTTGTTACTGATACTGGTCTGTTCTTAAAGAAGATTTTGTGTCTGAATGTGACTGTTCACTGGTGCTGTGAACGAGTATTCCCTTCAAAAGAGACTTTGAGCATTGAACTTTTGACGACAAAACTATTCTAGTGCTAGCCATTAAGGGTGGAAAAGTAGTGCTGTTGTAGATGTGATGGTCATTGTGCAGTGTGCTCCAAGTAGTCATTGTTGTGTTTTGGATGTTGTACAAGGTTGCAACTACAGTCTAGCAGACATAAGAGATGTTGTTTGTTTTGGCATGTTGCACTGTGATTTAGGTTGAGAAATGCTTTGCAATTGGCGTTTCGGTCCTGTTTAATATGTACTGTTTGAGTTGGCTTACAGAATATAATCATTTCTTTAGAATACAGGAAACATCTTTATGCAGCCTTAGTGTGTCCTAATCCGCAATGTTAAATATGCTCTTTGTGCTTTATCGATTGAGGATCCAAATCTAAGGCATTCTTGGTTGGTCTGATTATTTTTTCCGATGTTTTTCTTGAACAAATTAAAGTGAAATATTTTAATGTTTTCTTTGAAAGGCAAGATATGTTAGGAATATCTTTTTGCAGAGGCGGGATTCTGGATGATGTTGGAAATGTACCCTTTCTTCAGGACCGCTGTGAATGCTTTGGCATTTTTGTTGAACCCAATTTTTGCCAGCTATAGAACTCTGTGCATTTTACACTAATCAGTGATAGGGAGTTTATGCTCCTTCTTTCAACATAGTAAACCGAGTATACACGTGATCGGCATACTTAACTTACCTAGACGTTTCTAGAATATGGCACCCCAGTATACCCAGGGTCTGTAAGTTGTGTTGTAGGTGGTCGGAAGTTCCTTCAGTCATGGAGAAGGCTGAGGGTGATGCCCCAGGTCTTAGAGGGAAATACCTTTATTCTCTGGGAGCCCTCCATGAGCTATGTGGGTAGGAAGCTACAGGAGGACTGTCAAAGGAAGAGTTCTGCAAATTATAGAGGGAGTGCCCTAATCTTGATGGCTTCTGGTGATCACTACATTTACGGGGAGAATGGTCGCCTGTATAGTGTAGTGTAGTTCCTATATTCCCAATAGGCTCTGCGCATTGGAATAACATAAACGGTAGTTTAGTCGTAGGACTGAGGTCGACTAGGTCTCTGCTGAATATGTTAGACTTAATTAGGTATGCCAGCTAACTCAGAGGTCACTAGAAACTTTCTCGAATGAACAGGAAGGAGTTAACTTTCCTGATTAGACAAGAAGGGATTCGTTTCTGACAACCGCATAAACATGACAACTTTGCTCCCTCCAGAATAAGGAATATATCTGCAGAGTTGTGTGAAAACAATAGATAGCTATTTCAATCAGTCAATCGTGCATGCTCAGTTTCACCAGAGTGCAGAGAAATAGAGAGACAGGTGTTTTCAATAAAAGTTGTTATTTATTGAGCAGTCTTCTTTCTCATGCAATAGAAATGAATTGCCACAATTGCCATACTTATCATAAGTAAAGTGAGTACAGTAAAAGGAGTATTATGAAATAATACTGTAAAAGCATTTATATGGTTTCTGAGCCATATGATACTTAAAACGGATAAAATATATACAGTTACATACAATGATAAAAGTTGACTAAACGTACTCAACTGGTGCTTCTAAAATACGCCTACCCCGGTGTACCTAACCTAAGCCTAGTAGGTGGGAAGGAGTAAGTGAGCTGCAGTTTAAGTTAAGTTAGTTTTGTCAAGAATCTGAATCAAGAATTCTCTAAGGGTCTAATCAGCTCCGTACCTTGGTATTAGAATGAAGGAGGTCTTGTATCTCTTTCTCAGGACTCGGTCTCCCAGCAACCAGCAAGGGTGACTGGAAACACTGGAGCTGGATTTCTCGGCAGGAGAAAGGACAGCGTCTTTCTCAGTGCGTCAAATGGGAGGGTCGGCTTCCTTCGGCACTCGCATCAGCTGGGCTTTGGGTAAGTAGATAGCCACTCTGCTCCAAACCACCATGTGTTGCTTAAGGCAAATGCTGGTATATTTATACCTGGAAGGTGCTGTGTTTGACGTAAGGTTGGACATAAGACGTCACTAAGAACTGTCACTAGGAACTGGCAGTTCTTTCAGGACTCTCAGGAGTTCTAGGACAAATCAAAACAGAAGCAGGGGGAATTCCCAGGCTGCTGGAGGTTTGGTTTGTTTAAAGAATGCGTTGTACTCTCTAGGAGTCTAGGGAAGTAGCCTTGCCGTATTTGGACTGCATTGGCTATGACTAAATATGGATATGATTCTAATGCCTTTATAAGGATATGATTTGTTATAACCACATAAGGGCATAAATTAGGAATATTTAATTAGGGTCCTAGATATGTTCACAACAATAGTTAGCCTAAGGTCAAGAGTCTCAGGCAATTAAGGTTTTGATGGCCCCCCAGTACTATAGAGCCTTCCAACTGGAGCTGGCTCATGAGAAACCCTTTGTAGGACATTTGAGGCAGACCAAAACCTTTTTACCCCAGATGAGGACCAAATCAGATGTATTCTGTTGATCTTTTGTTACTTGACAAGTCAGTGGAAATTCAGGGATGAATTATCAGGCCCCTCTGAAAACTTTCCCCTTGATGAGATCACCCTTTCTACAAATAGGGGTGATATTGCTGGGTCTCTGGACACCCAAGACAGCTGAGGAAGCACGTTTGTTCCCAGTCTTGGTGGAACATGCCACCCGATGCCCTTACCTCTGCGGTGGCCAGGGCACTAAGGGTGGTCTTTACCCAAGGGGGGTTCCCTAAGAAGGTGGTGAACGACATTGGCATCAAATTCTTGTTAGCCTAAAGAAAAGCCATGTGGGATGAGTGTTGTTTAACCTAGAAGTTTGTTCCATTTCAAGCACTTTATTTCCGTCAAAAACCCTAAAGTAGCATAATGAATTTACAAAATTGAACACATTACAGCACATCAAATGCTCAAAGTTCATATCAACCAATTTGGTAAAATGAATAAAAACTCATATATCGTATAAAAAGGTAAGGCGCTGGGAAAAGTGCATTTGTATGAGAACAGTAGAAAGCTTACAGTACAAAATACATATTATACATAAGCTCTTAAGAGCTTCTTTTTGACAGGTTAGGAACAAACATATTAACAGAAAGATTGGAGGTAAAACAATTTTACCTTTTGTGAAAAGAAGGGAAATTCATATCCTTCTAGCCCCAAGTACTAAAGTGCAATATCATAGGTGCAAAATGGTAAAATGCATTATTAAAATATTTTTAAAAACATTATTAATCAGAACTATGCCAATAAAATACTTGCTACACAGACAAAGTACATTCATGAAAATAAAGGTCAGATCTTGGACAGAATATACCATGCAAATTCAAGATATTTTCCAATGAAAAACACAATACGGGGTGTAGTTTCTAACCTACAGATTCTAAATGCGACCTACGATCGGCTGGTTCCCAAGATGCTACTGAGAGGGATAATCCAGGCTTTACACTGTTTAATTTTGGCAAAAGAACAAGAGATGTTCATCAGATTCCTCCTGTTTGGTACAAGCTGAGCATAGTTTGACAACCTTATTGGGCCCTTCCACTTGGCAGTAAGCGTTGTGAGTGGAAGGGCGTCCAGTCTAAATCTAATGTAAAAGGCTTTAGTAAAGGGTGGCTCAATCTTATCCATGTAAGGCTCAAACCAGAGTGTTGGTTTTTTCTCAAGGAATCTATTTGTTAGTGAGTCAGAACTTTGTTTTTGGGTCGTAGCCTTCTCTTTGTTCTAACAAAAAATGGTCTTCACCATTTTTACAGAAGAAGGGGTAATGGATACTCGATTAGTCCAGAAGTTAGGTAGAACCAAGAAGATTAACATCTTGTCAATATACTTTAGCCACAGGAGTGTCTCCACAACATTACCCCTTCTAGAATATCTTGCAGGCCAGTCCTGTAAGGTTACAGCTCAGTGTTCGACCAGATCCTTAACCAATATAAGATTGGTTTGAGTCTCACTTTAGGCATAATAGCTTGCATATGCAGATCAAGTTTAAAGATTAGTGGGTGCTTTTCGGGAGTCTGAGTGTCAACCTCAAAAATATGTTTTCAGAAGCTCCCAGGGCATCAGTCTTACAGTTATCCCAAATTTCAATCTTATAAACTACAGCTGCCACTGCTTGGGCTTCCCATATTTCTGAAAGGGAATATACAGGTTTCTAAAAGGGGATATACAGGATGTCGAGAAGAGTTTTTTGTGACTCTTAAAGTGGCTGCCACAATGTTATTTTACAGGAACGTACTCTTTATGATCGGGCTGACCCAGGAGTTTCTACTAGGTATGCAGATTCCCAGATAATCGAAGTCTAAGACTTGCTCTAGATCCACGCCCTTTAAACTTAGGACTCCTCTGAAATCTCTATGCAGATGTATTGCCATGAACTTCTTTTTATGAGTGCTTGTAGCCAGGTTGTGATTTGTGCAAAAAGGTTTAAACTAGTTAGCAAAGGTCTCTGTTCCTTTTGTTGTGATGGACACTAAACGTGTGTCATTGGCAAACAGGGGTCCTAGGATTTTTATGCATCCTATAATGGGTGACTCATTATTCCAATTCAATAGCATTTATAATAAGAAGAAATAATGTTGGGGATAGGACACATCCCTGTCGAATCTGCTAAGCCACTTCTATCTGTTCCATTGTTTTCCCATTTGCACCCCATCCAATTTGTGCATAATTATCAGTGTGTAGGCACACTATAATATCCAGTAGAGGAGCTGGGAGCCTAAGCTCTCTTAGAGTGCCCCACAGTCTTTCTCTGGGGACAATGTTGAATGCCGCCTTTAAGTTGACAAATGCCATCTCAAAATCTGGAATCTAAAAGCGTTATTCACAGTACTTCTTTTGGAACAAAACCTTGCCTGAAACTTGGAAAAAATTTATTATCTACAATTCAAGTTTAAAGATGATCTAGGATTTGCTTCCAGGGGATATACTGTGCTGCATCAAAAAGGTTTATTTGGCAGTAGTTTACTAGGTCGGATTTATGGCCCTTGATGAAAATAAGAGTTATATGTGCTCCTTTCCAGGTAGCAGAGATTTGGACACTGGACATGATGGCTTTGGCAATATAGGTTAGGTAAGACTCCCAAACAATGGGCTCAGACTAGAAAAGATCCCAGGTGCTTTACCCACTTTCTATGAGCAAATTGTGTAATTTGTTTCAACCAGGGAAAAGATGCCTGTGTCATGATCTGATCCCCTGCCACTACAGGTGCTTATCATTGGGGGATCACAGTCTAACTCTTTAGGATTCACACTGGTAGAGGTGGAGGGCCAACAGACCATCACTGTAGAGACCTTGGAAATGGCTAACCGAATCCTGAGGGAGGATGTTATTCTCTTGCCTCATTGTGCTTGTTTTTGTCCCATGACTTATCATATGCCAGAACATTCTATGGTTCCCGGATCGAACATACAAGTTCTCTACACCATACCACCCCAAGTAAATTGACCTGTTAAAGGATTCAACAAAATTATGAAAGGCATGATTATAGGTCTACTACAATCGATGAGGCATAATTGTTGATTTCTTATTACCATACCTGTTATTTGCCTACATAGAGGTGCCTCAGAAGTAATTGGGTTTTAGCTCCTTTGAGCTTCTATTACCCAGCTGGTGAGTGGATATCTCAGCTTTGGCAAGGAAGGGTGAAATCAGGCTCCCAGGAGACCCCCTCAATATATAGGAAGCTACTTATTAGCCTTCAAGTCTCAGATGACACGCTTGTGGAAAGAGGCCAGTGAGAACCTAGGGGCAAGACGGGAAGTGATGAAACAATGGTATGACTGGAAGGCAACTCTAGTGGACTGCCAACATGCCAGAACGTGTAGATCATGGAGCCTGTAGAGCCTAAAACCTTACAGGACCAGTGGACAGAGCCCTATGACCTCAAGGAGAAGTACAGCAGACAGCTGGCTGCCTTCCTCAATACGAATGGATCCCTCGACCCCTCGCAGTCTGGGTTTCGGGCCAACCACAGCACCGAGACCGCCCTAATCGCAGCCACCGACGACATCAGAACCCTGATCGACAACGGGGAAACAGCGGCCATCATCCTCTTGGACCTCTCTGCGGCGTTCAACACAGTCTGCCACCGCACCCTAGTGAAGCGCCTCAGCAACATCGGAATCCAAGAGAAAGCACTGGAGTGGATCATCTCGTTCCTCACCGGAAGAACCCAGAGAGTCCGCCTCCCCCCGTTCAGATCCGAGGCCACCGAAGTCATCTGCGGCGTACCACAAGGATCTTCACTCAGTCCAACCCTCTTCAACGTCTACATGAGCCTCCTCGCAGCCATCGCATGCCAACATGACCTCAACATCATCTCCTACGCCGACGACACCCAGCTGATCCTCTCCCTCACCAACGACCCCACCACCGCCAGAGCCAACCTACACGAAGGGATGAAAGACGTTGCCGACTGGATGAGGAGCAGCCACCTTAAACTGAACTCCGACAAGACGGAAGTCCTCATCCTGGGATCATCACCCTCCGCCTGGGACGACTCCTGGTGGCCCCCGGACCTGGGCACCGCTCCCAAGCCAGCGGACCACGCACGCAACCTGGGCTTCATCCTGGACTCCTCCCTGTCGATGACCAGACAAGTCAACGCCGTCTCATCTTCGTGCTTCAACACCCTGCGCATGCTCCGCAAGATCTTCAGATGGATCCCCACCAAAACCAGGAAGACGGTCACCCAGGCACTCGTCACCAGCCGACTGGACTACGGGAACACCCTCTACGCCAGAACCACAGCCAAACTTCAAAAAAGACTCCAGCGCATCCAGAACGCCTCCGCACGACTCATCCTGGACATCCCCCGACACAGCCAAATCACCGGACACCTGAGAGACCTGCACTGGCTCCCCGTCAGCAAGAGAATCACATTCAGACTCCTGACCCACGCACAAAAGGCTCTCCACGACCTGGGCCCCAAGTACCTCAACGACCGCACGACCTTCTACACGCCCACCCGCCAGCTACGATCAACCAGCCACGCCCTCGCCACCGTACCACGCATCCGCAGAGCCACCGCCGGAGGAAGATCCTTCTCCTACCTGGCAGCCAAGACCTGGAACTCCCTCCCCACCCACCTTCGGCGAACCCAGGACCATCTCGCCTTCAGGAAACAGCTCAAGACCTGGCTGTTGGAGCAGTAACATACCCCCCCCCCCCCCCCAGCGCCTTGAGACCCTCCCGGGTGAGTAGCGCACTTTATAAATGCCGTGATTGATTGATTGATTGACCTACCTGGAAGACCTCCAGATATCCATGAACCCCTTAAGAGTACTGCATATGAACTGCCGTAAGCCATACTTTGAGAGGTTTGAGTTAACCAAACTCCTGGTTGTGAGAGAAAGGAGAGTGATCCCCTCTCAGGCATACTGTCTTCCAAGGAGCATGATGGGTCAGTGGAGGAAGTTGTCCTCGCTCTCATCCTGACTTCAGAGCAGCAGAAGGACTGTCACCAGTTATTAAGGCAGCTCATCTCACTTTTTTCTCTTACCCCAGGACTCACCAACTGTCATGACATTGACCCTTGGAACAGCATGACTGTCAAATTAAAAATGTGCAGGCTGCCTGACAAAGTGAGGACCAGTATCAAGGATTCCAAGATGCTGGAGTTGGGTGTGATTGAGCTCCCCTGTAGTCCCTGGCCCAGCTGAGTGATCTTGGTAGCAAGGGTTGTCCCACTCAGTACCAACACAAAACTGAAGTTCTGTGTGGACTATAGGAGCCTCAGTTTAGTCACCAAGACTGATGCTCACCCTATTCCATAAGCTGACCCGCTCATAGGTTTCTGGCTACAATGTTCCTCAGCACCTTAGATTTGGGATCAGGGCATTGACATTTTGCCCTAAGTGTACAGGCCAACATTCCCTATACTTTAGGGACATTTCCAATTCTGAGTCATGTCCTTTGGTATGAAGAATGCCCCTGCCACGTTCCAGAGGTTGGTAAAACAGGTCCAAGCTGGACTGCAAGGCTTCAGTGCATCATAACTGGACAACATTGCTATCTTCAGTTGGGAGTACCACTTCTTTTCACTTTAGAGAAGTACTTTGGGCAGGTCTGTGCAGTACTTGGGTCACCGAGTTGGTGGAGGCCATGTGAACTCTTCCAGCCGAAGATGCAAACCATTCTGGATTCAGGCACCCCCAGACTAAAGTGAGAGCCACTTTAGACCTCACTAGATACTACAGGAGATTAGTGAAGGTTACGGCACCCTGCTTTCCCTCTTGACAAAGCTAACTTCCAAGATACAGTCCAAAAAAGGTGATATGAACAGAGGTGTGCCTAAAAGAGTTTCACACTGAGGAGGAGGCTATCTGAACCTGTACTGAAGGCACCTATTTTCTCAAACGAGTTCCATGGGGCTGTTCCCTCAGATCTGATTGATGAGAGCCAGGGTCAACCTGTAACCCTCATAATCAGGAGGTTACTTCTCCTGGAATAAAGGTGAGATGCAATTGAAAGTGAGGCATTTCACTGTGGTCTGGGCACTAAAGAAACTGAGACCATACCTGTTTGGGACTTATGTCTGGACACAGACAAGTCACAGACCTCTCAGAGTGCTGTTACAAATGTGAGTGGGAGATGGATGTCTAGCATATGAGGGGGTAGCTCCCCCACTCTGAGAAACTAAGGAGGCCAGAGAGACCTCTGGAGCAAGTGTGGAACAAGCCTGCTAAAGGCCCCAGATCATGGTGTCCTCCTGGCAGTATATGTCCTTGGGCTTGCTCTTGACACTGACAACTATCAGTGGCCTCTGTTGGTTGCTGTCCTTGTGAGCAGAGTTTTCTCTACATTGAAAACAGAAGTCTGACCCAGGGGGCAGAATGTGGTACATCACCCTTTTGTTCATAGTGGTAATGATTACACTAAATGTAGCCTTGCCTTCCCTTCTGTTAAACCAGTCAGCCCTAGTGTGATCTTACCTCATTTTATTCGCCCTTCCCTTGTTTTTTCCACCATCTTTTTCGTTGGACCTAGGTCTCTGGGCGCCTTACCACTGCCAATCAGTGCTAAGGTGCAGGTGCTCTCTCTCCTACCAACATGGCTGCCACAGGCCCATGCTACTGCGGAGTGGTCTTTTTAGCAACATACTAGTAGTCAGGAACTGGCTGGGATATTAGGATACTGTAGCAATGCCATCCTGCCTTGTCTGCCCATAGCCTAGACTGGGGACGCTCCTGGAACCTTCCGGAATAGGGGAGGGGTTACACTTTGCCGCCGTAGAGAGTGTTCACCTGCCCTAGAGGTATTTAGGGAAAGGAGGAAAACCTGCTTGTCAGTTGGGGCATCACTGGACCTGGGGGAACCTCAGCAGGAGTTTAGGCGGTAGGGCCTAGGGGAGGAACCTATACCACTGGAAGTGACTGGGCCTAGACACTGCCTTCTAAGTTGAGTGAGGGACTCTACCAAACCCACTGATCTGGCCCAGCGTTGGGGAACCCAGGGAACCATCTACAGTGAGCTAAGAGAACCATCCTGACTCAACCCCCTTTATTACCTAACCCCCCAAGAAACTGCCTAAGAAGGGCGCAGCAACCATCAAGCACCAAGAAACACCTATCTACAGCAAGGACTGCCAGGGGATCAACCAGGTAACCAGCGCTTACCACCTGCACTGTGTTCCTGCGCTGCCCTGCCTGGACTGTCTCTGTCCCCAAGCTGCCCTGTGCCCTCTCCTGCCAGGAACTGTGTCCCTGTGCTGGGTCTCCTAGGTGCTGAACTAACAGAGACTGCCTTCACCCCCAAAGCGCTGTGCTGATCCCAGTGTTTGTGTCAGCCTCACCGCTGGAAGAGGCAGCTGTTGTGCCCCCACATTGTGTTAAACTAAGCGCTGTGCAGTCTAAGCGTTGTTCCCGCAAAGCGCTGGGACTTCTAAGCTCTGTGGCTGTATCGCGCTGCATTCCCCGACTCACCGCTGCAGCCCGGGGCTCATCTGTGGGCCCTTTGAAGAGCCGCCTATCTTCGCCGCTATCGCGGCCCCCCGTGACTCCTGAGCGCCGTGCCTGGAAGCGCTTACTGCCGATCACCGCTGCGGGCCCAGCGTCCAATCCCCACAGAGGCGCTGGCCTGGAGTGCGCCTGAGGGCCGAGATCACCACCGCCGCCCAGCGTCCAGAGCGAGGAGAGGCGCACCCTCACCTGTGCATTGCTGGATTGGTCCTGGGCCCGGGAAGCCTCAGGAGGCCAGGGACCGAGACCAGAGAAAGCGGAAGGGGGCTCTCCAGAGAGGGAGAGCCTGTATCAGCCGCGACGGTCCAGCTCCACTTCAGGGGGCTCCCCAAAGCGTGTGAGCCCCACTTTTCGGACCAGACTTTGCAGCACATCACCAGGGCCCCGGAGGGCCGAAGAATGAGGTAACTCCCAGTGGGAACTGCAGTTGGGCCCGGTTGGCCCAAATTAGGCTGATAAGAACCCGAGTTAAGAGGGAGAAGTGACTGAGGCCCCTGGACTGGGCGTTACCAGCAATTGCTGACTGTGTTGTGCTTACAGTGACCCCTGGCTAGGGGAGTGTTAATGCTAAATATGTTCCTGTTTTGGAGGTGTCATCTAAGAAGGGGTTAATGGGTTTGAAGGATCCCCATGCTCAGGAAATGTGGTACCTTGAAGTGTCCTAGGAAATGTTGCCTGATTTTTATAGGACACCCTTTCACCAGAAATTATTCACAATGAGAGCAGTGTTATGAAATATTCCCAAATTACAAATAGGAAATGTTCTACGCTGAAGTGTCCTATGAAATGCTGTTTTCGCTGATTCTGTTGAGGCCCCCATTGATGCACATGACTATATGTTGGTTGATCTTGTAAGGAATGGTTTTACTTCTGATTCTCCAATGAAATGTTGCCTAATAAGTTGATGCTGAATTGATTACAATGAATTATTTACCAGCAGTGAACTTAATCTAGATAAAAGTAACTTGATTCTAAAAGACTAGCTGGTGTGGTGTCATTTATTGTGTGCATTCCCTGTCTCAGTGTGGGTGTGTGCTACACTTCTACTTTACACTTAGCTTTCGGGTGCCTTCCCACTCACGCCAAGCTACCACCGTGGAATTGGCGACCTCAGTTCTCACACCTTCCAAATTTAGCACTGATGGTCTTTAACTTGCATGCTGAAGGTTGTTCAGGGGAATAAACACTTCAAGATTATTCTTACAATTTAGTCATGTTTAAAAGACCACAGACTCTGAATTCCAGTTTATGCAATTTAATATAAGGCCAAATATAGTTGAATGTAAACTCATCGAAGAATCAGCAAATATAAGTACATAAAGATCAGTACAGAGCTGAATCTACGCAAATATTTAATTTGGCACAGAAGGCATAATGTAACAAATTCCAGAATTAAAATACAACACAGGATTGAAGCTGAATCCTACTCCTTATTCATTAGAAAGTAAAGCATGAGTTATCTTTCCCTACACTACTCACTCTGAGGGTCCTGGTTGAGTACCCTAACTTATTTCCCAAAGGTTTCAGCACGTGTAGACTTCCTAAGAAGTACTCACATCCAATGGGTCAAGATAGCTTAAGGCTATGGAGCTCGCTCTTGAGCTGCTCCTTCTCCTCTAAAAATCTAGAATTTCTGTCCCTGCGCATAATATAAACATACAAAACTCAGCCCCTCCTAAATGTATGACATGATGAAATATTTTACTTGCAAGGTTCCCAGTAACTTTCCGTTACTTCTTTAATTAAGTTCTTATTGCCTTCCAGTGGCCTTGAGGTTCAGATAGGCCAGGCACAGAAAGTAACTTCCCCTCAGCTTCTCAGATGTTTCAAAGACATTTCAGTTATCTCCTTAAACTAAGAATAACAAGGTTAAATTCTTGTGCCTGCAGTGGGACAACTTAAAACCAATAATACCTTGATAATTAAAAGTGCCGACAAAGGCGGAGGTATAGTGCTCCAAGAAAAAACTGCCAACATCTCAGAAATTCAACGCCAACTAGAGAATAAAGAGCACTACAAAAGGCTTTCTCATAATCCCACTAAGGAAATACAGGCATTAATCCTAAAGGTCACCACGGAGGGACTCGATGCTGGCTTCCTATTAAAAAAAGAATTTAATTTCCTTAACGTGAAGACCCCGCGAATCCCTGTGATTTACACACTTCCAAAAGTACACAAAGATGCGACCAACCCACCAGGGAGGCAGATAGTTTCAGCATGTGGGTCAATTCTTGAGCCACTTGGCTCACATGTCGACTTTTTCATTAAGGAATTTGTCCCAGTAACCCAATGCTTTGTCAGAGATTCCATGAATATGATCAATATGATTGAACACAATCCCTTCGACCCTACATCAGAGACTCTAGTGACCATGGACGTAGAGTCTCTTTACACTAACAAACCCCAAACATCAGCACTACTAGTTATTCATAAAATTCTGGAATCACGTCCCCGCTCCCATTCGGTGCCCAGTACATTCATACTACAACTCCTTGAAATATGCCTTACGAAAAACTTTTTTATGTTCAACAATACCTTCTTTGAACAAATCAAGGGAACTTCAATGGGAGCAATTTTTGCCCCAAATCTGGCCGTGCTCTTCATGAACCAGCTTCAGACTAATGTCATTCTGACTCCCTCCAATCCATTCTTCACTGGGATAGGTTTTTGGCGCAGGTATATCGATGACATTTTCATTATATGGAAACAGGACATTGATTGCCTGCGCCAATTCCTTCATTGGATGAACAACAACTGCCTAGGGCTATCGTTCACCATTACTACCAACAATGAGTCAGTGTCTTTCTGGGACCTCACAATTTTCCACAATGATGGCTTTCTACTCACGCGGCTTTACCGCAAGCCCACTGAGAAGAATACCCTCTTGGCTTACAATAGCAGTCACCCTAGAGCCTTAAGAGATTCACTCCTCTATTCCCAATTTTTGCGGATAAGGCGCAACTGTTCATATAAGAATGATTATTTTCAGGAAGCTGCGATTCTAGCATCCAAACTCAAAGAACGTGGCTATCCAAAGAAAATAGTATAAAATGCCTCCAAACGCGCCTGGTATTGTCCCAGAGGGGTCCTACTCACCCCCAAACCGGAAAAAGGATTTGAAACGCACTGCATGCGTGACTACCTTTTCATCTGTTTCAAACAAGCTGAGGAAAACTATTCTTAAACAATGGCCTATTATCAACTCTGGCGTTCTTGACATTGATAAACCCTTATTCGCCTTCAAAAAGAGCAAGAATCTAAAAGACCACCTTGTCAGGGCAGCTCTCCCTTGCGCACCATCTGCTTCCACTCTTGACACTGTCGGGGTCTGTCCCCCATTGTTGGCCATTCAAAATGTGGGGGTTGTAACAACTGTAACCTGACAATTGAAGGAAAGAGTTTCACAATTAACAAGATTACTGTGTATAGTCACTCTTTTTCAAATTGCGATACACCCAATGTTATATATTTGATCCAATGCCCTTGTCTGAAGGTATACATAGGGCAAACAACTCAAAAGGTCAAGACCCGAATTGGACAACATAGAAGTCGTATTCGATGCGGGACCCCGAATGCCCGACTTGTTGACCACTATACAGCGTTCAAACACACTGATGATGACCTAAAGTGGACAGTACTTAAAGTTCTGAAACTACCACCCAGAGGTGGCAACATGGCACAATTGCTCAACAAGGGAGAGCTCAAATCAATCATTCAATTCAACTCCATACAGGATGGACTCAAAAGATCAGAAGACTGGACTAAACTTTTATAAATCCACCCTAATGCATAAGAGGACGTTACAAATCTGTTATGAATTCACCCTTTGCTTTTCTGGCTTTCTAGTGAACCTTGCCAAGGCTTTAACAGAAATGTAGTACTCTAACCCATATGTACTTTGCTTCAGCTGATGTATGTTAGAAATTGTTTTTTATCCACACGGATCATTTCACACAATGACAGTTTCTGGTGCTTTGATATATATTGTGAGCGTTATTTTATTGTGTCACCTGGAGCTCTTTCGCACACATCCCACCCCGGCCGCCTCGGTCCTTCACTGATTCACCACTCCAAAATGGCGCTCACGGTTCAGCCGTTTTTCGACACTCAAGGGTAGTCTCTTGTTTGTCTCTACGTATCCAGAGATGCACGCTCATTAGGCTCCTCTCTGCTTAACCTGCATGAACCAGCTACCACGCTGACCGGACGGGACCCAAACGCCCGCTTTCCGTGATCCCATTTAGGTAAGAGCTATTACTGGCACGCGCATACCCTTCGCCTCTTTCTTGCCACCCTACTGATCCCCCTGTTAATTCCTACAGGATCAGTATGAATTGGACTGCTCCATCGCGCAGCGGCCTCTTCTAAGCCTCCAACGCTCATGGCTTGCAGTAACCAAAACCTACAAAGGTAACGCCTCACTTCGAGCGCCAACCACGACCCTCACTCGCATTAGGCATGGTTTATTAAATCACAACCCTCTTCCTGCAGGCTGCCAACTCCCTGATAGGAATGCCACCGTTGCTTCCTTAGTCGCAGATATCTCGTGAAGGAACTCGCTTCTGGCTACCGGCCCGGCGGCTCAGGTAATTCACTTACACGTAGGGTTAAACACTTGTTGACTCTCCGCGCAGCACCTAACTTCCATTGTTTTTGCCCTCGGTAGATCAAGCCTCCCGCAATTATTATCTTGCCTACGCCGTGGCTGCATTACAAATTAATGCACAGGTTAGTTGCCCTTTCGAACGGCCACACCGGTCACTGTAAATACGCAGTTGTGCTGAACCGCCACTATGTGAAGATACCACACACCGGCCTTTCTGAACGGCCACACTAGTCACTGTAAATATGCCGTTTTTTTAAACCTTCACAATCCACATCCTGTGTCTTGCCGAATCATCATCTACGCGCTGTATTGTCGAACCTTCACCCACTTCGGCACTGACTTGCTCGTATCACGTCAGAAGCAAGCACACGTTGGGGTCCACTCCACCATCTACTTAAAAAATTAGCATTATTCCTTTTAAGCAGTCACGCACCACGAGTGCACACCGCACGTTTGTCTCCTGAATGTTTGCACTTTATGGTACAGAACGTCTGGTTCACCAAAAGTGTGACTGACATGCTGTATATAAACAGAAATTTCCTCCTGAGATAATTTGTCTCTTTTCCCTCTTCCTTCCTCCTGTTCATTCCCACAGGCTTTTATACAAAAAATCAGACAAAAAGTAAATTTGTTAGTCATGAAGATGATCCCAATTAATTTTTGGAGATAGGGATCGAAACGTCTCGTCGACTGTTTTAACAGTACTGCTTCTTTCAATTGTGTAATATGTGTTGCAGTTACTGTTGGTTTGAGCTTGCACAAGATTACATTGTATTGTAAGCCACCTCTTGCTCCAATCTGTTTGCCTGTTATTATTTTTCCCCCATGTATTGTTTTCTCCTTTCATACTTGGTACAGGCTTGTGCCCAGTTATCATTTTGTGTTTTGTTTCACTTACATCCTGAATTCTTTTACTTAATCTTATGAAATAAACATTCCTCTGTCCGGCTGGACATTGGAGAAAAAAGATACACAGTTCTCATTCCAAGTCTGTGCTCATTATTTTGTATTGCATCAAAAAGTTTAGGACCTTTGTCTTTTCAAAAATGCAGTGGGATGAGAGCATACTGTTCTGGCGGGGAACAACCATTACAACACAACTTTTTCAACAGAATACCTTTACAAAGAATCTTTTACAACGCAAGTACCTTCACAACGCATGCTATTACAATGCATGCTATTACAACGCAGATGCTATTACAACGCATGCTATTACAAAGTAAGTATGGGTACGTTTTTTTTATCTTTTATAATTAAAAGTTTTTTTTTTGTTGGTTTTTTTACACCTCCCTAATTCCCTAATATTAATCCCCCAATAGTTTTTAAACTTCCTTGGAGTTAGATTAGTAATTAACACCTTACCCTAGTAATTAATACTACTAATATGCACTATCCAGCACATACCCTACTTTCATACCCCCATGACTTAGAATAGTAATTAATACTCCTGCACTATCCAGCACTTACCCTATTTTAACACCCCCTGGAGTTAGAATAGTAATTAATACTCCTGCACTATCTAGCACTTACCCTACTTTTTACATCCCCCTGGAGTTGGAATAGTAATGCATACTCCTACACTATCCAGCACTTACCCTACTTTTACACCCCCATTGGAGTTAGAATAGTAATTAATATTCCTGCACTATCCAGAACTTACCCTACTTTTGCACCCCCCTGGAGTTAGAATGTTAATTAATACTCCTACACTATCCAGCACTTACCCTATTTTTACACCCCGTGGAGTTAGAATAGTAATTAATACTCCTGTACTATCCAGCACTTACACAACTTTTACACCCCCCTGGAGTTAGAATAGTAATTAATACTCCTGCACTATACAGCCCTTACCCTACTTTTAAACCCCTCTGGAGTTAGAATAGTAATTAATACTCCTACACTATCCAGCACTTGCCCTACTTTTACACCCCCCTGGAGTTAGAATAGTAATTAATACTCCTGCACTATCCAGCACTTACCCTACTTTTACACCCCCCCTGGAGTTAGAATAGTAATTATTACTCCTACACTATCCAGCACTTAACCTACTTTTACACCCCACTGGAGTTAGAATAGTAATTAATACTCCTATACTATCCAGTACTTACCCTACTTTTACACCCCCAGGAGTTAGAATAGTAAATAAAACTCCTACACTATGCAGCACTTACACTACTTCCCCCCGAAAATAGAACAGTAATTAATACCCCTACACTATCCAGCACTTACCCTACTTTTACACCCCAATAGAGTTAGAATAGTAATTCATACTCCTGCACTATCCATCACTTACGCTACTTTTACAACCCCCAGGAGTTACAAAAGTAATTAATACTCCTACACTATCCAGCACTTACCCTACTTTTACACCCCCTGGAGATAGAATAGTAATTAATACTCCTGCAGTATCCAGCACTTACACTACTTTTACACCCCGTAATTATAATAGTAATTAAAACTCCAACACTTTCCAGCACTTACCCAACTTTTTTACTTCAATGTTATTAAAATAGTAATTAAAATTCATTTACTACTTAACTCTTAAAATTATAATACTCTCTGCTTATTTTTTAATAGTTAATAATCATCTACAAGATTCTTACACAAACTCAACTTTTTTATCATCCCCTAAAAGTATGGACAGTAAATTGAAAAAATACTAAATTTAATTTTGTTTATAAAAAAAAAATGCTTACTTTTTTTAATAAAAAAAATGGTTTTGTTTTTTAATGTTGTACTTTATTTAAAAAAAATTTTACAAAAAAATAGATATATTTAAAATATTTTTAAAAAATACTTTTACATATTTTCTCACGCTTTTACATTGACTTCAATGTAATGTTTTGTCCTTCATTTATTTCCATTGCTGACTATGGGTTTGCCGCGTGCATCATTGTTGAGTTCATTTGATGATAGATGCGGGATGGAACAGAAGCAAATGGGAGCAGCATAAAGGTAAGTACAATATTTACAAATTATTTACATGCTTAGATTATTATTAGTTGAATAAATAAAATATTTATATTATAAATAATTAGATTGCAAGACTGTTTTATTTTCATTTTTTATTAAAAAAGTATTTTTTATTAAAGAATAATTTTTTTATTTTTTACATATTTTATAAAAAATGTTAATGTATTTTACTAAATAAGAAAAAATATTTTTAAACATATATTACTTTTATTAATAATTTGAAAATAAATAGTCCTTTTTCTTTCTTTATAGCTTCTGATGACGTATACGCGTAGACGTGATTCATCGCGGCCATATTGAGGAGCGTCGCAAGGAGACCTGCGCTCAGGTAGGAAACTTTTATAACTTTATTTATAAAATGAAAGTTGTTTAGAGTTACATATATTGCAAGGAGAGAAGAGGGAGGTTAAGTTTAGATATATGTTTATGTTTAAATTAGCTTTTTAGCATGTCGCTGATCGTGTATGCCATTGTCGGGTCACGTGTTATTAGTTATAAAAATTATATTATTAATTGAAAATAATAGTAATGTTTATAGTACTGTAAAAACTTGCTTTTGAATGTATTTTTTTTTTTTTGGGGGGGATTTGAAAAGAGCGGAAAAAGAAGAAGATCGATTTAGTTGGATTGGATTTATTTTTGGGAAAATGAATTCTTTTTTAATCAATTTTTTGGAATCGAGGAAGCTGTCTATTTTTTTGGTAGTGGATTTTAAAGACTTGGATTTTTCAGAGAAGAAAGAAGATGGATCGTACTTTGTTTTCAATTTTCACTTCGCAATCAGAATGATTTGAGAAGATTTTTTGGGGGGGATTTGCTTGAATCGATCTTTTTCTAAAGGTCTCTTTTGATTTCGAATGGATTATCAAATTTGGACAATGGCTTTTTTTGGGGGCAATCTTTCTTACTATTGAAGAATTCTCTTTTGGATTTATTTTGTGGCTGGATTACAAAAAGCATGGATATGGTTTGGAAATACAAAGAAAAGAAAAGAAAAAAGAAGACAACTAAGGTAAGTTGACCCGACTTTTTAATTTGAAAAAATGTTTGAGAAAAATGTCAATTTCATTTGATTTTTAATTTAATTTAGGGCAAAACAGGAAAGTAATGGTGTAGGTAGAGTTAGTAGTGTAGTATGTGAGCAACATTACCCAGGTAGTGTGAAGCCACACACAAAAATTGTAATGCACCCAATAGTCTTTCTGACATATCTTTTGATTTTTTAGAAATGCGTGGGTTTAGACTACCTATTAATGCTTGTGACATTCTCATTTCTTGGAAACTTTGCTCCTTCCTCAAAGTTTCCCAAAAATTATAAAAGTTTGGGTGAGGTTTTCCAATTGTGTGGTTGAAGGAGTTGTGCCATCCCTCTATGGCATTGTTTGTCGTTGCTCCTCCTTCTAAGCAGCTCGTGTAGCAGTTCCACCACTCCACATGGAAACGTGTTTTCCTCCTGCGACCCGACCTGCTTAGATGTCCAATCCATATGTCTTCAAAATATTTTAGCAAGGGTGCCAATTTTTCATCTTTTGTTGTGTAAAAATCTGGTTCAATATTTGCAGTGTAGTACTTGTCTACACTATCAGGAGGAACGAAGCAAAGTGCAGTTAGTTTTTTAATTAGAATTGCAGTTTGCTATCTGATGCATAATCCACAACTAGGGATGTTTTTTGTAATTTATGCCAAAATGCCTGGGAAAAATGAAAAAAACATCCCTGAATTTGGGTATCTGTGTACATTTTTGTTATACCATTCATCATTGCGAATTCAAAATCAATTATTATTTTCCTAGGAATACTGTTTGAAGTTTTTGATTTCATCACTGTCAAAAGTTCAGTGTACGTTGTGGATTGTTTGTCAGGTAGCAAACTGTAAACTAAGGGGACTACTGTATTGTAAATTTTTGCATGAATAGTGTATATTTGTGTGAATGGATGGGGCGCGCTTTTAAATGTCCCATCCATAATCCAAATTTCACTATTCTCTAAGTTGGCTAGATTACGGGGTGTACTGAAGATAATTATTCGTTTTTGAGGGCTTTTGTTATCATGCAGGATGAAAGGTTCGTTAGAAATAGAAACAGAGAGTTCAGGAGGAATGTGAATTTCAGAAAAGGTTTGAGGTGTTGTTCATTGTGGGTTACTTGCCTGTTTTATTCTTTGAATAATTCTCCTCATATTAGGTATGATTGGCATACTGCTAGCAACATGAGTAGGGACATGCTGAGCAACCTCCCTTAAAATAGAACCAGAGGAGTTATTGGAGGTGCTTGCGATATTCTTCATTTCGTTAATTGTTTCTCTTACCTCAATATCCATTGCAGAGGCAGAGTGGTTATGTTCAGATGCTTTAACAATTGTGTCACCCAGTGTAACCGCTCTGCCTTTGCAATGGCTTGAGTAATATTGCACACACCTCCAATGTCTTCTTGGTTCTGTAATTCTCTCCTTGTAATATATGTACCCTGCATGTTTCAATAGTCGGGTTTCCTTGCTTGAACTTATATACTTGGCTGTCTTATCTGTTGACATTATCTGAAAAGAAAATTTTTTTAAAAGAAAAATATTAGAATTTTTAAGGTTTTGTTTTTTAAAACATTTTTTTTCACCTCCCTTGATTATCCAGTACTTACCCTATTTTAACCCCCCCATGGAGTTAGAATAGTAATTAATGTTCCTGCATTATCCATCAATTACCCTACTTTTACACACCCTGGAGTTAGAATAGTAATTAATACTCCTACACTATTCTGCACTTAACCTACTTTTACACCCTCCTGGAGTTAGAATAGTTATTAATACTCCTGCATTATCCATCACTTGCCCTACTTTTACACCCCCTTGGAGTTAGAATAGTAATGAATACTCCTACACTATCCAGCACTTACCCTATTTTTACACCCCCCCTGGAGTTAGAATAGTAATATTTACTCCTACACTATCCTGCAATAATTCTATTTTTATATCTTACTGGATTTGGAATTTTAATAAATTATTTTGCACTGTTTTGTACTTACCCTACTTTTACACCCCCCTGGAGTTAGAATAGAAATGAATACTCCTACAATATACAGCACTTACCCTATTTTAACACCCCCCTTGAGGTAGAATAGTAATGAATACTCCTACACTATCCAGCACTTACCCTACGTTTATACCCTCCAGGAGTTAGAATAGTTAATAATACTCCTGCACTATCCAGCATTTAGCCTACTTTTACACCCCCAGTAGTTAGAATAGTAATTAATACTCCTGCACTATTCAGCACTTACCCTCCTTTTACACCCTCCTTGAGTTAGAATTGTATTTAATACTCCTGCACTATACAGCACTTACCCTACTTTTACACCCTCATGCATTTAGAATAGTTATTATTACTCCTACTCTAACAGCACTTACTCTCCTTATTTACCTTCCTTCAGTTTGAATAGTGATTAATACTTCTACACTATCAAGAACTTTCTCTACTTTTATAGCCCTCTGTTCTATTAATTAATGTATTTATATTTCATATACTACTTAAATTTTAATCTGCTTTGGAACGTTTCTCGTGTTTAACTTTTAAAAATGTTTTGGAAAAAATGTAATTTTTTTTACCTCTTCAGAAGTTGGTTGCTTGTTTTTGTAGATATACTTTGATGATCTTCTGGTTGTCTTGTTGACCTTTGAATTTGTTTAGCTGTTTCAAAATGAAAAAGAAAATATAAGTTTTTTCTGCTTATTTGCAAGGTAACTCTATGAGGAGTAAAAGTGGTTAATTGATTTCTTTATAAAAGTTGTATTTAGTATTTACCTTTAGTTTTTTAGTTTCAATGTATTGTAGATGGTTTCGTATTCAGAAGAAGATGGTCTTCAGGTGTTTTTTTTGTTGGATTCTTCTAGTTGATATTTCTTTGAAGATATCTGTAGTGGGATGTAGGTATAATAAACTGTTTATTTTCTAAATATTAAAGCTCTATTTAAGGATTAACATTTTTTTTATTAGTTCATGGATAAGCTGCTTTAAGATATTTTGACATTAAATTGTGTCTCCATTTTTCATTCCACATATGTAAAATTATCGCTTTCAAACAATTGTCAAATTATTCTAGTAAATAAAACAAAATACATTCATTTGTACATAACATTTTTACTCTGTATTCTCTTTCATTACCTTTCAAAGAGATGTCTTTAAAAGTTGTAGGTGTCCTTTCTTTATTTTTTTTAAAAAGATTTCTTGAAAAATAGTTTTATTTTGCTGAAATTATCAAAACGTGACATGATTTAGCTTTGTTAATGTGTTAATATTTTACAGAAAACATTTTATTTATGGCTTTCTTCTTTTCAAATTTTAAAAACACTGTTTGTTCAAGATTTTTAGATAAATATAGAACTGTGCTTCATATCAATGCTCTCTTTGAATTATTTTTAAAAGAAAAATCCATTTTGTTTGATATACTCCTTAAAATCTTTTTTTTAAATGGACTCACTACTAATATCGTTATTTGATTTTCAATATTCTGTTCATTGTTGTTTCGATTTTCTAGTGTGTTGAAAACTGTAAAATATAATGAATCTGTTTTTAAAAATGTTGAATATTAATTTATTAAAAGTAATTATTTTTTCTTATATGTGTTACACTTACTTGTTCTTTGGAGAATTGTTGTATGGCATTTGCAGAGTACTCGTTTGTCTGTAATCGACACAGTATGTGAGAAATCTGTCTGCTCTCGCTGGTAGTCTGTTGACCACTGGCTTCAAAATGGTGTCTTCCCCTTATTTATAGCTTTTTGTGTATGCCACCATAATTTATGGGAAAAGTTTAATTGTTATTCGTGTTGTTTTGAGATTCATTTTATGTGAGAACTTATATTTTAAATGTATTAATTTAAACTTACTGTTTAATCTGTTCGACAGTGTTTACTCCTCCATTTTGTTTTCTGTGGCATAGTGTTGTCGTCATGAAAACTGTTGTAGGACTTGTTCTTTCCGATGGTTTTGAAATGGTGGCTCTTTTTATGGTTTAATCTCTATTTTCTTGTTGTCTTACCTTAATTTCATTTTTTACTGTTTCAAAAATAATAATAATCTCATTTCCTCTTGTTGTTTTGATTTTTAAAAAATATTGTTTGTTACGCGAGTAATACTTGAGTATTCGTTTTAATACACAAGTATTAATTTCGTAAAAAATGTTCGTGATATCACAATTATGTGTTTAGTTGTGTTACAGTTTTTTAACACACCTCCCCACCCAAAACCCCTATTTTCCCTGCATTCCGTCCCAGGAGTTATTTTACAAAATGTAAATTCTTTTTTTTTTTGCGTTGTAATGGTATGCGTAGTATTGTTTTTCGTTGTTATGGTTTTTTTAATAGTTTCAAATTACATCGCGTTGTAATGGTATGCTTTGTAGAAACATTGGTTGTAATGGTTTTTGCATTGTGAAAAATGTGTTGTAATGGCATGCGTTGTGATAGCATGAGTTGTAATGACATACATTCCTGGTACACACAAAAGATAAATTTCATTATTTCTTTAGCAAACAGGGATTTTGAAACTGTCAACAACTTGCAGCTCTGGGCCGCCAGTGCAGGCAACTTTAAACACACAGTTACATTGGTACGAATATAATGTTATCCTGCACATTATATATACAGGAATGGTCGTGTCTCTAATGCATGTAAATTCTAATTAAAGGTGCACATTACATTTCTTATGCTTAAGATAATATATAAATGTGTTTAATAAACATAATACACTGTAAACGATAAAAATATATGCAAGTGCATTTGAACCATGAGTATAATGCACCCATACAAATTAGAGTGCTGTAAGCGCTCTATCAGTTCCCCCCTCTTATGACTAGTGTCATAACACCAACATCTGACTCTCTTACGGTTTTATCCTTTCAGAAGGGATCAACCTAAACAGAAGTTGTAGCTTGCCGCCCCTATCTGAATCTATCTAACCCCTTAAGATGCTGATAATGACTGTCCTGCAGTCGTTCTAACTGCTGCTCTCGTTTCTTCAAGGAGTTTTCATTATGCCTTGCAATTTGCCATTTGTAAGCTTTGATGGCTCCCAATAACACAATGATACAAATGACTGTTATTATGATGGGTTTCAAAATGTATCCCATTATTCCTTGTCCCAGGCTTCCAAACCAGCTTCCAATCTTCCCAAATCCCTTGCCAATTTGTTCCCAAATCCCATCTGCAGCCAAATCACGTGAATATTGGTGTATCTCTGAAATATTACTGATATATTTTCGTATATCCAGACTATTGTCAGGAATATACGTACAGCACTGTTGAACTTCCAATAATTTACAGACTCCTCCGGCTTTTGCCAATAGGACTTTTAAAGCAAGACAATTTTGAAGAACCATAGCCCTTATCGAGACCATCTCCCCATCAATGAGTAACAATATTTGAGCCGTTTTCAGAGATAGATTATCCACTATTGTTGCCAACTTTCTAATTTTCACATCATTCAAGATCACATCCACACTTGGAATCATAGCTCCAAATACATCTCCAACAATTTTTCCAGCACTTGCACTACGTTTTCCTCTGTGAACGCCTTTTCCTTCATTAGGGCCATAGATCATTACATGAAAGATTTTAGGAAATACCACTGCTAAGTAGCATGTACCATACCAATTCTTGGGCAATTTCATATAAGCACTTTTTCCACACACAAAATACACATTTGGTACTATGGTTAATTTGTCCAATAACGCCTTTCTTATTGCCTCATCTATTAAGAACATGTGTTCACAATCACTCCCACCCACAAATATTTTGTCATTATAAGTTGACTGTTGTCTAATGCATAACTTTCCTTTTTGCTGAAAGTCTAAAACTATTGGACCAGAACTTCCCTTTGCCTTATGATCGAATTCTTCCTGTATCCTTGGGATAAGCTTATGCTTTGGGTCTGGTCTAAATAAGATCTGTCTATGTTGATCTTCTATCTGATCCGCAAATTTCTTTTCAATGTCAGTCAACATGCAAGTTAAATTGTGTCTATGAGCATATATGTATCTAAAGTCATAGTAGGCACGAAATACGTAGATATCCTCTCTACCGCCTTATAGTAATCATACTTAATCATGTACTTTAGGACTGGAACTTCTTAGAGTACCACATCATAATATGAGAAATAGTACTCAAAATGGGCCTTACTATAAAACATGCTCAGCAACACACTACATGTGATGCCATAAGTCAAAGGTAGGTGATGATATTGGATGCCCTTACTTCTGATGCTGGTAATTGCATACACACGTTACAATCTTTCGCTTCCATTGTATCCACATATTCATACAACAAACAAGCATATGCATTCAGCGCAAAATCTCCATTTGACAGATCTACGTGTAGCATCCGACTAGTTTCCCTAATCATATCTCTATCTTTGGCGATGCACCCTCTCCTACGTCTGCAGTGGATAAGGTAGATGTCATTTCATTCTTTTCAGCATCGTGAGACCCAACCAAAGATGAAACAATCACCACAGCTATGACAATAAGCACCACAACAATAAGGGTACCAATTATGCAATTTTGCCTGCGTCCTGACTTCTCAGACTCCATTTTGAACCCTTGTTTTGATTTGGAATGTAATTGAATTCAACAAACTCCATGTTCTTCTTTACTTTGCTTAATTTGGTTATCTACAATGTCCTTTTATTTTCCTTTACCCATTCGATTTTTGCAATGTTCAGTTAAACAATACTAAACTTATTGAAGAGATGTAGTCAGCCCTGGCCCTCAATTCTTCTCTCTATTGAAAGTCCCTACATTTTAATCTTCTTACTCTTGGGGTCTTCTTTCTAAGGCTAATAAGATTTCTTATAAAGCTCAATCTTCATCATTTATGATATTAGATGCAAGCATAGCAAAAAACAAGCTGTAGTATTTCAGCACAGATTTCTCCCATGTCTTGTGCGGTTGGCTGTCGACCAAAAGTAGGGAAAGCAACCTGGTTGAGGATCAAGAAGCATAAACCACTCAGTCTTGATGGATGGGGAACTGTCAGAGTCAGAATTCCGAAGACATCCACTCCAGGAACTATTAACTGAATGTCAATTGTCAGAGTGCTCTATCCGTGACTCACTGTGCCGGTAACCAACCTCCCGGATCTCTCTGGTCTCTGCATCTGCAGCCAGATATGCCCATTCAGGAGATGCATACTTGCAATACAGTATTCTCTCCCTTCTGGATCATCTTAGACCAATTGGTCTTTCTTTGGTTTCACTTGGATTGGATTCAGATGTTTCAGGAATCAGAGCAAGATTTTACTCAGATGCAAGCCTCATGTTCAGCCTTTCTTTCTTTGTTGGCCACTTTGCTGCTGCAGCATCTGCTCTCCTCTCTTCCTCTCGATCTGATGTTTCGGCACCAGGTTGTTCACTCTGCTCTGGTTCAAAGTTCACCTCCACAATGTCATCTATTTCTGAATCTGCATTCTCTTCAGAAGCTGTTTGGTTTACTCTTTCTTGCTCGGTTGATTGTTCGGCCTCATCAAGAGTTCTCACAATCTGACCTGTTCGTTCTGTTTCTGTTGCACTCTCAATTGCATTTCTAGGAAAAAGAGGAGCCGTGTCCTCAACAGGTTCTGGGACTCTGCGAGTATATGAAGAGTGGATCCAGTTTGGCAATCCTCCACAATTCACGCTGTACTTGTAACCAGAACAACCTGATATAGTCCTTGCCAGCGAGCATCAAGGCAGCTTCCTCACATGCTTTTGGACAAGCACCCAATCACCAGGGTTAAGATCATGCAGCAGGTCTCTCAAGGTGGATACAGTCACAGCCTCGACCTGGTGGGACACGGAATGAACCACATCAGCCAGTCCCTTACAATAATACATAACCAAATCATCTGTGATATTTATCATTGCTGTAGCTGGCACCATAGGCAGTTGCATAGCTCTTCCCATCAATATTTCGTGGGAAGAGAGCCCTGTCCTCCTATCAGGAGTACTACGCAGACTGATTAGCACTAGTGGTAATGCATCTGGCCATTTCAATTAAGTCGACGAACACACCTTTGACACCCTAATCTTGATTGTGCCGTTTATCTGTTCCACAAGACCAGAAGCCTCAGGCCTGTAGCTACAATGCAGTCTCTGATCAATTTTCAAAACTGTACACAATAATTTCATGATTTTATTATGGAAGTGTGTTCCTCTATCTGTCTCCACTGAGGTCCAAAATCCGAACGCAGTATCAGTTCCCTTAGGAGAAGTTTTGCCACTGTGAAACTGTTACATCGTCTAGTTGGATACGCCTCAACCCAACCTGAAAAGATGCATACCACCACCAAAACATATCTCAGCCTATTACATCTCGGCATCTCAATAAAGTCCAACTGTATCCTATTGAAAGGACCTCCTGATCTTCCAATGTGACTCATCGCAACCACAGTTCTTTTTCCCACATTCATTTGTTGACATGTAACACACCAATGACAGACTGCTTCAGCATGCACACGAAATTGGGGGTTAAACCTCGTTTGCCAGAACACTTTCACCATAGCATTTCTCCCAAAATGAACTGCTCCATGACCCTGCCTTGCCATTAGGCTCAATAAACAGTTAGGTACCACTGCCCTTTCATCTGTCGATACCCAAATACCATCTTCTCTCTTTTCACATCCTGCTCTAACCCATGATGCAGCTTCCTCCTCTGAGACCTCATCCTGCAGCCGATTAACCTCATCCCATGTATCGGCCACAGCCAACAATATGCTGAGCTTGGTCTCTTCAGTGCTTTCTCCTACATACTCTCCATTGAAAACACAAACATGTAGTGCACAAAAATGAGCTACTGCATCAGCATAGTTATTACCCTTGGTGACAAAATCTTCTCCCTTTCCATGGGCTGCACATTTAACTACAGCTATTGCTTTGGGTCTCTGTAAGGCTTCCAGTAATTGATATACATATTCTCCATTACAGAGAGGAGATCCTGATGATGTTAAAAATCCCCTTTGCGACCATAACTGTCCAAAATCGTGAATCACACAAAGCCCATATTGGCTGTCCGTATAGATAGTCACTTGAACTCCATCTGCAATGGTACAGGCACGTATCAGAGCAACAATTTCAGCCTCCTGAGCAGAATATACTCGGTTCAAACAGGCAGCTTCAACTACCCCCAAAATGGTACACACAGCAAAAGCTGCTCTCAAACCCCCGTCACTGTCTCTTAGGCCGGTGGTTCCCAAACTGTGCGCCGCGGCTCCCTGGTGCACCGTTAGGAGTTGCCAGGGGCGCCGCGCACGATTTGGGAAAGCTTGTGCCGAGGTAGCAGCTAATGATGTGATAATTAAACATCTCCTTGACAAAGCCTTCGATCCCATGCAGTTCCACTGCTGGATGTGCCACGGTTCAACGAATCCCAACCTGGGGGCGCTCACCTAGGTATGTTGATAGCAGGAGATGCACTCCCCTGGAGGGGCGTCAGCAGGAGGCGCTCTCATCTGATAGCACTGAAAGAAGGGGCGGCCCCTGGCCAGCCGGTTGGATGGATGACAGCATGGCCGCTATGGTGTTACTGCGCTCAAACAGCAGAATGCCACTTCGGTCAATCAACTCCTCACATTTGCCGAGTGTTTGCTATTGCTGAACTATTACACCGAACATGGTATTCAGTTGTGTTATGCTGTGTTATAAACTGATGCTCAGCGTGAGAATCAAAGTAACAGCACTTATCACTTGTCAGAAGTCCGTCTTTTGTCCTAGCCGGATATGGAAAGTATAAACACTACTCTGGGTCTCTCTTGTGGGTTGAAGGCAGTGGTCAAAGTGCTTTAAAACATGTATGTGTACTGAGATGCAATGCACAATGGACGAGTTTTGGGCGGGGTGAAAGCCATGGCTAAATAAACAAAATATTCTGTATTTTTTTTTTTTTACCATCAGATAACTACTTACTCAAAATAATGCACACTGAAAATGAAAAATAAACGCAAGCTAATTTAATCAGTGGGAAATCGTACGGGGGACAGCAGGATGGAAGCACGAGCACTGACTGCAGAGGGCGCTCTCATCAATGACCCTGGGAACAGGGGGGCATTCGCTCAGCTGGAAACAAAGTCAGCAGATGGGCTCGCTCCCAAGGCGCTGGCAGGGGTGGCACTATCACCTGGGGCCGCGACCTCTAACCTTGAGAGACCGTCTGCAGGGGGCGCTTCCGACCGACCAGTTACAACAGAATCATAGGAAATAAAACATGTTTAAACAATCTTAGAATCTTAGACGGGAATAACCAGTGTCCTGTGAAATGTTCCACTTTGCTGTGAGCAACAAGTATTGGCAAAGGCATCAGGTCTCACCTATGCGAGATCTATTGGCTTTGTCAATTATTTTTTAGCCATGCTGTACAGCAGCACAGCTTCTGTGCTCCATTGTTAAAAGCAATGAGGGTGGCAGGATACTGAATGGGAGTGGGGGAGGAGGGGGGGAGTAGGATGTGAAGTAGGATGTGGCGCTAAGGCAGAGCTGCCATCCTCAGAACTGGGGTATCTGCTTTGAGTCTCGGCATCAGCTCAACATCTTCTGGATCTGGGCCAATCACTCAATCACCTTTTCTTTCCAAAAATAGAAAAATGTGAAGTTGTTTGATGTAATTAGTGCTCATTTGAAGCGCTAAAAAAAAGAAAAAATATGAATTTGTGGAATGTAACTGGTGCTCCTGTAAAGCGCTGATACCTTCAAGTTGAGTTTGCGCTATAAAATAAAAAGCCAAAAAAAGAAATGGTACATTAGTCACAGCGCGAGCAGCCAATGGACACTAATTAACATTAATTAATCTGTACTTTGGTCATGCGCTCGCAAACAAAACAAAGTGAAGCCTCAAATATTTCGCCGAATTAGAAGGCAGCAAAAAAAAGAGTGATAAGGATGCCAAAAAATGTTAATTAATGGGTGGGCTAAACGCCCCATTTTAGAGGTTTTTTTAAGACACAAGTGTTCATCACCATAGCGCGCTGCCTGCAAGCGAGACCTAAAAATGGGCTTACATCCACCCACCCACCGGTAAATAAACGTGACATGATGGGGAGCCACGGCCAACTGCCAATTAGGTCGAGGGAGCCACAGGTCGAAAAAGTTTGGGAACCACTGTCTTAGGCACAAACTATCAACAAAAAGGATCAAATCAGATTCGGGCAATGGTTCATCAACAATGGGTCTGGTAGATAGTTCAGTAACATGCAGACAGTCATGCTCTTTACAATCTTCTCCTTCCTCTTGTGGACCGAGGCAACAGTGTAACAGGGTTCAAAGATGTACAACATTTTAAAGTAACCTTTTCAGAAGCCAACATAACCTGCTCATACTTTGTAAGTCTGTTATTTGTCAAATGTTGTGTATTTGTTCTTGTCATTAGTAGTTCTACTGAATGTGGCACGTAAACAATAAGAGGGTGAACCATTACTATGCTTTCACATCTCTCAATGCTGACACCTTTTACAGGAACGGATTTGAGACATCCCGGCAACGTAGAAGCTACAGGATCTAATATAGCAGAAAAATAAGCCACTGGTCTACGGACACCTCCATGTGTCTGTACAAGGACCGCTAATGCACATCCTTCTTTCTCACAGCAGAAGAGCAAAAACGCTTTGGTGTAATCTGGCATTCCCAGAGCTGGAGCGCGACATAGGCTCTCTCTCAGCTCATCTCAAGCAGTCATCATCCCATGGTACCAGATCACCAATGTCCTTTCGAGTCAACCTCAAAAGTGGCTTTGCTTGCAAGGAAAAGTTTGGAATCCACTGTCAACCATAGCCAACCATTCCCAAAAACATAAAGACTTTTTTCTGTGTTTTCGGAGTTCCCATTTACAGAATCGTATTTATGCAATCTGGTGACACCCTTCATTTTCCCTTTTCAATTCATTGACCTAGATACTGCACTTCTGTTTGACAATACTGAAGTTTGTTTGGGGACACCTTGTGTCCATTCTCTGCCAAATGATTGAGCAATGCCATTGTATCAATCCTGCATGCATCCTCAGTCTCTGACTTGACCAGCAGGTCGTTGATGTACTGTACCAGGACTGAGCTCTGGGGCATTACCAGCTGTTCAAGGTTCTTTTTCAAACACTGGCTAAAGATAGAGGGACTTTCCGTATACCCTTGAGGGATCCTACACCATGTTAACACACGGTCGTCCCTCCTAAATGCAAAAATGTAATGGCTATCTTCATGCAATGGTATGGAGAAAAATGCCTGGCACAAATCGATAACTGTGAACCATTCGGCCTCCCATGGTATCTGAAATAGTATAACCACTGGATTCGGTACCACAGGACAACATGGGATCACAATTTAATTGACCCTGTGCAAATCATGCACTATTCTGTACTTGCTGCTTAGGCTTTTGTAGTCCCATTATAGGTGAGTTACAGGGACTTCTTCTTCGGAATGCCTTGTGCAATCATTGACTCAATTACAGGTCGTATTCCAGCCACAGTTTCTGGAGTCAATTTATACTGCGGGATTCGTGGGAATTCAGCATTTGGTTTGGCCTGTATCTTTACAGGTTCAACCCCTTGGATCAATCCTATCTCCTCCCCCATGAAATCCCACACCGCCAGAGAAACTGAATCTCTCAAGTCATATGGTAGGTCTTCTATTGTGAAGACCACGAACAGCTCTGCACACAAACTCATATTGGCCATTTTTAAATCGGCATCATAATCATAGGTTTGCAATTTCACACCCCTGGGAGTACATGATATTGTAAAATTTAACTTGCATAAGAGATCTCACCCCAATAGACAAACTGGGCTGGAATGACATATCACAAATTGGTGTCTGTCCTGAAAGGGTCCTTTTCTCACAGGTAATTCATTTGTTAACGGATTAGTCATTTTCAAATTGGTTAATCCCACCATTTGAATCTATTTTCCTGACAGGGATAGATCTGGGACCACTTCTGTCTGTACTGTGGAGCGCAGTTCCAGTGTCTAATAAAAAGGTAACAGGATTTCCATTCACCTCTGCATCTACAAACGACCCACTTTGATCTACATCTAGAGCAACACTCAAAATGCACTCTCCCTGCACCTCCCTCTGACACTCATGAAGGCCTTGTATTTGATCTGATCTGTCTTGTATCTCGAAGTAAGGCATCTGATGATATGTCTGATTATTCATAGGTATTCTTGGAGATTGTGGTATCTGCATTTGGGACTCACCACTTCTCCCATACATGGATCTGGATCTTGTCACAGTATCCACACCTTCTGATATTTGTCCCTCTCCCTCATATTGGAATTGATTTGCTGGATTCAATCTACACTCGCTCCTCCAATGCCCGATTTTGTAACACTAGTGGCAGGTGATGACACGTTTTTGATTTGCCACCCACTCAGCTCCCATACCATCATCTGCACCCCTTCCTCTCTCCTGTCCAGGTTGTGGCACAGTCTGTTGATTCATTCCTCTACCACTTCCTCTTCCTCGAACCACCACATCTCCAACTCTTTGCCCCCAGTCAGGCCTTTTGGCATTCCTCAACTGCACCAACATACATTTTTCTTTTGTTTTCTTTTGTGCTGCCTCTACCTGTTCACTGCAGTATTTTGCATAACGCACATTTTCATCGACAGATTTATTCTGCCAACATATCAAGTGGTGCTGTATCAACAAACTGATACCAGATATCAATCCTAGCATGAATTTGGAAACAAACTGTCCCATATCTTTTGGCTCAACAGTATCCAATTCACTATGTTATTTGAATGCCACCAAAAGTCTCTCATAATAATCATGTACCGATTCTTTAGGGTCTTGAGTAGTACGATCAATTTTAAGCCAATCAACAGTCTGCAGTGCCACTTTAGACTGCAACCATGTAATCACGTGTTCATATTTCTTCATCACTTCAGCTGAAGGACCATTAGTCACCAGATCTCTGGCTGGTTCTGCAGCAGGCCAATCAACGTCAACCTTACTTGCCGTACATAGATCACCCAGAACCACTATATCTAGGAAAGTATTCAAATCAATCCACAACACCTTAAAAATCTTAACAAACCTATCAATTTGTTTATACCAGTCAGCAGGTTTCTCCCTCAGCGAGGAAAATCATTGGTGAATGCTGATAAATACCCCTGCTCCATGGCACATGTACATACCCCCCATTCTGTACTTCTCTCAGAGGGAAATTTCCTTCTGCTCCCATCCCTCCACCTGGAGGCAGAGTATCTCCTGTTACTTTCTTAGCACTTTTCTTTTTAGCCCATCTCTCTTTCCATTTATCCAATTCTCTCCACCTTTGCATTGCTATCATCAAATCTCTAATGTGTTCCTTTAATCTTGTTGTTCCCTTTTCCTCTGAATCCTGATCAGTATAATTCAGTCTGCAACTTCCTTGCATCAATTTCGTTTTACCAAATCCACCTCATACCGTCTTGCCAACTGTACCAATGCTTCATGAGCTTTCTTTGGCTTTTTAGTAACATCCTTAGCTACAATAGCAACAATTTGGGTCATATGTTTCTATCCAGTCCAATGGCGGATTGTCATATGTTTCTATCCAGTCCAATGGCGGATTCCCTTCTATCACTTCATCTATTTCATCTTTCAATCTGACCACATCTAACAATGGCGCCTTCATTGCCACCTGTATGATTCTCTGACCTTTCTCACTTCCTGTTTCTTCTCAGCCGCAGCTTTGCACCCTACTTAGACTTGCACGCTCCTCCATTTTTAACACTGGAAGACTTTCTCTCTCACAACTTCGACTTCTCCATTGGTTACCCTCACACAAACCCTGTGGTTGAAACATTACTCTGGGGGCTTCCTGTCTCATATCCCGCTCTTCTCTTGATAGCATTGACTCCATCACTGATGGAACCCACATTCTGATGGCCGACCTAGAATTTGCCAACGCTCCTGTTTCTCTTCGTTCTGATCCACTGTCCATCCTCAATGGATCAGCAGTGGCTGGCATTGGAGTACTAGCTTCCACTGGCATCTAAGCCATACCTGCTCCACTCATTGTAAGACTCCCTCCTGAAATAGTTTCTTCCCCTTTTCTGGTCTGCTGTTGACTTTCACTTGCTCTCTCATGTGGGTTATAGTTCGAAACCACAGATCCAATTGTAACTGGTACAGTAGGAGAGTCTGGTAACTGCATGGCACATGCATTACCCTTGTGCTCAAGATCTGCATATCCTGGCCCTCCAGATCCCCCTGGCATCCTTATTCCTACTGACATTCTCCCTGTTACTCCTGTTGTCTGCTCTTCTGAACCTGTTTGATCTACTCCTAAAGCTTCCCCAGGTCACTGCATTGTTTCTCGAGCTCTGATCTGGAGTCATGAGGTGGAGGACGTTCTGCTAACAATCTCTCTAGAAAGCTATCATCTGTATCGCTGTCCTCTTCTGTCTTACTGTGTCATTCAGAGGCTCCTTTTAGAAACCTGAATGGATATAAACTTCTTCCTCTACGGTGTCTACTTTACACCTCTTCAATTGTGCATCCCACTTAGCATCCTGATATGCATTCATTCCTTTCTTCATTCTTCCCCGTGAAGCTTCTCTTCTCTTTGCCATTGCTGCTCTCATCCTTGCATCCAATGCCTCAAATTGCGTTGGTCTGGACGGAGGCTTCAGAGAAGACATCACTCCTCTCAGCTGGTACAGCACCTCCATACGAAATGACTCATAACAAGGGAAAGCCAATTCTTTCTCTGTAATTTTATGTCAATTTTGTAGCCGTACTATAGTATAGAGTCCTACATTGGTTGCCATATAATGAGCCAGAGTAACCTCTGGTGGCGCTTCTTCTCCCACCCGAATTATTACCTCTGTGTCGCCACCACACAAATCATGCAATACCTTAAAACATCTCATTGTGAAAATCAGTTATTTGCAATCCAAAATTCAATAGTAAGCTTCTGACGAAATTCCACCAATTCCAGCGCGGCGTTACACCAACAGACCAATCCCAGCGTGGCTCGCACTGACATCACAACTCCCTCCTTGCAGCGGCTCACCCTCCCTTACAATTTCTCTTCATACACTCGCTCACACATTCGTACACAAGTGACTGTATAACCAAAAGTTATTAACCAAGTAACTGCTTCCTGCTACAGCCACAATAGCTTACAATCACATAAACAAGTAATTGTCGGTCGGCTAAAAGATCAATAGAACACCCTTATAAGAACATCCACTGTGACCCCCAACCTGCGTTGGTCACCCAATCATCGCAGTCTACCCCGGGTACCTGAGGTTTTTCACTGCAACGTTACTCCTACATTCACACAAAGTTCCCTATTACAAGTGGATTGCCGATAGGGCTTCACGACACCCACAATTTTGATCAGACAATCACATACACAAAACCCTCCCGGGATCTTGGACTGTTCTTGAGTCCGCTCATTAAAACTTCCTGATCCGCATGTGTCCAGACCAGTAAACCGATTAACCCACAATCACTCGACTTGGATTCTCACTTTGCAAAACAACACACAAATAATTCATCACCGCAGTCTAGCACACTACACGATTTCATATTCACGCTACCACCGCTTCCGCCGCACCATCAGCATCCGCCGACCTCCATCAGTCTTCGTTTCTCGCCATCATCCACTCCAAGTCCAGAGTCAAATTTTCCTCCACTTTTACTCTAAAGCCCTCATTGTCCCCTCACTTTAGAGGCAAACCATCCTCTGCTACCATTTGATTACGCTAAATTTAGGCCTTGCCTTCCCTTCCAAATTTAGCACTATGGTCTTTTATTTGCCTGCTGAAAGTTGTTGAGGGGAATAAACACTTCAAGATTATACTTACAATTTAGTCATGTTTAAAAGACCACAGACTCCGAATTCCAGTTTCTGGATTTTATCATTAGGCCAAAAATAAATGAATGTAAACGCATCGAAGAATCAGCAAATATGAGTACATAAAGATCAATACAGAGTCGAATCTACGCATATAATTAATTTGGTACAGAAGTCATATTGTAATAAATTCCAGAATTAAAATACAATACAGGATTGAAGCTGCATCTACTCCTTATTCATTAGAAAGGAAAGCATGAGTTATCTTTTCCTACACTACTTTCTCTGAGGGTCCTGGCTGAGTACCCTAACTTCTTTCCCAAAGGTGCCAGCAAGTGTAGACTTCCTATGAAATGAAATGAAATTTATAAACGCGCAACTTAGCCCGAAGGCGTCAAGGCGCCTAACCAAAGAGAATCAAAAAGGCAAATCCAGAGCAAGGGTAGGCTTTGGCAAATAGCCACGTTTTGAGCATCTTCCTAAAGGCTTGCTTAGTGGGGAGGGATTTAATCTCAGTTGGCAGCGCATTCCACAGTTTAGGGGCCAAGGTTGAGAAGGCTCTACCACCCCATTTGGCTCTGCGAACACGGGGGATTGCCAGCAGAGACTTGTTGGCTGAGCGCAGAGTTCTCACAGGGGAATAGGGAACCAGCAGTTCCCTCAGGCCTCTAGCCCCCTTTGAAGCCAAAGCCCCATAGATCAGACATAGGGACTTAAAGGCAATCCTGGACTCTATCGGGAGCCAGTGCAAACTTTTCCTTGCAGCCGTAGCAGAAGCCCGCTTGGGTAGATCTAGTACAAATTTTGCTGCGGCATTCTGTACCATTTGAAGACTCCTTATGAGGCCCTTGTTGATGGCTAGAAGTAGGGCATTGCAATAATCTAATCTCGAGCCTATTGAAGCAACTACCACTTGCTTCGTAGCTTGAGGGGAGAGATAGAATTTTACCTTCCGCAGGATGTTTATTATGCCCCAGCAGGTAGAGATGGTCCTGTTTACTTGATGACTCATCCCCAGGGTAGGATCAATCATGACTCCTAAATTCCTGGCCAGGGCAGTGGATGTAGGGCACTGGCCCAGAGATGGGGGCCACCATTCCGCCGACCAAATGTCCTCCTTGCCTACGAACACCAGAATCTCTGTTTTCTCGCCATTGAGCTTCAATGAATTGCAAATCATCCATTGAGCCACTGCCTCCATGCAGTGTCTAAAATTGGAGGCAGCCGAGATGGAAGGTTGGGCGAGAGACATCAGGATCTGCGTGTCATCGGCATAGGATACTACCTCCATCCCAAAAGATCTGATTAGCCTGGCGAGTGGGGTCACATAGATGTTAAAGAGGGTCGGACTTAAAGCCGACCCCTGAGGGACCCCACACTGCACAGGGTGGGATGGAGATAGAAACTCCCCCAACATGACTCTCTGTTCTCTCTGGCCAAGGAAAGAGGTCAGCAGACTAAGTGCTGGCCCCTCAACCCCTATCTCCCTCAGTCGGGATGTTAACACTGAGGGAGACAGGGTATCAAACGCAGCCGTGAGATCTAGCAGAATGAGGAGGGACGTCTGGCCCTTATCCACTTTTGTGCGGATGTTATCAAGCACGATGGTAAGGGCCGACTCAGTACTATGCTCTCTCCTAAAACCGTGCTGCGAATGATCTAAGAGGCCAGAGGTTTCCAGAAAGGCTGAAAGATGCTGGTTTAGATGGGTTTCCAGCATCTTTGCGGGGGCTGGGAGCAGCGAAATGGGGCGGAAATTTTTGAGGACACCCGGGTCTAGTGTGGGCTTTTTTAGTAGTGGTTTAACCACCGCTCTTTTCCATTGTAGGGGGAAAGTACCGTCCTTCATTGCCCGATTCATGATTTCTAAATAGATGGGCAGGAGAGACTCCTTACATTGTTTGAGAACCTTCAAGGGGCACGGGTCTAGGGGGGAGCCCGATCTGGTCTTTAACAGAAGGACTTCAAGTTCCTGGAGGGAAAGGGGTGGAAAGCTGGACAAGCATCCCGGCAGCAGCTCATTGGAGGATGTTATAGAAGGGACAGATGGACATGGTATGGACGACAGGGCCGCCCTCTGAAGCTCTAAGGCCGAGTATATATCGACAATTTTAGATTGAAAAAATTGTGCAATGTCATTACAGAGCTGCTGTGAACTCACCACGGGGTCTGGTACCTTCAGTGATGTGAGCGTGTCTACTATCTTAAACAGCTCTTTCGGCGAAGAGAGTGAAGTGGTTAGAGAGGTAAAATACTCCTGTTTGATTCTAATCACTTCCCTCTTATACTTCTTTAGGAGGATTTTATGTCTCTCCCTTTCCCCGCTAGTCCTCCAGAGGCGCTCCTGTCTTCGTACACCCTGCCTGAGAATTCTTAATGATTCACAGAACCACGGTGCCGATGGACTTTTCCTCGCAGAGTAGCACAATGAGGCAGGGGCAAGGTCTTCGATGGCTATTTTAATGGCGGTATCGATCCTCTCGACCGCATAACTTACGTCCTCCTCTGAGGAGGTCGCCCAGCTTGGCAATCTGGGAGCAAGCCTCTCGTTGGTAACACTTCTGAGCTTACACCTCAGTTCCCTTTTACTAGGCTCACTTTTCTTGCTATTCTAAGAAGTACTCACGTCAAATGGGTCACAATAGCTTAAGGCTATGGAGCTCGCTCTTAAGATGCTCCTTCTTCTCCGAAAATCTAGAAGTCTGAATTTCTGTTCCTGCGCATAATACAAAAAGACAAATCTCAGCCCCTCCTAAATGTATCATATGATGAATTATTTTACTTGCAAGGTTCCCAGTAGCTTTCCGTTACTTTTTTAATTAAGTTCTTCTTGTCTTCCAGTGGCCTTGAGGTTCAGATAGGCCAAGCACAGAAGGTACCCTCTCCTCCGCTTCTCAGACTCTTCAAAGACATTCCAGTTATCTCCTTAAACTAAGAATAATGAGGTCAAATTCTTGCACCTGCATTGGACTGAGAGCCTACAGTTCTGGCACACACAAAAGATTCATTTCAATATTTCTTTAGCAACCATTGATTTCGAAACTGTCAACAACTTGCAGCTCTGGGCCTACAGTGCAGGCAACTTTAAACACACAGTTACATTGATACGAATATAATGTCATCCTGCACATTATACTTACAGGAATGGAAGTGACTCTAATGCATGTACATTCTAATTAAAGGTGCATATTACATTTTTAATTACATGAATGCGTTTAATAAACATAATACACTGTAAGCGATAACATGATATGTGAGTGTGTTTGAACTATGAGTATAATGCACCCATAGACATTAGAGTGCTGTAAGCACTTTATCAGTACTGTCTGCCTACTGGCATGCATCTGTGAGTAAGCTATGTTTAGGAGCCACACATCTGGGGGGGTCTACAGATGGGAAGAACGTTTCCCCATGGGTCAGTATAGTGGCCCAGGAGGATGGAGACAGTGGGATACATATGGGGTCAGAGGGGCATAAAACAGACCAGCACCAACTTAGATAAGGCCAAATGCCGATGTTCTATCTCCTAGGTAAGGAAATCCATCAGAGTTTTGATTTGTCTAGCCTAGCATTTGGCCGGGGGAGCCTGTGTTGAAAATGTGCCCTTTCTGCAGGTTCACCTAAAGTTTTTGGGCTTTTTTTGCTAAACCCTATTTTTGCTGGCTATAAAACTCTGTGCATTTTACCCTTGCTAACCAGAGCTAAAGTGATTATACTCCTCCTTTCAACATAATAAATTGGTATACTCCCGATTGGCATACTTAATTTAACTATACATCACCAGTATAAGGTGCCCCAGTGTACCAAGGCCTAGTAAGTTAAATGTCATAAGTAGATTACAGAAAAACCAAAGGAAATGATGGACGGAGCGTTGACAATACAAGCACTCAACCCCAGTCAACTGATCTGGGTTTAATCCATCATGGTTCTTTAGCCCACTCTGCCACCCCAGTTCAGACATGGCCATATGCAAATCAGTCTGACCCTGTGCCTCATGGGAACAGTCCAGCCCGAACTTCCAAGCCATGCCTTTCCTGGACCGGAAACAAGCTACCGAGGACCGGTTTCTGGCATTTCAGCCGTCTTCAGTCCGACTTGCTTGAATCCAGTGGCAAAGTGAGCAAGGGACTCACGTCCGAGCATACCCTGTCAACTTTTGGCGAACAAAGAAAAACCAAAGGAAATGATGGACGGAGCGTTGACAATTAAAGCACTCACCCCCAGTCAACTGATCCGGGTTTAATCCATCATGGTTCTTTAGCCCACTCTGCCACCCCAGTTCAGACATGGCCATATGCAAATCAGTATGACCCTGTGCCTCATGGGAACAGTCCAGCCCGAACTGCCAAGCCATGCCTTCCCTGGACCGGAAACAAGCTACCGAGGACCGGTTTCTGGCATTTCAGCCGGCCTCAGCCCGGCTTGCTTGAATCCAGTGGCAAAGTGAGCAAGGGACTCAAGTCTGAGCATACCCTGCCAACTTATGGCGAACAAAGAAAAACCAAAGGAAATGATGGACGGAGCTTTGACAATACAAGCACTCACCCCCAGTCAACTGATCTGGGTTTAATCCATCACGGTTCTTTAGCCCACTCTGCCACCCCAGTTCAGACATGGCCATATGCAAATCAGTCTGACCCTGTGCCTCATGGGAACAGTCCTGCCCGAACTGCCAAGCCATGCCTTCCCTGGACCGGAAACAAGCTACCGAGGACCGGTTTCTGGCATTTCAGCCGTCTTCAGCCCGGCTTGCTTGAATCCAGTGCATGATATTAAACAATGATGAAAGATAAAATATTGTTCAATACTTTTCTAAGCACTACCACCGTTTTTGCAATTTTATTCCATAGTCACAGTAAACACCTAAACAGTCACATTTGACCTGCTACTAATTGTCACACAGATAATGTATACAGCTATGTGTAACAAACACGATTGAACAACATCTAGTACAAATGAAATTGTGTGCATGCCAACTACCTGTAGCAGATAGTCCTCCATTGCCAGCCACAATTAACATGGTGAAGTAACGTAAATAGTGGGCATTCACTGCGTATAAGTTTCTCCTGCTGCTACTTACATGTACAGCCTCAGACTTGTCTGCGATAGTAGGAGGGCACTCATGGTATGATGACTGTGTAGTGTTTCACATAGTATGCGCAATGGAATAACAGACTACATACAGTACATCAACACCTGTATACACATGTAAAATACATTAGGTTATCTCACATAGCACATACAAATGCTACATATTATACTTTGACAGTGCAACTTTGTTGCATGTGCACACCCACTCCTATGCCGAAGCAACACCACCTTGATTAAGAGCCTAGGCATGGAGCATATAACCAGCATTACTATCATTGATATGTAGGAGATCTTGCCAAAGCATGCTCTGTGATCTACCATAGCGCAATCAGCATGACTGAGGATCATTATGGCCACTAATGATGACACTGTAACTTTCCTGTGGGGTATGGCCCTTATATATCAAAGGCAAAATCCTCTAATGGGCCCATCCATACATCGCCTTCCAGGTAGAGCAGCCAATTGATGCACATTTCGAAAATCCCCCACAGGCTGAGGCCTCCAATGTGGGGCATGGTGCTGTTTGGCAGTAGGCTGAGCTGTTGTACATGTGGGTGCAGTGACCCTATGGCAGTGGTAGCCTGTTGATCCCTGGAGGAAGCTAATACAATGTCAACAATTAGTGTTAAGAAATATATAGTTAATCATAGGCAACACTTCCTGTCCAGCAACTCTGACCACCGACTCCTCAGAAATGACTGCAGTACCTGCTCCTCCAAGGGATCCAGCTCCTCCTGGGGCACTGGACTACCACCTCCAGTCTGAAATGCTACCTTGAGATTTTTTGGCAGAATCTCCTTAGTTTTGTGCTTAGAATCATGCCAGTGCTTCTTACAGTCAGTCACTGTCCTCTTGAATTTAGCAACACAGTTCACCTTGTTTACTATGGACTGCCATATGGTCTTCTTCCTCCCAAGTGACACTTTGGAGCTGATGAAGAGCTGGCATTGGTGCTCTGTCAACTCCCTGATCAGTGTCTCATTCTCCTTCTGACTGAACTTGCACTTCCTCCTTCCCCTGGGATTCTAGCTGGTTATCCTGGCTGGTAGTGGGGTTGCTGGGGTTATTGTCCAGTGTTGTGCTCACTCCTAGCAGCTCCATTGATGCTTTACAGGTAAGTGTAACTTTTCTTTCCAAGTAGCAGCCTTTTGTCTTCTTTTTCCCATTAGGTGCAGAAAAGTGACACTAGGATGGCTAGCATGTATTTTCTAGTCACTGATTAAACGAACACCACTTTTTGTACTGTTGCGTGATTTGTTTTTACTTCTTGGCACACACTTCAGCATCAGTATTTTCTGCTGCTAGCTTTTCCTAATGCCATGTAGTGCTGTATTGTAAGTTCAACTCTAACATGGCGTTAAGTTCTGTTGTACCACAGCTGTAAATATGTTGGTGCTCCGCTGTGGCAAAACGGCTGAGCACTCCAGAAAGTGTTGTGTACAGGTTTGTGGACTAAAGTCACTTATTTTTACATCCTATTGTCCCATACAAAAATGTGTACATTGCCATACCTATGTGTCAATCTAAGATCAGCAAGACAACTTGCAATACTAAAAGCATTAGCCGATGTATTAATAAAGCCAAATATAATATCCATGTCACTTGTTGAAAATTGGTAACATTTACTAAGCCAACAGCCATGCTAAAAGATGTACACTAATCTAACCCTGTGCAGCTGTTATTTTGGTAAGAAAGAACATCATAGGTGATAAACAGAAAAGGTATGTGCGAGTGTCAAACGTGTTGGCATTGTCACTACCGATATAGGGCTAAAAGTATGCAAGATAATCTGATCAGGGGTTTGATACTTAACATACATATTTAGTGAAAATCTAATATAGCTGATAACATCCTTCTACACTACTTTTTATAGTAATCTCCTGGCTAAACACGAATATCAACATGTGTTGTATGTTTTACATCATGGACAATATGTGCAATGACACATATAAATGTACTATACATGTGTAAAGCAATGGTCCACAGTACCTAATAATTATCTGTGAAAAGCTGAAGGAATGTGTATGCATTTGCCAGCATACATAAAACACATAGGTAGTTATGTCTAAGTAACAATGTATCAAATCATAGATTGTTTGTATTTTCCACTATTCCGGTGCCCATGGATATGGTTTGCAGTCATGGATTTTGACACCATTCCAAATCCCACAGACAGAGGGCCAAAGATAGTACAGCTCCACTTCGAGCAAAACTCAAAATGTGGGGGAGGGAATGCTTGGGTCCCTAAAGTGTTCTTTCTGCTGACTGGATAAATCTGGTCGAAGACTCCTCATTTCTCCTCCTATGGTCTACAAGATCATCTTAGTGTGTGCAATCTTACAGAACATCTGTCTGAAAATAAATGTGCCATTGGGCAATGAGACAGAAACCCCATATGACCCAGCAGAAGAGGATGAACGTGATGTAGACATAGAGCACACCATGGTAGGCCATGTGCGATGGGACCAAATAGTTTCACATTCTTTTTCTTAATTTTTCTTAATCAAATGAAAAAGATGTGAATAATGTGCTTTTTGTGTCAATGTCAAGGTACAAATATAGCCATGCACATCTTTTGAATGTTTCAAAATGTATATAATTTTTATTTCTGAGCTGTTGATAAACATGGGGGCATACCTCTAACTAAACAAAATAAATGCAGCAAGCCAAGGTGATCCAGTACACTGCATGAAAGGGGTAGGGCACGATTGCCCCATATATATAGAGAGATATGGGGCATTCCCATTCTACCCCTCTTAAGCAGTGCAGTGCAGCAGAGCAAAGTGTGTTAAATGTGGCACTCAGTGTATGATGAATCACAGTTCTCCCACTAAGTCTGTCCCTTAGGCAATCTTCAAACTGATGTGTGTTTCACATATGGCCTAGCATGCGGAGTGGCAGCACTTTGCTAGAAAAAAATGTTGCAGCAGATACCATCAAAGATCATGGGAGACATCTTTCATGGTCAGAAGCATAGCCTCCGGTGTAGATGTCAAAATTTCATTTGCAAAGATTTCATTAAATCATGAGTGGGGATGCACTAAACAGCACACAAGCACCACATTTCCAGGGCTGCTTGAAGTGAGGTCTACATTTGCCCATACTTGATACAATACACATTTTCCATGCTCCGCAGATTAGTGCATGGATGCTCAATGGTCCGTGCCAAAGCATACTAAACTGCTGAAGTAGCAAGCGAAGACGGCTGAAATGCCAGAAACCGGTCCCCGGTAGCTTGTTTCCTTCCCAGTGAAAGAATTGGGTTGGTAGTTTGGTTTGCCCTGTTCCCATGATACACTGGGCCAGGGACAGACTAATTTGCATAGGTATACACCTGTTACAACGCATTCGTTACTCCGCACTACCGTTACAACGCGACTTTTACAACGCATACCATTACCACGCATTGCGCTGGGGGACGCTCTAGGATAGGGAATAAGTATAATTTACTATCCAACACCTTCCCTAGGGTCCACGGGGACTGGAGTTAGAATAGTAAATTATACTTACCACTATCCAGCACCTCAAAGCGCTATGCGTTGTAATGGTATGCGTTGTAATGGTCGCGTTGTAACGGTAGGTAGTTGTAATAGTATGCGTTGTAACATGGTACATCCGTCTGAGTATACCCTTCCACGCTTATGGTGGACAAAATAATTAAACAACAGGGGGTGGTGATGGACAGAGTTTCTGAATTAAGCAGAATACTCTCACCCAGTCAAGGGATCAGGGCTTAATCCAACACCGTTTTTTAGCTCACTGCACCATCCCAGCTCAGAACCTGGCTATATGCAAATGGATGTACGCGTGGAAGGGTATACTTAGACGTGAGTCCCTAGCTCATTGCACCATCAGGATTCAAGCAAGCCGAGTCGAAGAAGGTTGAAATGCCAGAAACCGGTCCCCGGTAGCTTGTTTCCTTCCCAGTGAAAGAATTGGCCTGGAAGTTTGGTTTGCCCTGTTCCCATGATACACTGGGCCAGGGACAGACTAATTTGCATATAGCCAGGTTCTGAGCTGGGATGGTGCAGTGAGCTAAAAAACGGTGTTGGATTAAGCCCTGATCCCTTGACTAGGTGAGAGTATTCTGCTTAATTCAGAAACTCTGTCCATCACCACCCCCTGTTGTTTAATTATTTTGTCCACCATAAGCGTGGAAGAGTATACTCAGACGTGAGTCCCTAGCTCATTGCACCATCAGGATTCAAGCAAGCCGGGCCGAAGACGGCTGAAATGCCAGAAACCGGTCCCCGGTAGCTTGTTTCCTTCCCAGTGAAAGAATTGGCTTGGTAGTTTGGTTTGCCCTGTTCCCATGATACACTGGGCCAGGGACAGACTAATTTGCATATAGCCAGGTTCTGAGCTGGGATTGTGCAGTGAGCTAAAAAACGGTGTTGGATTAAGCCCTGATCCCTTGACTGGGTGAGAGTATTCTGCTTAATTCAGAAACTCTGTCCATCACCACCCCCTGTTGTTTAATTATTTTGTCCACCATAAGCGTGGAAGGGTATACTCAGACGTGAGTCCCTAGCTCATTGAACCATCAGGATTCAAGCAAGCCGGGCCGAAGACGGCTGAAATGCCAGAAACCGGTCCCCGGTAGCTTGTTTCCTTCCCAGTGAAAGAATTGGCTTGGTAGTTTGGTTTGCCCTGTTCCCATGATACACTGGGCCAGGGACAGACTAATTTGCATATAGCCAGGTTCTGAGCTGGGATGGTGCAGTGAGCTAAAAAACGGTGTTGGATTAAGCCCTGATCCCTTGACTGGGTGAGAGTATTCTGCTTAATTCAGAAACTCTGTCCATCACCACCCCCTGTTGTTTAATTATTTTGTTCACCATAAGCGTGGAAGGGTATACTCAGACGTGAGTCCCTAGCTCATTGCACCATCAGGATTCAAGCAAGCCGGGCCGAAGATGGCTGAAATGCCAGAAACCGGTCCCCGGTAGCTTGTTTCCTTCCCAGTGAAAGAATTGGCTTGGTTGTTTGGTTTGCCCTGTTCCCATGATACACTGGGCCAGGGACAGACTAATTTGCATATAGCCAGGTTCTGAGCTGGGATTGTGCAGTGAGCTAAAAAACGGTGTTGGATTAAGCCCTGATCCCTTGACTGGGTGAGAGTATTCTGCTTAATTCAGAAACTCTGTCCATCACCACCCCCTGTTGTTTAATTATTTTGTCCACCATAAGCGTGGAAGGGTATACTCAGACGTGAGTCCCTAGCTCATTGCACCATCAGGATTCAAGCAAGCCGGGCCGAAGATGGCTGAAATGCCAGAAACCGGTCCCCGGTAGCTTGTTTCCTTCCCAGTGAAAGAATTGGCTTTGTAGTTTGGTTTGCCCTGTTCCCATGATACACTGGGCCAGGGACAGACTAATTTGCATATAGCCAGGTTCTGAGCTGGGATGGTGCAGTGAGCTAAAAAACGGTGTTGGATTAAGCCCTGATCCCTTGACTGGGTGCGAGTATTCTGCTTAATTCAGAAACTCTGTCCATCACCACCCCCTGTTGTTTAATTATTTTGTCCACCATAAGCGTGGAAGGGTATACTCAGACGTGAGTCCCTAGCTCATTGCGCCATCAGGATTCAAGCAAGCCGGGCCGAAGACGGCTGAAATGCCAGAAACCGGTCCCCGGTAGCTTGTTTCCTTCCCAGTGAAAGAATTGGCTTGGTAGTTTGGTTTGCCCTGTTCCCATGATACACTGGGCCAGGGACAGACTAATTTGCATATAGCCAGGTTCTGAGCTGGGATGGTGCAGTGAGCTAAAAAAAAGGTGTTGGATTAAGCCCTGATCCCTTGACTGGGTGAGAGTATTCTGCTTAATTCAGAAACTCTGTCCATTACCACCCCCTGTTGTTTAATTATTTTGTCCACCATAAGCGTGGAAGGGTATACTCTGACGTGAGTCCCTAGCTCATTGCACCATCAGGATTCAAGCAAGCCGGGCCGAAGACAGCTGAAATGCCAGAAACCGGTCCCCGGTAGCTTGTTTCCTTCCCAGTGAAAGAATTGGCTTGGTAGTTTGGTTTGCCCTGTTCCCATGATACACTGGGGCAGGGACAGACTAATTTGCATATAGCCAGGTTCTGAGCTGGGATGGTGCAGTGAGCTAAAAAACGGTGTTGGATTAAGCCCTGATCCCTTGACTGGGTGAGAATATTCTGCTTAATTCAGAAACTCTGTCCATCACCACCCCCTGTTGTTTAATTATTTTGTCCACCATAAGCGTGGAAGGGTATACTCAGACGTGGGTCCCTAGCCCATTGCACCATCAGGATTCAAGCAAGCCGGGCCGAAGACGGCTGAAATGCCAGAAACCGGTCCCCGGTAGCTTGTTTCCTTCCCAGTGAAAGAATTGGCTTGGTAGTTTGGTTTGCCCTGTTCCCATGATACACTGGGCCAGGGACAGACTAATTTGCATATAGCCAGGTTCTGAGCTGGGCAGGAGCAGTGAGCTAAAAAACGGTGTTGTATTAAGCCCTGATCCCTTGACTGGGTGAGAGTATTCTGCTTAATTCAGAAACTCTGTCCATCACCACCCCTTGTTGTTGAATTATTTTGTCCACCATAAGCGTGGAAGGGTATACTCAGACGTGAGTCCCTAGCTCATTGCACCATCAGGATTAAAGCAAGCCGGGCCGAAGACGGCTGAAATGCCAGAAACCGGTCCCCGGTAGCTTGTTTCCTTCCCAGTGAAAGAATTGGCTTGGTAGTTTGGTTTGCCCTGTTCCCATGACACACTGGGCCAGGGACAGACTAATTTGCATATAGCCAGGTTCTGAGCTGGGATGGTGCAGTGAGCTAAAAAACGGTGTTGGATTAAGCCCTGATCCCTTGACTGGGTGAGAGTATTCTGCTTAATTCAGAAACTCTGTCCATCACCACCCCCTGTTGTTTAATTATGAAGTAGCAATGTGGGGCATTTATTCAAAAAGTCAAGAAGAGGTTTACCAACCATCATATCACTTCAGGAATACAGAGATGTGTAATATATGTGAAGCATGTATGTCATAATGTAAACATAAATGGTGGTGAACAGACACACATTTTTTAAACATGGGGCAATGGTAGTGTTGGGTAGGAAACTCCCCCTGCATAGCAAGAGCTGTGTACCCCTGCCCTGACTGCCCAACGATATTGTTGTCTGGATCATTAATGCTGGTATATTCCTATAGAGGAACATGGAATATGTGTCGGTGCCATGACGTAGGCCAATGTCATTCTTGGACCAGGCCCTTTTGCAGGGTTATCCCCAGACTTTTTGCCTTCCTTCTGAATTTTTCTGACTTCGTTGTTGCTGTTTTTATGACTCTGGGGACTTTACCACTCCTGTCTAGTGCTAAAGTGCAAGGGTTCTCTATGGAAGAGGTAATTTCATTTCAATTAGCTTTATTTCGCCAAAAGTCATGAATCAAAAATAACAGCATAAATGAAAATAGGATAAAAGAAAGACCAATACAATTGGAATACAAGTTAGACAACTTGGCACTCTTCGACATAAACATAATAATGTGGGCAAGGTGTAATAGCCATAAAAAAGATAAGATAACACATTAAATATTAAAACACATAAAGCAAATCCATATTTAAAATGTTCCTAAAATATTTAAACAATAATATGATCTTATAACATTCACTTTTCATTCCTTCGCTGTCCAATACCCCTCATACATCCCAGGAATCTGGCTACGGAACATGCAATTGGAAGGCTAAGGTCTGTAACTAAGATTCTCAGGGCCTCATTTATGAGGCTGTGTGTCACATTTACGCCGCCGGTGCGTCACTTTTTGTGACGCACCAGTGGCGTAAAAAATGCGCCTTGTTGCGCCATATTTACAAAGTGACGCATCTAGGTAGATGCGTCACTTTGTAAACCCCTGCGCCACATTATACCTGTGCCAGGTATAATGTATGCAAGGGGGGCGTATTGAGGCAAGGAAGGGTCGTAGAAGTGACGCAGTGAAATCTATGAGATTTCACTGCGTCACTATTAGGACACCGTTGCGTCAAAATCTTGCTCCTGCCTCACAGCAGGCGTAAGACTGACGTAGGCCCTTTCACATGGGGCTTGCCCCATGTGAAAGGACGCATTGCTGGAGTTGAGTCACTTTTGTGACACACTCGAGCAATGCGTCACTTTTGCGCTTACAGATACGTCAGAAATACTGACATATCTGTAACTCCTTGCGCCATGATGCGTCATACATTAAATATGACGCATCAGGAATGTCGCAAGGAGTGCGCACTGAGAAGTGACGCATCGCTGCTTTCACGCAGCAATGCGTCATTTCTCAATAATGAGGCCCTCAGTGCTTCACTACAGCTTTTGTTCCCTAGCAATCTGCATGTGGGTGAAAGCCATTTCCTTCGGTGGCCTGAATAAGCTGGAAAAACAAACAAACAAAACATGAGAAAAAGATTCCTCCCTAGATGGACAATGAGGACATTTGTCGGCCCTTTCACTATTCTAGTTCTTACTGACATCCACTGACATCTTACTGACTCCACTGACAACGGCTATGGTTAATTGAAAGGTACCTGTAGCAAAAAATGGAAGTCTGCCATCACCTTTATCTTGAAGGTCTGCGCAGTAGGATACCTGTGTTGCGGTTGGAGATGTGGTGCCAGCTTGTTCGTCAAGTCCTGAATCATCTGGCGAGTTAATCTGTAACGTTGGATGCAGGCACGTTCCCTCATTGTAGCCAAGTCTGGGAATGGCCTTGGTAGAGGAGGTGCCCTGCAGGACATATTTGGAAATAATGGAGATTAACAGTCAGCCAACATAAATGGCAATGTACATAGCACATGCAAAACTGCTACTACACATCAGGTCACTTTGGAGTCTGGCGTGTGCAATACATCCATGTCACATATGGCAGCTTGCTGGCACTACTATGAAAACCCAGATACACCTGTTGATTGACAAATAAACATGACATGCCCTGAAATGAGATACTGTGCTGGTCTGAGTAAACAGCCCGAGATATCACTGCAGTGGAAGGTTGTCATCCCATCCAGACAGCTGACTGCAAGGCACACGCACAGGTCACATTGAATGTCAAATGTACATATCAAACACATTGCGATTAAGGTGTGCATGTGACAACAAAACAACACAGCCATTGTCACGATGCAGACATGTATGGTTGGGGAAATATGATGTCTGATGGCATCAGACCCAAAAGCTGTGGGAATGCACATGTGGCATGGTGTGCGTAGATGTGAAACCATTCCCATATCAACACAGACCCAAGTTAGATGCACCAACAGCAGATGCAGTTTACGGAACACAAACAGCAAGATCAATGTTAAACATGACACGCACCGGATATAGTCACATAGGGTCATGCTGAGCGTGAAATGTCAAGTGACAAAGTGCCCCGGTCCCTGGCATCATGAGACAGGTGCCGGTAGTGATGACAGTGCCATCCCAGTGTTGCTGTGTATGACAAAATCTGCATGATGATACACATGTGACAAGTGTCAAGGTAATGTGTGCCACAACAGGTCATCACACATCGATTGTGCAACAAGATTAGATGCCCTGTGCTATATCACTGGCTGCCACACCTAGGGCCTGCACATGAAAGTATGCAATGACTTGATAGACATCCTTGTTTGAACTGTACCCCTACATCCCTGCCGTGTGTGCGCCTCGTATCACTATTGTAAAGGTGCCATATGTGAGCGTGTGAAATGCACCGTACCCCTGCATTGGCACCAGTGTGTGAAATGCACTGTGTGAAATGCACCGTAACCCTGCATTCACATCAGCGTGTGAAACGCACCGTACCCCTGCATTGGCATCAGTGTGTGTAACGCACAGTGTAAAAAGCACCGTACCCCTGCATTGGCATCAGCGTGTGAAACGCACCGTACCCCTGCATTGGCATCAGCGTGTGTAACGCACCATGTGAAACACACCGTACCCCTGCATTCACATCAGTGTGTGAAATGCACCGTACCCCTGCATTCACATCAGCGTGTGAAATGCACCGTACCCCATGCATTGGCATCAGCGTGTGAAACGCACCATACCCCTGCATTGGCATCAGCGTGTGTAATGCACTGTGTGAAATGCACCGTACCCCTGCATTCACATCAGCGTGTGAAATGCACCGTACCCCATGCATTCACATCAGCGTGTGAAACGCACCGTACCCCTGCATTGGCATCAGTGTGTGTAATGCACCATGTGAAACGCACCGTACCCCTGCATTGGTATCAGCATGTGAAACGCACTGTACCCCTGCATTGGCATCAGCGTGTGAAACGTACCGTGTGAAATGCACCGTACCCCTGCATTGGCATCAGTGTGTGCAACCCATCGTGTGAAACGCACCATACCCCTGCATTGACATCAGCATGTGTAACGCACCATGTGAAACGCACCTTACCACTGCATTCACAGCACCGTACCCCTACATTCTGGGTGTGTGTGTGCATCATCTCACTATTGTGATCATGCCATACACGAGTGCACTGTACCCCTACGTTCTGGGGGTGTGTGCGCATCATCTCACTATTGTAATCATACCATACGCGAGCGCACCGTACCCTACGTTCTGGGCATGTGTGAGCATCATCTCACTATTGAACTCGTGCCATACGCGAGCGCACCATACCCCTACGTTCCGGGCATATGTGCACATCGTCTCACTATTGTAATCGTGCCAATCGCGAGTGCACAGTACTCCTACATTCCGGGCGTGTGTGCACATCATATCACTATTGCAATGGTGCCATACACGAGCGCGTGAAAGGCACCGTACACGTGTGTGGATCTCAAAATCACTTAGAGGACACATAGGGAATGAGTAGTAGGCCCTGAATGCATCCTGGGTGTCATGGATACTGAGATTTGAGTGTGTGCTTCAGGTTCCCTGCAAAAGTCAGTTGGGCAAAAAAATACAATGTTTCAAAATGATTGTGGAGCTGAAGCTCAAATTTTGAACGATACAAATGCGTGTCAGACCTGCATGTTTAAAGGGATTTGAGGAAACGTATGATGCGAATGAATCTGACCTATCACATGTACTCCTCGAACCGAAAGCCCCTCATCAGCACTGATTTAAGGCAGCAAGAACCCCTGAGAGGGAACTTGCTTGCACAACATTGGAGTGGACCACACTGCTGCTGTTTCTGCATCCTCTGGCTTTTCCTGGCTCGTACTATGGAGAGGGCCCCAGCTTTCATCGAGGAGGAAATCCAGGCCCTGCTTGATAGCCTCCTACCACAGTACAGCAAGCTGTATGGGAGACCAGGTGAGTGCTGACTCGACTACCTTTGACTGTGCACCTGTTGTTTGAGTGTCACAACAGGCATTGTGTATTGGTGGGACAGACATGCAATGTGGTTTTGAGTGAGTCCCAGGGGGTGTACATGGTGGTGTCTCTCATGCAGAGCATGATGGAGTTCATGTGTGTTCACTTCTCACTTGCATTGTGCTTACTGTGACATTCACTGCATAGTGAATGACACATTCAGCCGTGCCAGACCTTGGCGGCTTTATTCCCAAATGTCCTGAGGTGGAACAGTGATTCCCCCTGGAGTGACAGGTGACTGTACTCACAGATGTTTATGACTTGAGGGGACCTATGGTGAGATTGTCCAAATGATGTGTTTAACCTCATAGATATTGAAGTGTGTAAATGTGCCTTGTCATCTGGGTGAGTGTGTATGTGATGTGTTGCACCACTGCTGCATGGCATATGCAGCAGCTCTAGCCATCTGATGTGACAAGTAAGCAGTGCTGTGTGCCTGACTTGCAAATCTAGCATGACACCTGGGACACCCCATTGTCAAGTGGCACATGTGCAAAGTGAGGGTTGTATCCGCTGTTGTCAGTGACAGGCGAGTGATCTGTGCCAGGGTGTGTCTGTCTGGTCTTCTGAGGGTTCTACAGTGGAGTGGGATATGTGACTGCTTGGCACGTGCTGTCCCACACCCTGCAGTTGCATGTGTTGCCCAGTGTGTGCCATGATCAGTGAGTATGTTGCACCTGTTACGCCATCTGTTGCCTTTCAATGCCATGTAGTGCATTGGGGCTTGCCCACAGGCCAAATTCACATGGACAATGAAGCAAGTCCTGTCAGCATCCTATGCCCTGTTCACATTATTAATGGTGTGCAAGTGTGTGTCTCTGGGACATGGAGCAGGTGTAGTGATGTTGTTTCACTTTGTCTTCCTGACAGGTAGCTGCCTACAAGAAATGGGAAATCTGGATAGACATTGTCAGGGCCGTCAGGTCTGCGGGGGGCCATCGCTGACGGCTGCGCAACGTGCAGAAGAGGTGGCAAGACATCCTGTGCTGGACCCAGCGTATCGCCCGGGTCCAGCTGAAGCTGGAAGTTCCACGCCGGCATGGCGGCAGCTGTCACCTCACCCCCCACATGCTCTGGGTCCTGGTGGTCCTTTTTCTAGACCTCGATAGGCAGTTGCAGGAGAGACAGCAGCATTCTAGACCTCGATAGGCAGTTGCAGGAGAGACAGAAGCAAGCAGGGGGTAGGTACATGGCTGTTTGTTGTGTTGTGTGTCACCTGCTTTTTGAGGTGCTCTGAAGCCTGGCTACACTCCCACAGTTGGGGTGTCTGGTCAGACAGGTTATATGAGCAGTGTGTTTTTTGGTTCACTGCAGTCACCTGGTGCTCATTTTCATTCCTTCCCCTCCTTAACATGTGTCCCCTGGTCTGTATGTAATCACGTTTGCACATGTTCATCTAGGGTGCAAGAAAATAAGACTGCACATTGATTTCCTCATTATGTGGGGGGGTGGTCTGTGACATGTGTTGGGACCTTGCGTGTGCCACGACCTGTGCACTGTGTTTGGGATTCAAATTTGTTTGCAATGATGATGAGTCTCAACATAGGAGTGCGAGGTTTCCACTGCACACCCTTGCAGCATGCATGACCCATGTTGTGTTCTCAGACATGATGTACATCAGTGGGAGATATGCATAGTGCAATGACGGTTACTCATGTTACAGTCAGCTCATTCCACACCCACGGATCAGTGTGCCCACTACAGTCCCCTGAGACACCCTGGCCTCCTAATCATGTGTGTCATCCAACACTGTGCCCATTCTATGTGGGTGCAGCATGGGTCTGCCTCTGTGGCATTGGTCCCTGGCATAGTTTGTATTTTTCCTGTCTGCTACATGTGTCCACTGGACAGGGATACACGATTTGGCTTGTGCATACTCACACTGGGCAGCGCCTGTGTGCCTATTCACAACAATCTGTTGATGGTTGTTTGTCACAAATATGTATTGCCAGCCCCACAAGGTGAGCTTGGGTTACTTTTGGAATTGTTGCTGCACAGTTTTTGTTATCCTGATTCAGTTGTCTCACTTCTTGAGCTTTTGTCAATTACATTGACTGAGGGATGGGGGTGTTGTACAAGAGAGGTCTACATGGGCCTACCTGATTTAGCCTTGCCAGGTCTGCCCTGTGGGTGAGATTTGGCTGAACAATGATTAGCCATACACTGCCCCTGTGATGGTGGCCTGTGATTTCAGTTGGGGCTTGGCAGCCTATGTCATTTTGTTCCAGACATGATTCAGGCTCATACATTTTTGCCACATGTATGTAGTTCAGATGCAACGCTGTTTTGTCTTAGTGTGCACACTTCTGTGTTGACATTTTGCCTGGGGATAACGGTGTGTCCACAATGCAGCAATGATTTTGTTCACCACAATTGCTGGCCCAATTGCTTAAGCATTGTCCAGAGTTGGGACATGTGTGCCACTCCACATGACAACCAGTAGATTTTATGGGCAAGCAACTGTGTCATCAGGGAATGGATGCCCATGTGAGGACTGATATATTTCAAGTTGTGTTACATAAATGATTGTACCTTGGCACTCACAACACTTGTTAAAAGTTGTTCATGTTTAGAATGTGCTAATCTGACGAATTGTGTAAAGGACACTTATGTGCCTGCATGATAGTTGTCTCACAAGGTAGTGCACACAAAACGACATTTCCACTTTTTTAAAAGAAGCTGGCACCTTTTCAAAGAGGCCAGTGTTAGCTATTAATGGTGTGCCTTGATCTCCATATACATGTCCCCACAGTGGTCTTGAGGTCTTGAAACTCCTTTGTTGTCAATTATACAAACTAATGAGTTTCAAGACATCAAGACCTCCGTTGGACCATGTATATGGCAAATCTGCAACGCCATTTGTTTCTAACAGTGTTTTATCTTAAAGGGTGCCAGCTGTTTCAATGAATGTGTAAATGTTGTTTGTGTGCACTTCCTTGTGCGTATCTTTCATGCAGGCACATACGTGTTCTCTTCACAAGATGGCAAATTAACACATTCAATACATGTCGATTGTGTCAAGTATGGTGAGTCCCAAGATGCCAACATTTAGTTACATATATTTTTTGCCAAATGTACTTACCGGGCTCGGAGTGTGGTGTCACCTTGAGGAGTGAGGTGGGTTAGTTTGCCCTGAGGGGCACCACTACTGTTTATTTCTTTGTGAACTTGAGGTGGCATCACTTTATTGTATTGATCTGCTCTCCTGTAAACAAACACTAGCTTCTCTGTATAATTCTCATTCAAGTTGTGGCCTAGTGTGTTCTTTGGATCATTGTGTCCAAGTAGCATTGTGTCTATACCAACTGGGCAGTACAAGGCTCAAATATGTGCAGAGCTATCTGGCTGTTACTCATGATGCATGCCATGATTTCCAGTGTGACCTACTGATATTGCGCTCATGTGTCAGATGTGTACAGGTGACTGATGCATTTCTGTTTCTTCTCCTTGCCCACAGCATCATGAACAGAGACATAAGGAGACAGCTGCATGGACCTGGAGGAGGGACCCAGCCACAGTGCTACCAGCGCTGAGGAGTCAGAGGGAGCCAGTGGCACGGAGGGTGAGGGGAGTCAGCCTGCGGACATGTTGGAAGGCGACACATCCTACCACGCAGACGGATCCGCTTCTGACTCCCAGGAGGAGGGGGAATAAGCCACAACACCTGGTAGCATCACTGTGTCTGTCTCCACCTCCTCCAGAACCATCTCCACCCTCCCATTTGCTCCTGTCCCTTCTGTCCGTGCAGCCCCCCATGTCTCCTTCGGCCCTGGCACTGCAGCCCCTGCCCCTGTTTCCCCTGCTGCCCACACTGCAGAGTTTGTGGACATCAATGCTGAATGTCCTCCATGGCCACACTCGAATCCTAACACAGTTGTTGTCGTTCATGGGGGGCATGTCAGCTACGATGTCTGACCAACGTTGGGTAATGCATTCCATGGACTCCTCACTTATGGCAGCAGTTTCCCTCCTGCAGCGGTCCGCCCCCCTCCTTCGGACCCATCCACACTCCCCACTCCCAAACCTGTCAAACGCACATGCAGGAAGCCACCATCACGCACCACAACAGACCCAGACAGCACCCCCCCACAAAAGTTGAAGTGCAAACCTCCTGGCATGCAAACTCAGGGGGCTGTAGGCACACCCATGTGGACTGGGCATAGACCGCATACACGCACCCATAGTCACAGTGTGCAACCCTCACAGCCCTCTAACCTCCACTCCAAATTGTGTCCTTGGGTGTAGGGGTTGGGCTGGCTGAACTGGCTGCAGTGTGCAGCGCTGAGTATGAGTCCACCTTCAGCGCTGCACAAACCACTAAGGAGGATGTGTCTGCCCCTGCACCCACCCCACCTACCCTTACCACTCCTGAAACTGTGGTACCTAGTCCTGCACCCCATAATGCCCCCCCAAGGGTCCACATCCCATTACCAGATCCATGTGCAGGCAAGTTGGGAAAGATGGCCTAACCAACGTCCCCCTAGAAGGACTATTGTCTGGACTGGCTATTGTCCTTATTTGAGCAGAGTCTCATTTTTGCACTTCTATTTTGTTCATGATGAATAAAGCCTTTTATTTTATGTTCAACACTATTGCATTTCAGGTACTTGATGTTGGTGATGAGGGCCCTGGAGTTGGTGCCATGGTAATGTTTTGGGGTTCTGAAAGATGTTTTTGGTTGATGGTCATGAGGTGGACCATGGTATCTGTGTGTCATCACAATGTCTCTGCAAGTAATCATTGGTTGTGTGGGTTAAGTTTGGCTAGAGACATTGTCCCAAGGAGTGCTCCTTCCTCTGTGACACCTGAGATCTTCACTGCAGACAGTTGCACAATTGTTGTGCTGACTTGTGTGCACATTTCCTTTCTTGGTGACGGTTCCCTTCAACAATGGCCATGCCTGCTCACAGATGTCTACTGCACATTCATCTGTGTCATGCTTAAAACTCACTGTGCTTGTGTTTTGAGTATGTACAAATGCCTTCATGGACACATTCACCCTTTTTACCACTATGCATGTGTGTTATCACAGCCAACCCTATGTTGGGAATTGTTATGCAGGATATTTGGGCACATGACTCACAATTTTGTGCATTGTATCTAAGGGGTTTCAACCCTATTCCTTCCATGAGACACTACATCTTGGTGTTCTGTGGAGAAGCGTGGCTCAATGGTTAGAGCGGCAGACCCTGATGTAGAGGTCTGGCCTGGGACCAGGGTTAAATTCCCGCCTCGGCGGCTCTTGGACTCAATCTCCCCGGACCTGATAATTCTCGCCTCAGTGCCTAGTCTAATCATGGGTCCCACTCTGTGCAATAGCTTGCTTAATCTCCACAATGACCCCAGCAGCGCTTGGATGCCTGGCTTCACATTGGGGGTTCCCAGGTGTGGACATCTCACAGGAAAGCCAGGAAGGGTTCCATAGCGGTATGAATACAGCGCTACGAGACCTCTGGGTAGAAGGCGCTATATAAATACAAACACATTTACATTTACATTTACACCTGGACATTCATATCAGCCCTGGGATGTACGTGACAGTGTGTGTTCCCTTTCGCTCTCTGTGTTTGGTGGTCTGGTACATGACTATACACTATTGTGTCATGATGGTAGGGTGTGTATTTTGGCTTCAGCCTCCCTGGGTGGGTATGCATGTGGAATTTGACTTCACACCCACATGTGGTGTGTCACACAGTGTGTGACAGTAATCCACCCTCCAGGGAGTCGGACACTGCTGTAAATGATGTGTTGCTCTGGCACTATCATCATAGTCACAAGCTAGGGATGTGCACATACCCCCATGTAGTTGTAATATGCTGATGATGATGTAACCCCCATACTGTTGTGCACTGCTGGGAGTCCTGCGCACCTACCCCCATACTGTTGGGCACTGCTGGGAGTCATATCCACCCACCCTTCATATGTCTGGGCACTGCTGGGAGTCCTGCGCACATACCCCCATACTGTTGGGCACTGCTGGGAGTCATATCCACCCACCCCTCATATGTCTGGGCACTGCTGGGAGCCCTGTGCACCTGCCCCCATACTGTTGGGCACTTCTGGGAGTCATGTGCACCCACCCTTCATATGTCTGGACACTGCTGGAAGTCATATCCGGCCACCCCCATACTGTTGGGCACTGCTGGGAGTCCTGGGCACCCACCCCCATACTGTTGGGCACTGCTGGGAATCATATCCACCCACCCTCATACTGTTGGGCACTGCTGGGAGTCCTGTGTACCCACCCCTCAAATGTCTAGGAACTGCTGGGAGTCATATCCACCCACCCCTCATATGTCTGGGGACTGCTGGGAGTCCTGTGCACCTACCCCCATACTGTTGGGCACTGCTGGGAGTCATGTGCACCCACCCCTCATATGTCTGGGCACTGCTGGGAGTCATACCCGGCCACCCCCATACTGTTGGGCACTGCTGGGAGTCATATCCACCCACCCCTCATATGTCTGGGCACTGCTGGGAGTCATAACCACCCACCCCTATACTGTTGGGCACTGCTGGGAGTCATGTGCACCCACCCCTCATATGTCTGGGCACTGCTGGGAGTCATATCCACCTACCCTTCATATGTCTGGGCACTGCTGGGAGTCCTGTGCACCCACCCCCATACTGTTGGACACTGCTGGAAGTCATGTGCACCCACCCCTCATAAGTCTGGGCACTGCTAGGAGTCCTGTGCACCCACCCCTATACTGTTGGGCACTGCTGGGAGTCCTGTGCACCCACCTTAATACTTCTGGGCACTGCTGGGAGTCATACCCACCTACCCCCATACTGCTGGGCACTGCTGGGAGTCCAGTGCACCCACCCCCATACTGTTGGGCACTGCTGGGAGTCCTGTGCACCCACCTCTCATATGTCTGGGCACTGCTGGGAGTCCTGTGCACTCACCCCTCATATGTCTGGGCACTGCTGGGAGTCTTGTGCACCCACCCCTCATTTGTCTGGGCACTGCTGGGAGTTATGTGCACCCACCCCTCATTTGTCTAGGCACTGCTGGAAGTCCTGTGCACCTACCCCCATACTGTTGGGCACTGCTGGGAGCCTGTGCACCCACCCCTCATATGTCTGGGCACTGCTGGGAGTCATATCCACCCACCCCTCATATTTCTGGGCACTGCTGGGAGTCCTGTGCACCCAACCCAATACTGTTAGGCACTTCTGGGAGTCTTGTGCACCCAGCCCTCATATGTCTGGGCACTGCTGTGAGTCCTGTGCACCCACCCCTCATATGTCTGGGCACTGCTGGGAGTCCTGTGCATCCACCCCTCATATGTCTGGGCACTACTGGGAGTCCTGTGCACCCACCACTCATATGTCTGGGCACTACTGGGAGTCCTTTACACCCACCCCATACTGTTGGGCACTGCTGGGAGTCCTGTGCACCCACCCCTCATATGTCTGGGCACTGCTGGGAGTCATGTGCACCCAGCCCTCATATGTCTGGGCACTGCTGGGAGTCCTGCACACCCACCCCCATACTGTTGGGCACTGCTGGGAGTCCTGTGCACCCACCCCTCATATGTTTGAGCACTGCTGAGAGTCCTGTGCACCCACCCACATATGTCAGGGCACTGCTGGGAGTCCTGTGCACCCACCCCTCATATGTCTGGGCACTGCTGGAAGTCCTGTGCACCCACCCCCTCATATGTCTGGGCACTGCTGAGAGTCCGTGCTCCCACCCCATACTGTTGGGCACTGCTGGGAGTTATATCCACCCACCCCATACTGTTGTGCTCTGCTCGGAATAATATCCACCTACCCCCATACTGTTGGGCACTGCTGGGAGTCATATCCACCCACCCCCATACTGTTGGGCACTGCTGAGAGTCCTGTGCTCCCACCCCCATACTGTTGGGCACTGCTGGGAGTCATATCCACCCACCCCTATACTGTTTGGCACTGCTGTGAGTCCTGTGCACCCACCCCTCATATGTCTGGGCACTGCTGGGAGTCCTGTGCACCCACCCCTCATATGTCTGGGCACTACTGGGAGTCCTGTGCACCCACCAGTCATATGTCTGGGCACTACTGGGAGTCCTGTACACCCACCCCATACTGTTGGGCACTGCTGGGAGTCCTGTGCACCCACCCCTCATATGTCTGGGCACTGCTGGGAGTCCTGTGCACCCAGCCCTCATATGTCTGGGCACTGCTGGGAGTCCTGCACACCCACCCCAATACTGTTGGGCACTGCTGGGAGTCCTGTGCACCCACCCCTCATATGTCTGGGCACTGCTGGGAGTCCTGTGCACCCACCCCCTCATATGTCTGGGCACTGCTGAGAGTCCTGTGCACCCACCCCATACTGTTGGGCACTGCTGGGAGTTATATCCACCCACCCCATACTGTTGTGCTCTGCTCGGATTCATATCCACCCACCCCCATTCTGTTGGGCGTCATATCCACCCACCCCCATACTGTTGGGCACTGCTGAGAGTCCTGTGCTCCCACCCCCATACTGTTGGGCACTGCTGGGAGCCATATCCACCCACCCCCATACTGTTTGGCACTGCTGGGAGTCCTGTGCACCCACCCCCTTACTGTTGAGCACTGCTGGGCGTCATGGGCACCCACCCCTCATATGTCTGGGCACTGCTGGGAGTCCTGTGCACCCACCCCCATACTGTTGGGCACTGCTGGGAGTCATATCCACTCACCCCCATACTGTTGTGCACTGCTGGGAGTCATATCCACCCACCCTCATACTGTTGGCCACATGGAATTGATGGCGTGTGTGTGCCCATATCACTATTGTGATGGTGCTGTATGCAAGCTTTTGACACGCACCGTACCCCTAGATTCCTGGTGTGTGTGCTCTTCGTCTCACTATTGAAATCATGCCATATGCGAGCGCACCGTACCCCAACCTTCCTGGAGAGTGTGCGCATCATATTACTATTGTAATGGTGTCATATGCGAGCGCATGAAACGCACAGTACCCCAACATTCATGGCGTGTGCGCGTATCTTATCACTATTGTCATGATGCCATACGCGAGTGCGTGAAACGCACCATACCCTAACATTCCTGGCGTGTGTGCACATCGTATCACTTTTGCAATGGTGCTATACACGTGCGTGTAAGACGCACCGTACAAGTACACTTCCGTTGTTGCGATACTATGTGCTCACTGTATGCGCCGTCGTCGGTTTCTGTGCACCAGGTCGTAGGCGTACTGGACTGGGATGACACGGACAATGGGGTTCATGGCGTGTATGTCGCGTACCAGGGATGTGGTTCAGGCCGGACGAATAGTACTTGCTGGGCCGGAAACTGCTGCTTCTTTACGTATGGACGTCGCGCAATGCCTCTTCGGGATACAAATCGTACGTATATTTCAATCTTATGGTTTTTGGTACGAATCTGCGTTGGATCCAAATCGTACTTCATCGTACGTACGGAGACGTTTCAGGGTACGATTCGTACGGGAAATATGCTCCGTAAGGGATTTTACCGATTTGGAATCGGCCCCTATATGTTAGTTATATTTTTAAACATTTAAAAAATATTTTTAACTATGTTTCTTTTAATTATATGTATTATTAACTTTATTTTACATTATTTTTTAAACATAAAAAAATGATATTTTTAACAATGATATTTTTGACAACGATATTTTTTTTTCAATATTTTTGTACTCATCATTATGTAGATAGGACTTCAATATTGTGTATATCAATATTTCGCCTCTGATATTTTTGATGTTGATATTTCTGTAGGTGATATTCTGTCAGTGATTCCTGTTGCATGTGGTGGTTTACATCCTTGCATGCGGGTCTTCATTAGGACAGTTAAGAAGAACTAATATGGCAACCTACAACAAAATGACTTCATTACTTTATATCTCAACAATCTAATAAACTCACACAATGCCAGACAATGTTCACTAACCTATGGTAATGCAGAGTGGAAAACAGGCTGGACTTGGAAGATCCGGGACGGCGCCCAAGGATCCTAGTCACAAATTTCAATATAGTCCAAAAAGATCTGATAATACAAACTATATCATTATTATCTAAAGTACTAGAAGTCTTAGAAATACTTCAGGAGCAAAAAGGAGACCTCTCACCTATAGTTGACCAACCAGTGCATATGAGTCAACAGGGAGAGTACGTAGGATTTGTAAGGGTATCTGACCCAATTTCATATGGCTGAGGATGAAAAAATAATGATCTTAAGTAGCCAAAAAATGCCTTAAATTACTTGGAACAAGCAAAGGTTGTGTCCTCAACCATTTCACTCACCCTCATTGTTCAATTTGATTACCAAAGAACACAAACAAATTGTAAGGGATTCTGTAAGAGACAATATAAACGAACCGTCAGTCCTCATCTGACTAGTTCAAGTCCAATACGCCAACATACTTGACAAAACACACCAATCAAAATCAAAGCTTACCTCCTTTGGTCAGCCGACTGCAACTCTCACCACGTCGGCCCGAGTGCCCGGGCAGATGTGGTGTGGGTATGGTCATAGCTGCCTGGGGAAAACATGAGGAGTAGAGGAATTCCACCAGCCTGAGTTTGATAGTCCAGCACAGCTGGATGGGACCTACACCAGAGCATGTTTGAGCCAGCCAGTCCAGTGCTTCCCTAGGTGTTTGTTGAATCAGTGATAGATCACAAGGAAGGCGCCTGCGCACATCTCAGAAGAGAGAGATTGGACTTAATAGGGAATCTTAAAGAGTGGGGCAGAGGGCCCAGAATCAACCTTTGATGAAGCTGGCCAACAGTTCTTTTGACATATAATGTAAGACATTTCAGACCTTTCATCTCCTGGCAGATCAGCCCTGCAAGGTGACTAGCTCTATTCCACGGTCTGAAATTGTATACGTATGTGTAGAAAGAAGGGTGTCTAAATGTGCCATGACACTTGAATATCATAGTGCTTATTTAAGATTTAGAAGTGTGTGCAGTTGCTCCATATTTAATGCAATGTCTCAATTTTTGTTTTTCAGGTGGACATTTCCCATTCATCTCATGTGAGGTTGACAACTTTGAGGATATTTATGGGCAAAGTAAATGCCATGAGTACATGGCTTTAGCTCTGTGATGTGTGTGTGTGATCCATGATAGTTGTAACAGTGTGATGTGTATGGGGAGGTATACACCACCTGCCAAAAAATCAGTTAGAAATATTTAGCAAACACATCACGTATTACCAGATTGTAAAAAAAAAATACAAGAAAACGTGGCTATTTGAATGTAATGTCAACATAGGAATGGGTAAGTGTTTTCTGCAGTATCCATTGAAATATGGGGATGGTATACCTGTGACAATACCTGTGTGTCATACCTAACAACACTTTGCATAAACATTCATGAACATGTTACCATTCAATCATTGCACAATAGATAGATGCTGGAAATGTGCCACTAACATCCCAACTTTGGTTTTAGCCTGGAATAACCCATGAAAAGGGCCAATTGACAACTCCACATGTGTTTCCGTAGGGGTGTGAGTCATTTGTATGACTCAGTATTACCACTTACCTGAGGTGTACCTGTTGTAACCTTGTCCCAGGGGTGACTGATCCTCCATCTGTGGTGTCAATGTCAGACCTATGCAGAATGGAGTGACAGCAGCCCTGTTACACTGATTTCCTGGAGGCTGTGGAGATGTAGTGCTGCTCATGTATCAATCCTTACATGTATCATCACAATAGCTTCTAGCCTGTCTAATGCACATTGTGATGGTATATGCACATATGGCAGGGAACTTGCACTGTGACCTAGCAGTTGTTCTGTGGATGGCACCCTGCATATCTCAGTAATTTATGTATCTGTTGTCCAAAGAGTGGCAATATCATTGCTGTAAAACCTATTCAGCTCCACAATGCCTCACTGCCTGTATAAATAGTCATTAGCCTAGTTTGGTCACCAGGAAATATGGTCTAGATTTACCATATATTCACATATCATTACCAGCCTTATGAACCGTATCTACCCTATGTGGCATTTATGTAAAGCTGCTATGCAGTGCAACATGGCAAATTTCACCAGAAAGTATCAGAGGGTCAAAAGCCTACAGGAAATTGATCAGGACAGTAAAGTAAGATGCCGTCTCTAGCTGTGTGACTGGAGAAGTAGATAAATACAAAGGGCCAGGTCAGGTAAGTATCTGGTCTCTGGCACCCATCAGTCGCTACTCGGAACCGCCCTTCATCATTTGGGGCTCCGAGAACCAACACTGCACCTGATAAGGTTTATTTAACAGAAAAGGCGTAGTCTTCCTGTTAGTCGGTGCATAATGATTGATGGATGAAAAGTTACGTGCTGGTGAAGTAACTGATGGGGTAAAGAAATATGTGTGCAGTGCAAAAGCAAAATGATACCAAGGGTAGAAAAAAGGGTAGAAAAAAAGGTGAATAAAATAGGTTTAAGGAGCGACAAAGAACTTTAATAGAGTATAGCTCCTAACACCTATATTAAAAATAGCCAAGACAGGGAAAAATTATAACCTGTCTAGTGATGGAACGTGGTCGACATGGTGCAATGGATAGGGGGAGAAATAGACTGTGGTGTGGCAATCCATCTTGCTGCACTACGTGATAGGTCATGAATGCACAGTGATTCCATGATACAGCGCATTCCTGTCCTTTACTACTGGTGGCATATTTTTGCATGCCTAGCACCAATGCAGGCACCATTGCATCACGGTGGCGTTGCATTGTGGTGTGTTTGAGGGGCCAAGAATAGTGAGGCCCTGCAGGTCTGCCCTACCCCTGAGTGGAGCCATTGTTCATGGGGTACGCAATGCCAGAGGTAGGCAAAGAGGCCCTGTGAGGGACTGAGCAGTGCAGCCTGGCTGAAACATGTTGAGATATGCGGCAGCAATGTACTGGGATGCCTGACTGGGACTTGGAGATGATGAAGGTGGCTCTCATGACAGGGAATACTGCAGGCTTCTGAGGAGGCCCATGGCACACTGCTGAGGGGAGCGTGGCATAGACCTGCGGAGAACACAGGATGGGTCAGGTGGGTTACACCCCCTCCTGGACTTGCACAAGTGCATTGTGATGTTTCTGTGGCCCGCAAGGCCATACACCCTTGTGCTGATCCACACAGAGCTGCCCAGAAGAATCCCAGCTCCGGTGAGGGACTCTCTAATATCTTCGAGAGACCTCCCACTTGTTCATTGCAATGTACATCTTGAACACTTGGAGCTGGATTGGGCTCCAGTGGGATTGCTCGACCTAGGAAATTTGGGGGACATAATGGCTGGTGAACCACCTGCAGTACCTTGATGGCTAGTACATCATTGTTTGACCTTGGAGCTCTGGCCCGGTGGATGACTGTGGTAATGCCCATGAAGGCAGCAGATAATCCATTTATACAGGGGGTTTGCATGTGGGGTTCACCTCGAAGAGCCTGGAGTACTAGCAGTGTAGTTGGCAGGAAACACAAACCAAGACTAGCATGGTGAAGGACAGGGTAGCTAGAGTGCCCAGACCAACAAAATAGTTTACTACACCCACAACGTCTCTATAGCGGAGAAGAAGGGTGATGGATGGATGAGAGACAAGGAGGCTCAGGTTGAGGTGCTGTCTGCCCAAGACCCATCGCTGTCAGATTTATTAGAAGCCATAAAAGTAAGCATGGGCGTAAAATCCGTTCCGTTCGCGGATTTTGCGCATTTTCGGTAAATTCGCAATCCGCGAATTCTCGCGAATTAGCCGAAAATCCGCAAATTCCCACGCGGTGGATTTTTTTGCTTGGTGATACAATATTGCGGCGCGCGGCGTTCACTTACAGTCATTCAGCGTTTGCGAGTTGTTTTTCTCGATATTTTGCGAGTGCTGCTCCATTTTGGATCTTGCTGCGGGATCCCGCGGGAGTTTGGCGACCGCGATTACGCAATTGCGGCTTGCCACCGTGCACAGCACGCATCGCGAGAGTTCGCAATTGCGAACACATAGATGCAGCGGGCAGCAACAATCTTGCACTCTCAAAATACAGAATTTGCAATTCTGCACAAGAAATCCACCAGCAAGCAGCATAAACCTTCTGAAAATGATGATTGTTATCAGAATATCTCCTCAGGTTGACATTTGCCTGCACTTTTTTTTGCAAGGAGTCCATTTTGGGGGGGGGGGGAGGAAGGAAGTGCCCCACAGTCTCCAACTTCCTGTTCCTGTCCAGCAGGCTCCTCCCAGTGCTTTCTTCATGTGCTGGTCATTTTCATTCGAAACTTGACCTGGAATGATTACTTTTTGAGGATTCTGCTGGATATTGTTGGACCCCAAAGAAACAAATCAAGAGTTTGGGAGTCTGGCTTGATCCCTCTCTCGGCTTTCAAGTGCAGGCAAAGAAGGTAGCTGCAACATGCTTTGGCTTCTGATTCCAGACGGCTCCTGGTGCAGTCCTTGATCATCTCTAGATTGGATTACTCCAATGCACTTTATCTTGGCGCACCGTTGGGCACTATCAAAATTCTGCAGTCAGTCCAGAACTGCGCTGCTCGACTTCTGGTCAAAGTCCCCAGACACAGCTCGGTTAAGCCTGCTCTGCGTGCTCTTCACTGGCTTCCGATTCAAGAGAGGATAGGTTTTAAGGCCATGTGTATGGTCCATAAATCCATCACAAACAACGGTCCAGATATTCTTTGCCCTCTCTTCTGCCCATACTGACCCTCCAGAACCCTTAGGTCCAGTGAACTCAATCTTCTGACAGTCCCTAGGATCAAGAGATCCCGTACGGGGGGTCGGCGGTTTTCCTTGCAAGCGGCCAAATTCTGGAATAACCTTCCTGAGAGCATTCGACTCCTACCGAACCATCTCATGTTCCGGAAACAACTAAAAACCTTTCTTTTCCAATGAGTGATGATGATGTTACCTGGGTCAAAGCGCTGGGATGCCCTAGGGTAGCCATGCGCTATACCAAGTGTATTTTCATTCATTCATTCATTCATTCATATTTGGATTTGAGCCCTTTTTTTGGGGCATTACAGTTGCTGCAACTACAATTCTGGAATTTTCGATTTTTGGGCTGTTGTTGGGGCCTTTTGACCAGGGGTAGTGAGTGGTGCATGGGCCTAGTCTTTCTGTGGAGTGTCTTGAAATTAAACATCATGGAGGGCATGGATGGCATGGGATTGTGCTGATTGTTCTGTGTTTTTCGATTTTTGGGCTGTTGTTGGGGCCTTTTGACCAGTGTTAGTGAGTGGTGCATGGGCCTAGTCTTTACGTGGGGTGTCTTGAATTTAAACATCATGGAGGGCATGGATGGCATGGGATTGTGCTGATTTTACTGTGTTTTTCGATTTTTTGGGGTGTTCATGGGGACAGGAAATGTGGGTGGGGGCCATTTTGAGTGCTGGTACAGGCAGGCCCTGGGCATGTGCTGGGAGGCAAGGGGCCATTTTGAATGCAGGCAGTGTTCTCAGGCCTGCACCCATTTTGCCTAGCTTTCATACATTATGCCCAGGGGTAGTGAGTGGTGCATGGGCCTAGTCTTTCTGTGGGGTGTCTTGAATTTAAACATCATGGAGGGCATGGATGGCATGGGATTGTGCTGATTGTTCTGTGTTTTTCGATTATTGGGCTGTTGTTGGGGCCTTTTGACCAGGGGTAGTGAGTGGTGCATTGGCCTAGTCTTTCTGTGGGGTGTCTTGAATTTAAACATCATGGAGGGCATGGATGGCATGGGATTGTGCTGATTTTTCTGTGTTTTTCGATTTTTTGGGGTGGTCATGGGGACAGGCCATGTGGGTGGGGGCCATTTTGAGTGCTGGTACAGGCAGGCCCTGGGCATGTGCTGGGAGGCAAGGGGCCATTTTGAATGCAGGCAGTGTTCTCAGGCCTGGACCCATTTTGCCTAGCTTTCATACATTATGCCCAGGGGTAGTGAGTGGTGCATGGGCCTAGTCTTTCTGTGGGGTGTCTTGAATTTAAACATCATGGAGGGCATGGATGGCATGGGATTGTGCTGATTTTTCTGTGTTTTTCGATTTTTGGGCTGTTGTTGGGGCCTTTTGACCAGGAGTAGTGAGTGGTGCATGGACCTAGTTTTGTTGTGGGGTGCCTTGAATTTAAATATCATGGAGGGCATGGATGGCATGGGATTGTGCTGATTTTTCAGTGTATTTCGATTTTTGGGGGTGTTCATGGGGACAGGCCAGGTGGGTGGGGCCATTTTCAGTGCTGGTACAGGCAGGCCCTGGGCATGTGCTGGGAGGCAAGGGGCCATTTTGAATGCAGGCAGTGTTCTCAGGCCTGCACCCATTTTGCCTAGCTTTCATACATTATGCCCAGGGGTAGTGAGTGGTGCATGGGCCTAGTCTTTCTGTGGGGTGTCTTGAATTTAAACATCATGGAGGGCATGGATGGCATGGGATTGTGCTGATTGTTCTGTGTTTTTCGATTATTGGGCTGTTGTTGGGGCCTTTTGACCAGGGGTAGTGAGTGGTGCATTGGCCTAGTCTTTCTGTGGGGTGTCTTGAATTTAAACATCATTGAGGGCTTGGATGGCATGGGATTGTGCTGATTTTTATGTGGTTTTCGAGTTTTTGGGGTGTATAACTGAACTGATGTTCCTCTGTCTTCCATTGCTTTTAGGTGCACAAGACTCAAGAGAACCACCAGTGCCAGGAAGAAGTCCTGCAGCGGTGTGTGTGTGCAGCATAAAGTCACGCGATGTCACGTCTGGCCACAGACAACTCTGCAACTCGTGCAACTGCGGCCTGCTTTTCTGACCTCTGAAGAAGATGCCCCCAAAAAAAGTTCCCCGTAGCTCCTCTAGCAAGAAAGTTGCCAGTAAGGAGCAGAAGAAGCAAGTTACCAAGGAGACTGGTGTGCCGCCGCCACATTTTTTGGGAGTAAAAAAAAAAGTACGCCTGCAGCAGCAGCGGGATCTGCTGGGGACCAAGCTGGGAGCAGCACCCCCGCTCCATTGGGCTCAGTGCCACCACCACCACGCCAACTTAAGTCCAAGCCCTTGAGTGCTGCAGAGGCACTTAGTCTAGTTGTTCAATCACCATCGACCAGTGATGTTGGCTCATCGCAAGAAAGTAGCAGCAATGTTCCTCAATCAACACAGGTTGTTGTAACTTATCTGACGAGTGTTGAACAACCACAGCCGCAACAACAACCACATGTGCAAGTACAAGCCCAAGTACATGTGGAAGGAGAGGCAGCGCAAGGAGATGCGCAAGCAAAGGTGGATGGAGGGGCACAAGCGCCTACAATAGTTGTTCCTCCCGAAGTAGGGCACATCAGGAAATTGACAATCAAGCCGAGGTATCATTTTAGGAAGCCACTCCTCCTGATGATCATTCATTGTCTTTCACATCCCTAGCAAGGAAAAGATCAAGGGTGGTGTCTACATCTTCTTCAAGCCCACCTCCTTCTGATGATATGGATCTAACTTGGGAACCACCACTGCCGTCTGAGAGTGAGGCACGCCATGATCTGACAAAGGTAGCTAAGCGTAAAAGGAAGGTCGTCGAAAGTCTCATAGTTATGGAGTGTGATGACGCTCAACAAGAAGTGGCGTATACTCCTGCTGATGAAGACTCTCACGACGACGACGCAGTCATCATAAACATCACTGGCACTGCAGCCCCAGGGGGCATGCAGCAAACAGACATTTTGAACCTAGCCCGAAAAGCTGCTGAGCGTGATGATGTTGTCGACGAGGAGGCAATGGGAACACCACAATCTTTGGAGTTAACTAGTACACCACCACCTACCGCTTCCATATTTCTTCCTCGCCAGAAGGGACCTCCATCCACGTCGACCTCAATTAGTGGTGGTGAAAGTGCACAACGTAGTAAAGTTCGGCAATACACATCCTCCACTTCATCTGGCATTGGCAGCATGACCACCACCAGTATCGCCTCCTCCGGCCCCCACAGACATTTCAAGTCCGCAGTTTGGGACTTCTTTAGTGTTTGCCCAAAAAAGGAAAACATAGCCATTTGTAGCATTTGTAAGCTTGCAGTTAGTCGTGGTAAGTTTGGTACCAACTATGGGACCGGAGGCCAGAGAGGTCATCTTAAGAGACAGCACGCTGTCCAATGGTTTGGGCACCTAAAGGAGATCAAGAAAGCCCGAATTGCAAGTCAAGAAAACGTTGATGTTTCATCTGATGATGACGAGGAGGAAGAAGTGTCAAACACTTCACTTACACCCAGTACCCCTGTCAGCACACCCCCTGTGAGCCACACTAAGAGTGTGGGAGAGAGTGAGACACCAATGCGAAAAAGTTCATCAGCGAGCGTAACTGGGTCGAAGAAGTCATCATCATCATCCCGTAAAATGGTCCAGGCCAACATTAGAACCATGTTGTTTTCAGACGCGCCATATGAACGCAACCACCCACTGATGCGTCTTTATAACACTAAGCTGGCTAAAATGCTAGCTTGGACCTTCTCCCTTTTTCTTTTGTAGAAGGGGTTGGTTTTCTAGAATTAGTGGCAGCGCTCTGCCCTAAATGGAAGGTTCCTAGCCGGTTCTATTTTGCCAGAGTTGCGGTTCCAGCACTACATGAAGATGTGCTGGAGGTGATTGGGGCAGCTTTGCAGAAGAGTGCTGTTCACACTATACATCTGACAACAGACATGTGGACCAGTGCCGCAGGCACTGATTACATGTGCATCACTGCACACTGGGTCTCTTTTTCAGGGGTTAAAGCAAAGCTAAACGCAGGTGTTGACCCGGACCAAGTTTTTAAAGCTGCTCGGAAACATGCAACACTAGCCATATTTGGCTTGGAGAAACGTCATACAGCAGAAAACATTTTGAATGAGTTTAACACAAAGGTCTTTCACTGGCTGTCCCCAAAAAAACGCCAGATTGGTTATGTTTCCACGAATAATGGTGCCAATGTAGTTAAGGCCATGGAGCTGGGTAACTATTTCAGAGTGCCGTGTTTGGCGCACTGTATAAACCTGGTTGTTAAAAAATTCTTGAGTGAAGAAGATAGTCCAGTGTGCGAGTTAGTGGCTACTTGCCGAAGAATGTGCAACCATTTCAGCCATTCTTTTAAGGCCCGGAAGCATCTGAGGGGCCTTCTACATGAACGTCGAATGCCAGTGAAAGCACTCATCCAGGAGGTGCCAACACGTGGGAACTCAACCTTCTACATGCTTGAGCGTCTGTATGAGCAGTATACGGTACTCGATCAGTATTTCTTAACACTGGATACAGCTCAGAAGGACCTGAGGCTAGATGCGGAGCAATGGAAGCTAGTTAAAAGCCTGACAGACATGCTTCGTCCTTTTGAGGTCTTCACGCGTGCAGTCAGCAGGGAGGACTGTAATTAAGGGAAAAGCTATCCCATTGTTGCGCATGCTGGAGCACCAACTGAAGGCGGTGTCTTCTATGTTTCAAAAAGATAAAGAAAAGCAAGATGCTTTTGTTTTGGCGGAGAAATTATTAGAGCGCCTACTTGGCGATGAACGTCTTAAAATGATCCACTAAGAACAGCATTACATTTGTGCTACTTTTCTGGATCCAGGCTACAAAAAGGCGCTGGCAGGCAGAGCATTCTTTCCTTTTGGTGATGAAGATGTTACAAAGTACAAACGTTGGCTAGCCTTGTCAGCCATGAGGTTTGAAAGAGAACGGCAGAACATTGAAGGAAAAGGCAGTACATCAGCATCAGCAGGCCATCCCCAGTCAAAAGAATCCACTACTGCACCTGTGGCTGTGGCATAAGTGACCTCTCAGCCGTTAAAGACACCGGCAACCGGATCATCTGCACCAGACACAACAGTAACATTGGGTGAAGAAGAGGATTGGCTAACTCAGCTTGGGTTTGGTTCTCTAAGGTTCCAGCAAAAAGTAAGCAAAGTGGAGGAACCTTGGAGAACCTTCAGTCGATGATGCAGGACTATCTGAATGACTGAACAGAGGTCTATGTTAATGCTGACCCATTGGCGTATTGGCATGGGAAAAATGAATTGTGGGCACAGATCTCCAACCTGGCTATAAACTACTTGTCTTGCCCACTCGCAAGTGTGTCTTCTGAACGTGTTTTCAGTGCTGCTGGTGGCATTGTAACTTGCAAACGGACCCGCCTCTCGCCCAAAAATGTGGAGAGGTTACCAATGATCAAGAGGAATCAGCACCTCATACCACCAGATTACAAAGTACGAGAATACACGCCGGAAGAAGACGAGGAGGATGGCAACTTAGATGAGGGAATTTCTTCTCTGTTAGGTGACACTGACCTACTCCTGCCTGAATTCGCAGAGTATGAGGATGAACTCTTATTCCCTGACACCGAGCCCTGAAAATGAGCCAATGAATCAATAACTTTCTTTTTCGTCCTTATTCACTTTCCTTCCTGTGTGTCTGTCTTTCTTTGTTTTGCACAGTTAATATAATTAAAACTTTAATCACCTAATCACAAAAACAAGCCCATCAGCAGAATTGTCTTCACTTATTTGGTTATTGATTTGAAGGTGCCGCAGTCTGCATTCCTCAGGTTCACAAGTTCACAAGAGCATGCTCCTCTATCCTCCTCCTCCAGACTCCTATTTCCCTCAAAGCAGAGGGCTGGATTACGCCCAATGAAGAAAGACTCTGCACTTGTGGGGGTGTTCTACTTCTTTGCGGGTGAGTTGGCGGGTCTTGGGGCATTGCTGGGAAGGTCTGATACCGGATAAAACTGGTTTTGACCAAATCAGACTTGAAAACGTTTTTGACTTTTTGCTCACTATCATGTTTTCAGGGGCCTGTTTGGGGGGCTTCCTGGTGTTTGTGGGTGGGTTTCGGGGTCTGGGTGGGAGCACTGCTGGCGCAGTCTAATTTTGATTGCATTTGCTTTTCAGGAAATCCATGGTGGAAAATGGGAGTTATGACCTAGCTGCACAGCGCGTTTGGACCGAAGGCCGATAAATATTGTAAGTATGAGATTTTCCTTTTTTGGGGTGTTGTGCTTTTTTGCGGGTGGGTTGGTGGGTCTCTTGGGGCATTGCTGGGAAGGTCTAATACCGGATAGAAGTGGTTTGGACAAAATCCATGAGGAAAACGTTTTTGCTATTTCTGACATTTCGCTCAATGTAGCGTTTGCGGGGGCCTGTTTGGGGGCTTCCTGGTGTTTCTGGGTGGGTTTAAGGGTCTGGGAGCACTGCTGGGTATGGATATTTTTGATTGCAAGAGGTTTGAAGCAAACCCATGGTGGCAGAGGGGAGTTAGGGCCTAGCTGCAGAGCGCGCGCGGAGTGATTTTGGAAATTGCCATGAAAATGACTAGGTCCCCATTTTTGTACTTTCGCTTTTTGGCTGTTTGGGGGTCTTCTACTTGTTTTCGCCTGGGTTGACGGCTCTGGGGCCATTGCTGGGAAGCTCTAATACCGGATAAAAGTGGTTTGGACCAAATTGGAGGCGAAATTCTTTTTGCGTTTTTGCTGACTTGCTTGTCTTTGAGGTGCTCTTTGGGGGGGTTCCGGGTGTTTGTGGGTGGGTTTTGGGGTCTGGGAGCACTGCTGGCACAGCCTAATTTTGATTGCATTTGCTTTTCAGGAAATCCATGGTGGAAAACGGGAGTTATGACCTAGCTGCACAGCGCGTTTGGACCGAAGGCCGATAAATATTGTAAGTATGAGATTTTCCTTTTTGGCTGTTTGGGGGTGTTGTGCTTTTTTGCTGGTGCATTTCTGGGAAGGTCTAATACTGGATAAAACTGGGTTGGAGAAAATCCATGCGGAAAAGCCTTAGGATTAGCCCTAGCAGCAAGATTGCATGTGTTTCGGGGTGTTCTAGATTTTTGAAACTGAGTTCTGGGGTCTTAGAGCACTCGTGGGAATGTGTAATTTTCTTTGCAAGTGATTTGAAGAAAATCCATGGGGGGAAAGGGGGGATTTGGCATAGTTAAAGAAAGCGTTTGCCACTATTCTTAACTTAGGGCTCGTTTGGGTTAGCAGTATTTGTATTGCATGTGTTTGGGTGGGGGGCTGTTTGTGGGGGGGTTTGCGAGTCTTGGAAGGATGCTGGGTATGGATACTTTTGCTTGCTTGCAAGTGGTTTGAATACTATCCACGGTGGGTAAGGGGGGATTTGGGCCTACTTTTACTTTCAAAGTACGTTTTGTCACCAGTTATCTACTAGGCCTAGTTTTTTTAGAACTTATTGGGGATCTTCTACATTTTTGCGACTTGCTTTAGTAAGGGTCTGGGTAGGAGCACTGCTGGGAAGGTCTAATTTTGTTCTAAAACACAGTTTACAGTACACCTAGCTTGAGGGGAAAGATCCGCTAAATTAATTTGCCCATACTTATTTATCCTTCAAAAGGAGACTCAGACAGAGTACGCACTTTCAAAAATATTGTACTGTCTATTAGGAAACCCAAAGTGTGACTTTTTGCACTACACAGCGTACATACCTTATATTTATTTGTCAGTGGTGTTCTAATATCACTTCCTGTTTTTCCATCAATAATTACAGGCCGGGTTTCAGTCTGTGCAATGGGAAAAAAAGGATGAAGTCAGGCTTCACATTAGCGAGCCCCAATTCAGCATCCGCCAGGCAGGCAGTGGACAGGGTGTCTTCTGGTCACCAACATTGATGGACGAAGCGTCAGCTGGAATGGAGGAGTGCCGCTAATAAGAGGAATGGTTTGATGCGTGCAACTTACTTACCAAATTCAACAGGACAACTACAACAACATACAGATACAGTATCCATTCTTTTCTAATTATTGTTTAAGTAATGTTATTGCTGTGAACTTCTATGAGTGTGACTCTGCATTTCTTGGATCTCTCTCTGCTTCTAAATTGATCCCTACAGCCATTCTATAGGTTTTACATCGGCTATTTTTTAAACCTCATTTAATGTCAGAAGTGTTTCTCTGAGTGCAGAGATAGGCAAGTGAAAACGCTGCAGCCCTGTACTGTCGCATTCTGTCATTCACGGTTGTCGAAAGTACTACTTACTTTTCAGTAACAAGTGCATGCACTTCCTTTATGTCACTTAAAAGATTTATGGTTAGCTTTGTACCCAAAGATTTCTTTATCTTCAATTATTGTTTGTCCATGCTGTGCTTTTTTTTTCTTCTCTCCAAAAAACTTTCCCAAAATCCCCCATTCCCAATCATTTTACAAACCCTAGCCCTCTTCCCCCGGGCTGTGTGGTTTTGATTGATGTGTGACTAAATGACACCAATAATTCCACACACTTGCTGGGGAGGATAAGGTCATAGCAACAGGCTGATGAAGGAATCCGAGGATATATTCTAGACTTACTCAGCTTCACACTCAGTCACTATTGGCAAATGAAAGCAGATTTTCATGTGCGCCATGCTGCCATCAACTTGATAGGTAAGGTCATCAAGAACATCCTCCTCCTAGAAGTGGCAAAATATTACGCTGCTGTGTCCTTCACCTTCAGTACTATTTCTTGTAGTAGTAGCCAGTGTCAAAGAAATTCAACGCAAGTACTAGTTATACTTTCAATACTTTACCATTTGTTAGGCTACATTGTGGCACTGTTCTAGTGTACTGTCACCTGCTATATTCTCTATCGTACCGTTCTAATACTACGGTAAGGACAAACAAGGTTTAATTTTCTTTTTTTTTCAGATGCTGAAACTGCCACTGTGTAACACCACTAGTACCAACGCAATGATGACATTTCATCCGCCCAGGATTGCCATATCGCCATTTGACGTGCAGCCAGCCCTGTGCCTAGCCCTATTTCCAAACACAAATTACCGGTAAGATAAGCGTTTGGGGGAGGAAGTATAATGGAGTATTAGGAGAGACGAGAGACTGACGCTAGTACTAGTAAAGTCCTAGGACTATTGAATTCACTTACTCTGTGAAAGGCACTTAGTTTTGAAAACATTTGGGCAATTAATTACACAACTTGAATCAAGATGCCACTTAAGTGTCACCAAAACAAAGTTACTGTTAAACCCCCACCCACCAGCCTCAAAAGCAGTAAAAAAAACACGTATGCTAAGATAAAGTTTAAAGTATATTTATATCCCTGACAAAAATAATCTCCCACAAGACCCAACCCACCCCCACTCCCTAACCCCAACGAATGTCCGTGAAAAGTCCAAAAAAGTGAAAAAACCCAACTCCCAATTCCCACCCCCCAGAAGTCTTTAAAAAAGGGGCAAGGGACAGTCTCCTCCTACTGCTGGCTGCTGCTGTTGAATTTCCGGGCCAGGTCGGAATGCTCCTTGCGGAGGGTCTCGAGCAGGGTTTTCGTGTTGAGCAGCTCCTGCTCGAGGTAGGAAACCCTCAGGGAAAGGCGGTGCATGCGTTTCTTGCAACTGCTGTGGGGGGTAGCTGATTTCTTTGCTCGGCGGTAGCTGGTGGCTGCGGCTGCGGTACCCCGGCTCCGTGCCGCTGGAGATCTGCGCCGTCTGGGTGACCCAGGGAGCACGGAGGAGGATGCAGCTGTCCCGGTAGATGTTGTGGTAGACTGCGTGTCCCCTTCCTCCTGGGCCACCAGCCGGCGATATTCAGCGACAGTGGCCTCCAGCCTCCGTTGCCGGGCCCGTCTAGCCAGCTCCTTCCGGATTGGTTTGGAAGGAGCATCTATATGAAGAAAGAAAGACATAGTCTGTAACCAATGCTCTTTAAGATTAACAAAAAATGATTCAGCAGAAAGTTGTGTCACAGTAGAACTAGCAACTTGCAAGTGCAGTACATAACTATTGTGGCCAGTATCTATCTAACCTCCCACTTCTTCACCCTTGCTCTAACATTAGTGGGAGTTTAAGGAATCAATTCTATGAGCACTATGGACTCACTCCATTAGAGTCGACTATGACAGTACACCAGTCTTATTCTTCTTCTTCTCTCTTGTTTAGCAAAATTGGTACGTTAACTTCTGCAAGCCGGCATAATGCCAGCGCAGTCAACTTGCACCCGAGGAAAACAGACGCCCGCCATAATGAGTGAGACAGCATTGCGTTACTGTACCAGTCCAGTACATGCAGGTGGTGATGCACTTACTTTTCTATTACGGGTGACACTGAGAATACTCTGTTACAAGGGCTACTGCTTAATTAATTTAACTTTCACCCTACAGTGCCAACGAATACTAGAAAAGGAAAATGAAGAAGATAAATAATCTGATTATCTATCACTGCACATGGTATGTATTTACTTACATATGGGATGACTTTAGGTGCTTTGCTTTTTATTGAGTGAACAGTGATACATCCACACATGAATGACCGAGTTCTACTAAACTTATTAACAGAGGTAGTGAGTGGCCATCGTAATCGCCGGGTATATGCTGTGCTTGCAATACCAACTACTGCTACTATTAATGGTAGTATTCGGACAAAATGACAACTTCTTTTCCTTGCCTTTCCTACACTGGGACGGACGTGCGGGTGCGGTGTGGAGTTCTGGACTTTTTGGTTCCGTCCAGAGGTGTCAGGGAACAACACCCGAAGACCCCGGAGTTCCACCTGTCTTGGTGCACAAATAAACAGAAACACGGGCTTCTCGATGGTGACGTCAAAGACCAAAGGTTTATTACTGCAGGGACACAGAAGTCACAGAAACTACACACGGGCAGTATCTAGGAGCCTGTTCGATTTGTACAAAGAGGGTTGCTCCTTATATACTAAAAATTGGGCTTCAGGCAAATTCTTCACATGTTAGTACATTCCCAAACCTTTGTGTCCTAAACAATAAATATTTGGCGTTGCACAGGAATCGTCGACAATATCTGATGTCAAAACATTACGAACGAGGGGTTCCCACTTTTCCATCATAATCTCATGTCAACTTTTCATTCAAGACCCGGACCGCCTCATCGTAAATTTCGTTACCTCCCCCTAATAAAGGCCCAGAAGGAAAGGAGCAGAGCCGGGTGCAGAAGATAGAAAAGCAGGATAAGGGATGTTTGTGGGTCGTAAATGGGCAAGGCTACCAGCTTCGGCCGCCTAATCATGATCAGGCCAACGACCACAAGAACCAGTATAGCAGGACTGGCCTCGGGCAGAGGAGGCAGCCTTTGTCGAGTCATGCAACTACAGCGTGTTTTGTACTAAGGTGCACGTGTCACTAGAAAGGTGAATCGCCGGCTAAGGCTACGTGTCCTTAATCGAAATGAAGTGATCAAAGGTTATTGCGTATGTGAGGGCAAGAAACACAAAATGGCTGCCATGATCTAAGATGGACGCCATGGGTAGATCGGAAATGTATTTGTACCAGGAGTACTCTTGCTCGTAGCGTAGCGAAAACACCAGGATATGCTAAATGGATCATTTGCGGTTCGCTGATACCAATATTATGTATTTCCGACAATATTGAAAACACGGGTTCAAATCGTCACGGAACCTCAGACCCTCCTTTTGCCCTTACATAGGCAATGACTCAGTCTATGTCAGAGTCTAATTCTATGCTCATCAGGTCAATGACATGTTGTTGTATCATCATCCTTTCTCGTGCCTTTTCTCCAAACGCAGGTGGTTTACTGAAACAAGTCGCAGCACAGAGACTACACAGAGCTGGACCACACTGCATAATCAGGCAACACGAGAACAGGAATACTAATATGACACCAATGACCATCAGAACCTTCCATCCCCATGCTGATATCAGAGTCCAAAACCACTCCATGAAGGACCAGTTTCCCTTGTCTACGTGTATAGAGTCGGAAATCTTGTGTAGCTTAGAGATCGCCTCATAGACTGTTGGAGCATTATTGGGAATAAAGACACAGCAGCTCGATTGGATCATTCTGCATACCCCACCCCGATCTGCAAGTATTACGTCTAGAACCATACGGTTCTGCAACGTCATGAGTCTATCCGCCTGAAGCTCAGCTGTCAAATTGCTAAGGGCACCAGCAGTTTCGGTAATAGTAGATTCAACTACCCGTGTTAGCTGACGTATGTTTCTACTATTGGCCATAGGCCCCCAGAACGGAAGGAAGCCTTTGAAGAAGTCTCCAGCTTCCTGACCAGCGGTGTCTTCCTTGCTGAAAACACCTCTTGCTACTCTGATTTTGTGGTAGTCAGAAGAAGCAGTGAATGTTGGAGGCAACAGTCGAGCAATATAACATGAACCTGAAAAGTCAGCAGGCAACCATGTATACGCTATGTCTTGACAGATGAAGTAGGTACCCCTAGCAGTAAGGAAAGCAGGGGAAGAGTTAGACGGAAACACGTAAGTCTCTACGCACTCACTCCTTCCTAGCTGAGCTCTCGGATTTCTCCCATTACCTTGCAAACAGACCTGACCTCGGTGAGGTACGACCCAGATTGGAGTGGAGCTTTTACGCTTGCTTTCTCCCAAACTAAGGCGATACTCTGAAGAATTCCAACTCAAATATACTCGCAATTCGTCTCTAGGGTAAGATGGAGTATTATTGACGTCCTTGATCATGTCAATAATTCCCTGGACTAAAGCTTTGTTGGCAGAGTTATATTTAGTGGAACGTGGTGGACGCGGAGGATAGGTTTCAAGGGCATAAGCAAAGATGGTTTGAAAGGCCTGAAATGATCCATTATAGCTAAAAGGCAAAACCAGATAGGGAATACCTTTATCCATAGTGTGGGGTATCAAGCCACACACCCAGCAGTCTGTAGTGTTAACTACCAGTTGGTGTTGGTGCAAGAGCTGTACAAAAGTGTTATTAATGAATTCTGAGCGTCGAGCTTGCTCATGTTCAGGAAACGAGTGAAAAGAATGCATAGAGGAAACAGTAGAAGTAGCAGGATCAAGGGGAGGTACTGTAGTTACTGGCACAAAGATTAAATTTATACCAAAGACGATTCCACCCACCAACGTTATTAAAACAATTAAAAATGTAATAGCACATTGCATCAGAAAACATTTACTATGAAGGATTCTGTAAAGTCTGTTTCTGCGAACATAAATCATATTTTCTCGTTGCAGCGCAGGAAGCTCCATCTTCTACAATCCGCTCGCGACCACTGATGATGTGTACGTAGATGAAAATGCCTCTATCAGCCCTGGGAGTTCCCAGAACCAACAGAAAGATCGACCTTGTGTCTGACCCCCGCAAATTCAACTAGGAACACAGCCACGACCCTACGGCTACCCAGACGGCAAGGCAATTAAAAAAAACAATAAAACAATAGCAAACTTCCTGGCTGAAGGCAAAAGTTCAAAATTTCAAATATCACAATAGGCAGTTTCCTGCTTTATTTGTCCATATTACGAGATCGTAAGTTGTATCTTAGTTTTGCAGGAACCGTTTGATCAGGAAACAGTGTGTTGTCAATAGAGTTTGCAATGTTCAAGTTCGCAGATGGCAAAGTTTCTTCTGATGCAGAGGGCAAGTGTTCAGGAGTCAAAGAAGTAGTTTCAGGAGGAGAGTCAGAGTTCGGAGTGTCAGTTATCAATTCGGCATCGCTGAAAGGGATAAACTTGGGTGTTTGCTCGAATTCAGAGGCACCAATTCCCTTCTTCACCCAGTTGTCGTAAGGAAGTGGTAGGGGCACACGTTTGACATGAGTTGCATGTATCCAGTGCTTGCGACCAGCCACACGAACAGCAGTTCTCGTTGCTAACAACACCTGGAAGGGGCCAACAAATTTGGGCTGAAGGTTCTTTGTCCTCGTAAAATTTCGTACCACAACGTGGTCGCCGGGTTTCAGCTGATGACCTGGACTCTCCGGAGGCTTTGGCAATGCATCGAAAACCTGTTGGTGAATAAGACTCAATTTAGCAGTCAAGTCGTAAAGGTAATCAATCAACATTGGGTATTCTAGAGAACAAAATTCTTTTGGCCTAGGCACTCCCCAAACATTAGCGGGACGGCCGAAAACAATTTCGTATGGACTAAGCCCTACTCTAGAATGCACAGTTGCTCTCGTGGATAACAAAGCCAAGGGTAGTGCGTCTGGCCAGGATAAACCCGTGGATGCCTGTATTTTAGCAAGTTTTAGTTTGAGGGTGCCATTGTAACCCTCAACTAAACCAGCTGACTGGGGATGATTTGCACTGTGAAATTTTTGCTTAATACCTAAACCTGCACACACACTCTGCATAACTTTCCCTATAAACTCACTTCCGTTATCCGACCATACAATCCGTGGCATTCCATACCTAGGGAAATATTCTTTGAGAAGAATTTTGGCAGTTGATAGGGCAGTATTGTCCTTTAGTGGATATGCTTCGATCCATCTGGAGAAAGCACAAACTACCACCAGGACGTACTTTAAGTTATTGCACCGATCCATGTGAATGAAGTCTAACTGAATCACTTCAAAGGGGCAAGAGGGTGGAGCGAAATGACCAGCAGGAGTAGGAGTTCCCTTGCCAGGATTATGCATCAGGCATACCATACAATTTTTCACCACTCTCTCTGCACATTTACTAATCCCATCATTCTTCCAGACCGGAGCCAACATTTTACAGATTCCTTTAGAACTTATGTGCGCTACTCCATGTGCCATTGTCACCACTGCAAGTACATACGCATCAGGCAACATCCAACGCTGTTGTTCCGACAAGTCAATCCAACACCCACTCGAATCCAACTTGCCCGTACTTTCTTTCCATGCACGTTTTTCCTCCTCAGTTGCCTCTTTCTGAATCTCTTTCACACTTTCCACTGTATCCTCACACATTCCAGACTCGGGAATCCATCTTGCAGACGTTGCAACATACATTCTACTCATCATATTTCTAGCTGTCTGTTTAGCAGTCTCATCAGCAAAAGCATTCCCACGACCAACATCATCCGTGATTGCTTTATGCGCACTGCATTTCACAATCGCAACTTCAGTCGGCAAGGTTAGAGATTCCAACAAGTCGTTAACTAACTGACCATGCTGAATCTTAGTCCCATGGGACGTTATGAAACCTCTTTCTTTCCACAAACGGCCAAAACTATTGGCCACGCCAAACGCGTACTGACTATCTGTGAACACATTCACTCTCTTTCCCTTTGCTAAAACACACGCTCTCGTTAGAGCGATTAATTCTGCAGCTTGGGCAGAATTCTGACTCACTCTTGCAGTCTCCACAATCGTCCTCAAAGTCGTTACTGCATAAGCAGCAGTCACATCACCATTCTCCAATTTAAAACATGACCCATCAACATACAACGTGCCATCTGGATCTGACAATGGGGTGTCTTTTAAATCAATTCGTCCTTTTGTCTCTTCCTCGGTTCTGAAACAACAATCATGGGGTTCGGAATCACTCGACTCTTGATTAGCCGGCAACAGTGTTGCTGGATTCAATACATTGCATCTTTTGATCTGAATATGACTCGCTAGCAATGTCAGCTCGTAGCCAGATAATCTCGCACTGGTAAGGTGTTGTGTCTTAGTTCTGTTCATGAGTGTATCCACAGCATGAGGAACCATGACCACTAGCATATTATTCATCACCAAACCAGCAGATTGTCGAATGGAAGCCGCAGCTGCTGCTGTAGCTCTCAAACAACTAGGCAACGCTCTAGCTACTGGATCTAATGTTGATGAAAAGTACGCACAAGGGCGTTGTTTATCACCAAATTTCTGTGTCAGAACACTCAACGCGCAACCTTCTCTCTCGTGAACATAGAGCGTGAATGGCTTGCTGTAATCGGGTGTGCCCAATACAGGAGCTGAACAAAGTGCATTTCGTAACTCAGAAAAACTCTCCTGACATTCAGCAGACCATGGCACCGGACTCGGAACATTTTTCCCAGTCAAAGCTACCAATGGTTTTGCTAAAAGAGAAAAATTTGGGATCCACTGCCTACAGTAAGAGGTAATACCTAGAAAGGCACGCACTTCTCTGTGTGCGAGGAACACTCATCTGCGTAATTGCTTTTATTCTCTCTGGGGTCAACTTCCTTCCCTCCTTTGACAAGAGATGACCTAGGTAGGTCACTTCTTGGCAACAATATTGCATTTTCGAAGGTGACACCTTGTGATTCAAATTAGACAAATGATGCAATAACGAAATCGTAGCTGCTTTGCAAGTTTCCTTGTCATCGGCGGCCACTAGAAGGTCATCTACATACTGCACTAGAGCAGAACCTGGAGGAAGTACAAAGGAATCTAACTGACTTTTTAATGCCTGACTGTAAATGGATGGGCTCTCACAATAGCCTTGTGGAGCGCGTTTAAATCTGAAGCTTCGACCTCCTAGACAGAAGCCGAAAATATCTCTGCTTTCCTCGGCTATCGGAATGCTGAAAAAGGCGTTTTTCAAGTCGATGACTGAAAACCATGTAGCTGTTGCAGGAATCAACGTTAACAAGGCAGTAATGTCTGGAACCACAGGAAACTGCGGAACCACAATCTTATTAACCTCTCTGAGGTCAATAACAAACCTATATACTGGAGGCTTTGTAGGATCAGTTCGTTTCAAAATCGGTAATACAGGACTGTTACAGACATTTCCTCTAGTTTCTGCAACCACACCTTTCTTAATCAAATCTTGCACAATCAATAAAAGTGCACGTTCACCTTCAGTAGAGATCTTATATTGAGGAATTCGTGGAAATTTTACATTTGCTTTCAAAGTGACTACATATGGTGGTATTTCTAAAAGGCCTACATCATTAGGACCAGTCGCCCAAAGAGTATCAGGGAGTGAACGCAGCTCCGGCGGAAGTGCATCCATTGACAAGTACATCGGAGAGGTTATTCTTTTACCCAACGTAAGCTGTACTCCTTCCGGAGAACAGTACAATGTCGCATATAGGCGTTTTAACAAGTCTAAACCAAGCAGATTTTCATTACAACCTGTCGTCAAAATCAGGGGTGCTTTTAATTGACACGGTCCAACAGAAATAGACAAAGGACCGGATACGGGGTTGTAAACAGGGGCGCCTGAAAAACCTACAGAAACATTTGTTGAGCCGGACAAAGGTGCGCCAGGGAGTTTCGCATGAATGATAGAACTTTTTGCGGCACCAGTATCCAACAGAAACGGTTCGACTACACCTGATGTTGCTACAGCGACATAAGGCCCACTCTGATCCACTGGAACTGATACTACTCCCTCTCTCTGTCCATGGCTGTCCTAGTACTCATTCTGTTGAAATCCCTCATCATTTTCACAATAGTCTTCAACATGATACTGTTGAGATCTATTTTGTTGGGCAGACTGTCCATTACGCTGATCAAAGTGATTGGAAGGGCGATCATTTGTCTGAGGAGGCATAGCACCTCGTCCTCGACCTCTAGAATTCTGCACAAAACCACCACGACCTCTCTGAGCTGCGGCTGCGTTATTTTGCGCTAAGACTGGACACTCATTTTTATAATGACCCTCTTTCTTACAATAGGCACACTGGTTCCACTGGTATTGTGGCCTAGGTGAACTATAATCTGTCCTTTGATATGATCCTTGCTGCGTATTAGTCTGATTCATGCGAGGCGGATATGCCTGTTGCAAAAGAACTTTAGTCTTTAAGTCTTTCGTTTTCTTATCTGATTTCTCTTTCTCTTCTTTATCCCTGTTTTCATAATACTGTGCAGTTGCAAGTATTTGCGCAGTGGTAGAGACAGCCCACGCACTCTCGGAATCTTTTAATTTATTGCATAGTTCAGGTAGCAAATTGTGTACAAATTTATCGACAAACAGTCTCTGTCCTCCTTCTGTGCTCATATCCTGACCACTGTGATCTACAAAAGTCTCCTCGAACCTCGTGAAAAAGTCGGAGACACTTTCGTCTTTCTTTTGCCTGCATGCGGACAGCTTGTCCCAATTAACACGCAATGCTGGCATCAGAGTCTTCATTAAATCGATTATCCTACCTGGAAGATTAGCAATTAGAGGTTCGGGTTTGGAACCACCTATTTGCTGACCATCCGCTGCAATGATAGCTGCCCAATCATCGCCTAGGGCAACTGGATGATTCTCTTTACGAATTTTAGCCCAAATTGGTTGCGGAACTACATTCCCAAATAACATGTCAATGTCCGCCAGATTCATCACACAGGCCTCAACTGTTTGTGCTAATTCCTTATAATACCCAGCAGGATTCTTACGCGGATCTGGCAAGGCCTGTTTCACTGCTAACACTTCAGCTCGCTTCCACGGAATGTGTATCCACACTCTTTGGAATTGGGCCGGAGCGGCTGCAATACCATTCGCCAAATCAGCTTGCACAGCATCACGCCAAATTGGAGGAACCTCCCTCTGGATATTGGCGATTCAGCTTCGTCTTACTTTTCTCTAAGTCTCTTGGTGAACGAAGTGATGGATCATTCCTATAACTTAAAACCAGTTCCATCGCTTCTTTTATATTTTGACCTACTATCATTCCTGCAGCAAACTCTTTCTGAACCTTAATTAAGTCTTCTAAATTCAATTCAGAGTCATCTTCTTCTAGTTCCTCACGTAAAAGAGAGCACATCTCGTCAAAGACGTATCGTTGCGTTGGTTAATTCCACTGCATAAATGTATCTAGTACGTCTCTCGTGCTATATCTCCTACTTTTCGAAATCCTTCTGAGAGCCGTGGAATCTAATATTCCCCGTTCCTCAGTACTTGGGAGCTGACTACGTCTTTGTACAGAGTCAGAAGTAGGAGTCTTAATTAAAGATTTATAGAAAGGAGACAGAATGTTAGAGACAGAATCAGTGATTCTTCGACGAACAGAAAGCGGAGTCAACATACTGGCAGATGCAGAGAACACAGTAGCAGTTGGAACGGATAGCGGGACAGTAGGAGTATCGAGGAAGATAGCTTGTGGAACAGTAGGTGTAAACGATACAGGGATAGGCAAAGAAGTCGGCAACCCAGGAAGAGGAGGTGCCGTAGGAACATTTACATTAACCACAGGAGGTACAGGAGCTTGATTCTGAGGGGCAGGAGCAGGAATACCAGGTTGTCCAGCAACCGGCAATTGAACATTAGGTACAGGAGGAGCCGTAGCACCCTGTGCATACGGTGGGGGTGACCGTAACAAGTAAGACAACAGAGGATCGTTTTCAGGGTCCTCTACTATCTTAGTTGTACTCGATGGCAAGGCAGGATAGCACTTATCTATCGCTAAGTTACGTTCTCTCGTGACTATCTCCATTGCCTTCTCGGACTCGTTATCTTGCAGCTGTTTAGCCGCTTGTTCTAAAGTTAACTCTTGCTCTTTCTGTTCTTTTTTTAACCTTTTAATCTCTCTCTGTTTAGATTCTTTTCGCCAATAACGGAAAGAATCAAACATTGCCGGCCGGGCTTTCTTCTTAAACAATTTCACTTCTAAATTGTCAAGGATTTCGGGTTCAAAACTACCATGTAGTGGCCAACTAAGGACACCATCTTTTTCAGTGTAGCGGACCCATACCTCATTATACGATATAGGACCCACACCATGCTTACAGTAAAGATCATATAGAGGAGTCCCAATCAGAGGAACCAGACATGAGTCCTCCAATCGTGAATCACTGTTGCAACCAAAACACGCCAACATACAATTTCTCCGACTTACCATTTTGTAATCCGGAACACAGAACAAACAACACAAACAGGGATGTGCACTCGAACCAAGAACTTAGGCCTACCAAAAGCGAACAAATGTATCGATACCCAAAACTAAACCAAATAGATTATCGCAACCAGAACAACCAGTGATAATCTTACGAAACCAAACCAAACCAAGAACCAAAAAGGATTTTAACAACCCTCACGAAATAACCAGCTAGCAATCACTAAATACTTAACTGAGGCACTGAAGACGTCACCAAGGAGAAACCCGTCACGTTTCGCCGTACTAAGGACAGCACCTCGGGTCCAAGACAGGGCGACGGTCAAGGCAACGGACCACTGCAGCCGTCCGAACGGGAACCCTCGTGGAAGAGAACGTCGGGCCACTTTTGCGATATGCCGGGATCGATGAAGTGGGGCGCCTCCCTCAGGAATCTTCACACGAAGCTTCTCGAACTCTTCAGGCTTTTGGACCGGTACCGAATGACGTCGCCCCACAATGGGCGCCAATTGGAGTTCTGGACTTTTTGGTTCCGTCCAGAGGTGTCAGGGAACAACACCCGAAGACCCCGGAGTTCCACCTGTCTTGGTGCACAAATAAACAGAAACACAGGCTTCTCGATGGTGGCGTCAAAGACCAAAGGTTTATTACTGCAGGGACACAGAAGTCACAGAAACTACACACGGGCAGTATCTAGGAGCCTGTTTGATTTGTACAAAGAGGGTTGCTCCTTATATACTAAAAATTGGGCTTCAGGCAAATTCTTCACATGTTAGTACATTCCCAAACCTTTGTGTCCTAAACAATAAATATTTGGCGTTGCACAGGAATCGTCGACAATATCTGATGTCAAAACATTACGAACGAGGGGTTCCCACTTTTCCATCATAATCTCATGTCAACTTTTCATTCAAGACCCGGACCGCCTCATCGTAAATTTCGTTACCTCCCCCTAATAAAGGCCCAGAAGGAAAGGAGCAGAGCCGGGTGCAGAAGATAGAAAAGCAGGATAAGGGATGTTTGTGGGTCGTAAATGGGCAAGGCTACCAGCTTCGGCCGCCTAATCATGATCAGGCCAACGACCACAAGAACCAGTATAGCAGGACTGGCCTCGGGCAGAGGAGGCAGCCTTTGTCGAGTCATGCAACTACAGCGTGTTTTGTACTAAGGTGCACGTGTCACTAGAAAGGTGAATCGCCGGCTAAGGCTACGTGTCCTTAATCGAAATGAAGTGATCAAAGGTTATTGCGTATGTGAGGGCAAGAAACACAAAATGGCTGCCATGATCTAAGATGGACGCCATGGGTAGATCGGAAATGTATTTGTACCAGGAGTACTCTTGCTCGTAGCGTAGCGAAAACACCAGGATATGCTAAATGGATCATTTGCGGTTCGCTGATACCAATATTATGTATTTCCGACAATATTGAAAACACGGGTTCAAATCGTCACGGAACCTCAGGTGTTACATCCTCTTCAAAGTAACACTTAGTTCATCCAGTTACCATCTACTCTCTCTAGATACACATATGCTATCTAAGAGTCAGATAGTACCATGATCCAGGCATCCATCCATTCAAACTATGGGGCAGATTAGGATTGCAGATTTCCCGCATCCTCCGGGCCGGCGGAATCCACGGCCGGCCCAGAGGATGCAGGAAATCCGCAGCGGACTGAAAAAGACCCCCACCAGATTAGGATGGCTGGGGGATCGTTTTTCAGTCGGCAGCTTTTCCGCCGCGGTCGCCTCCCGTCCACGGCGGAAAAGCACTAACATGGCTGGCGGTGTCTATCAGACACCGCCAGCCATATTAGGATGTCTGGAGGAGCATGCCTTTACACGGCGGCATTTCCGACATGCAAAGGCATACGGATTTTTGTTTGGGGGCCCGTTGCGGGCCCCCAGAGGTGAAGTGGGGGTAGGGGTGCACATGGGGTACCTATGGTACCCCCCTGTATTTGCCTGCATAAAGCGGCAGGCACCACGCGGTGCCTGCCGCTTTGTGCATGCAAATGCACAACTTACATTTTTATCATTGCGGCGGGTGCTGCTTCAAGCAGCACCCGCCGCAATGATAAAAATACAGAATGTGACCACCAGGGTGGCGGTCACATCCTAATTACCACGGAGGGACCGTCGCTGCCCCTGCAGACGGTCCCTCCTACTCTATGGTGGCGGACTGACTCAAGTCCGTCCGCCATCATAATAGGCCCCTAAATTTCAATCATTCTTCTTCATGTCTCTCATCTGGACAAACCTTACGTTTTCTCACGGGAAGCAGCACACTATGCAGTCTGCAATCTCAATAAGTAAGGAATATAAGAGCTTACCACTGCCCGCCACTACCGTGGCAACCCGCACAGCAGTTTGGTCCGGCACTTGCACCGCCTCCTCCCCAGAGCTTCCCTCCACCTCCGTGCTGGGCCCAGCACCAGATGTTCCACCTACAAAGTACATTTAAGAATGTTAGATGTCATAGACATACACCACTCACTAGTATTTTGTCTAGGAATGAAGAAATGTGAATACAGAAACCAATCTAATAAATTGTGACTGTCTACTCTAAAGTAAAAATGTCCCTTTTTCCAGGGAAGGGTGTGTTGTCTTGCAGCATTATTTGGCACAACTGATGAATGCTTGCTTTTTAACACGCACCATTTTCCTCATAACAGACAGAAGCTTCACTTCTAAGAAGAAATCATTAGGACGAAGGGACCAATGATTCAGCACCAAAAAGAAAAATGAAAGTTCAAACCAGGTGAAGGCTCGGCTCGCCCACAATAAATGTGTGAAATAAAAAATGAGTATAAGCACTTTTCCATTTTTAATCAACCGTTTATGTTTTATGACAAGCTTGATTTTAATAAATATTTTTACTTTTAATAAAGCTTTAAAACTTAAATAGACTCTGTGGTTTTTGGTCATGAGTGAATGAGCAAAAGGTTTTGCAATTTGCAAGCATGAGTCCGTGCCTCGGACACTTCTGGACTCTGACTCCGTACTCTTGTCCTGCGTTGGATAATCATCATTGGGGATCAATCATCGATGAATTTGGGAGCTAAATGACTCTGCCACACTATCTAGTCAGTAAACAGATTGGGGGTTCTTCAAAGTCTGATATCACTGAGGTATGTGGAAAGAAAGTCTACCTGCGCCTATTATAATTGATAAACAATGCACTATTTAGTGTCCATAGTTCTGTTTGTGCAGATTTGTCCCTGCAACAGTAGTAGAATCGATTGTCCTCCTATCCAAACCAAGAGTAAAGTAGTATCTTATTCTTTCTTGGTGGTCATTCACCTTTTTATTGTTGGCAATTGTCAAAGCATAAACATTTAGAAGACTTGAAAAGACATTATGGACAATCCCAGAGGACTGCACTCAGTGCATAGAGCTATTGCTGACTAGAATGGGAGTCCAATGGAATTGCCAAATGTGCAATCTTAGTTAGCTACACAGACAGACAAATAAGAATAATCTAGTAATACCACAGGAAGTCATAGTCGAGGCAGGATAAGAATGTAGATACAGTCTACAACAAGATCAAAGACGATTTAGAAAAAATCGAATGAGGAACGCTAGGAAAAAATAGGTTCTCTATATTAAAATTAAAACTTACCGGGGCCAGCAAAGGAGCCCTCGCCTGACCGATCCTGTTCAGCAGCAGCCTCCTCCAATGCCCTCTTGCCCCTGGGGGGAGCTGATGTACAACATGAAAGGAAGAAAGACCAAAAAACATGGATGATATTTGTCAACCAAATCAAACATTTCAAAAGAACAATAACAAAATATTTTGGCGAAATAGCAAATAGACAACAATTCCACGGGATTTATTGACCTATCTCATGTGGTCTACTCCGTTATTGGTATTGCTTGATTTGCGGAACGTCGACTTGGAAAGTTCTTATGTAACTCACTAAACAAACTACTAAAAAGGTTCGCCTAGGACTGGCAGGCAGCAGTCCGCAGCACACAAAGTGACAGACAAAGTCCATCGTGATTGCAGATCAGCGACAACACTAAAAAGTTTCCTACTACATTAACCAGTCATTAAAATACTCAAACTATCAATCCACCACCACTATTTCTTCTTATTGCCAGGTGTACAAAGGAAGGACTGGACTTGAGTCTGTAGGGGCTGATTTAGAAGACCCTAGCGGCTCTTTTGCTCCATTGTTGCGTGACTTTTGTGACGCAGCGGCAGAACAAAAGAGGCGCCATGGTGCGGCGTATATTAACAACGTGACGCTTATGGGAGATGCATCACGTTGTAAAGCCCTGCGCCATCAGGGGACGTTCCGGCACAAGGGAGGGCGTTCCTGCGCAGGAACGCATCCTAAAAGTGGCTGAGGGAAATCTACAAGATTTCAATCAGTCACTTAGAGGACAATGATGCGTGACTCAAACCCTGCGCCTGCTTGAAGCAGACGTACGGCTTGACGCAGCATTAGAGAGATAGGGCACCCCAGAGCATTGCTGAAGCTGCGCCATTGTTGCGACGCAACTCCAGCAATGCGCCGCCTTTACGGCACAGAAGCGTAACGCTTCGGTGATGCTTTGGGGCCATGGTGCGCCGCATTGTAAATACGGCGCACCATGGGTGGTGGTGGCGTGGCGCACAATTACTGGCGCATCCCTGCTAATTTGCAGGGATGCGCTGGTAATTAAAAATCTGACCCTTAGTGTCTAGCATTACGCAGTTCTTTAAACTACACTCATGCATAATTTCACAGGCCAATGAAATTAACACAAAATTGAAAACAAATAAGCATAGCAGCAGCGCTACTGAGAAGGAGAGCAGTGCACCTGAAATGCACAGAAGGTTTTGAAAAATTATTTACCTACAGCGTAATCAGCAGCATTATTGCTCTTGGTAAAAAACAAAAATTTGCAAGATAATAACACACAGAGCAGGAGAAAACAGAGTAGTAAATAAATAGCTACTACTACTCACCAAGCCGGGGATCTCAAGGCCGAGCAGTTCGAGCAGATCGCGTTCCCGGTCCAGGAGATCCGTCCAATGGTGGGTGGCCTGGTTGTAGGTGCGCCGGACCCGAGAGTGTTGGTACATGGCCCGGTACACCTTTTCCCACCGCTTCCGGCGCTCCCGGATCCTGTAGCCGCTAGCTATCTTGCCGCCTGCCATGATGGTCCTGGAGAGGCGGCGCTGGACATAAAAGACTAGTGCGGCCACCTCCTCAGCGCTAAAGATCTCCCGGGCTGTGACTGTCTCCCCCCTCAAACGCCCGCACGGGAGCCGGGCACGGGGTGCGGGACCCTTCCCCTTCTCAGGATGCTTTCCGGCTCCCTTTACCATGGTCTGGGCAGAAAGGAAGCTAAATAATAAAGAAGAAATAGAATAGGGAAGTAGAAAAGAAAAGAGTTTAAAAAAGTAGTTTAAAATTAACCAAAAGTAGCAGTAAACACAAAAATATAGAGCTAGAAAAATAGAGGGATAGATAATAAGTAAAATAGATTTAAAAAAAACTTCAAACAAGCAAAGGATGGCAGAGATTCAGAGAGGATACAGAAAGCATGCCCAGAACTATAGCAATGAATGAGAAACAAGATGGCCGCGCCCGTTCACGACCGCGTTGGTAAGTTCGCGCAAGATTTACCTCGCGATCACACGCCAAATTGTACTGGCGAGCCACACACTTTGCGAGATTACACATCGCGCCCGTGAACGACCGTCAGGGTAACTTCGCGCAGTTGCGCTACAAGCGGCTCGCTAAAACGCACAAAACCTTGCGAACTAACACGCCGCAAAAAAACAAATCGCATATTCGCACGAATTCGCGGCTTCCGAATTCGATCTCGCACAAGTTCGCGCCCCGCGAATCTCGCAAAACTGCAGAAAAACGAGTTTTGAAAAACTGAAAGCACTCAGCAGGTGCAAAAGTTCAAACTCATCATTAGTAACCATTCCCTGTAGTGCTTCCTGAGGGGCCCCTCCAGAGTTCAGTTGCCTACTTGCAACTATTCTATGACCCTGCTCTGACCCTCACAGCAGGCTCATAGAATAGGTACAAGTAGGCCACAAAGGTCCTGGGAAAAAAAATTGCACTGCAACAGAAAGCAAATTACAAATAAGGGAGCAGGTGCCAGACTGGAATTTTAAAACAGTGACACATTAATAAATCAACCCCAAATTAATTCATGTCAGCTGAAGCAGGGCAGGTGTGCTTGCTTTCCCCCCCCATAATCTACAGTGATAAACCAGAGGGTGGAATTAATGTACCAGACGGTGGCATGGGTGAAACAGAGGGTGGCAGTGGTGAAACAGAGGGTGCTGTGAACCTGTGATGATGAACCAGACGTAGAAACAACATAGTCGCGACCGTTGCGAGCCGACAAGTAAGTTCGCAATTGCGAACTGGTACAAAACCATCGCGAACTGGCAGAAACCCTTGCGAACACAAAAAAAAATCCGCAAATTCGCGAGAATTCGCGGATTTTGCGGATTGCCAGTTCGCAAATACGCAAATTCGCGAACGCCAGATTCGCAAAATTCGCCCATGCTTACATAAAAGTTTCCTGAGTAGAAATAGTCACAAAAATAGATTAGGTAGCCATAAAAGTTAACTTACCCAGGTCTGACCTCCCCAAAGTGGCGGAATACGTCTCATCCACAAGACTGAAAGATAGACCAATTGTAACAGAAGGTTGTTACACTGTGGGAAACCGTGTTCTTCTTGCAGAAGTTAACGGTGAGACTAGAGGAATGTATTGAAGACCAAGAAGAAAACCTAGATTTTGTAGGATTCCCTGAAAAGGCGGAGAGCAATCTGCAGAACTCTTTCTTGAGCACTGGATTACCAAAATGATGCACCTTCAGAAACTGTCAAAATTCTTTACACTCGAAAGGGCTCACTGAGCATTGGTTTCCCTGCCGCACCCGAGTGCACCACTGTAGGCCACCATCGCTCATTAGTTTAACTTCAGGCACCACGACGCAGTCTTGAAGTGCATGCGCACAAGGGGCTCACCAAACTGTGAGGAGCTGCCCGTAGCTGTCTTCCTGAACTATACCCAGAAGGCCCAGAACCAGTATAAAACATTCATGGACATTAAAAAAACGACTGAGAAACCTTAACCTGTGTTACAGACTGATGTTTTCATAAAAACATTGAGTGGTGCAAAAAGGGAAAGTGCACTTCTTCTTCATGGCTGTTGAGGCCGGCGACTGGGTGGATATGCTAGACAGTGGCGAAACATCAGCCCTCATCCTCCTGGACCTGTCAGCCACCTTCGACGCGGTCTGCCATCGCACTCTAAAGGCATGCTTCCTAGTAGCCGGAATCCAAGAAAAGGACCTTGACAGGACCACATCCTTCCTCTCCGGCAAAACCCAGAGCGTCCGCCTCTGACCCTTCCGATCCGAAGCCACCAACATCACCTGCGGCGTCCCCCAGGGTTCATCCCTCAGCCCGACGCTGTTCAACATCTACATGGCCCCCCTAGCACAAGTGGCCCACCACCACAACCTCAACATCGTCTCCTATGCCGACGACACCCAGCTCATTCTCTTCCTCACCAAGGACCCACAGACCGCCAAATCCAACCTCCACGAGGGAATGAAGGCAGTAGCAGACTGGATGAGGAGCAGCCGTCTGAAGCTGAACTCGGGCAAGACGGAGGTCCTCATCCTTGGACCCACCCCCTAATGCATGGGACGACTCCTGGTGGCCGACCACACTGGGAACAGCACCAACACCCACCGACCATGCTCGCAATCTAGGATTCATCCTCGACTCCTCCCTCTCCATCTCCAAGTAGGTCAATGCCGTCTCCTCCTCCTGCTACACACCCTTCACCTGCTCCGCAGGATCTACAAGTGGATCCTAACCGAAACAAGAAGAACGGTGACACAGGCCCTCGTCAGCAGCAGATTGCAATACGGCAACGCACTCTATGCAGGAATCCCAGTGAAACATCCACGACGACTACAACGCATCCAAAACGCCTCCGCCCGACTGATTGTCAATGTCCCCCGCCACAGCCACATCACCCCCCACCTGAGAGACCTACACTGGCTCCCCGTCGACAAAAGGATCACCTTCAAGCTCCTCACCCACGCACACAAAGCACTCCACAACACCGGACCAGCCTACCTGAACAGCAGACTCAGCTTCCACATCCCCATCTTCCAGCTCCGCTCTGCCACCCTCGCTCTCGCCACTGTTCCCCGCATCCAACGTGTGACATACAGTGGCAGATCCTTCTCCTACCCCGCCGCCAAGACCTGGAACACCCTCCCCACCCACTTACGGCAGACCCAAGACCTACTCGCCTTCAGAAGACTCCTCAAGACCGGGCTCTTCGAACAGTAGCAGCACCCCCCCTCCCCTCAGCGCCTTGGGACCCTCACGGGTAAGTAGCGTGCTTTACAAATACCCTGATTGATTGATTGATTTATGCTGTATGGAGTTCCATTCCTGAGACTGACTAAATCTGGAATGACTTCTCCAACTGCACAGAGACTGTCGGTCCGCCTGCAGAGAAGGTCTTGGAGAGGCTCTGATGGCACCTTCATTGACACAGAAGTGGTGCCTGACTCGCAAGACTCCTTTCTGAATCAGCGGAGTAAACCCGAGTCTGGCACTGACAGCTCACTTGGGGGCCTGGTTTGAGACTTGAGCGACATATAGGTAGTACTGGGGTCAGAAGTGAGAGACTTTGTGCAGCTGTGGTACCTGTTGATCAGCAGCAGCTGGCAGACTTTATAGAACTGTTCATGAGGGGACTGTAATATGTGAGAATGCTATATTTGGCTTGATTTTTTGCCCGATGTGTTGGCGGCTACCACTGTATAACATCCTGAGTTTCTTACACGAGTCAAAAGTGAAGGAAGGCGCAGATGGGTTGCCTGATTGTTGGCATGCATTATGTTTGTATTCCTGGTTTGATAAGTGTACACAACACTGAGAATAAGGTGGGACACACCAGCTCATGCACTGCCTAGTACTTAACAGGGTGAGTGTTCATTACTGCCCATGGGGTGGGGGAGTTGAGAGGGGGAGAAATTTTGTTCCTATCTTTGTTTAGGGCAAATGATAGCTGGCCGTATGAATGTAGGCTATGGTGTGTGAAGTGAATTGAGCCTGATTGCCTGATGTGGCGAAGCTGGCCCGAATGCCCATTTTTGGATGGTTGTATGGAGTGTGCAAGATGGCAGATGATGTATTTAACTTCTTGAAGTGGAATGTCAGTGGGTTGGGACAGTTGGAAAAATGTAGCTGAGTACACACTTATGCCACTTTGGGCACTAAAGTCATGCAGAAAGGAAGGAAGGGGATTGCAAATTCCAGCGGGAGCTTTACCTGGGCAGCCAATTCATTACATGTGATGACTCAATAGCTTCATTTGCTTTGGATATGGGTCAATATCTACAATATCCTAAGATACCGGCAATGACCCAAGAGATATGGCCTTGTTTTCCAGAAGAGCCAGTATACCCTTGCAGATACTGACAATGCTACTGCAGCTGTTCAGAGGACTTCAACTGATGTTGTATTTATACCATGCAGTGAGGGAGGACCTGCCGAGGATCGTGCCTAGCGCACATGAAAAATGGAAGGAGGTGCTGGGTGAGAACGTATCCACGTGAGACTGAGAAAAGGTTCCTATGGTGTGCACACAGTGAGCTTCAACACGCGCTTTAAACAAAGACAATGAAATTACAGTCATCAGATGTATCTCTTGCCTAGGATGTTGCACAACTTATACATTAAGCGATCTGGCCAGTGTACTAGGTGTGGAGACCCTGCAGTAGACTTTGTGCGTGTGGTTAGGAGTTGCCCCTTACTTGGGAAAAGTGGTGCAAAGTTTAAATTGGGCAACTGGGTGGGAGGTTCCAAAGGCCCCACAGGAGATATTGCTGGGCCTCATTCCTGTTCCATCGAAGAAGCAATTTAGCCGTATGGTCCTCTTACTGGGTTTGCTGTTAGCGAAGTTGGAAATTTGGGAACACAGTCCTCCAGCTATGCTGAAGGGTTGTGTGACATATCCAAATGGGTGGTAGCGGAAGAAGTCAGAATGGAACATGTGAGTCGTGATGATTGCCTAAAAGATGACTTAGCAGCATGGGCTCAAATGTTGCAGGACCTGTGAGACACGACAGCTGCAGAAGCTAGCTCAGAGGTTTAGCTCTGGGAGGAGTGCTGAATGGGCATGATGAGTATTCTGAGACTCAATGACCTGGAGATGTTCATTGACGTGGGATAGGATACTCAAAAAGGGGAGGAAGAGACTGAGAAGAGAAATCACAAAGTCTGCTGAGGCTAATGTTCATGCTTACACCAATTGCTTCCAAACAGGATAACTACATGTATTAGCAATGCCTTTATAATAGAGGATAAGCAGCTGCAGGGTGTGAGGGGGGTTGGGACAAAACCTATGTGGAATGTATTGTTGTAATGACGTTATACAGACATTACTACAAGGTATGCTTAATGTAATGTATTAACCCTCTAAAAGCAATAACGTCTATTTAAAATGAGGGACACCCAGCACCCATCTATGGAGTGGCTCCCTGCCACAGAGCACGGCAAGAAAGCAATGTGCGCTGCCTTGCGTTACTCAAGATAACTTAATGTATGCAGAACCCCACAAGCTGCCATTGCTTACCTTTGCACAGCTCACTTAGGTTTTGCCTTGACCTTGCCCCCCTTTAAATGACGCAAGACCAATTGCAAAAGTGTGCACGCCTGGCCTATGGGTATTATTTACCTTTAATCACAATAGATACTCCAATTACACTATGTTTTCAAGACCAATTCTCAAAATACTGTATTATATATAAAAAAAAGACTAATGTGGTATGGAGAATGCACCTAGCCACTTAGGGAAGGGGGACCATGCTAATCATGTCCCTGTTGAGTAAGGGAAAGACAACTAGTTCTTTTTAGTTACCCTCACACACCCTAGTGGTGTCATGCTTCATCATCGGGTCACCCCGACCCCTAAAAGTCGAGGTGGGCTCGACCACAGTGTTGGGTAGCTCTTAGTATGATGAAGGCAAGGGGACTTAAACATAAAAAACCTTAATCTGATCCCCGTTTCCCTTTATTTTTGGGTCAGATCAGGTTATTAAAAAGTTATAAAAACTGGTCTTTTTTGGATTTTAATGGTCCTAAGACCCTAGTGTAAGTGCCAACATGTTTCAGTCCAACAAGGGCCGTAAAGGTCCAGGACTTTCTTCAGGGCAAAATTCGAAGGAATCCCCTTATATGTGTAGGGAATTATAAGAGGGAAGTCCCTATCCTATTTGTCTTACAAGGGAAGAGTAGCTTCTCCTCGTTGGTGTATGAGAGTGTTTCTGTATTGCCAGGCTCCACCTGTAGGGCACAAGAAAAAATTACAGAGAAACAAAAAATCATATATATAATAACTGTACAATTATAATGCGTAATCCATACACTTGCATGCTCGGCGAGTGGAGTGTAATATCCCACTCAGTGCCTGTCAACCATCTCGTTAAAAGGACCGGCTGAATATGGTGACACAAACATTAGGTCATTCATTATATTCTAGTGCGAAATCGATGTATAGAATACATGGAAATAGTGAATAAAATACCAGTAAAACATAGTCTCGATTGCAGAAGGACTCACAAACATACTGTCATGCTAACCCAATCTCATCCATTCATTCATGCCATGTGCACGTTAGTTTGTTCATATAGTGCTTTCGGTTGATCTTTCATTCAAACATATCATGTGCCCTTTAGTAATTATGGCTAGCACTTACCCAAGCTTTGGGGGGTATTTTGCCACTCAAAGGACCGGGGGTAACAATATAATGGTCCTAGTTATGTTGTGAGGGAAATGAAAAAGAAATTTATGTATGGAGGGGGGCCCCTACGAGAGATTGAGCATGTCGTAATCTCAAAAATGAAACTGATGAGAGAAAGGAAACGGGCTCGGTTTTTTATAAGAAGTGCCCGGCTCGTACCGGCCCGTGTCCACGACTTACTTGTTTTGAGATCTCACCGTTCAGGTAACCTTAGTTCCACCCAGTCCTCGGCTCTTCGCAGGAGCGGGGGGCTGAAAGGGTCGTTTTTAACGAGGATGCCGAGTGTGTTCCCTCGCTTCCGGGGTCCGCGTTGCAATGACGTGAGACCCGGAAGTGACGTCCATACGTGATTGTCTCGTACCGGATGTTTCGGGCTAGGTGTGATGGGAAATGTAGTACCGCGTTACATCGGAAGCATGGAACGCTATAGTAACGATGTTTACAGTCATTCTGAAATGGATTCACGCCTAATGAACAGCAAATGAAATACAGATAACGTGCAATTGGGTTGAGGACTCCACTAGATGGCATATGAAAGATAGGCGATGTTACCAGGACTCGTGAGAGATATAATGCCGATTCTACCAATACTTAAGGGTAACATTATTTTTGGAGGTGTGAAAGTATAATGGTGTTCTTAGTCAGTGTCAGCTCTAACAGGGGGGTCACCAGAAATAAAAATATATATAAAATTAACGGTAACACTATCTACTCAAAGGGCTCCAAAATGTTTTTGACAATTAATGAAAAAGAGGAATAGGATCTTTTTTGTGGGCGAGGCAGAAAAGATGGGATTAATGTAAAATGTCCATGTGGTTAGGATCCCCCCCTAGTTGCTAATACCTCCCAGATACACAGATTTAGGAGTCACTGCACATTCTGCTATATTTCCTTTTTACTTGAAATATGTTGGATACTCTAAACCCTAGTGTGTATCAGGAGGTCACTTGCGCAACTGGCCCCATGGTATAGAGTCATTCAATCCCACATCATAAGTTCTCAAACGGTATACCCACCGTTGTTCCTTTTCCAGGAGTACTTTTTGTAGGTTGTTTGTCGTTTTGATTTTTTCGATGACAGTCCATTCAAAATCTGTGTCTTTGTGGCCCTTCTCCACATAGTGGGCTGTCAATTTTGTTGCGGTAATTGCTCTCCTGATGGTGCTTCTGTGCTCACAAATGCGGGTCTTTATTTTACGTGAGTGATTCATAAAAGGGGGTGGTGATGAACAGAGTGTCTGAATTAAGCAGACCACTCTTACCCAGTCCAAAGATCAGGGCTTGATCCATCACCGTTTTTTAGCTCACTGCACCATCCCAGCTCAGAACCTGGCTACATGCAAATTAGTCTGTTCCTGTCCCAGTGCATGATGGGAACAGGGCAAACCAAACTACCAAGCCAATTCTTATACTGGGAAGGAAAAAAGCTTCCGGGGACCGGTTTCTGGCATTTCAGCCATCTTCGGCCCGGCTTGCTTGAATCCTGATGGTGCAATGAGCAAGGGACTCACATCTGAGCATACCCTTCCACGCTTATGGTGGACAAAATGATTCATAAAAGGGGGTGGTGATGAACAGAGTGTCTGAATTAAGCAGACCACTCTTACCCAGTCCAAAGATCAGGGCTTGATCCATCACCGTTTTTTAGCTCACTGCACCATCCCAGCTCAGAACCTGGCTACATGCAAATTAGTCTGTTCCTGTCCCAGTGCATGATGGGAACAGGGCAAACCAAACTACCAAGCCAATTCTTATACTGGGAAGGAAAAAAGCTTCCGGGGACCGGTTTCTGGCATTTCAGCCGTCTTCGGCCCGGCTTGCTTGAATCCTGATGGTGCAATGAGCAAGGGACTCACATCTGAGCATACCCTTCCACGCCAATAACGGTGATGGATCAAGCCCTGATCTTTGGACTGGGTAAGAGTGGTCTGCTTAATTCAGACACTCTGTTCATCACCACCCCCATTTCTGAATCGTTTTTGGCCACTATAGGTGTGGCAGGGTATACTCAGACATGAGTCCCTTGCTCACTGCACCATCAGGATTCAAGCAAGCCGGGCCGACGACGGCTGAAATGCCAGAAACCGGTCCCCGGAAGCTTGTCTCCTTTCTGGTGAAGAATTGGCTTGGTAGTTTGGTCTGCCCTGTTCCCATGATGCACTGGGCCAGGGACAGACTAATTTGCATATAGCCAGGTTCTGAGCTGGGATGGTGCAGTGAGCTAAATAACGGTGATGGATCAAGCCCTGATCTTTGGACTGAGTAAGAGTGGTCTGCTTAATTCAGACACTCTGTTCATCACCACCCCCTTTTCTGAATCGTTTTTTGTCACTATAGGTGTAGCAGGGTATACTCAGACATGAGTCTCTTGCTCACTGCACCATCAGGATTCAAGCAAGCCGGGCCGACGACGGCTGAAATGCCAGAAACCGGTCCCCGGAAGCTTGTCTCCTTTCTGGTGAAGAATTGGCTTGGTAGTTTGGTCTGCCCTGTTCCCATGATGCACTGGGCCAGGGACAGACTAATTTGCATATAGCCAGGTTCTGAGCTGGGATGGTGTAGTGAGCTAAATAACGGTGATGGATCAAGCCCTGATCTTTGGACTGGGTAAGAGTGGTCTGCTTAATTCAGACACTCTGTTCATCACCACCCCCTTTTCTGAATCGTTTTTGGCCACTATAGGTGTGGCAGGGTATACTCAGACATGAGTCCCTTGCTCACTGCACCATCAGGATTCAAGCAAGCCGGGCCGACGACGGCTGAAATGCCAGAAACCGGTCCCCGGAAGCTTGTCTCCTTTCTGGTGAAGAATTGGCTTGGTAGTTTGGTCTGCCCTGTTCCCATGATGCACTGGGCCAGGGACAGACTAATTTGCATATAGCCAGGTTCTGAGCTGGGATGGTGCAGTGAGCTAAATAACGGTGATGGATCAAGCCCTGATCTTTGGACTGAGTAAGAGTGGTCTGCTTAATTCAGACACTCTGTTCATCACCACCCCCTTTTCTGAATCGTTTTTGGCCACTATAGGTGTAGCAGGGTATACTCAGACATGAGTCCCTTGCTCACTGCACCATCAGGATTCAAGCAAGCCGGGCCGACGACGGCTGAAATGCCAGAAACCGGTCCCCGGAAGCTTGTCTCCTTTCTGGTGAAGAATTGGCTTGGTTGTTTGGTCTGCCCTGTTCCCATGATGCACTGGGCCAGGGACAGACTAATTTGCATATAGCCAGGTTCTGAGCTGGGATGGTGCAGTGAGCTAAATAACGGTGATGGATCAAGCCCTGATCTTTGGACTGGGTAAGAGTGGTCTGCTTAATTCAGACACTCTGTTCATCACCACCCCCTTTTCTGAATCGTTTTTGGCCACTATAGGTGTGGCAGGGTATACTCAGACATGAGTCCCTTGCTCACTGCACCATCAGGATTCAAGCAAGCCGGGCCGACGACCGCTGAAATGCCAGAAACCGGTCCCCGGAAGCTTGTCTCCTTTCTGGTGAAGAATTGGCTTGGTAGTTTGGTCTGCCCTGTTCCCATGATGCACTGGGCCAGGGACAGACTAATTTCCATATAGCCAGGTTCTGAGCTGGGATGGTGCAGTGAGCTAAATAACGGTGATGGATCAAGCCCTGATCTTTGGACTGGGTAAGAGTGGTCTGCTTAATTCAGACACTCTGTTCATCACCACCCCCTTTTCTGAATCGTTTATTTTACGTGAGGTCATCCCTGCATATAGTAGGTGACACGGGCATTTTATGAGATAAATTACCCCTTCTGAATTGCAATTAGTGTGGGACCTCTGTTCCCAGGGTGTTGGTAAGCCCAGATCCAGATACTTAGTATTTTGCGTGAATTCACAGGCTATACATGTACCACATGGGTAATGGCCCACAACTGGTTGTGCATTCCAGAGTGTCAATTGGGTACTCATCTTCGGTTGGAAGCTGTTGGTATGTACCAATGTATCTCTCAAACTCCTGTTTTTCTTAAAAGAGAACATAGGTCTCTCCAGTTGCAATTGATTGGAAGTCAGAATGTTCCATTTTTTGTTTACAATCTTCTTTATTTCATTGGAAGAAGAATTATAAGTTGTCACACAGATCAATTGTTTTGTTTCTGTGTGTTCATGGGTTTCAAGGAGTGTTACAAGCTCTTTTTTTTGGCATTTTCGATGATCCTGGTTGGATATTTTTTCTCCTCTAGCTTCTGGGTAAGAATCCTTGCCTCTTTTTTGTAATCCTGAATATTTGAACAATTTCTGCGAATTCGCAAAAATTGTCCTACTGGTAGGTTTTCTCTAAGAGCACGGGGGTGATCGCTGTCGAACCTTAGTAAGCGGTTTTTGTCTGTGGGTTTTGTATAGAGAGAACTGTTTAATGTACCATTTTTGGAATAGATGTTGATATCCAGAAAAGGGACTGTCTCCCTATTTTTGCTCACTGTAAAGTGTAGGTGTGGATTCTGCTGGTTAATCCATCTCTCAAAATCACTCAGGCTTGCTTCGTCTCCTTTCCAGACCATATGGACATCATCAATGCACCTGTACCATCTACAGATATTGGTAGTGTATGGATTTGGTGCCCAGATGTATAGTTCCTCAAAACGACTCATGTATAGACAGGCAATACTTGGAGCAAAAGTACTGCCCATCGATGTTCCGTGGGTCTGGAGATATAGTTAATCTTCAAACTTAAAAAAGTTTTCAGTTAGGGCTAGACGAATGAGGGAGACAACCCATTCTACAGGTGCCAACCATTCCCATTCTTCATTCTTAAGTATGTCGTCTATGATGCTGATACTTTCCAGTTGTGGTATACTAGTATATAGCGCCTCCACATCAAGGCACACCAATATACCGTTGTTTGGGTCATATTCAATATCCATTAGGAGGTTCAAAAGGTGTTTTGTATCCTGTACAAATGATCTAATCTGTTTAACCAATGGTCGTAAAAACCAGTCGGTGTACTGAAACAACAGTTCCAAAATTGATCCTATGCCCGACACAATAGGTCTTCCCGGTGGTGGTATCTTGCTTTTGTGTATCTTCGGGATAGTATAGAATATTTACCTTTGACATATCTGAAGGAGTGAGAACACTGGTAAGAGTGAATTCATGGTTCTATATTGTGCCTAAATAGATGTTTTGTGCACCTACACTGAACTCACTTGGGTTATTTTGACATATTGTAATTCGAGAAATCATTGTACTGAAGATATGTTGGACATTTCAATATACTAAGACTAGTTTTAGGAACGGAGAGGCACTGATGATTGAACTACAATGTCCGCTATATTTTGGGATACATGATGCACATATTATACTTGTCCTAATAAGCGTTTCAATTGTCTTCCTAGCTCACATGACACCTGAAACTGCAAGAGCCTTTGCCTTGAGACGGGCATGGCATGCCATGTGAAGAAGGCTGCATATCCTTTGGTAATATGGGTGCACATAATACAAGGCCAAGTCTGCTGGAATTTGGGTCAAACCTTCATTCACCCAGGCACCAATGACCACCTTATTTATTTTATTTATTTAAAAGGTTTTATATAGCGCTGCTGGACCCAAGAGTATCAGAGCTCTTTACAAGGTAGGTAAACATATTAAGATACAATTAACAATGTGCAGAAAATTCACAAGAGATAAAACACTGTAAAAAATGAGTGAAGGGGCAAAGAAACAGAGAGATAATTAAGGGGATGATGAATGTTGAAAAAAAGAGAGAGAAGGGAGTGTAAGGAAGGGGAGTGAGAATATTAAAAGAGGGAGGGAGGTGGGTAGGTGAGTGAGCAAGAGAAAAGAAAGAGTGAACAGGCTCAGAATCAGAAACATTAGGTACCCCAATATTTGTTGAGAAGTACTTTGAGTCTTTTTTTGAAGAGAGGGTAAGAGGGGTTGCAGTGAAGATCCTTGGGGAGAGAGTTCCAAATCGTAGGAGCATTACCAGAGAATTAACAGGATTGGATCTTTTTGCATTTTAGTCTAGGAGGGATCAGGACAACGAGTTAGTGCTCCTCAGGGACCTGGAGCACCCTGCTTTATGTAGTTTGACTGAAAGGTAAGTGGGGGTGTTTTGGTGAAGAGCTTTATGCGTTAATCAAGCAATCTTGTAGGTGGATCGTCGTTCTATTGGGAGCCAATTGAGATTTTTGAGGATGGGAGAGATGTGGTCAAATCTTTTACAGTCAGAAATAAATCTGGCAACTAGGTTGAGAACAGATTTAATCGGTGCGAGATGGATTTTAGGGGTGCCAATCAGTGTGGGGTTACCACAGTCAATCCTGGAAAGGACAAGAGAGTGGACGATTTTTAAATCATCTGCTGGATTAAAAGGTTTAATTTTTTTGAGGTAGTTAAGGGTGAAAAGAGCACTTTTGGCTGCATTTTTAATGTGGGGGATGAGATTAAGATTCTGATCGATGCTAATGCCTAGGGATTTGACAGAATTAGAGGTGGAGAGGGAGCAATTAAGTGCTTTGATATCATTAATCCAGAGTTGAATGGGAAGGGAATTGTTTTTGGGAGCGAAAAGGATGATTTCAGTTTTTTTAGGATTCAGTTTGAGATGATTAAGATGGAACCAGGCTTGGACTCTAATCAGGGTATCATTGAGATGAAGGATGTCATTGTGGGATTTCATCTTGTAGTATAGTTGAGTATCGCCGACGTAGAGGTGGTAACTGATTTTAGCTTGTTTGAGAATGAGGTTGAGTGGTTCCATAAAAAGATTGAATAGGGTTGGGGAGAGGATAGACCCTTGAGGGACACCGAGTGAGACAGGTTGAGGTTTAGAGAGGGATTAACTGAGCTTAATTTGCTGTGATCTATTTTGAAGGAACGAGGATAACCACTTGAGTACAGTGCCTTCAAAACCAAAGTGATCTTTGAGAGTGTTAAGAACGGTGGGATGGTGGACAGTATCAAATGCAGCCGAGAGGTCAATGAGGATTAGTAGTGAGGATTCACCCTTGTCTAAAGAGCGATGAATGTCATCAGTAATGTTGAGCATAGCAGTTTCGGAACTGCATCCCTTTCTAAAACCGGATTGGAAAACATCAAGAAGATTGAAGGATATGATATGGTTATCTAATCGAGACAGGACACATTTTTCAAGGGCTTTAGAGAGGAAGGGAAGGTTAGAGATAGGGCGAAGATTGTTAAGGTCATTAGGGTCAGCAGAAGAATTTTTAAGAATGGGGGAGATTTGACCTAGCTGAAGGGAGGCAGGAACACAGTCAGTGGAAAAAGAGGAGTTGATGATATCGGTCAAAATTGGAGCAATGATGTATTTGAGTTCTTGAACCAAATGGGCGGGAAGAGGATCTTTGGAGTGTGAGGATGGTTTGAGTTTAGAAATGATGTTGATGATAGTGGTTTCTGATACTGGACGAAATTCACTCCATGAGGCATTGTTTTTAGCAAGGTGACAGGTAGGGGAGGAGTCAAGATGGGGGAGAGGAGGGAGGGCTTGAGAAGGATCGAGATGTGGGGGAAAAGAGGACAAAAATGGGTTAGGAATGTTGGGGAGGGTGTGTTGGTTGAGGGGAGGTTGGAGAGAGAGAGGGGGAAGAGAAGGATAGTTCGATCTTGTTGACTTTATTCGTAAAAAAGCTGGTAATTTCTTCGCATCTTTCGACAGAGGGTACTAATTTAGGAGGGCCAGAGGAAGTTTGTTTTTTAACGATGTTAAAGAGTTCTCTGGGGCGGTTTCTAGGCTGGTCAAGTTGTGACCGTAGAAAGGAGGCCTTTTTGTTGCAGATATGTTTTTTGTATTGGACTCTGGCATTTCTAAGGAGAGCCAGGTTATCATGGGTGGGATGACTCCTCCAAGCACGTTCTGATTGTCTGAGGGCCCGTCTTTCATTATTAAGATCGGAATTAAACCAGGACTTGGGCGGGATGTTTTTTTGTTTTTTGAGTTTGATTGGGGCAATTAGGTCGAGGGCTGCAAGAATAGAATTATTGTAATGATAGGTTAGGTCGTTGGTGCTGTGAGAGGGAGGGGGGAAGTAAACGAGTTTTAATTGTGGATTCTAATTCGCCAGGTGGTTGCGGGTAGGTTTAATTGGTAAGGTGTTCTTAGGGGCGGGCGAGTAATGGAGCTATTCAAGGTGAAGAGGATAAGGTGATGATCTACAGGAAGGATATTAGAAAGAGGGGCCAGAACCTTGCTCGGCAAAATAGCATCGAGGGTGGCACTTTTGGTGTGAGTAGGGGAATGTCAGAGTTGGGTTAGGTCAGTAATGTCCAAGGCGCCTTCAAGTAGGATGACAGCAGGGTCATCTGTTTGTTCCAGTGGATGTTGTAATCACCAAGGAAGAGATTCTTGGAGTGGGAGAGCGATGCTTGAATAATAAGGTCAGACATCTCTTCAGTAAAGGAGAGACAATTTCCAGGGGGGTGGTAAATAGTGTGCAGCCGAATGGAGGGAGAGCCAGGAATAGTGAGATTGACGCAAAGGTATTCAAAGGATGAAGGGTCTTAGGTGGATAATTGAGATGTCAAGTTCATCTTTAAAGATTAGGGCAAGGTATCGACCTATTTGATCGATTCTATCTTTCTTAATGATAAAATAACCTGGGGGAATGAGCAAGTCGAGGATAGGAGTGGAGTGGGCGTTGAGCCAAGTTTTAGTTAGGAATGCGGGGGCAAATTACCAAGGGCCATTATCGCCGCATTAGCGGGACTTTTTCCCGCTAATGCGGCTATAATTTCATCGCCCTATTACCAAGCTGTCGCTAACACCAGTTAGCAACAGCTTGTAGGTGATAGCGGGCATTTAGGGGCCCACTTAGCATGTCAGCGATAATTATCGCTAATGACATGCAAAGTGGGCGTGCCAAGATGTTAGCGACTGAAAACAGTCGCTAACATCGCTATCTCCGATTACCAACTTTTGGAAATATTCGCGCTAAGCGCGAATATCTCCAAATGGTAACGCCTGGCCTGAGTAGTTCTTAGCCATGTTATCCAGTGGTAGGTGGATAACATGGTGTGGTGTCCTCCGTTCCATCTGGAACTCAGAACACTCGGAGTGAAGAGTGTTCTGGGGTTCCAGATGTATCCGTTGGCCCGGGCTTGATGGATGTACCTACTTACTTCTTTGAATAAATCTTTTACCAAGATTTACCTCGACTCCTCTTCCTTGTGCGCGGAGCACACTTCACTGGCGACGATCGGGTTAACGAACCTTCTGAATTTTCCAAGCCCGGAGCACTGCTTGTTGCAAATCATGATGTCCGTTGCTTCTTGCTGGCGTTTTTTTTAACAACGACTGCTGTCACCTATCAGCTTTACCAAAGAGATCCTCCGTGGTGAAATTCCCGTTCTTTTACGGTGAACGGTGAGACTTTCCTTTAATTATTCCTACTTTCTCAAAATTTCTTTAAGCTTGCTTCGCGCATTTCTCCTGTCATTGCGCGTGTCGTCATTACGCTGTTCACGCTGAACTAGTCATGGCGCATGCGCAAGAGTCATCGCGCTGATCATATTGAGGCGAGCAAGTGCACGTTTTTTTAGCGCATGCGTTGTATACGCTAAGTGTCTTGAGACAACGAACGTTCTGATGTGTGTTCCAGTATCCTAGCAACTCAAGCTTTGTGACATTTTTGACCTGCAGACTCCGTATTTCCCCATTGTTACCAAACAATACGAACATATCAATTGGATGCTTCTTCAGAAAACTTTAGTGTACATGATGTCACTATACTTCCATTGACTATTAAAAAAAAAAAAAAAGAAAAGGATTTAGAGGAAACCTATAATTCTACTATATATTAAAACATGGAAAGTTTTAGTGCTCCTCCTCCGTTTTTACCTACACCTGGTGAGCCAATCTTAGAATGGAAACAATGGAGAGAAGGTTTTGAAGCCTATTTAGAAGCAATTGGTGGCGATAATTTTACTGATAAACGCAAACTTGCAATTTTAAAACATTCTTTAGGTGCTGAAGGCAGACAGGTACTTAGTCATCTACCACCTCTTACTATGGACAATTCAAGTGATGAAGGCGATGTTTATGAAAACGCAATTATGCAACTGGATAAATAATACATCAAAAAAGTAAATGAAGTTGTTTCACGCCACAAATTTTTGAGCAGATCTCAGTTACCTAATGAATCTATTGATTCTTTTGTTAAAGATTTAAGAATTTTGGCTGCCAAATGCAACTATCTTGAATTTCACGATCAAATGGTAAGAGATCAAATGGTACATATTGTTGCTGATATGAAATTACAAGAAAAGTTATTGGATGCCAAAGACTTGTCTCTCACTAAAGCTATCGACATAGCCCACCGTTTCGAAGACATGAAGTTGGGTATGAAAGAATTATCTGATAAGAAGTCAAGAGACTGTCTTGAAAAGAAACCTGAGATTTCCGAGGTTCAAGTAGTTAGGAGAAAAATTTCTGAAAGCAGGCGCAACAAGTTTTCTTCTCCTGTTGTTCAAAGTTTTAGAAAAGATGTAACTTGTTTTAAATGTGGTTTTCCTGGTCATGTTGCTACTGATAAAAGATTTCCTGCTGTAGGACAAGTTTGCAATTATTGCAAATCAAAAGGACATTTCGCTAGAGTTGGTAAAAACAGAAGTAAATTTGGTCATGTTAATGCAGATATTAGATCTATCAAGCATGACAATGTTCATGAGATTGTTGATGATATTGATGAATATGATAATTTGTTAACAGTGTATGAAATTGATGATAAAAAAAAAGATGTACCGTTCTGTATGTTACAAGTTGGTTCTAAAGTCATAAAGGTTATGGCTGATTCTGGTGCCAAACATACATTAATTGGAGATGAATGGCTTAAGGAATTTCCTAATGTATCTTTATTCCTATCAGACATTAGATTGTTTGGGTAAGCGAAGAAACCAATTGATGTTTTGGGTTATTTCATCACAGACATTGCTTTTAAAGGAAAAACTATTAAGTCTAGAGTGTATGTTGCCAAGGAAGGTTCATGTTTGTTAGGTTGGCCACAACAACGTGATTTAATGATCAAATTGGATCCCAACCATCCTCAACAGGTTTTGGGTTACTCGGATATAGTTAATCTCGTATCCGCTTGCACGGATAATAATTGGGAAACATTATTTCCCAGTCTTTTCTCTTCCAAACTAGGATTATTAAAAAAATGTGTTCAGAAAATTGTCCTAAAACATGATGCCATCCCGAAGGTTCATAAGGTTAGAAATATTCCCTTAGCTTTAAGAGAATCCGTCAAGAAAGAGTTAGAACGTCTTTGTGAACTGGACGTTATAGAAGAAATTGAATCTTCTGAATGGCTTTCCCCTGTTGTTGTTGCTCATAAGCCGAATGATAAAATTAGATTATGTGTTGATTTAAGGGATCTTAATTCCAAGGTATGGGTGGACAGACATCCCCTCCCCAACATTGGCGAAATGTTTTCCAAACTTAAAGATGCTTCGGTGTTTACAACATTGGATTTATCCAATGCTTATCATCAAATTGCTCTTCATGATGATAGCAAACACCTAACATCTTTCATCACTACTGAGGGAGCCTTTAGATACAAAAGAATGCCCTTCGGATTAGTGTCAACTTCATCAGTTTTTCAGCGTGTCATGCATAATCTGTTTAAAAATGTGGCTAATGTCCTTTATTTTCAAGATGACATTTTAGTTTTTGGGAAAAATGAAAAAGAACATTCAGTAATCTTACATCAAGTCCTTTCTATTTTGCAAGATTGTGGTTTAACGTTAACCAAAGAGAAATGCAAGTTCAATATGGAGTCTGTCGATTACTTGGGTCACTCCATTAGCAAGAAAGGCATTTCTCCCAAGCAGAGTTTGGTTAAAGCTATTGAAAATGCTCCAGAACCCACTAATAAGGATCAACAGAGATCCTTTTTAGGATTAGCCGAATATTATGCTAAGTTTACTCCCACTTTCTCTGACAAAACTAAACATTTAAGAAATTTGATGAAAAATCAACAGTCTTTTGTGTGGGACTCAAATTGTATAGAACAATTCTCCTATCTGAAAAAGTGTATTGCTTCTGCTCCTGCCCTGGCTCCTTTTGATACATCTTGTCAATCTGTGATTGTATCTGACGCTAGCAATGTTGGTATAGGGGCTGTGCTTATGCAAAAGCAAAAAGAAGGTCTTGTCACTATTGCATTTGCATCCAGGCCACTGCGAGGTGCGGAAGATAAATATTCCACCTTAGAAAAAGAAGCTATTGCTTGTTGGTGGGGTATTGAATATTTTTGCAAGTATGTTTATGGGTCTAGATTTATTGTAAGAACTGATCATCGTCCACTCGTTGACCTTTTTACCACTAAGGGTTGTAACAAAGCTACCGCCAGAATTGCCAGATGGCAATATAAATTGCAGGAATTTCATTTTTCTGTTGAATATATTCCTGGGGCAAAGAATGTTTTGGCTGACTGTCTTTCAAGGTTGCCAGTTGCTGACGATGACATAGTTGCTCATGATGATGATAGTGATAGAGTAATTTCCATTTGCGAGGTCTCTAATGGTTGCATCAAAGAGGCAGATTGGAGGCTTGCGGGCAGTAATGATGAAGAGTATTCTCGTGTCTTGTCTTTTATTAAGAATGGTTGGCCTAACAAGTCTAATTTGTCTCATGATAGTTTACCATACTTTCAAATTGCCAGTGAGTTGTCAGTTGTGAATGACATTTTACTAAGAGGGCTACAATTGGTGGTTCCTCATGATTTTAGAGATATTGTACTTGAGATGGCTCACGAGGGACATCCTGGAATGACTGGTATGAAAAGAAGAATTAGATGTGAATTTTGGTGGCCCAGTATTGATAGGTTCATTGAAAGAAAGGTTAGATCTTGTATAGAATGCACCAATAGCGATAAGTCTCAGAAGACAGTTAAGTATCATCATGATTGCATATCTAGGCCCACAAAACCATGGGAATGTGTTTCCATTGATATTGCTGGGCCTATGAGTTTTGGTCAGAGTCCTGTTTATGCCATTGTTTTAATTGATTAGTTTTCTCAATGGCCAGAAGTTAAGCTTGTTCCCCATGTGATGTCTAAAGTTGTTATTGATTTCCTTAACCTTATCTTTGAAAAGGAGGGTTTTCCTATTTCTATCTTATCTGACAATGGTGTTCAGTTTACATTGAATGAAATGAAGTTATTCTGTGATAATCATGGAATTATTCATAAACGTTCTTCTGTCTATTATCCCCAAGGCAATGGTATTGTGGAAAGGTGGATTAGGGTGTTAAAGGAAGGGTTGCAGCTTGCTTTGTGTAACGGACAAAATTGCTATGATGCAGTTAAAAAAATTGTGTGGAACTACAGAAATACTCCTAGAAATGCTGGTGAGTTATCTCCTTTTGAAAAAATTGAGGGGTAGAAGGAGTTTGTGTAACATGAGTCAACAATAGATGAGAGATTTGGTTGGTGGAAAATCTAAAAAGTCTGGTTCGTTTTCTTCCTCTGTGTGTTTCCCTTGTTCAGTTGGTGATTGGGTGCGGGTGAGGAAAACTGGTTTCATCAGATCCTGGGAGTCTCGTTTTTCTGATCCTATGCAGGTTGTTAGGGTTGGGAAACAGGTTGTCAAGTTAACAGATGGTAATGTTTGGAGTCTGTCAAAAGTTGTGAAAGTTCCCAGGACACACGTTTCTGTTGGTTCACGTCATGTGGTGCGTGTTGGTGGGCCTTCCCATAGGTATGGACTTCATGGTGATTCCTTCTCTCGTGTTGACACGTCTGTGTTGAGGCGTCAACACAGTCCGACCACGAACCCACCAAGAGCTAGTTTTAGGTCTAGGCAATTTCCTGTTTGGTCCAAAGACTATGTTATGCATTGATTATATGTATACTGTATATTTCACTCATGTTAAACTCCTTGTGGATGTTATTCTTTCTATTTTTATTTCTTGAATTTCATTTTTCTTGTTATACCAAATTTTGCTTCTTCTTTTTATCTTTTCTTTAAGGAGGGAGATGTGTGGTGTCCTCCGTTCCATCTGGAACTCAGAACACTCGAAGTGAAGAGTGTTCTGGGGTTCCAGATGTATCGGTTGACCCGGGCTTGATGGATGTACCTACTTACTTCTTTGAATAAATCTTTTACCAAGATTTACCTCGACTCCTCTTCCTTGTGCGCAGAGCACACTTCACATGGCTAAGAGCATTAGCTCGGTAATGCATGAATATCGCTGACTTTTCAGCGATATTCATGCATTTCGACCGATTTTTATCGCTTAGGAGATAAACCTTGATAATAGCAAGGCTCCTAAGCGATAAAAATCGGTGAAGCACGGCGATAAAATTAATGCCGCTAACCAAGCATAGCGATTATTATCGCTTATGCTTGGTAATATGCCCCGTGATGTCTATGTTTCCACTAAGAATTTTTTCCGCAATCTCAGTTGCGTGGCAGGAGGCGGATCTGCAGTTTATCAACATGCAACAGAGGGGAGTGGGGTCAGTTAATTGGGTGGGAGGACAGGGGGGGATAGGTCTAAGTTTTTGGGGGGTCTAGGTGCTGTCGGATGAGGGGGGAGTCTGCTAGTTCCTAAGAGAACTGGGATAGTGGACTGACAGATAGGGGGGATAGTGGATGAGGATGAAGAGGGAGAGACAGGGGAGTTCATAGAAAAGTTAGCTCTCAAGGTTATAGGGGAAGTATCAGGTTGTGGAGGGGAGGTCGTGTTGGCATTGCAAGGTGGGATGATTAAGGTAGGTTCCGCGTGTTTAGGTCAGGTAGTGTAGTTACAAGGGAGGGGAGGAGTGTTGATGTTGGTAATGACGCTTGGTGGGCTGTTTGTGGTGGATTGAGATGAGTTTTGATGTGCGATGCTAAGCTGTATTGTGAGGTGATCGATGTGTGGGCCTGACCTGAGGAGTGGGCTTTTACAAGGAGTGAGATATCACTTCTGAGTGAGGAGAGTTCTAAAACGAGGGATGAAAGGAGAGGTTCAACCTTAAGGAGTGATTGAATGAGAATTGAGGAGTAAAGTGGATCAGTGGTTTTTAGGAAGTTGGCAGAGTTAGAGTAATCTAGGGGGGATAGTCTGGGGCGGAATGGGAAGAAAACCTGGAGGAGGGCAAGGGCGTCTGTGCCTGTGCATGAAAGCAGATTGTGCGCCAGTGCAGGGGGAAGCACAGCGATGTGACATATTGTTGTAAATATGTTGCATCCCTGTGCTTTGAAAGTGACTCAGTGTGGCACAGCCAAAAGACTTGCGGCATGCACTGAGTCACTTTCCTTGCAAATCTGCACCATAGTGTTTATTGTAGCTTTAGGAATAATTTAGGTTAGTTTTAGATAATGAAGATGTTTTTGTGTGATAGTATTTTTAGTAAGTTTGATGAATATTGTTTTTTAAGTGAGTGGGGGGTTGATGTTTTGTGTACAAAAAAGTTTTTTAAAACCCCAAAATGTTAAACATTAAAAAAAATATATGTGTATTTGTTTAGGATTCTAAGTATAGTTAGTATAGGTTCAGGGTGTAGCACATGCTTGTATTGAACTGAGTTTTTTCGAATAAAGAGTGGTGGGGGGTTGATATTTAACTTAACAAGTGTCAATAGTGGTTATGAAAGGTTAAGTTTCAGATTATGTAGTATGGGCTAGTTTTAATGATAGTTAGTGTAGGTTAGTTAGGGTTAGTTAGTGTTTTTAGAATTTACGTAGGTGTTTAAATAAAGTTATAATTGTTCTCTAGTTGGATAATATTTATTTGTCATGAGTTGGTAATATTGTGTTAGGTGAGTAAATAATGTTCAACTTGTCATGAGTACATTGTAGGAATATGTTGCATTGTCAGAGTCCTCTGGACAACTGTAGGACTTCCTCACATTAGAGACTTATGTATGGAACCATTTCCATACTTTAAACACTGTATTGGGGCTCTGTATTTGATTTTACACACAGCACAACACCAGCAGTCTCTTTACTGTATGGCCCATGTGAAAGGGAGAAGGCAGATAAGTGAAGGATTTTAGATTTTTCTGCAGTTTGCTGCTTCCAGGTAGTGATGGTGCACAAACTGTTGTCTAGCACTAAAGCAGACATCCTTGCACCATCGTGCAAGGGGGTCTGTATTATAGCCTGGTTTATAAATGTGCAGGAAGTTACACCTGCCTGGACAACATTCATAATCTTTGGCATTTACTATTTGCTAAGTGTGGCACATCATGCAGTTCACTTGGAAAAGGCTAGCAACAAGGAGTTTTGTATTTATATCTCCAATTTTCCCATGTCCTGGGAATGTGTAACATTGTTACATGTTCCCTGTCTGCCTTTTATGCAAATTTGAATATAGAAATGATGTAATGTGTGAATGCACTCACATTCAAATGCAAAAAGAACAATTGGTGGACAGAATGCGGAACAATGACAAACATTCACCCCAGTACAGAGACCTGGGCGTAAATCCATGGTTTTTTTTGCTTCCCGTGCTATTCCAGTTTGAACCCAGCCGTAAGCAAATCATTCTTGACTCTGTGCCCAATGAGAACAGTCCAGCCCGAACTTCCGGGCCAGTTCCTCACTGGACTCGAAACAAGCATCCTACGACCGGTTTTGGGGTTTGCACCCCTCATCAGCTTGTATAGATTGACTCCACTGGCATAGAGAGCACGGGTCCCAATTTGGGGTGACAAATGCAAAAATACCAATTGATGGACAGAATGCACAGCAATGTCATACCATCACCCCAGTACAGAGATCTGGGCGTAATCCATAGTTTTTATTTGCTGCCCATGTGATTCCAATTTGAAGAAAGCAATATGCAAATCACCATTGACCCTGCGCCCATTCAACACAAGTAAGGCCTCCCTGGGGCAAAGTAACATATGTTGGCAATTTTTGCCAGTGTTGCATTACTCAACATTTATCAGCATAAACAGGGCCAGGCAAGGTGCCCTTGCATGTCTTGGTTATTGTCATTCAAGGAATTGGGTGCTCTTCAGCATCTTGTGAGTCACAAATACAATGCAAATCCATGAGGAATATGGACATGAGTATCTGGCTAGTATTGACACAACCATCTAGATTTAGACACTGTTAGTTATGAATTATGTGAGCAGTGAGGTTTTCACATTTGGAAATGAGGTTGACATATATGTGGATGAGTGGAACAGTGTTTGGGCGCACATATGTCACAAATCCCATTTATGTGTGGTAAGTATTTATGTACTTTGCAAAAATTCTCATCATGTGTTTATCAAGAAAATGAAGCTTGGTAATACATTCTAACGTTACATTGGCAAACTACACATTGCTCATCATACCATTGCAATGGATGTAATTGGTTTAGGTGCACATACAAGACAGCATGCACAAATGACTTTTCCTCACTCGTCTTCAACTTCAAAAAAGTGGTTTAGGGTTTTAGAGTTGCTTAATATTATGCAGACTTTTAATAAACTATCATATAAAACTCCAAGGGGCCGATTCACAGACCTAACGTAGGACAAAATCCTAAACGTACTACTTTTGGTATTCACAGAAGGCATTTTGTAGTCGTATGTTAGAATTTTGTCCTAAATTAGGATTTTGTCTTAAATTAGTATTTTGTCCTAAATTAGGATTGTGTCTTAAGTTAGGATGTTGTCCTAAATTAGGAATTTGTCTTAAATTAGGATTTTGTCTTAAATTGGGATTTTGTCCTAAATTAGGATGTTGTCCTAAATTAGAATGTTGTCTTAAATTAGGATTTTGTACTAAATTTTGATTTTGTCTGAAGTTAGGATTATACCCTAAATTAGGATGTTGTCCTAAATTAGGATTTTGTCTGAAGTTAAACAAAATCCTAACTTAAGACAAAATCCTAATTTAAGACTACTAAATGCCTTCTGTGAATTCCAAAAGTAGTAAGTTTAGGATTTTGTTGTGTGTTAGTTCTGTGAATCGGGCGCTTAATGTTTTCAAAAAAGATATTATTTTATTCCAGATGTTCGGATCCTCACATTCTAACATATGCAAAGTTGATTTGTTATCATAATCAACATGTATCCAAAAGAATGACTTAGTGTGCTTAAACAATTCGTTTGTTTACACATGTGAATTCATATTTAAGTGATTCTTCTGATCAGCGAGGAGGAACAAGTTGCCATTAGCAAGTGTAGCGTTTTATTTTAGACCACAAGTGGATAAGATGAATTTCTTCACAAATAAAAGTACCTTGCAAAGAAGGTGGCATGTTGTACTACCCAAGGCCAAGGCAGAGGAAGAGGCATACAGAAACCGAGGAGGACAACCAGGGTCCAATGGGACGACGAACCATCCACCAGCGGGGCGGTGACACGGAGCACTGGCAGAGGATCATCAATAACAATGAACAGGAAGTGACAAATGTCGTGAACCTGAGTGAACACACCTCAGCACAGAGGAGAAAGTGGTTCCAGCAAAATGCTTGGGTTTTGTTCCCACTCCAAACAATGATCCTTTCTTGCTCAACAAAGAACTAGCCCAGTTCTTCAGGAAGATTAAGCTGAAGGACTTGTTTGGTGAGACCGAAGGATTGGACAACGACCGGACCAGTGCTGGTCTACAAATAAATCCACTTTCTCCCCTCCAACTCAGAACGTTTCCTGCAATGTTCTGGCCTTCGAACAAGCGGTCCTCGCGAAAGTGGAAAAAATCTACTTCAGTAATTAAAGGGGCTTTCAGAATATGTCTAAAGGAGAGTGGACGGCCCTGGAGCAATTAAAAAACAACCATAATGTGATTGTCAAACCGGCAGACAAGGGGGGCGCTATAGTTCTGATGGACCACACCATGTACAAAGAGGAGTTCTTGCGCCTCCTGTCACATACCTCGAGCTATGAGGTACACCAGGAAGACCCGACACCTTGAATGATGACCAAGATTAAAACCATGGTCAATGAAGCAGAGACCTATGGTTACATCACTAGACATGAGGCTGAATTTCTATTGAATATGGAACCAAGGACACCCAGATTCTATACCCTCGCCAAAATTCACAAAAATAAGACACCCCCTCCGGGCAGACCGATAGTGTTGGGAATAGGATCAGCATTGGAACCACTCTCCCAGTTTTGCGACTGGTTCTTGAAACCAATTGTACAGAAGTTGTGGTCCTACCTAAGAGACACCAAGGACGTACTCTGCCATCTTCGAGACCTGGAGACAGATGCGAGGGAGAACATGTTCATAACCATGGACATCGAAGCGCTCTATACGAGATTCCCCCAGAGGTGCATCCTGGAGGTAGTTGAACAGATCCTGCAGGAGTGGACATACGTGACTCCTACGCACTTCATCATAGAATGCGCTGAGCTAGCGCTTACTGAGAATTTCTTTGAGTTTGAGGACACCCTGTACCATCAAGTGTAAGGCACGTCCATGGGCAGCACTTTCGCGCCGAGCTTGGCATGCCTGTTCGTCCATCGGTTTGAGGAGGATTACATCTTCAACCCTTCTAACCCTTTCATACCTCAGATGAAGACCTGGAAACGGTAAATAGACTACATTCTTGTCATCTGGAGGGGTACCACAGATGAAGCAGTACGGTTTATGGAGTGGGACAACAGTAGAGACCCTCACCTCAGGCTCACACACAGCGTTGACAAAAACCAAGCAGCGTTCCTGGATCTGGACATCACCTTGACGTTAGAAGGGATATCGACCAAAGTCCATATAAAACCGACAGACAAGAACAGTCTCCTACTGAACGACAATGACCTCCCGAGGGCTCTCCGTGAGAATCTACCTGTAGGACATTTTCTCAGGATTCGCAGGAACTGCTCTGAGCTCAATACATTCCAAATACAGGCAGAACAGCTTGAGAATAAACTCCTGACAAGACAATATCCCAAAAGAATGGTCAAACGAGCAAGGAAGAGGGCAAGGAATAATAAATGGGATGCCCTGCTGGAAACAACAGAAAAAGAACAGAAAGACCGCCTGGTCTGCGTAACAACATACACACCTGCTTCAAATAAAATTCGGTTTTTAATTCACTTATCACTCCCCCAAGGCCATCACTTAGCTTTAGAAGTGCATCCATGTCTCCAGGTGTATGCACGCCCTCTACTCAGGTCAGTCAGAAAAATTGGTCAGTGGGGAACTCATCAATGTTTATCAGGAAGTAGTTCTTCAGAAACTTGGGACCTCTACATCTTCCTCCTCTAAAGAGTGTTCTGCCTCCCCCAGAAGTTGTTGAGTTGGAATGGGAGGCAGATAAGTGATGTTACTAGCCTCAGGTACACACACATCAGACGTAGACAGTATAACTCCCTTGTTCCCATCAACATTTATAAGTGCCAGTAAGATAGCATGGCAATCACTGGCAAGGGATTGCTGGTTATCCAACCAAGCAAAAACTTTGCTATTCAGGACACTCATTGATGCTATGAAGGAGTTCGGTTTGGCCATCTGGGACTTTATGGTTGTGTTAATGGCTCCCAGTTGCCTGACAACTTCACTGGTGTCAGATGTAGAAGGGTGATGTTGTTGTTCCTTCTGCATACTGACACCAGTGATGTCACAAAGGGATTCCTCAATCCCATGGTGCCAAGAGTAGGTGTCTGTGTAACCTTTATCAACCCCTTATTAGGGCTATGACACCTACAGACTCCTTCAAGTACGACCACTATGGTCTTCGTCTCCAACCGGACCTCATCAGCGATTCGCAGCTGGACACCTATCACTTACCATTGAAAATCAACTTGGGGGTCCTCAGCTGTGATGTCAAAGGTTGATGGTCCATGCCCTGTATGTATTCTGGATACTCAACAATGTTGTCTTCCCCTGCCAGTACAGAAGGAGACGTTTCAAAAGTGTCTAGGAGCTGTTGGAAAGTGTCTTCACCCATGGGGGGGCGGGATGGTGTCCACAACTGGTTAGGTATTATTGACAAGATGATCTCCAGGAGGTGTTGTTTCTCCTTTTGGAAACAAAGAGAATTTTAATTCAAAAATTCACTTATTTAATATGACATTAGTGATTTTTGTGACATTGTTACAATATTTATCTTCACTTTCAAGTATAGACAGACATGTGGAACGTATGCTTCTACAAATGTTGTACTATTGTTGCTTTTCACATTGAAATATATGTACATTGTTCACACAACTTCAGAATTCACTAGGATGCCTATTTGTGAAAGCTTCACACAAATCAACACAGTTAAGTGGCTTTCTGCCCTGCCTGACAGAGTCAGTTCAGGAATGGGCTACATGACAAATGTTACCATCCATTTCTGCTGTTCACCTGCACTGATGCAAAATGTGTTTCTTAGCACCACTGCAGAGACCATTGCACTATGTTGCAAGGATGCCTGCATTTGCTGTAGCCATCTTGCCAAGAGATGTCATATATTGTTGTACAAAGCAAACAAAAGGAGATGATGGACGGAGCACTGACACTTTTCAGACACTCACCCCCAGTCACAGGTGTGCGTTGAGGTTTTACAACTCCGTCCATCATCTCCTTGTGTTTTCTTTGTTTGTCCTAAGTTGTAAGGGTATGCCCAGACGTGAGTCCCTTGCTCACTTTGTCACTGGATTCAAGCTAGCCTGGCTGATAGGGGTTATTACCCCAAAACCAGTCCAAGGATGCTTGTTTCCAGTGCAGGGAAGACATGGCTTGGCAGTTCAGGCTGGACTGTTCCCATGGGGCACAGGGTCAAGACTGATTTGTATATAGTTGTGTCTGAACTGGGTGGCTGCTGGGGTGGCAAAGTGAGCTAAAGGACATGGATGGATTCAACCCAGATCTGTGACTGGGAGTGAGTGTTTCAAAAGTTTCAGCACTCCGGCTATCATTTCCTTGTGTTTGCTTTGTTAGTCCTAAGTTGGAAGGGTATGCTCAGACCCGGGTTCCTTGTTCACTTTGCCCCCGGAACCGGTCCCAGGATGCTTTTTTTCGGTCCATGGAAGACATAGCTTGGCAGTTCGGGCTAGACTGTTTCCATGGGGTACAGGGTCAAGACTGATTTGCATATAGCTGTGTCTGAACTGGGGTGGCAAAGTGAGCTAAAGAACAATGATGGATTCAACTCAGATCTGTGACTGGGGGTGAGTGTTTGAAAAGTTTCAGCACTCCGTCCATCATCTCCTTGTGTTTGCTTTGTTCGTCCTAAGTTGGCAGGGAATGGCCAGACGTGGGTCCCTTGCACACTTTGCCACTGGATTTAAGCTATCCTGGTTGATGAGGGGTATTACTCTGAAACCGGTCCCAGGATGCTTGTTTCTAGTTTAGGGAAGATCTGGCTTAGCAGTTCAGGCTGGACTGTTCCATGGGGGCCGGGGTCAAGACTGATTTGCATAGAGCTGTGTCTGAACTGGGGTGGCAAAGTGAGCTAAAGATCAATTATGGATTCAACCGAAATCTGTAACTGAGGGTGAGTGTTTGAAAAGTTCCATCACTCTGTCCAACATCTCCTTGTGTTTGCTTTGTTTGTCTTAAGTTGGCAGGGTTTGCCCAGACGTGGGTCCCTTGCTCACTTTGCCATTGGATTCAATCAAGCCTGGCTGATGAGGATTATTACCCTGAAACTGGTCCCAGGATGCTTGTTTCCGGTCCAGGGAAGACATGGCTTGGCAGTTCAGGCTCGATTGTTCCCATGGGGCAGAAGGTCAAGACTGATTTGCATATAGCCGTGTCTGAACTGGGGTGGCAAAGTGAGCTAAAGAATAATGATGGATTCAACTCAGATCAGTGACTGGGGGTGAGTGTTTGAAATGTTTCAGCACTCCGTCCACCATCTCCTTGTGTTTCTATATATTGCTATACATCACACTATCCTGCAGTCTGCCTTTCACACAGCACTACACACCAAGGTTCCTTGCTGTACTGTCTTGAATGCAACTTGTGGATTACTGTGCCCTAAAATTCCTATTTCACAAACATCCACACAACAGTACATGGCTAGCCACCTTCAATCAATCAATCAATCAGAGTACTTGTAAAGCGCGCTACTTACCCGTGAGGGTCCCAAGGCACTGAGGGGAGGGGGGTGCTGCTACTGCTCGAAGAGCCAGGTCTTGAGGAGTCTTCTGAAGGCGAGTAGGTCTTGGGTCTGCCGTATGTGGGTAGGAAGGATGTTCCAGGTCTTGGCGGCGAGGTAGAAGAAGGATCTGCTCCCGGAGGTCGTTCGTAGGATGCGGGGGACAGTGGTGAGGGCGAGGCTGGCGGAGCGGAGCTGGTGGGTTGGGGTGTGGAAGATGAGTCTGATGTTCAGGTAGGCTGGTCCAGCGTTGTGGAGTGCTTTGTGTACATGGGTGAGGAGCTTGAAGGTTATTCTCTTGTTGACGGGGAGCCAGTGTAGGTCTCTCAGGTGGGGGGTGATGTGGCTGCGGCGGGGGACATTGACGAACCGTAGGACGGAGGCGTATTGGATTAGTTGTAGTTGTCGTAGGTGTTTGGCTGGGATTCCTGTGAAGAGTGCATTGCCATAGTCAAGTCTGCTGCTGACGTGGGCCTGTGTCACCGTTCTTCTTGTTTCAGTCGGTATCCACTTGTAGATACTGCGGAGCATGTGGAGGGTGTTGTAGCAGGAGGAGGAGACAGCGTTGACCTGCTTAGACATGGAGAGGGAGGAGTCGAGGATGAATCCTAGATTGCGTGCATGGTCGGAGGGTGTTGGTGCTGTTCCCAGTATGGTCGGCCACCAGGAGTCGTCCCAGGCTGAGGGGGTGGGTCCGAGGATGAGGACCCCCTTCTTGTCCGAGTTCAGCTTCAGACGGCTGCTCCTCATCCAGTCGGCGACGGTCTTCATTCCCTCATGGAGGTTGGTTTTGGTGGTGTGTGGGTCCTTGGTGAGAGAGAGGATGAGCTGGATGTCGTCAGAGTAGGAGATGATGTTGAGGTTGTGATGGCGGGCCACTTGTGCGAGGGGGGCCATGTAGACATTAAACAGCGTTGGGCTGAGGGATGAGCCCTGGGGGAAGCTGCAGATGATGTCGGAGGATTCGGATCGGAAAAGTGGGAAGCGGACACTCTGGGTTCTGCCTGAGTGGAAGGACGTGGTCCAGTCAAGAGCCTTCTCTTGGATTCCAGCTTCTAGGAGGCGTGTCTTTAGAGTGCAATGGCAGACCGTGTCGAAGGCGGCCAACAGGTCCAGGAGGATGAGGGCTGATGTTTCGCTGCTACCTAATTGGCACCTGATGTCGTCTGTGGCGGCGATGAGGGCTGTCTCAGTGCTGTGGTTTTATCTGAATCCGGACTGGGACGGGTCCAAGATGTTGTTGTCTTCCAGGTGGCGGGCCAGTTGCATGTTGATGATTTTCTCGATGACCTTTGCCGGGAACGGGAGCAGGGAGATGGGCCAGAAGTTCTTGAGGTCCTTGGGGTCTGCCTTGGGCTTCTTGAGGAGGGTTTTGAATTCGGCATGCTTCCAGCTTTCCGGGAATGTCACTGTTTCAAAGGAGATGTTGATGACCCTACGTAGTTGGGGTGCAATGGCTGCGTCTGCTTTGTTGAATATGTGGTGTGGGCACGGGTCAGACGGAGATCCTGAGTGGATGGAGTTCATGACCTTGCATGTCTCGTCGTCATTGATGTTGGACCAGGAGGTCAGGCGGTTGGCGCTGGTGGTGTTCACAGGGGAGGTGGAGTCTGGCATAGTCGGGGCGGTCGTGGTGTTGAAGCTGTTGTGGATGTCAGCCATCTTGCTGTGGAAGAAGATGGCTAGTGAGTCGCACAGTTCTTGTGAGGCTGGGATGTCATTGGCAGTGGCACTGGGGTTGGAGAGTTACTTTACGATGCTGAAGAGCTCTTTGCTGTCATGTGCGTTGTCATCCAAGCGGTCTTTGAAGGAGGAACTCTTGGCTAATCTGATGAGGTCTTGGTATCTGCGGGTGGCGTCCTTGTGGGCTGCGTGGTTGTCCGGTGTGAAATCGTGGAGCCATGTCTTCTCCAGTTTCTGGCATGCATGTTTAGAGGTCTGGAGCTTGACGGTGAACCAGGTGGCTCTCTTGTTGACGTGGCTGTTGGAGCGTTTCTTGAGCGGGGCAAGGTTGTTGGCGCAGTCGTCGATCCACTGTCTGAGGTTTCGGGCTGCGGCGTCTGGGTTCATGGGGTCGGTGGGTGGGTTCTTGGCAAGTGGGTTATCAGCTGGTCTTCGGTGACTTTGCTCCAGCAGCGGCGAGGCAGCTGTTGGGTGCGGTGGTGTGTGGTTGGTTTCTTGAAGGTGAAATGGATGCCGCGGTGGTTGGTCCAGTGGAGTTCGGTGGTGTGGTCGAAGGCGACGTGGGAGCCTGTGGAGAAAACAGAAGGGGAAGGGCCTGTACATGCCATAATTCCAATTTTTCTGGGGAATCTTTCAGTTTCCTAGCCCAGACATAGTCAACTCCAGACTCCACAACACTAGAAACTAAGGAGCATCTCTGAATTCATAATTGGTAGTATGCTACACCTCAAGCTCACTCCGTGCCCTCAGATTCCAAGGACTCCTCTGGCAACCTTCATTCAGATCATGAGACTCTACATTATCTCTTACACTGATGACAACCAGATCATACAATAATTCACAGGAGACACCAACACCATCAGAAGTTGATACATTATGCCATTGACCAACATAGCTAACTCTGTGCATTAGTTGCTCATTCTCAACCTGACAAGATACATGTGAAGATATTCTGCAACATGTGTTCACCCTGGTTTTCAACATAACTAGGTCAGAAATCCTTACTTTTCAGCCTCCAGAGACACCTGTCCATCATCCTGGACACCTATCTTACCATGAGACTTCCAATTGCCTCTGTCATCTCCACCTGCTCTCATATTAGTTGCATGGTCAGACATTACTTCATATGGCTTCCTCCTGACACCTTTCGTCAGACTAACCATGCATTCCTACCTTAAGTCCACAAGGTTGAGTTTTGCAGAGACATTATGGAACAACTTCCCAGTACCCTACCTTGTATATGTGTATTCTGCAATTCACTAGGATACGCAGTAGGGCTCAGGGAGGAGGGCCGGATACTGGACGCTGGAAGAATCTTTGTTGTCGACCTGCAAGGCAACAAGAACTTACTATTAGTATTTTCTATTTCTATTTATAGAAATGATCCCTCCCTTAATACATGTTAGTTAACTACTCCTACCTGCGAGCTAAAGATGTAAGGCACAGCTTATGGGTATTCTTGTGTAGTGGATGGAGTTCTGCAGCAATGTTACTTGGCGTAGTTTACTTCACTAAGCTCATCCGTGATTGAAGTGCTATGAAAACAAATACCACGCACTTGTACTAATACATATATTGATTTCTAATACACTTTTAAATATATCACCTTTACTATAATACTTACTAGTCTGTTTTCACTCAAACTTCTGTGTCCACCACTAGATCTGAAGTCAAGATAAAAGGAAACAAATACAATTTCTAAAATGCAACATTTAGTGTCCTTGATACAGTAATTTTGTCCTTGATATCCACAATACGAATTGCCAAGCAAACTGTTCATACATTGTATTTCCTTAAATTGAACAGTATTATTATGACTAAATACTGAAATGATCTTGAAACAACATGATACAAATTACGAACTTCAGAGACCATATTATACATAACAGGATTCGTAAAGTCAGAACATTGTCATACATATGTAAACACACTACACCAAATGGTCATGCTGGTTGCACGGGACAAGGGTGTTTTTTTTATTGCGCATGATTAATCATTGGGATTTGTTTTAATCCCTTTGGTTAAATGTTTTACCTGACACAGCCTTACAAACTAGGTGGGAAATCAGCCTTACAGTCTAGGTGGGCAATCATGACACCTTTAAGTCCATCACCCAGGCCCCCATCACATGTGGACTATAGTACAACAATGCCCTCTAGTACAGCATATCCGCACACCTGCTGCACAAGAGGCCAACTGTCAAAGACACCACTGCCACATTGTTACTCGGCATACCTTGCCGTACACACACGACACGTCACCTTAGCAAAAAATCCATAACCTCCACATACAGACACACTTCCAGTTCAAGCTACTCAGGCTCACCTGCATGTTACTACACTTCCAGGGACCCACCTAGCTCACACACCTTCTACATTTCCACCAACCAAACATGAACATTCACTCTGCATCACTTGCACTCATAGTTTTTTTATGGCCAAAGATGTCCAAATATACAACAATGTTGGACAGAAGCAGCTCTCTAGCCTGGGCGACCGCCCCAAAGCCCTCCGTCTATGGACAGTCCTATTTTAACAGACTTTTCACCACGCACTACTCCTCAAGTAACCACCCCAATAAGAACGACTAACTCAAGCTCCCCTATGGACCCTTGTCCTCCTTCAGTTATCAACATGGCTGCGGAAATGGTGACTGACAGTCTGACTATAATCTTCAATTCAATGTTGTCTTCCAGACTCTTTCCTTCAGTCTGGAACAAGGCTTCCATTTTTCCCCTGCTAAAAAAAGCTTTTCTCCATCCTGATGGTGCAAATAACTATAGACCTATCTCCTGTCTACACCTACCCATTAAGTTTCTTGAAAAATTCTTGAATCAGCGACTTGCTCAATTCCTTTTGAACCATCAGTTGGTAGACACCACTCAAGTCGGATTTAAAAGCGATCACAGTACTGAAACAGCCTTAATTAAACCTACCGATGAGATCAGAACGATAGTGGATGGCCGGGTTAGTGGTGCTCCTTGATTTATCGGCAGCCCTTAATACAGTCGACCACATAATACGGATCAAGCTGCTGCAGGCTGTCCGTTTCAAGGGGTCAACTCTCAAACTACTGGGATTGTTTCTATCGGAAAGGAAACAGGTGGGGGCCCTTGATTCTGTTGTATCAGAACAATTTAGTCTGCCTTATGGGGTTCCGGTGGGGTCTGCCCTCAACCCTATTCTGTTGAACATATATGATAATTCTCTGGCAGTCCTTATCAGATCTTTTGGTCTTGATTTGACATCTTATGCCAGTGACACTAGGATTGTGGTAGCTATGTCCTCAGCAAAAAATCACACCAGAATAAATTTCCATAAGTGCAAACAACTGTTCTTTCAGCTCTGGTACTGTCCACAATAGACTATTGTAATGCTTTATACCTCCATATACATGAACAACACCTTAACAAACTTCAGGCATTACAACATGCTGCAGTCAGTGGTCTAACCAGGATCCCTAACCCCTTCGATGCTGATGACGGAACGGTTCCGTCATCAGCGTCGGTTGAGCTGTGCTGATGACGGAACCGTTCCGTCATGACTCCGCCCGCGCAAGGCGGAGTCAGCATGGGCGGGGAATTCGCGCCGCACGGATGCAGCTAAATACAAATCAGTTGCCCTCACCATCAAACAGCTTCATTGGCTGCCTGTCAGGCAAAGAATTACATTTAAAGCCCTTTGTCAGGCTCACAACGCACTCCAGGGAGATGTGATGCCCCAGAGTTCCTGAAAAAATCCTTCAAGTGGTACATTTCAGGGAACAACCTCAGGTTCAGTGGCTCTGGACAACTTGTGGTTCAGAGGTAAAAATGGGCAATTGGGGAGGCAGAAGTTTTGTTAATACAACAGACAAGGAATGGAGTACTCTTCCTCCCCACAGTGGATCCATTCCTCAGGTGCTCACTTTTAGAAAAACCTTAAAAACCTGGCTTTTCCCCAGACAATCGCTATCAGGGTTTCTGTCCTTCTTCTGCATTGATAGTGCCTTGACAACTTCGAGTAATTGCTGCGCTCTATATAACTAGTTAATATAACCCACACTGTCTATATCCATATGAGCAGGAGAGGAGGTAGGGTGCTCTTATACATGGCAGGTTACACTTGAAACAACCACCCCAGCATGACAGGTGAGCTGCATCGAATATTGATTTTACATCTAACTGTACACCTGGCTCTTTGAGTGATTGAGTAATACTACTTGCAGCGCATGCACCTACTCAGCACCTGGAGGTCTACTCAGGTGACACATTTACCCTCTACAAAGCCACATTAACTGAATTTACATTACAGTACGATTTTGGCTACGTAGCCCCAACACAAGCACAATTCCATCATGGTACAAAGGGGCCTGCATTGACACTGGCATATCTGCCAAGTTTCCAAGGTCCATGCATAACGTGCTGCTCCAGTCCAGGTTTTCTACTTTGTATTCTGGAACTTGTAGTCCTGCCAGGCTATCTTGAATCCAGTGGCCAAGTGAGCAAGGGACTCACGTCTGAGCATACCCTGCCAACTTAGGGCAAACAAAGCGTACAAAAGGGGATGATGGCCATGTTCGCTATAAGTTGGCAGGGTATGCTCAAACGTGAGTCCCTTGCTCACTTTGCCACTGGATCCAAGAAAGCCTGGCTGAAGACGGCTGTAATGCCAGAAACTTGTCCTAGGAAGCTTGTTTCCGGTCCAAGGAAGGCATGACTTGGCAGTTCGGGCTGAATTGTTCCCATGAGGCACAGGGTCAGACTTATTTGCATATGGCCACGTCTGAACTGGGGTGGCAGAGTGGGTTAAAGAACGGTGATGGATTAAACCCAGATCTGTTGACTGGGTGTGAGTGTTTGATTGGTTCAGAGGCTCCGTCCATCACCACCCCCTTTTGTACCGCTTTGTTCGCCATAAGTTGGCAGGGTATGCTCAGACGTGAGTCCCTTGCTCACTTTCCCACTGGATTCAAGCAAGCCTGGCTGAAGACGGCTGTAATGCCAGAAACCAGTCCTAGGAAGCTTGTTTCCGGTCCAGGGAAGGCATGGCTTGGCAGTTCGGGCTGAACTGTTCCCATGAGGCACAGAGTCAGACTGATTTGCATATGGCCATGTCTGAACTGGGGTGGCAGAGTGGGCTAAATAAGGGTGATGGATTAAACCCAGATCTGTTGACTGGGTGTGAGTGTTTGATTGGTTCAGATGCTCCGTCCTTCACCACCCCCTTTTGTACTTATTTGGATGACAGGGATCAAACTCCCCCAGTGCCTGGCTAAGGGATTTACCTTGAATACACAAGAATCAAAAGGTTAAAAAACGGTGCACACATAAAAGCAAACAGAACCTAAATTTAGGTTTGTAGCAGCAGTGACACAAATCGCTAATATTACAGAAATAGGTAGAATTAAGGTGGTGATGTAGAGTTCATCTCATGGAGCACCGGCAATAAAGGATGTCTTGGATTGTAATAGTAAGCTATGGGCCAGATGTAGCAAGCTAAATTGTGATCGCAAACTCTGAAATTCACAGAATTTCAGCATTTGCGATCGCAATTTAGCTGTGTGCAATGTATGAAAGAAAAAGTTACAAGCAAAATAAGGAATCTCAAAATTTGCAATTCCCTATTTTGCGCATGCATTTAGAGTCCCTAAATGCTATTCTAATAGCTATCGCAAATTGCGATTTTGCTGTAAGGAATCGCAAATTACCACCAAATTCAAGTTGGTGGTAATATGCGATTTCCTCGAAAAAAGCACTTTTTTGCTTTTTTCAAAGTGTCATGTGGCACACATACATGCCCTTAGGGCATGTATGTGCACCACATGTGCACACATGTACATTTCAGGGGTGCAACAGGGTGCCCTTTTGGAACTCTTGCACCCTAGAAATTGCATGTGCAATTTGCAAGTACCAATTGGGTACTTGCAAATTGCGCATGCAATGCCCATTCATTCCTATAGGCCTCTTAGCCTATAGAAATTAATGAGAAGGGATTCCTTAATTCCGAAATTCAATTTGTGATTCTCAATTAAGGAATATGTAGGAATCGCAATCATTATTGCGATTTCTACCTACATAGCAGTTTGCAAGTCCTTAATAGTGATTCGCTAAAAAATGCTATTAAGGACTAGCAAACAACCACAATGATACATCTGGCCCTATATGTATAAACTACTTAAGTTCCAATAGTGAACAATCTATTCTCTCCTTGCCTTGATTCCTGTACTCCTAAGTAAAAGATTCATAGTTGCTGCAGGTTTGACTTAAGTTGTAATTCCCAGAATGGTGTCGATTGTATGTTTTTATTGCACTGGTGGTGCCATAATCAGCAATGAATTTGTCAAATATCTGCTACCATTCTCAAATGCAGTCATTTGCACAATTTCTGAAGATGGTATTTCGGTACAGGCATCTATGACAGCCATTAATGTTGTCCAATGGGAGGGGACGAGGTTGATACTGGACTGGTCCAGAGCATCTCCCGATTTTCTTCAGTGATTATAGGCACAGGCCATTCACTCCTTACTGTGGAATAACATATGCAACAATTGTTGACTACATACAACACAAATGTATGGATATAGTACTATCATATATTTCCCCCAAAGTTTTACCTTGTTTTTCAAAATGCTTGGGTGGCCTTGATGTACTAGCAAATTCACTTTGTTGTTCAGCGACTGTCAAATTAGAAGTATGTTCTCACGGAGTATTAAGCCATTGTCTATCACACATAGTTTGTTTCACACTCGATATGGTGCTGTCATTGTTTCACGGTTGGTGTGATCTTTGTCCTTGGCAACTGAAAAAGTCTCTTTCAGGAGTTGTTCCTATCTGCTGCAAGTGCAATATGTAAGCATTCATCTTATTTCATTCATCAGTGACTTCTCTCAGTAAAAGAGCTTTTGGATAAGCGATTGAGTGATGATGTTGATGTGTTCATCAACCTATCTCGTGGCAGCAAAGGCTAGTGTAATAGGTCTGTGGGTTGAATTGACAGGAAGTTGGCTGGGTTGTCCCACCTTTGGCGATATGCACAGTGAATTTGTATTTTCATACTTGTATCACCCACTTCTTGATGCTTGTAGGGGCTGGGGTAAGGTTATGACAGGAAAAAAGGTGTATCAGTTGTTCGTGGGCAATGACCACATGACATTCTGACCCATACATAAAGAGGATGTAGTCCACATGATTTACAGGGCCTCCCTTTCATTCTGGAAGTACCTGGATTCTTTTGAACAGGACTTTTCTAGTGAATGCCACTGCTGCTCTCACATTCTTCCATTGTTCTTGGGCAGAATGGCTCCAAGCGGCCAATAAAGACTAGTTCAATTTGTACGTTGGGGTAAAATACTTCATGAGAACGTCCAGAAGAAAGGGCTTTTTTCTCTTGATAAAAAATTGTTGGCTGATCCTCTCCATGACGGTTAAGAAGTAGATCAGTGTTTTACCTGTCCACTGCAGATATGACTCCACATGTGAATGTGAAAATGTAAATTTGAATGAGTTAAGAGCTTCGAATGTCAGGAAATGTGCCTTGACAACAATATGTCTAAGGAGGAAAGTGAATGTTTGAAGCAAATGTCAACTGATTCAAACATTATAATTAAACTAGCAGATAAGGTAGGGAGGGGTGGAAATTGTCATTCTCAACACTGTGAATCATTTTGAAGAAGTACTTTGGCAATTAATTATATAAGGCATTATCGCAAGCTTTCTCCTGCCCACATAAAGAGACTTATTCATGAAATAGGTTGAATCACTAAAGAAGTGTTAGAAGAGGGATGGATTTTTACTAAAGAATATAATTTTTTAAATAAAGAAGATCGTCGTATGCCTGTAAAGTATATACTTCCAAAGGTTCATAAAAATCTGATCAACCCCGTGGACACATCGATTATATCAGCATGTGATTCCTTATTAAAACATGTAGCCCAATATGAGTATTTTATTCTCAAACCTTTAGGGGTTTTAACTCAGGCTTACATAAGAGACTCCATGTAATTCATTAACAAAATCGAGGGGAAAGAAGTCAATGACGGCACGGGAATTCTCACCACAGTTGACATTTGAGTCTCCTTATACAACATCCCACAGGATACAACATCCCACAGGAAGCATTAGCAGTCATAGCAGAGGTTCTTAATCTAACGACCCGATTACATTAGATGCCCACAGAATTTTTAACACATCTCGATCAACAGTATGTCTGAAAAACATTTTTATTTTTTTTACTTTTAAGGGTGAGCTGTTCCTACAGATGAAAGGTTTTGCTACTGTTCAGTTCAGTTCAGTTCATAACCACTTTATTCGATTTTTCAAAAATCATAAAAGTATGCTATATACAATAAAACATTTCAACAATTCATAAAATGCATACAGTACATTCAAGTATCATAAAATAGCAATAAATAACATATAAAAAGGTTTCCTCATTTAAAATCCATAATTCATAGTCAATATAATTCAGCTATCCTAAAAACCCCCATGACTACAATGCAAGTCTCTTCTTCCTACTTCGAAAGGATGCTACAAGAAAACTTGCCACGCTATACATTGTTGCGGGTGATTCCAGTAGTAGCAAGAAAAGTAAAGCAGGTTTAGCCTGTAAAAATGCTTTCTCTTTCAATAGGGGAACAATAAACTTCCTTCTGGCATCGTGGTAGAAAGAGCAGAACAGCATGAAGTGCATAGTATCTTGTGATGAGAAATCATCACATTTACATACAGCCGCATCTTCAGGCTTGGACCATCCAGTTTGTTCACTTAGAACCATATGGATTTGGTTAAACCGGAGCTTTGTTAGTAGCCATCTATGGAATGGGTTAGTAACGACTGCTAAATATGGTTGAACAGATAAGCAGGAAATTAACATATAATGGGCCCTGACAGTGGGTTTACTAAGTTGTTTTTCCTCCCGCTCCAGTTCCTTGTATTTAGGGAAGTTAGTTTTAACCCAAGTCAGGTCTGCCTTTTTCAATCCAGAAGGGTTGGAAAAAATCTCTGCTCGCCCCAGTTCTGTTACTGACTGCTTGATATATGCTAACCATTGAATGTCCTTGGCCTTGTCTAGGTTTAAGCAGTCCTTGAGTATTTTATGGTTCAAGGTAAGATTAGTATTAATCCAAACTCTGATCCACAATAGGATGGGAGCCATTGCTATAGTGTCACTGATGTATCCCATCCCCAACTCCTGATGGACCGAAAAGGTAGTGGTCGATTGGGGGACGCCCAAAAGGGAACGAAGAAATTTATTTTCCTCCCTTTGGATAGTGTCACCTTTTACGTATCCCCAAAGGCCCGCACCATACCTAGCTATTGAAAGCGTCTTTGCCTTGTAAATAGCTATCAAAGCTTCACATGGTTTCCCCCCCAGTCCTCTCGCGAAGCTTAGGATTGCATTAGCGGAGCTTCTTACCGCTTTTGTCTTTGATGTTAATTGCGGGGACCAATGTCCCTTGTTGTCAAATACCACCCCAAGATATGTAAAAACCTTTACACTTGAAATCACATCCTTATTACAATAGAAAGTCATTATATGGGATTTGGAACTATTCACCACTAGGTCAAGCGAATTCATAAAAGCCCCACAGGAGTCAAGCAATCTTTGCAGCCCGAGAGGTGTACATGCTACCAAAGCAGCGTCGTCCGCGTATAAGAGTACAGGCATGGGAGTTCCTCCCATACGCGGAATATCAAGGGACGCAGTTAGCAACCTCTCCTCCAGAGAATTTATGTACAGCGTAAAGAGCATGGGAGCCAAGATGCAGCCTTGGCGTACACCTCTCCCAGGTTTAAACCATGCCGTGAATCTGCCCTCCTGTGTCATCCTGATGGCAGGCTTCAGATCTCTATGTAATTCTGATAAAAAATATACCAGGGATGCATCAAGCCCCAGGTTCAGTAGCATAGTCCACAGCCTTGACCTGTTAACCAGGTCAAAGGCTGTGGATAGGTCCATGAAACCTAGAAAGATGGAACCTTTGGCTGCCCTCCTATATTTCGACACAATCAGATGTAAATTTAGGCATTGGTCCTCCGTACCTCTCCCTGGCCTAAAGCCATATTGAGCGTTGGATAGAATATCATTATCCGTTGTCCACTGTTTTATTTTGGCTAGGATCACTTTCCCCAGGATCTTAACGGTGGAATCCAGTAAGGATATAGGCCTATAACATCTGGTATCTCCCCTTTGGCCTTTCTTGAAAATGGGGATGATAGTTGAACAAGACCATGTTTTTGGAAAACCTAGTTCAGAAACTGAGTTAAAAACATTTGCAAGTAAAATTGCCCAGAACTTAGTGTTGTACTGGTTGCAGCTTCAGCCCTGAGATGGAGAACCTCTTCATGTACTTCTTCGTGTACCTCAATACCATCTCCTACGCTGATGACACCCAGCTCATCCTCTCCCTCACCAAGGACCCGCACACCGCCAAAACCAACCTCCACGAGGGAATGAAGGCCGTCGCCGACTGGATGAGGAACAGCCGTCTGAAGCTGAACTCGGACAAGACGGAGGTACTCATCCTCGGACCCACCACCTCAGCCTGGGATGACTCCTGGTGGCCGATCACACTGGGAACAGCACCGACACCCACTGACCATGCACGCAACCTAGGATTCATCCTCGACTCCTCCCTCTCCATGTATAAACAGGTCAACTCCGTCTCCTCCTCCTGCTACAACACCCTCCGCATGCTCCACAGGATCTACAAGTGGATCCCGACCAAAACAAGAAGAACATTGACACAGGCACTTGTTAGCAGCAGACTGGACTACGGCAACGCACTCTACAACTCATCCAAAACGCCTCCGCCCGACTGATCGTCAACGTCCCCCACCGCAGCCACATCACCCCCCACCTGAGAGACCTACACTGACTCTCCATCGACAAGAGGATCACCTTCAAGCTTCTCACCCACGCACACAAAGCACTCCACAATGCGGGACCAGCCTACCTGGACAACAGACTCAGCTTCTACACCCCAACCTGCCAGCTCCGCTCCGCCAGCCTCCCCCTCGCCGCTGTTCCCCACATCCAACGAACAACCTCCGGCGGCAGATCCTTCACCTACCTCGCTGCCAAGACCTGGAACACCCTCCCTACCCACCTACGGCAGACCCAAGACCTAATCGCCTTCAGAAGACTCCTCAAGACCTGGCTCTTCGAGCAGTAGCAGCACCTTCTCCCCTCAGCACCTTGAGACCCTCACGGGTAAGTAACATGCTTTACAAGTACTCTGATTGATTGATTGATTGATACATGGATTTTCTGAGAAATAAATCCTTTCATCCAAGCTATTTCTTGGTGGTACTGATGTGTTCATGGTGTTGCACAGGATATCAAAAAACACACAAGTGATGGAGGGAATGCAAAACAAATCAAAATATTCCCCCCTCAGTCGCGAGAACTGGGTTAAATCTGTCGTTCTTGGTGTGGCACAAATGACCGGCTCTATGTGTGGGGCCGGAATTCTTTAAGGTCAAATTAAGGGATGCTAAGTCTGTTTTAAAATCATTAGCTATTGAGCAATCTTCTCCCTACTATAGGGTTAAATCCTGTTCTGTTTATAATAAGAAATTGACCCCTTTCTTATAAGACATGAGGTAGAGCCAAAAATCAGAGCAGTTAAAAACAAACACAAAATAAATAGTCCATCACTCTAAATTGGGGAATTAGCTGTGCCGTCTTCATATTTAGCAAGAACTTACTCTGCACAGGACTCTTCCGCAGGAGAGCCCTAAAATGCCCTGAGTCCCTCATCCCCTCTGGTAAATCTGTCCTAGCTCTTCTACCTCCCATGTACCCTGTCACATACCTGTGCTAGTGATATAGAACAGGAGTAGGACCCATAGACCACACTGGGACTGGGTATAAAATATGTAGAAAAAAACAATGTCCCAACAGGTAACAATCAAAAGGCAGTTTAGATATGTATGCACAGAGCATTACATAGAAAGGAAACAAGGAGACTCAAATGGTTAGTGCATGGCTTGTAATTCACCAATTTGTTGAAATATTTACACATGGAAATACAGTTGAAGGCAGCACTGTACAAGAAAATTCATGTGACAACCCAAAGGCACTTGGTGACAGAGTGATATATATACAAGTGAGGAGTGACGACGCAAGTGATAGAGGTGAACAGCGAGAACAGCGCAAGGTGACCAAAATATGTACAATGTTGGCTCAATAATTAGACGATTTAAGTTAATTATAATACATTCAATCATAGTTGTGAGCCAAACGCTAAAGTGCGCCAAACAATTGTGCTGTGGTGTCGACGGCGTTTCGATCCACAGTTGTTTGGGATCTTCTTCAGGGCAGGGTTGTCGAGTTGGTATGGTGCTGATGAGGTTAGGAGGGGGCGGAGGTTGAAATAGTTGGCCCGAGAGCGTCAATACGTGATAGGATCCACGGATGTACAAAGTTGTCAATGGCACGAGTCTCGGAGAGCTGGAAACAGCCTCAGAGTCAGCATATCTTAATCAAAAGTGGAACGGCGTCTGTATTGAAGTTGCTGAGCAAGCAGCGTCTGAATAAATCTGTGCTGCTAGATGGACCTGAATCACCCGGTTTAGTTCCAATCTGCGGCGAGGCAAACTGTAACCCGGAAGAGTGGGTTTGTACTAAGTAAACAACGAGTGGGCGGAGTAGGTGGGTGACGAGGGGAAGGGGCGGGTTAAGACTGTGAAGGGGCTTAGAAAGAGAGAAGGGTGAAGGTAACTGTGCGAGTCCCTGGAGATGTTTTCAATCAGGTAGAGACCGAGGAGCAATTTGGATGATAGGAGAGCAAACATATATACTTGAAGTATGAAAACGTACAGAAATGCAATAATAAAATTACTGTGTAAATTAGTATAGGCAAACAATTACTCATTATAGTATTGTCATAAAAATCATTATTGCATCGGGGTGCACATATATGACCGGGTTGGACTGGGTTGAACTGGTAAGGTTATATTAACATGATTAAGGCCGGTCTGGCATGTCAGGTCATATAGTCAGTGGTAGTGGGCCCACTGGGATTAGAGACAGTTAAGTTCAGTAGGAAAGGAAGCAAGGATGTGTGGAAAGGATCAGGAAGTAACTGTACTGTTCCACTCATCGAGTATGTTCAGACCATGATTGACAGAATCCGCAAGGGAAATCCATTTACACTCTGCTCGGTTTAGTAGGCTGGTGATATTGCTTCCTCTGATAGGAAGTTTGAGATGTTCAATGACCTGTCACCAGGATGGCATCTTCTCCTGATTGGGCCACCCTGACGCTTCCTCTCCAGGAATACAGTTTCATGGTGCACTTCTTCCAGGCGGGCCGTCCCTTCCCTAAAGGGACATGAACTCCATGAGTCCTGTAGAACAAGGAAGAAGATGTCTTGCGACTTCGAAATAGCGGAGAAGGGTTAAGGTATTGAAGTATCAATGGTGCCAGTGACATCCTCCCCATCACACGCCCCTTCCATAGGTTTTTCTGCATGGAGGAGAACTGAAAAAAAGTCCTATCTTTTCCTTTACGGTGACATACTTCAAACTGAAAGGGTTGTAAGGTTAAGAACCGTCATAGAATCCTATCATTATTACCCTTATTCCGATGTAACCAAGTGAGGGTGTATGATCAGTAAATGGGATAAACGGTCTCCTTTCTAAGTAGTAGATCAGTTTCTCAATAGACCACTTCAGAACAAGATATCCCTTTTCAATGGTATGGTAAAAACGTTTTGGCTAATATAATGAAGAGGTCCCCCGATTCCTACTTAAAAGGTCTTTCTGCATAATAAAGGGCTTACCAATATCAGATGAAAGTAAGACAGGAGCTGTGTAAAGGACTGTTTTTAACCTGTGTAAGGCTAAAAGGGCCATGGGAGTAGGATTTTGGAAAACAGAGGGAGATACACATTTCTTCAAAAAGTCAGTAAGGGGAGCAGCCAATTCAGATAAATGTGGAATGAACCATCTGTAGTACTCTAAAAGTCCTAAAAATGCTGTCAGCTCTTTTTTTGTTTTAGATATAGGGGTCTCTGTGATGGCTATTATCTTCTCTATTTAGGCCTCGCCTAAAAGATAACCCAGATATATTTCTCTCTGGTAGGCACATTTAGATTTCTTTGTATTAATATGGAGTTGAGCCCTTTGAAGTTCTGATAATAGTGAAGATGTTGTAAATGGCCTGCCCAGCTTTTACTATACACAACTATATCTTCACAATAAGCTGAGAAATAGTTTTTGATTGTTTTCAAGAAGTGTATTCATGAGCCTTTGAAATGAGTCAGGGGCTCCATGTAAGCCGAATGGTACAACAGTGAAATGATGTAAACCATCTGGTGTGGCAAAGGCAGTTTTTTCTTGATCAACTGGGCTCAGGGGGACCTGCCAATATCCTTTGGTTAAATCGATGGTACTTATATAGTGAGGTTCTACAAGCTTTCCAAATAATTCATCAACTCTTGGTAAGGGATACCCATGTAATTTAGAAATGCGATTTACAGCCCTAAAATCTATATAAAAGGGGTACTACCATCAGGTTTTGGCACTAAAACTATGGGTCTGGACCCCTCACTTTTAGAGGGAGCAATAACACCAATTTGAAGCATCTGTTTCACTTCTGCTTGGAGTGCAGCCCTTTGGGCTTCAAGAACATGATAGAGTCATTGTTTAATAACAGCTCCCTCTTGGGTAGGTATTGAATAGGTGGTTAAGTGGGTCCTTCCGGGGTAATTCCGAAAAGATCTCTGAAAAAGAAGTAAGAATATGTAGTAGTTCTTTTCCATTCATTTTCTGTAAGGGCACCATTGATACTTCTTTGGTCTATAGTATTTGCAAATGGTATACCAGGGAGTACTGCCTGTACATCCTTAGGGGGTTTTCCAAACCATTTTTTTTAAAAAGGTTCATACAGAGATCTGCCTCTTATTGGATTGAAGACATAGTTTTTTTATTTTTATTTTCCAAAACCTTTATTGTGAGTGATGACCAGGGACACTGGTCAGTGCCAGATGGAAGACATAGTTGTATGCAAAACTCCTATTGTATTTTGCTTTCATTAGGACCTTTCCATTCGTTCATTTTTGTGTTTGAGGTGTGCAAAAGAACAATCTCCAACAGCAAATTTCCTCTAACGTTTCGCTTTGATATTAAATCATTTTACTTTCTGTTGAGTTTTTTTTAGGTTTTCAGGGGTCAGCATTCTCAATTTACTGATTCTTGATTTCAGTTGATTGGCACAATCCAAAAGGAAATTGGCCTCAATTTCTGCATCTCTTTCCCATGCCTCCTTGTGATCTCTATTAGTGTGCGAGATCTGCCTCCAAAAATCAGTTCAATAGGAGAAACACCTAGACTGCTCTTTCTTTGAAATTGTAACACAAAGAGAGCTAAAGGTAATAACTGTGGCCTACATTTTCCCATCTCCAGACAGCATTTTTTGGAGGATTAGCGTAAGACTTCCGTTATACCTCTCCACAAGTCCATCTATCTGGGGATAATAAATAGAAGCAGTTAAATGTTTTATATCCAGTTGTGTACATACTTGTTTCATCATCTTCAATGCAAAAGGAGTGCTCTGGTTAGAAAGGATTTCTTTTAGAAATCGCATGCGTGAAAACACCTCTGCATTGTTGCCCAATGACCTTTTTGTGGCAGGAGCCGTCCAGGGAAGGGCCTCGGGATATCGTGTAGCATAGTCAACTATGACTAGCACATATTGGAATCCTTTTGTGGAAAGGGGTACAGGCCCTATCAGATACATCCCTATTCAATTGAAGGGTTTCCTATGATGGGTAAGGGTTGCAGAGGGACTTGAAGTTGATATGGATTTTTAGGTTTACATATGGCACAATCTTGGCAATACTATTTGGTTTGAGCATATATGCCAGGCCAAACAATATTCTGTAGTGTGGATTGGCTGGTCTTTTATACTCCACAGTTTCCTGCTACAAGGTGGCAATGTGCAAAAAACAAGACCTGACATCCAAAATCAAATGGCACTGGGGAGTGTCGCCTTCCTTACCCACCCGGTATAGGAGACCTTTATGAATTATAGAGCGGGAATAGAAAGGGTTACAGGAAACGTGGGTACCTTTGCTGCTTTGCCATACATTTTAAAGCATTTTATCATTTAGCTGAGCGAGTCTAAAATGCTTGGCAATGGCCCAGGGTTTAGGTGTAAGAAGAGTGTTATGGACAGGTATGTTTACTGTAGCGCTTGGGTTTTGATCGGGTCCTCTGTTTTTGTGTTTCCCAGAAGCAGATCAAGAAAATACAGATTATCTGTACCTAATACGATCTCTTTGGGGAGGGAAATAAAAACCCCAACCTCAACTGTGCTTTCCTGCCCTAATTCATCTGAATTAGTTAGGTGAGCCCCTGGGTAAAGTTTAGTGTCTCCGTGCATACAGCGTATTCCTACTCTTTTATTGGGTATTATTTGGGAAGTATGAATCAGCTTACTTTTAACAATGAGCGTGCTGGTGACGGAACCACTCCGTCACCAGCCACGGACGCACTGTGCTAATGCCAGAGTGGTTCCGTTACGGCCCGGCCGCCGCGCCTGCGCAGCATCAATTCTGCGCCTGCACTGTGCGTTCTATTGAGCGGGCGGGGCCGTGACGAAACCACTCTGTCACAAGCACAGCGAGCCTGTGGCTCGTGACGGATTGGTGCCATCACGGCCCGTCCGCCGCGCCTTTGCGGCATCAATTCCGCGCCTGCGCTGCACGTTCTATAGAGCGGGCGGGGCCATGACGGAACCACTCCGTCACAAGCACAGCAAGCCCGTGGCTCGTGACGGAGTGGTTCCATCACGAGCATGGCGGCGCCGCGCACCCCCCTCTCCTCCAGCGCTGCGGCAGAATTACTGCCGCGGCCAAGGGTTAAATACTGACTGTCTGCAACCCAAATCTAATAGTGTTTTATGAGTTTGTCTTTAAGTCTTAAACTATAAATGATGTAGGGGTCTTGTCTCTTGGGCATATAGAACAGACTGGGTTACATAGGTGACATCCATAAGTTCCTCCTCTAGATTTTCTTTCTCCTTTCTACAGAATCTGGGGATTTGTCCCCATTCTTTACACTCGAAACACTGTGTACCAGAGCTTATAACAGGTTCAGGTCGAGGAGCCCTAGTGTTGGTTGCATCTGGAAGCATCTTATTAATTTACCTCTTCTCAAACTCATGACTGGTTGAAGCTATAGGTTTATTGTTTCTTTCAAGGTCCATTGGAAAACTGCGACACTGAGCCTATGTAAATGTTCACTTCGCCGGGCAGTCGGGCAGGGTACAGCATTGCATAGGGCACTTTTTCGGACAACAATATTTTCTTTGCCGGTTGGAATTCGTTACTCGCGCTGCCTGCACTGCGGCAGTAAAATCTGGATAGAAGTCCAGAGTGTTGCCCTCATGGGTAATCGTTCCTTTATCTCTGGCCATGCGGAGAACAGCATTCTGGTCTCTATAATTGAGGAGCCGCGCGATGATAGGATGCGGAGGCAATCCAGGTGGTGGTCTAGCAGTGAGGGAACGATGTGTGCAATCCACAATCAGCACAGCTGACAGATTTTCTGCCCTGAAGATCGTCTTCAGCAGAGACTCCAAGAACGTTTAGAGGCAGCCCGAGTTCAGAGATTCAGACAGTCCCGTGATGCACAGGTTATTGCGTCTCGATCGAGCCTCGAGGTCTTTGTTCTTAGCCTATATCACCTCAAGCACCCTCTCCATTGACGCCGTCTTAGTGGTCACCTGTTGTAGGCCATCCTCAGCATCCGAGATACGTGTCTCCGCCTCACCCAGTCGTAGAGCATGTTTGTCTAATTTAGTTGACATGTGGTCCATTCTCAAGTTAAGATGGTCTATCTTGCTATCAATGATCCGGAGACCACTTTGAAACACAGCAATTGTTTTTCAATGGCAGCCAAGCTGTCCGTTGGGTCGTAAGTTCAAAATACGAAGTAGTGTGCTGTTGCTTTGTGCTGGATTTTCTAGGCTCAAGTATGAGGCTGGGCTGCCCACGGTCTGTTTTGCCCATCGTGCTGCCTGGGCACGTATGTTCTGTTTGGTCCCCGTGTATATGGAGACAGGGGGTGTGGTGCGCAACAAGGGTCTCTGCAACTCAGTGGGGTAGGTGCAGCTCGCCTGAATAGCGTGTTTTTCGTCCCCAGAGATTGAGTAGGTGTCGCTGCTAAGTACTGCAGACACGGTCTTCAGAGAATCCTGTCTCATTCATTCCTGGTTTATCTCACTGTCTGTATCCAACAATGCTGCAAGTATGAAGAGGAGTCGGCACTCCGCACTAATGGTCAATCGTCGTGATGGATATATAGCCCATCGCCGCAGCAGCTCCACCACCAGACACTGCACTTTGTATAATTGGGCCAGTTAGCAAGACAGTTGGGGCTATAGTTCAGCTCATCGTTTGTGTCTAGGCACGCAGTAGGGTCAGCCACACCAGCTAATGTTCTCTTCCACCTGATAGGGGTCTCATAGTGGCTCTGATGCAAAATGGCTCAGCATTTAATTACACCCTGTTGCGTTGGCAGCCCGTTGCTCAGGTTGGGCCCAAGTTTCTCCGCTGTGACGGCATGCAAGCTCCCAGAAAGGACGCCACGCCTCTCACTCACGGAGAAGGGCACGCAAGGCTCTGTAATCTGCAGCGTCAGGCTCCCCGTTGTGCTCCCAACCACAGCTATCTCCACCAGGAAGTTCCCTGGGTGCTGGCGGAATCACAGCGGCAGTCTCGCCTTGCTCGGTTTACAAGGCCCAGGTGCAGAGGAATCACCGGAGCAGGCCACACACCCACGACCTCCAGGAGCCTGGAACTAGTGGAAGCCGCACTCCGTAGACGGTCTGGCCGCGCAGTCCGCACCCGGCACAGCGGCACACACTCACCAGCAATCTGCAGTCTCCAGGGTCAGGCAGGCGGTCAGTCTTCTACAGCTGCCTCAGCGCCACAGCAGTCCCGCAGGTATCGGCGCATTGATTAGGCCGCCATTTTGTGAATCCAGGCATCAAGGGGAAGATGTCAGGTTTACCCTTCACACTCCCTGTAATTTCGTTTTTTGCGCATCTAGAGGACGGTGGGAGTGTACTGCTGTCGGGAAACTGCCAGCTGTGTGTAATTTTCAGACAGGAACTGCAGGATATTAACAGGATAGTCACTCCGTTCGGCAGAGCTGCACTAAAGCACAGCCATCTAGCCTGGTGCTCTCTAGCGCCCCCCAATGTTGACATATGGTTATTAGAATGTGTACTTTATAATGTGTAAAGTGAAGTGATAGAGACATTTTGTGCAACGTGGAGAAAGTAACATTGTAATTGCATTCTACATGATTAGGTTTAATGTTCAATTTTACATATGACTAATGATAAATTAATTTGCTAACATGTAACGCACTGATTTAAAAATGCACAATAATAAGGTTCATGTATTAATGAATGAATAAATGACGTTCTATTTATATAGCGCATGGCTACCCTGAGGCCTCCCAGCGCTGATTAATAGAAAAGCAGAAAATAACAGAGGCCGCAGTGCTACGGAAGTGTCCCGAAAAATGGGTTTTCAAGAGCTTCCGGAAGGCCAGAAGATCATTGTTCTCTCGAAGAGCGAAGGGGAGAGTGTTCCAGATCTTAGCGGCATTGAACGAAAAAGAGCGTCCACCCCATCTCAATCTTCGTATTTTCTTGGGGGTGGCCAAGCATAAAGAACTGGAGCACAGGGTTCTGTGAGGAAGATAGGGGGTGACCAGAGAATGCATAATAGCCGGATCAGTCTCAAGAAGGCTTTATGAGCCAGGCACATCCGATTAATAAAGTTTCATATTGATTCCTATGTTAACAGATTTTGTAGGCTTCATGTGTATTTTCCCTGGCTCTCTGAAAATCATGGTTTGTAATATTCATGTTTATGCAGAATCTTTTCTTTCTGATGTTTCTGTTGCAGGTTGAGAAATTCATCTTCGTTAGTTAGAATAACGCTTTTGTTTTAGGAGTTATTCTTAGGGAGGAGGGAACACACTTGAAAAAGCAGTGCTGATAATGTGGGACGGTGTTCTTCTTCACTGGAGAAGGCCTGGGAATCAAGGTCATCTAGTCAGAGGTGGGAGCATCGAAATCTCATGTAAAGTTAGCTATGAGTGGGTGCCTACCTGAATGGGACGATCGCGTGATGTTATGATGGGAGTGTCCTAGGATTTTGATGTTGGGGCTAGGGACAGTGCCTCAGGGAATTGTATTAAGAAAGGAAATCTGATTGGAAGGAAAGAAGGAGCATCTTAGAAAGAGCTCCATAGCTTTATGCTACTTGACCTATTCAACGTGAGTGCACTTCTAAGGAAGTCTTCACGACGGACACCTTTTCTTGAACTTTCCTGGGAAATGCTAAGTAGGGATTTCATGTTGTTGGTAGTGTAGGGGCAGACTTATGCTTTTTACTTACGAACCTCCAATGAAGAAGACTCTTGATATTGGTGTAGTTATCTTCTGCGTCTTGATTCTAGAGTTGATTATTCTTTGCATGCTTCACAGTTCCAATGTATTTTTACACCCTCATCTTGAGGTGCATGTATGTCCAATTGTCCTTGGCTTTGCAATAAACTAAACTTAGAACCTAGAGTCAGTGATTCATCGGAGTCATGGTTTATTGGAAGTGCAAAATATGATTGGAGATATTTCTCCCCTCTACACTTTTAAGCAGGAACCAACGATCCATCGACAAGGGGTTCTAGAGTAAACATAGAACATGGAACACGGCCCCATCAGTTGGTAGTAATGCCGGATGGTTTCCTCTTGAAGTGAGGGGAAAATCTAGAAATTTTAGCAAGATTTAGACTCATAGACCCCCAAATAATGAGAGCCCAAAAGATCAAGAGAGGAGAATGGCGGACTTTGTCAGAGACTGACGGAGATTGGTGGCGATGACAGCGGTGAACGGTGGAGTGAGTGTGAATAGAGATGTTGTGCGTTAGATTGTGCTGATGAATTGATTATGTGATGTCTTGCCGAGTTTGGATGAGAGTCAAGTGAATGTGGTTTCAGTACAACGCACATGGTGGAATGCACGTGGTCCATGAGTTTTGGTTTTGGTTTTGATGTCAGGCTCCAGAGTAGCCTAAGATTCCAGGCTAGATTTGTGGTGTGGAAGACACAGATTTGTTGTAATTGTCTGACCATTGGTTTGCTGGGAAGTCCTGAAGCACTATTGACGACTGCCTGAGAAAGGGAACTTTGTGTGAGTGGATTTGTTAGAATTGTGTGGGAATCTCTGTGTACAGGGGTGGAACACAGCGATTCGAATGGCCAGCGCAGGTCGAGGGCCACTGTGTATGAATGTTCTGGAGTGACAGAATTATATCGATCTTGAAGAAAGGCATACAATTACTTGTTTATGTGGCAGTCCGGTCATTTGGTATGCAGACAGTTACTAATTTCTATTACTGCAAGGAGGGTGAAATGCTGTGAGGGGAAGAGTTCCATCAGTGTGCGCCGTGCTTCAATAGGTTGGTTAGTGTAACGCCACACTGGGATTAGTTGGTTGTCAGTCAAACAAAACTTTATTTGGTTTGTTACAACCATAAAATTATACAATTTACATCTTATCAGACTGTTAAAAAGCATAACCGGGGGGTGTGGCTAAGGCAGCCAACATGGCGGACGTAGCTTAACAGAGCTCTGTCACGCCGATTTATCATCCGCTAATTTATCCTGCCTCCCCAGCACCTGAGAGTGTCCCGATGTTGTGCGGTGTAGCGGAGGGTGACCGGCATGCATAGAGCGACTCTGGGCTGCTCCGGAGGCGCGGAAGGTACCGAAACACGCCCAGAGACGGAGCGGCCTGCTTCAGGAAGTGGTGCTGGGGACCTCGCGTTTGGTGACGCCCAGAAAGGAGGAGGGCCGACGGCAGACTCACTGGCGCTGATCCGGGAGCTGCACACCTGGGGAAGGAGTGAGGAGCTGACGCGTGGGACCTAGCGGCGCAGACAGATAGATCCGGAACTGCGGTGGTGGAAACAGATGGGTGCCGCGTAGCCGAGACTAGAGCATTGAACGTCGGCTGGCCGGAGGTGGAGGTGATGGCCCGGAGGCACGACTGGGACCCGGAGGCACTCCTCACATGGTGAGCGGACCCAGAGGTGCACAGAGACGGCCAAGAGAGGTGGCGAAAGCAGAGGGGCGGGTACTGAGACCCCGGCAGTCGTGTCGGACCGCGGAGGACAGGATTCCACGCAAGCCAGTAGGCCTCTCGTGGGGGAAAGGTGCAGCGGCCGGCGCCCCGGGTCGGGCCCTTGGAACGGCCATCTTGGGTTGGATGCGATGTAATGGCCGTGTAGACACTGGGAGCGCCACGATAGACAGTACATATACGCGAGCTCCATTTGACCACCCCATCAGCCACAGATGAACTAGTCCGGGCCTTGGCTTAAAGAGGTAGGAGCCCCTTGGTGGACAGATGCAAGAAAAGGAGCCGTGGTGGGTCCACAGGGAAGACACCGGGGGCGGACATTGGGAGTTGTACATTGCTGGATGAGGCCCGGGTCGCCGGCTGCTTGACTGTCTGAGCCCGGTGCTCCGCAGGGGGAGTGGCTGGTGGGCCCCGAAGGACGATATCTTGAAGAAGGGAGCCCCCCCCGGTGGCGAGGTGCCGGAACCACGAGAAACACAGGAAGGGACCCGTAGACCGACCCTATCAGTCATAGATCATGACCAGAGGCGGGAGTGGCGGCGGAGCCTCGAAACAGGGGACTATTGATAAATTCACCGGCCCGAGTGGGAACACCGGAGCTTCAGGAAGTCACCAGGTCCAAGGGCCGGACAATGCAGCGCTCCTGGCGGCAATCACTCAATCTAGGGACATGTTGGATGCCAAAATAGGGGGCGTTGGGGCTGATGTCACTCTGCTGCGCCAAGACTTGCGAAATGCAGTAGCCCGTATTACAGAAGCAGAAGCCAGGATCACTGGAGTGGAAGATGATGTGGCGATATTAAAGAAAAAAGTAGCCAGCATGGAAGGGATACAGAAGGGCCTGGCGCTCCGGGCACAGGATGCCGAAGGGCGGGCTCAGCGCAACAACTTAGGATTCGTGGGCTTTCCAGAAGACTGCGAAAAGGGCAACATGGAGGCCTTTCTCACTAGCTGGTTGGAGGGTTGGCTCCCACCGGAGTCCCTCTCTCATTGCTTTGTCATTGAACGGCACATAGAGCGCTTACCCAGAAGTCGCCGGTTGGCGAGCGCCCACGGCCGGTGATAGCCACGCTACTCAATTACCATGATCGAGACACTATTCTGAGACAAGCCCGATTGAAGGAGCCCCTCATGTGCGACAATCAGCGGATTCTGATATTCCCGGACTATACCAGGTTGGTGCGGCAACAGCGGCAATCCTTCACAGCGGCCAAAGCTCGCCTGAGAAACCTCAAAATCCAGTATGCCTTACTTTATCCGGCTCGCCTATGAGTGGTCTACCAATCACGTACTCTGTTCTTTAACTCTCCTGAAGAAGTGTTCACCTGGACTGATGAGACAGTACGAGTTAGACCGCATACCCTGCCGGCCCGTGACTCTGATTCATCCTCCTCAGCGCTGCCGCCGCGGACCCCCAGACGCTCACGAAGTAGGAGTAACTGGAGATCCCGTTTGTCGAAACGATCTCCCGCTAAGGGGGGAAGTACGGAGGAGACCGAGCCTCCAGACACGCAAAAGGTGATTCCGTGAGGGGCGAAGGAACACAGATACCTCTTTGGACTATATATCACAGCGCAGGTAATGTGAGCGGACATAGAAGGCCGAGCTGGAGATGATGAATGCTTTTCAGAAACACCGAAATATTGTGTAGCAGATAAGCATGGGCGGAAAATCCGTTCCGCTCGCAGATTTTGCGGATTTTCGGTAAATTCCCAATCCGCGAACGCTCGCGAATTTACCAAAAATCCGCAAATTCGCACGCAGTGGATTCTTTTTTTCTTGGTGATACAATTTTGCGGCGTGCGGCGTTCACTTACCGTCATTCAGCGTTTGCCGAGTTGTTTTTCTCGATATTTTGCGAGTGCTGCGCCATTTTGGATCTTGCTGTGGGATCCCGCGGGAGTATGGCGACGTATCAAGAGAGTTCGCAATTGCAAACATGTAGGCAGCAACAATCTCGCACTCGCGAAATTACAAAATTTGCAATTCTGCACAGGAAATCCACTAGCAAGCAGCATAGACCTTCTGAAAAAGATGATTTTTTATCAGAATAACTCCTCAGGCTGACATTTGCCTGCACTTTTTTGGATTTGAGGCCTTTTGACTTTCTTTGGATTAGAAATCAACTTTCACAAGTAAGTTTGTTTGGGGCATTACAGTTGCTGTTCTGCAGAAAAACTAGTTTTGCAAAACCCAAAGCACTCAGCAGGTGCAAAAGTTCACTCATCATTAGTAACCATTCCCTGTAGTACTTCCTGAGGGCCCCTCCAGAGTTCAGTTGCCTATGTTTGTTTGGGGCATTACAGTTGCTGTTCTGCAGAAAAACGAGTTTTGCAAAACTGGAAGCACTCAGCAGGTGCAAAAGTTCAAACTCATCATTAGTAACAATTCCCTGTAGTGCTTCCTGACTGGGGCCCCTCCAGAGTTCAGTTGCTAGTTGCAACAATTGTATGACCCTGCTCTGACCCTCACAGCAGGCTCATAGAATAGCTGCAAGTAGGCCACAAAGGTCGTGAAAAAAAAAATTGCACTGCAACAGAGAGCAAATTACAGATAAGGAAGCAGGTGCCAGACTGGAATTTTAAAACAGTGACACATTAATAAATCAACCCCAAATTAATTCATGTCAGTTGAAGCAGGGCAGGTGTGCTTGCTTTTCCCCCCCATAATCTACAGTGATGATGAACCAGAGGGTGGCATTGATGTACCAGAGGATGGCATGGGTGAAACAGAGGGTGGCAGTGGTGAAACAGAGGGTGCTGGGAACCTGTGATGATGAACCAGACGTAGAAACAACATAGTCGCGACCGTTGCGAGCCGACAAGTAAGTTCGCAATTGCGAACTGGTACAAAACCCTCGCGAACTGGCAGAAACCCTTGCGAACACACACAAAAAAAAATCCGCAAATTCTCGAGAATTCGCGGATTTTGCAGATTGCGAGTTTGCAAATACGCAAATTTGTGAACGCCAGATTCGCAAAATTTGCCCATGCTTAGTAGCAGATTATAGACTTACAGGCACGGGATGCGGGTTGGGTGGGGAGGGACGGACTAAAAGGCGGACACGTGCCTCAAGTTAGAGGAAGTTTCATCTTCTAGGGGATAAGTTGGGGAGTTGGGGGGCTGTTGGTGGGGCTCCGTTGGTATAGATGGTCTCAGGACTCCCGTTGGGGGCTAGAGATGTCCTATGCCGTGACAGGTACTTCAACGTTGCTGAGGTATGGGGGGGAGGTTGGGGAGTTGAGGAAGAGTTGAGGGAATGTGTGCTACGTTGGGTGTTTTGGGGGGGAAGGGGGACGGGGGGGAACTGAAGGCTAAGGGATGGAGGAGGGGGAGTTGTATTGCCCATGGCTGTCTCGAATGATGCTGTTGGTGTGTCCATGCCCACTATACCCATTGCTATACCTGCTGCTGCGCTTACGCCTAGATGGGGGCTGAAGACTCCGAGCAGAGACCCACTAGGGCCTCAATGAAAGTGATGAGTTGGAATGTGCGGGCATGCTCGATAAGATTAAGAGAGGCACAGTACTAAGGCTGGGGAAAAATGAGAAGGTGGACATTCTACTGCTGCAAGAGATACACTTACTGGGCAATAAAGCACTTGGCCTGCAGGGATACGGTTATGACCAGGTCTATCACGCAGGGTTTGTGAGGGGGTCTCGGGGGGTGGCGATTTTGATGCACCACAGATTGTCCTATACCCACACGAAGCAATGGACTGACCCGCAGGGTAGGCATGTTTTCATACAAGGGATGATAGGCACGGAGTCACTAGTAATTGGGAGTGTGTACGCCCGCCCCCTCTGCAGTGGGCATTGATTGAGAAACTGTTTACAGTATGGGCTGAGATCCCGGAGGGACTGGCAGTGATCAGAGGGGATTGGAATGATGTTATGCAATGCCGACTTGATCGTTTCAGGCCCGGGGGTGACCCCATTGCAGATACTCCCACCAAACTGAGTGACATGGTGCAGGGCATGGGCTGGGTGGACGCATGGCTCTACCTTCACACACATGAACGAGAGTATTCCTATGTCTCAGCAGTTCCCAACTCGTTTTCGAGACTTGATTATATTTTTGTCCCTACTGCCGTTGTGAAGAGGGTTACCTCGGAATCCATCCTACCACGTGGACTGTCGGATCACTCTCCAGTTTGATAGATGTCACCCTAGACAAGGGGGGGCAGCCATTTCGATGGCGCCTCTCCGCTTGGAACTTACAACAAGAAGCCTACCAACATCATATGGAGGTGGCTATTGCTCGCTACTGGGAAGAGAATTTAGGCACCGTGTCCTACGTAAGGACAGTTTGGAAGGCCCTGAAGCCCACGCTTCGTGGGGTAGATATAGCCTGGTGTGCAGCAGTGCGAAAGAGGAGCTAGTGAAGGCCGCAGCGACAGTGGAGCTGCTGGTGATTCAATGCGGAGCTGCGAATCACCAGGAGGGAGTAGGGCAGCTACTTCTGGCGCAGCAATCATATGCGTCCATACTTTTGGACGAGGCTCGGCAAGTCTGGCTGGCAACAAGGAGCAGAATCTATCAGTGGGGCAACAAGTCCAGTACAATGCTTCATAGGCTCTGCCAGAACAGAACACGTTTCAGGCGCAAGTATTGCCGGGTCTTCGGGATGGCACTGGGGTCTCAATTTCAGCCCCGAAGGAACTGGCAGATATCTTTGCTCGCTACCTCGCGGCCCAATACGCTCCGCAGGATTACCTTCCCGCACTGGACGTTGACAAATTCATAACTGACCTTCCACCCCGCTCGCTCCCGGACTATGTACGAGAGCGTCTCGAGGCCCCGCTATCGGCTAAGGAACTGGGTACAGCCCTGGGGGAGCTAAATATCGGTAAGGCCCCAGGGCCTAATGGGTTTCCAAGTGAGTTCTTCAAAAGATATCACCTCCAGTTAGGGCTACACTACAAGGCTGCCCTAGAGGCGGCGAGAGAGGATGGCCTTCTGCCAGCAGACTGGAGACATGCAGAAATTGTGGTGTTCTGCAAACCTGGACGGCCCCCAGACCGACACGAGTCCTATCGACCGATCTCCTTTTTAAATATTGAGGCCAAAATACTGGCCAAGGCGCTTGCAAATCGACTACTCCCATATTTCACGGAATTGATCCACCTAGATCAGGCCGGATTTATGCCCCAAAGAGCGACGAGGCACAACATCAGACGCGCACACTTGGCAGTGGAGGCGATGGGTAAGACCGTGGATCAGATGGCGCTGCTACTGGCGGATATTGACAAGGCCTTCTGATTCTTAATCCATTATTTTTAAAAAATCGGGCACAAAATCTCCTTTCGTATATCTAAAATCATCATGCAATCTAATAAAGTGTGTAAGATATCACAGGGGGTACCTAACGTGCAAGTGTATTTATCATTTCTATCTATCATAAAGTTTTTAACCCCATTATTCACATAACAGGGGTTTTTCCAAATTCTCATTTTTAATACTTCACGCCTTAAACGATAGCTGGATAGCTGGTCTACATAAGGAAAATGTTGATCATTTTTCAAGCCAAGGTCATATGAGCCACTGAAATTTTTTGTGAGAGATACTCCCGGTCATGTAAACAAGATATATCAGATCCCCGTGACCTAAGTTCTTTCTTGTCTATTAACACATGGGCTAGTTGCGGGCATAGCCTTAAACCAAGCACTTCATAGGCTTCACTTATTGAGCCTCTTGTCTCTTTTACCCAGGACAGTTCACTAGTGGCAATTTCACCTTTACACCATTGAGAAATTTTCAGAGACTCCCCTGACCCTAGACGCTACCAAAAGCGTATTAGGGCCATACAGGCTGTTATAGACCAGGAGGTACTGTCTGTACCATTGGTGATCTGGGCAGCATGAACAAGCTTTTTAGGATATTTTCCTCCTCTTTATCCCAGCAGTTCTTGCCACTTAAGTAAAGTACCTCTGCCTCATACAGAAATTGTGGAGGGACCATTGCTAGATAGGCCTTTATAACCAGCCTATCCGACATTTCTCCGTAAACACAGTTAAATCTTTTAATGCAATCACAGAAGCAGATGCACTCTTTTTTAAAACTTCCAGATGGGTATACCATTTCAGGGTACTCGAAAACTACATTTCCAGATATCTATATTCTGTTACCCTCCTCAGCAATTCTGTTCCAAGATACCAGGAGAACTTTGTTTTGCTCCTCCCGAAACATACAATTTTACTTTTCTCCATGTTCACTACTAATTTTTTATTTAGGCAGTATTCTTTAAACCTATTTAATTTTCTCTGGAGGCCTATCTCCGTCTGGTCCATAATCACCAGGTCATCTGCATATAATAAGCAGGATATATGATTTCCTCCCAATTTCGGGGTAGCCCCTCTAACCTCTCTTAATTTTAAAGGCAGGTCAGCTAAGAACAGAGAAAAGAGCCAAGGGGCAAGTGACACCCTTGCCTCAGGCCATTACCAATCTGGATCCTCTCAGACAATCCTCCCTCCTCATCCAAGATTATCTTGGCCCAGTTTTCAGTATGTAAGGCTTGAATCAGGGCCAATAGATCACCATGTATTTTGTATCCTACCAAGGTTGACCACAGCTGCTCCCTGCCCACAAGGTTGAATGCCGCACGGAAGTCAACAAAACAGCTAAATAAATTACCCCTCAGTTCTATTGACTTCCGCGCAATGGACCAGAGAGAAAAGCAGAAGTCCACCGTTGAGTGTCCTTCTTTAAACCCAACCTGTTCTGGGGGTACTATCTGTTTGTCATCTGCCCAATCCTTTAGCAAACCTAACATTACTTTTGAAAATACCTTTTCACCTATGTCCAGGAGATTTATCAAACGATAGTTTTTAGGGGAATTTACGTCACCTTTTTTGTGTATTGGTCTCACAATAGCCCTTTTCCAACTATCTGGCATAATTCTGTTATTTAATATCCCCTGAAACATATTCGAGAGGAACTCGGCCCACCATTCTGGATTTGTTTTTATAATAACTGCTGGTAGATTATCTGGGCCGGCAGCTCATGTTAAATTTAGCCTAGCTATTATACTCCTAATATGACCTGGGGAGAAATGCTCTTCTACTTCTTCCCTAACTTCAGGCCAGCTTTTGGGTATTATTTCCACCATCCTTGGCCATTTACCATAAATTTCCTCAAGATAGACCACCCATTTATCCTCTGGCACGGAGCACTGCAGGGTCCCTACAACTTTCCCCGTACATTCTTGTATTAATTTCCATAAGCCTTTTACATTTTCTTCTTCAATTACTTCGAGTAAATTCACCCAACATTTATCCTTATATGATCTTTTTTTATCTCTAATAATTGCCTTGCATTTTATCTTTAATTTCCTAAGTTCACATGATGCTACTTCATTGTATCTGCTTCTAAGGCATCTCTCATGTTCCTAATGCCGGCCTTTACTTTCTGGCAAATATCATCAAACCAGGGTTTGTTATTAGGATGTAATTTAGCTTTACTTACTTCATGTTTACCACGTTTGATTTTTATCCTGAGGCATTCTACCAGTTGCCTTATTATACCCTCATATCAGGATATATCCTCTCCTGGTAGTGGGTTATCTAACTCGACTGTTAGCTGGATTGCACTCAGTTTTCTTATATATTCTTCACTAATCCAGGTTGTAAGTCGCTTTGGGTATTCAACCTCTACTTGTAAAGCTTTTTGTCTTTGCGGGCGCTGTTTACCTGTAATTCTTAGATTAGTAGAAAAGTAGAGTATGTTGATGAGTGTTTATTACTATACATGAAAAATACCTAGGTGGGATACCTAGAGACTGTAGGGGTATTATGTGAGATGATTCTCTTTCTGGTACCCATTGACTTGATAGTCTTCAATGACAGTCCAGCCAGATTAGCTGCCCCTAGACCCCCTGTGTTCTTTTGTGTTGATAGTATAGCGTAGCTGGGGATTTGAACCAGGAAAGGGTCTTAAAACTTTGCATCCCTCTGACCCTCTCTCCACTGTTTGTTTTTGATACCTGTAATTCTACCAGCAGTGGGTAGTGGTCACTGCCCTCCACCCTAAGTATTTTAAAATTTTTAATTAAATGAAAGCTCCATGCCTGGATAAATGCGTAATCTAGAGGGCACTTTTGCTGCCCTATTTTAAAAGTACGTTTAGCTGGCCGATCCGCTTGCTTTCTTCCATTTGTACAGATCAAACCCATAGCCCCCAGCAGCTGACTGAGCTCAACATCTTGGGTTGAGATATCACAACTAGGGAACTTAGCAAACTCTATGTTATATACTCTCAACAGATCACTCTGCCAAGAGTCATTTTTTGGGGGAATTAATCTATGGTTAAAGTCACCCATTGTCAGGAGCACATCTCTCTGGTAAGTGTCACATAAACCCTTCAAGTCCTTTTTTAAGCACTCCACACCCGCTTTATACTCAATTATTTTTCCTTTCTGTATGTACACATTTATAATACATAGGCTTTCACCACCTAAGTTATTATTTAATATCTGCACTCTACTACCTAATGCCCAGTTACACTTAAGTTCAAGGTGTTCTATGTCTCTAGCTATCCTTGTTGAAACCAACGTCATCTGCCCACCTGATGGCCTACCTACTATGTTCTTTCTTGCAGGTTTTACATGGTGAGTAAAGCCTTCGGTACCAGGGGTTTCGTCGCACAGCCAAGTTTCCTGTAAACAGACAATATTAGTCTTCTTAAGGATTTTTTTAAAACTTTCCTGTCCCAATATTCTTTCATATACATTAACGTTCCAAGACAAAATGGATAGGCTGTGCGACGACCCCAGCTTCTAATCAATATTACTCAAGTACCCATCCCCTTCATAATCCATATATGCCAATTCTCTATATCTATTCCCGACCAGGACATCTTCCACATCCCACCCTGGATTTTTAGGAATTATAGTGATTTCAAGAGCTTCATTTTTACCCCGTCCCGAGCTAATTATTTTTATTTGCCGTGCTCCCAACCCCGCATGGTTCCTGAGGAATGGTTCCCCTTGTTTGCCCATCAGCACATCCTCCCTTTTTAATATTCTAATTTCTTCCCTTAGCATCTCAGCTTCCGCCTTTTCCATTGCAACTTTTATTAGTGCTGAGTGGAGTAAAACCTTTGTTATCTCTTCCCCATTGCTATTGACTATGAACCCCACTTCTTTTAGGTCTTCAGAACTAACATATCTTAAACTAGGACATTTTGCAAATGAAGAGAGGAGCTGGGAACGTATCAGAGGATTTAATTTCTTAATTCTCCCCCCCACCTTTTCCTGTCCTACTGGTTAAACAAATAGCCCGGTATCTACAGGCCTCTCTTACTGCAAATCTTGTGGGTTTTCATCTGGCGTTTATTCTCTTCTTTGCCTGATTGCTTCTTCTCTACCTCTGTACCTGAGGCCCTTCCTGGGAATTAGGTTACTTGGCCCTGCACCTAAGGACGTCTCCATCCTCCATTCTGGTGCTACGTTTTCCTTTTCCCCGGGGTATTTCATCAAGGTATCCTTATCTCTTTTTCCCTTATATTTCCCTGATCTCCACCTCGGTTGTCCCTCAGGTTTACAGATAATTGCTCCTGTATCTGCGAAGGTTAACTGTTTTTTTCTGGCATCACTAACTTCTCAACTGGCCTTTGTTCTGAGGTTACCCCCTTCCCGTTCTCCTGTTGCTTCGCGGGTTGGCATTTAGATGGGGCCTCTATCCTTTTCCTTCGCCCCCTTTGTATTTTGCTTTATACACCTCCGTTCCCCATACCTCTTTATATTCATGGGGCAACTGGATATATATACTGTTGGTTTGTCCTCCTTGGGGCTACTCACCCTTATCACTGCTTCCCCCTGTTTACCTTATTTCCTCCTGGACTTCTACTGAACTTACTAGTGAGGGCATTAGGCTTTTAATCTGTGTCACCTCCCCAATTATATTCTTAAACTGGTTGCCTCAAGCATAGATAGACTGTAGGAACCTGTCACCTCCAGGCTATGTAAAGGAAGGCCTGATAGGTCAGTTTGAGCGGCATAAGAGTTTTCCAGTCTTTCTTTCTCATTTGGGCTAGATTCCCTCCAAGCGGGTCTTCCTCACACAAGGATTCACTTTGGGTTATTCTTTCTTCCTCCCCCACCTCTACTTCTATGTCCTGAATAAGTAACAACTGAAACAGCCGTGGCGAGGAAGACAAGCGTGGTTCCATCGGTATCTCAGCAAAATTTAAATTATTCTGGTTCAGAGATTCCACGCTCATAGCTGCGGAATCCTCTATGATCTGCAGGGACTCTAGCATACTTAACTCCTTGTCGGACATCTCCTTCACTTTAAAATGTTTACCTAAAAAATCCTTAATAGATTTTTGAACTGCCGATCCCCCTTTTGCACCTGCTGACTTAGAACTTGTCGACGCTCTCTGTGGGATTGAACCCAGTGAGGGGGTAGACCCCATTGCTACAGTTCTACTTCCGGTGGGTGTCGCCATATCCACATTTACGTCCGTCAAGCATTTTGGTATTTCGGTCAGGTCCTCCGTCTCGGGGCTTTAATTTCCCGATTTCTTGAGATTTTTCGGTACTTTACGGGATTTAGTTTTCCCTAGGGCCATTGCGATAGTGAATGCAGCTCAGTAGGGAAGAATCAGGGGTGTTGGTTGGTTCCTACAGTACAGAACAAAGCACTAATTTCTCCTAATGGCGCTTTTTCCAGAAGGGGTGCAAAGAAAACAAAGAAAGAAGCAACCTCGTGCTTGCGTTGGAGGCAGTGCTGCTGGCACCTGCTGTGCGTCTCTAAGATAGAAGAGAGATCAGGCGACCGCCCTTGCAGTCATGGTTGGTTATATCTCCCTTTCAGCTCCTGCCCCCGTAGAAAAAGCTTCAAGGCCCTAGCCGTACCAGAAGTCAACTTGCAGCTCCTGCTGCAGTAAAAGATTATTCTGCAGCTTCTGCCTCCGAAAAACAAAATTTGCAGCCTCTGCCCCTTGAAAGGAAATTGATTGGGCGGTACCTGCCGCTTTTGTTTTACACTTGTGGCTTCTGCAGCATGAAGAAAGTGTTTTCACGGCTCCTGCTGCTTTTGTTTTGCACTTGCGGCTTCTGCCGCGTGAATAAAATGTTTTTTGCAGCTCCTGCCACGTTAGTTTTGCACTTAGCGGCTTCGGCTGCTGCAAAGATATACTCGGGGCTGAAGCGGCAGTAGTTCAGTGGCTCAGAAGGGCGGACAGATTTAGTACTGCCTCTGGGAGGGGGTCAGAGAGGGTCAGAGCCGACCGGGTAGAATTAGTTGGTTGTCATCAGGAATTGAAAAAAAGGAATACTGTCAGTAAAAATAATTTGGTTTAATCATGTGATGCGTTAAAGAATTATGAGACCTTTGTAGGGGAGATAGAGGAGTAGTAACTCGAGTCGGTGAGGAAGCACCGCCTGAGGATACGCCAGAACACAACATGGCAACAAATGTAGGACTTCATACTATAGTTTGGCATAAGATTACTGTAAAGGAGGGGGATTTGGCTTTAACACGCTATGGTTCATTTGGTTTGGAGGTGCTATATCAGTTGAAGGGAGTGATGTCTTCATTACGACCTCCACCTAGTTCAACGCAGATTGAAGCATTAGATGCTTGGGTGGGATCAGCACAGGGGAGGGGAAGGGAAAGAAGTCAAGGGAGGATGAAAAAAGCAATTAAGGCAGACCAGGATGAGCGATTGATGCACAGTTGAAGGGGTGGAGAATAGACACCATTGAGGGAGAGAGGTTACACCCACTATTGGTCAAAGAGGGAGCCACTCAGAACAGGAAGTTAGATGAAGACAGTGACACTGATGACAGCTACCTAGATGGATTACTAGCAGAGCATCCTCCACCATACAATCCAAATTCAGAAGAGGGAATTCGTGAATTGGGGAATGGAGTGAGTATGGGGAGAACGGGAGTACTGCAGACAGACCCTAGTGTGAGGTAATGTTGTATAGTTCCTATAAACCTATATAGCATCTGCGCGTTTAGATAACATAGACTGTGGGATTGGTGCCCAGACTGATTTCAGACACCCTCACCGAGTATGTTCACCTGTACACCAGCTAGCTCACAGTGCCAATGTAAACCCATTTTATCCAAGGAGAGAATAGTTCTTGGCAACTATCGAACATGACAACTCTGCCCTATCTGGGATTGTGGAAACAGTGCGATACATTTCGCTCAGTCACTCGTGCTCACTTTGTCTCAGAGAGATACACAGAATAAACGGTGGGGACATTTTCAATAAAGATATATTGAACCAGCGTCATTCTAATGTAAAATAGGTGTGCTGACACAACCATAAAACAGAAACAGATTTAAATGATTATTAGCACCAACAGAGTAAAAGGATGGTAGATATCTACCATAGTGGTAAAACAATTAATACAGGCAGGCATAAAAATGCATGACAATAAAAAATGGATACTCCTACAATGTGACCGTAACTAGATGTACCCAAGTATACCTAGCATGTATGTAGGTGTAGAGCCAACAATTCCTCTAGGACAAAGCCCACCCCATTACCTGAAGTTAGAGACTGTGGGACCACGTCTTGGTTTCAAGATGGACACCCCACGAGGGATGTCATACCACTGCTAACTGCAGTGTCTACGTGCAGGGACCTCAGCATCTCGCCGTCAGTGTGTCAGCATGGAATTCCATTTACTCCTCTCCCTGCCTCAGCAAATATATGGTGTTTATGTACCCGAAGTGGTACCATCAGGGGATGTACCTTGCTGTGTCATGTCGGACTTAGGATGACAGAAGGAATGACCATTATACATTGTTATTATGCAGGAGATGGTCCTGCTGAGTTTCCAAGACTCCTCATGCATAACGGATGAGGGTAGTTTTCAGGGAAAACCCCATGTCCTGTAAGCAGTACCGTAACTAGGTAAAAGGTCAGTCCCACGAACGGTTATGTAGTGTAATGGTAGGGGAGAATATAGGTGAAAGGTTAGGTTGTTACCTGAGCCTATGTTGGGGTACCTATATGAAACATAACAGTAGTGGGAAATATTTTGACGGAAATGGAAGGAAAGGGGATGCCAACATCAGGAGGTAGAGAGATGAGCAGAGTTAACGCTGCTATGCAGTTACCGGAAGCCCTTACGGTGCCGGTCACTATTGGATCTATGGAGTCAGTGTCTACGGATCTATGGAGTCAAGTCAAGGGGAAAGCAGTAATCAGCTACAGTCAGGATTGGGGGAAAGGGTCAACTTAACTGGAAATGCTACCACAAACGTCTATATGGTCTATATTTGGTTCCAGTAGAAACTAGTAATCTATTACCAGCAACGGCAGATCCTTCTAGGGTGCACATTGGGTCTAGCGCAGTACGATCAGTGTCATCTGCGGAGTCACGTTCAGACTTGAGGATGTGGGAAGCTCCAGTTAGAGGACCTGTTGGAAGAATGTCAGATATAGGTATCGATCAGGGAGTTTCTGGAGGTCAGCACGCCTCACAGAATAAGCAGCAGGAAATCGGCACAGGAATCAAGGCAATGAAAGGGAAGAACAGAGTAACATGCGAAGTCAGGGAACCATCAAGCCTGCAGTAAAGGACAAATTGCTGGACGCAGTTAGGTTAAAGGCAGAAGTGGAAGAGATATTTAGTTGAATCAGTGGAAGTCTGTCTTTGGAGAGGAGAGAACTTTATGATCAAGAGGAGCTGTTATTTGTGGCAAAGGATGTTACTCGTAAGGCAAGGCGGGCACACAAGAAATTGACAAAATGGGCTCAAAAGTATGACGTGGATTTTTCCAATATAAAAATGTTACAGGGAAGTCACAGGCTTATTTCATGACCAAGGGTGAAGGGCCATGTGTTATGGGATCTCCGTCTAGTTCGGCGGGTGGTCATATTGAATTTTTTTTCTATTTAAGGAGTTTTATATAGTGCTAGCAAGACCCAGGGTATCGGAGTGCTTTACAGCAGTTATAATACAGGAATCTCAAATGATCAGAGGTATACATATTGGTTCGGAAGTCCCAGCGTGTAGTGCAACATAGAGGCAGGGCATTCCTGAGAGCCTTCCAGAGTGCACAATTGTCTTCTGTAGAACCATTTACAGGGAGGAGGGAGCGTGGAGGGACGAAAGGGTGCTAGGAGTAGGTAGATTATGGTGACAAAGAGTCATGGTGCCGCAGAATGCAGGTAAGATCCCTTCAGCGCTGGTTACCTATCTGGGATGGCATTGTTGAGGGAGAGGACCTTTAGGAGTTTTTTGAATTTTACAAAGGAAGGGAGAGTTCTAATGTCTGCTGGGATGGAGTTCCAGATTTTGGGTGTGTTTCCGGTGAAGGATCATGCAGCGGTTTTCTGTTTGCGTGTTTTCATAGGAATGAGCAGAGGGAGTTGGAACTCCTGAGGTTCCTAGTCTGGCCGGCCTTGAGTTTGGGGGCCAGGTATTCAGGTTTCCCTGTGTGGAGCACTTTGTGCACGAGGCAGGAAATTCTGAAGCTGTCACCCATCTCTATAGGGAGCCATTTTAGATCTTTGAGTGAGGGTGAAATGTGCTCAAATTTCCTGACCATTCTGGCTGCTGCATTTAGAGTTGTTTTGAGGGGGGCTAGGTGTGATTTCGCTGTAACTGGTGAGGATAGCAATTCTGTAGTGGAGTCTGGATAACACCAGGGATTAGGCGGCTTGTTTGAGGTCATTGGGCGGGATGAAAGGTTTTACTTTGTTGAGAAGCTTCAGATTGAGAAAGGCACTCTTCGCAGAGTTTTTGATGTGACTGACCATGTCAAGTTTGGGATCTAGGGTAAATCCTAATTATTTAGTAGAGTTTGCCAGAGTGAGATTACAATTGAGAGCAGCGATTTCTTTAAGCCATTCCATGATTTGTTTTTTTTTTTCATTGTTGGAAATGAGGAGAATTTCAGTTTTGTCTTGGTTGAGTTCATGGATAGCCAACGCTGGACTTCTTTAGGAATTTTGTTTAGTCTCTGAATATCTTCAAAGGAAGATGTTTCCAGATAGATCTGTGTGTCATCTGCATAGAGGTGAAAGGTGATGTATGGAGGTATGGGGTTCCATATAAATGTTGAATAGTTGAGGGGAGAGCACTGATCCTTGGGGGACACCTCTGTTGACAGGGTGTGTGTCGGACATGAAGGTTTTGATTTTTGACCTTTGGGAGCGGTTGTGTAAGAATGAAGAGATTCATTGTATGACCATCTCGTCTGCTCCTACCCTGTCTTGGAGAACCTCGATGAGAAGATTGTGATCCACCATGTCAAAGACTGCCGATAGGTCCAGGAGGATGAGTAGGCAGCATTTGTCGGTATCTAGAGATTTGTGAATGTCATACACGATGTTAAGGATGTTAAGGATCGCGGTCTCAGTGCTACAGCCTTTTCTAAAACCTGATTGGTAGGGATCTAGAAGGTTGAGGCTGTCCATGTGCTGAGTCAATTTTGAAAGAATGCACTTTTCAAGGATTTTGGCAAGGAGGGGGAGATTGGAAACAGGTCTGAAGTTGTTCTGATTGTCGGATTCACGGCCAGGTTTTTTCTGGAGTGGAATAACTTGGCCTGCTTTGAGGCAGTCAGGAATGACGCCGGTTCTCAGGGAGCTGTTTTTGATCTGACACCAGTATGAAGCTATGGAGAGTTTCAGTTTTTTAGTCAATTGAGTGGGTAGAGGATCTAATGCGTTAGCTGCGGGTTTGGAAGTGGTGATCGGTTTGAGAATCTTGGTTTCCGATATGGGGTTGAAGGATTTCCAGACTTTCATGGGGTGTTTACGTGCATTGGCTTTGGTTTTTGAGGGTGAGATTGTGCAAGAGGTATTGGGGTTGACGTCTGGAGAGAGAACTCAATCTTGGTGATTTTGTCTATGAAGAAGTTGGCCAAGTTGTCGCACAGGTCTTTGGTGGCTTGGCCTGGGGCAGAACAGGGTTTGGATGTTTGTTGTCTTTTGATGTTGAATAGTTCTTTGGGTCTGTTTTACGCCTTGTCTAGGGCGGTGCAAAAGAAGGTGGTTTTTTCGTTGTTAATGTGTTTTTTGTTTTTCCTTCGGGTTGCTTTGAGTTGCTCGTGGAGGCTTGTAGAAGGGTCGTTCCTCCATTGTCCGTCTGCAGCTCTTAGTTGTCTTCTTTCAGCATTTATGTCTGAGTTGAACCAGGATCTAGACGGAGTGTTCATGTTTTTTTTGTTTCAGGGGGGCTAATTGATCTAGGATGGAAGTCATAGTAAAGTTATAGTGAGTGGTGAGTTCCGTTGTAGAGAGATCATCCATGGAGGTAAGCAGGAGTGAGCCTACCCTTTCTTCAAATTCGGCCATGGAGATCTGTCTAAGATTTTTCATCCATTTGGGGGGTCATGGGTGGGGTGTTGATAAGTGATTGATGGAGTTATGTGGAATAGGATAAGGTGATGGTCAGACCAGTCCACAGGTAGGATCTGGGCAATCATGAGGGTGTCCTGTTGGGAGATGATGGCATCCATGTTCGCTACTTTGTTGTGGGTACCTTCTGAACAATGCTGCGCGAGGTTGTTGCTGTGCAGCAGCTCATTCAGGTTGCTGTTTTCATTCCAGTGTAGGTTCATGTCTCCAGAATTAGGGTGTTGGCGTCTCGGAGTGAGCAATGAACAATGAGGTCAGACAGGTGATCGGTGAATGCTGTGGTGTTTCCTGGGGGATGATATAGGAGATGGCACTGGAATGTCTTGTTGTCACTTGTGTTGATGTTCGCGGAGAGGCACTCACAGGTGTTATAATTAAAGGTGTCAATTTCTGTCACAGATATATTGTTTTTATGAATAATTGCTATACCTCTGCTTTTTTGGTCTTTTCTATCTTTGTTGATGATTGCTAAACCTGGTCACACGAGAGTGTCCAAGATTGGTGTCGAGCATTTGTTTAGCCATGTCTCGGTAATAAAGGTCTATGTCATGGGTGAGGATAGATTCTGCTAGCTCAGTTGCATGTTTCGAGGCTGATCTGCAGTTTATGAGCATGCAGCTGTTTGTGGTGAGTGCCTCCTTAGTGGGGTTCTTCTTAAGAGGGGCCCTAAGGATGTTGGAAAGGGAGGCGGGGGTCTGGGTGTTTAGGAGGGGAGAGGTCCCTTCTAAATCTGGTGATCACCTGGATATTGGATAGAGGGGTAGCAGTAGCTGGACTGTCTTATGGGGAGGCAAGATCTGGTGCTTCACTCAGGGAGATAGCTGTTCTAGTTCTGCTGGTACGTTCTGGGTTCTGAATATGATTTGAGGGTGGGTTTGGTATCCCTCTGTGGCGGGGAGATGTGGGGAGCCCTTGGTGGGTGGGGTTGTTGATGGTGGGGGTGTTATAAAGATTTTGGTCAGGTTTACAGAGCGAGGCGAGGTTGGTTAGGATTTCGTTGAAGCACTGGATTACGATGTTTAGCTGGCTTTCGAGCAAGGTGAGACGCAGACCAGTGTCTTCTAGGTTTGGGGTAGGGTGGTTCTGAATGTGGGCCCATCAGGAGCGGGGTTTCCTAACGCTGCTGTCTTGTCGTCTAATAGATAGAGTGTTTTCCTTGTGGTCATTGGGCGGGGCTGAGGGCTCAGCGAATGAGGGCCCTGTTGTGTCAGCCGCATTCTTAAGAGTGTGTAGTCCTTTTGGTTGTTGCACTGGGCTGACGGCGCAGCGAGAGGAGGGTCATGTTGTGGCTGCCCCGTTCTTGTGAGTGTGGGTATAGGGAAGTAGATGGGGTTGGAGGACTGTGTGTTGTGGTCAGTTGTAGTAGTATGAGGAGGGGAATAAGCGGGGTGGTTGAGGAGATGGTCTCATATGTGAGTGGTGGCCTTGTTCATGGTGGCAGCTGTAAGGGTGGTGTAACGTGCCGGAAGGCTAGTGTTGTTAATGGGGGCACATTAGAGGTTTGGGGGCTCTGCTGGAAGGTTTGATATTCTGGGGAGAAGTGGTGGGTAGGGCGGGGAAGGAGGTGTAAGAGGAGTAGGATCGCAGAGAGAGGAAGAATGCGTCAAAAGCCTCAAGGTTGTCGTTGTTAGCTTGAATTAAGACTGTGCCGTTATGATAGATGGTCATAGAGGTATTCCCCCTTCGCTTCAAGCGGTTGGAGATATAGAGTGTTTGCAGCTGAGAGGTATATTCTTGGTTTTGGAAATGTGTAGTTGAGATTTGATGATCAAGTTCCACTCTTTAGGTCTTTCAGTGTGAAGATAAAATCAATTTTAATCAGGCCCTTGGAGGAGCAGTGATATATGTCCATGAATAGTAGTTCTGGGTGCTGTCTAATTAGTTTGTGTTTACGTTTTTTTTGCGCTTTGGATAAGAGGTTGGGGGGGGCTGATTGATTAGGAGTTGGGGCCTTGCAGCTTTAGGTAGTTCGAAGTGATCGAGATGTGGTGGTTTGGCGTGACAGAAGGCATATTGAATATATTGGACAGGGGGTTGGTTCCCAATTAGAGAGCGGTGGGTCTAGGCGGCCGGTGAAGTAGATTGGCGTTAGCCCTGGGTGGCCATTGGCGGATACACTTCATAGCTTGTCAGTGGTAATCAGGTTTGATTGTTTCTGGTTCTTGTGTTGTCTGTTAGATTCAAGCAGCATCTTGGGATATGCTTTGGATTGGGCTTCCGGATCCTGTTGGGTTCAGGCTAGGGTCCTGGGTCCTATCTGTTAGATTCAGGTGGAGTATTGGACTTTGCTTTATATTGGTCTTCCGGATCCTGTTAGGTTCAGGCTTGGGTCCTGGATCTCGTACTGGAAGGACTCTCGTGGGTCCTGGACGGAACCTAGGTGTATTTATCTTCTGGTTAGCACTTGGAGGCCATCATGGGGTCAGGCCCAGGTGTTATATGACTTGGGTGAGCTGTGAGTGGTGGTGCTCATGGGAATCTGTACTCTCCGAGAGAGTTGGTTATTTATTTCAGTTGAGAATCTATGATAGTAGGGTCTCTAATGCACCCAGAGGGGCTCCCTGGTGCTGTATATCGAGGGTTAGTTTTTGGTGGACATTTTGAGGTCAGGCACTATGGACACAAAGCTAGGGGAGGCAGTGATCACTCTGTTACCAGGGCCTCCTCATTTCTTAGCTGTGGCCAGCGGTTTGGGATGCTAGTGTTGCGGCAGCGTAGGCAGATCTTGACAGTGCTGATGTGACACCTTGAGCAATTGGATCACTTAGTTTGTTGCGGCCATCTTGGGGACAGGCCCTGTTGGCACAGGGTATGTGGAGGCGGTAGCTGAAGTGAAACTGCACCCTTATCATTTCATTAGCTGAGATTAGATAATACATCATAAATTAATAGGTTTGAAAACACATTCGAGAATTTGTTATAGGGATACACGCATGGGGCATGCTTGATAAGTAGGAGGAAAGAAGGTCAAAGAAACGGATTGTCAAGAAAGGTATAGGAGATATGTCACCTCCGCGAGGGATGACAGCAGGAGTAGAGGCTTACCAATTGTGAGAGGTTCAGGGGCAGATTTATGTTGGACTTGCTCCACGTTTGCGTCACGCAATGGCGGAGTAAACGTGGCGCATCCCTGTGACCTATTTACAACGTGACGCATCTAGGCAGATGCGTCACGTTGCAAAGCCCTGCACCATATGTGGGCGTTCCGGCGCAGGGTGGGCGTTCCGGGGCAGGTGCGCCTCACAAAAGTTGCTGAGTGAAATCTACAAGATTTCACTCAGTCACTTTTAGGCCAATGCTGCGTCAAAACCCAGCGCCTGCTTGAAGCAGGCGTAAGGCTTGACGCAGCATTGGACAGACAGGGCACCCCCGAGCCTTGCTGGAGCTGTGTCGCGCTTGCGGCACAACTCCAGCAATGCGTCACCTTTACGGCACAGATGCGTCACGCATCTGTGCTGTTTTTGCCCCATGGTGTGCCGCATTGTAAATGCAATGTATAAGAAGGTGAGCAACCCAATATACCCTTGCGGGCTCGGGCAGAGTTTATTATAATAGAGAATGGCCAGCAAGGGGTTTTGTTTGTTATGTAAATTATCAGCACTGTTAGGACTTGTTTAGGGGCAATCAAAGTACCTAAACTTGAAATTAATCAGCAGCTGTTCAATTAAATTCAAAAGAAAAAAGTCCTTGAAACAAGGAACGTAAGATGTTACCACACTAACATCATATATACAATGAATAATTAATAAAACATAAAACCAGGATTTTTTTTTGTCTGAAAGTTATTATTTAAATTCAAGGCAAAAGATATAAATTTCTGTACAAAAAATGAACATGAGCATAGGACAGGGTACATACATAGATATAATCTGGATATTCAAGGTGTTGGTTGCTTTTCCTGTAACATATCCAAAAATACAGTCCAGACTGCTGGGACACAGTATTCAATTGATTTCAACTACCAATCAGAAGAAAATCAAAAGCTGAAATGAAACAAGATATGCAGAATTGGACTAAACAAGTCAACGTTTCGGTCTTTTTTCGATTTTTCTTAAGACCATCATCAGGACGAAATAATAGTATATACAATTGATGACCCTTTTTTGAATCAAAAAGCACGTCAGTTTGGAGTTAATGACGGCACCTGCACCTTCAATTATGGCGTAGAGATCGGGCAATGAACTAAATCAATTTTATGTAGCATACACTTGTAGTGAATACAGTGCTGCGGTGGACAGGTTCTGGCAGTTAGTCCAATTTATGTCGCTATTCAAATCGCTCGAGTTTGTTTGGAGTTTTTGGCCACAGAACGTCAAATTTATATCTTTTGCCTTGAATTTAAATAATAACTTTCAGACAAACAAAAATCCTGGTTTTATGTTTTATTAATTATTCATTGTATATATGATGTTAGTGTGGTAACATCTTACGTTCCTTGTTTCAAGGACGTTTTTCTTTTGAATTTAATTGAACAGCTGCTGATTAATTTCAAGTTTAGGTACTTTGATTGCCCCTAAACAAGTCCTAACAGTGCTGATAATTTACATAACAAACAAAACCCCTTGCTGGCCATTCTCTATTATAATAAGCATTGTAAATGCGGCACACAATGGGTGGCGGAGCTGCGGCGCACAATAACTGGCGCATCCCTGGGGATGCGCCAGTTATTGTAAATCTGCCCCATAGAGTGGAGGGTATGTGCATGTGCCGTGGAGCTTTTACAAACAACTTTCCTCTGCTGATGGAGAAACCTGCTGAATGGTACAAACAAGTTGTTCATTTTGTGAAGATTTTAAAGGTGTTGTGGATTGATTTGAACACTCTATTTGAAATTGGGGTACCTAGTAATTTGTGGTCTGCTCGTAAAATTGCTCTTGACTGGCCATCCGCCGAACTAGACTGAGATCACATAACACATGGCCCTTCACCCTTTGTCATGAAAAAGTTTGAGCAGGTAATTACATGGTTACAGCCCAAGATCACGCTACAAGATATTTATTGAGTTATGATAGAGTAAACCACTTAAGAACCCAAGAAGACAGTACATGCTTATTACAAAAGGCTCTTGCAAGCTTTTAAGCAGTATAGTGGGTTGGACACTCTAGATTATAAGGACATGGGACAGTTTGTTTCCAAGTCTTTTTTTGGGATTGAGACCAGAAACTAGCTTTAGGATCAAACAGAATTTGATTTGGTGGCAGAACAAGTCAGTGGATGAGATTCTGCGGTATGCCGGATACTGTAGTGATGAAGTGGACTCTAAGCATATGAAAAATAAGGGCTAAGCTGATGCTAGTCCAGATGAGGAATGCAGATAGGGTAGACCAAGCGCAGATGATCGGAGGAACGTTGAGTTGGAAGCAGGGAAACAATCATGGAGGGATCTAGAACCTGTCTACTCACGCGGGTCAGGGAAGAGGAGGTGGAATAGATCCCAAGACAGGAACTGAGGTCGGTACCCTTAAGAAAAACACAGCATGTCATTATTGTCACAAAATCGTGCATTGGAAGTGCAAGTGTCGATTAAATCCAGCTAATCAGTTCCATGATGAGGAAGAAGGATGGGTACCTGAGGTTGTAAGTACTATAACGAGACCCAGGTCCATAAATAAAGGGGTTATGTCTCAGCAAGTGCAGGTTCCCCAACCTCCAAGAATTGTACAAGGGAATTGAGTATACCAGCAGATGCTATTTATCAAAACACTAGATGAATTTTATCCAGACCTGTTGCAATGACGATGCCTGAGGGGGGGAGTGTACCCTTGAAGCAGTCTTAGAGGTGTACCAGAGAGGACTGTATGTGGAGGCAGATGTGGATGGTCATACTATTACATTCTTGATTGATACTGGTGCCATCCGTTCTACTGTGAGGTCTGCAGTAGTCCCAAACGTACCCCACTTGGGACAATCAATCCAATTTTAGGAGTTGCCAATAGGAGAATGACGAGTCAGCTAACAGACAAGATACTTGTGAGAATAGGAACATATCAGGATCAATACCAATTCATGGTGTGTGATTAGAGTCCAGTCTGTATGTTGAGTTGTGACCTTTTGTGTAAATTGTACCATCTATTGCACACTCAAAGGACTAGAGCTGCAGACAAATGATGATGATATTGCATTCAAACTGGTGAAACAGAATCTCTGCTTAGAGATGCTCCCCGTGCTAACAGTGGAAGACCTGCCATATGACTTGAGGGAGTCTATCCCTCCAGTGGTGTGGGATTTCACGGGAGAAGTAATAGGACTGATTCGAGGGGTTGAGTCAGTTAAGATACAGATTAGGCTGAATGCTGAGTTCCCAAGAACACACCAGTACAGCCTGACTCTGGAAACAGTGGCAGGAATTACTCCAGTTATTGAGTCAATGGTCGAGCAGGGCATTCTGAAGGAAATCATGGGCAGCCCATGCAGTTCGCCCATAATGGGGCTCAAGAAGGTGAGTGGGAATTACAGGATCGTGCAGGACCTGTAAAAGGTCAACACAATCATTTTTCCATGTTGTCCTGTGGTACTTAATCCATCTGTGATCTTGTTCCAAATTCCTTGTTAAGCTGAAAGGTTAACTGTGATTGATCTATATCAGGCGTTCTTCTAGATACCCTTACACAAGGAAAGCCAATTTTAATTTGCTTTCCGTCTGGAAAATCGAGTGTTAATGTAGTATCGATTTCCCACAAGGGTATACTGAGAGTCCGTCAATCTTTAATCAGATCTTGAAAAAGAAGCTTGAGAGTCTAGTACTACTGCATAGTTCAATACGTATGCAGTATACTGATGACCTCCTGATTGAATCAGACCTTAAGGAGGCTTGTAGGGTCAATACTGTTGCACTGATAAATCACATGCAGAAAACTGATGTAAAGTGTCCCCAAGTAAACACAAGTACTGTTTGCCTGAAGTCTAATATTTGAGTCAAGAGGAAGGTTACACCAGACCGCATTGAGGCAATCATGAAAAATGAATGCACCTACCACGCAAAAGGAAGTTAGGATGTTTTTCAGAATGGTTGGTTACTGTCATCAGTGGATTCCCAACTTCTGTTTGAAAGGAAAATCCTTGCAGATATTGACACACAAGGATGTGAATGATCCAGTACCATGCGATAACTACTGTTTGGTTGCCTTCTTGGAGCTGAGAGACAGCCTGTGTCACGCTCCAACTCTAGGAATGCCTGATTACAACAAAGCATTCTCATTATTTTGTTGAGAATGGGGGGGTTGTGCATTGTCTTTGCTTACCCAGACGCATGGGGGTGTCCGTTGACCAGTCGCTTACTTCTCAGCTACATTAGACCCTGTACTTTCAGCGTTGCCTGGATGTCTCAGATCAGTTTCTGCAACTGGTGTCAGCATTGAAAGATGTGAAAGCATTGTGATGGGTCATCCTCTTATTTTTTTATTCTTTATTGAGCATACAATATTCATACAACATATGCCTATCCAGTCAAAGATCATCAGCATGTAACACTCATCGAACTTCAACGTAACAAAGCCAAAGGTTACACTAGTTGGTATGTAAAAACGGGCACTATGCATCAAGAAGATGTAAACTGTCAGTTGCAATGTATAATCCCTTTCCCCACGTCCAACACCCAACATTTAAGACTTTACTATTTGGGCATCGTAGGAAATGTTAGACCCAGAGTCCATAGTTGTCATGCTCAGTCAGAGTTCAGATCAGCACATGTCAATAAATACTTCCGCAGCAGGGCCCATACATCTCTGGGCCTTGAGGAAAGTGGGAGTTCTTCTGCATATGTCTCCAACTGGTCTCTGCAGTACACCATATCTTTGAACCAGCTGTCCACTTTAGGGTGCAGTCTACTGTCCCATGTAAACAGAGTGCGTCTTTTTGCCAATAGTAAGGCCAGTTGTACGAATTTACCCATCATACCCTTTAGTTGGGGATCGTGACCTAACAAACACAACGATGGAGTATTATGCAGGGTTAGTCCTGTCATTTCAGTGATAAGTGCTAGAACCTTTTCCCAGTAAAGAAAAACTGGCCCACATTGCCACGCTAAGTGTACAAAACCGGCCCCCTCACACCCACATCGTTTACATTCATCTGACGTCCTGAGGCCTATCCTCCATAGCTTGTGAGGAGTGTAGTATGTTTGATGGATAAATGTAAGATGAATGATACGGAGGTTACTGTTTGATGTCAATCTCCACGTAAGTGAGCATACCTTCATCCATTCCTCCTCTGTGATGGGGGGATCTATTTCATTGTTCCAGCGAATGAGGCTCGCCCCAGAGTTGTGTGATGTATCCTTTTGTGTTGCCCTGTATAATTTGGTAATCAGTTTCTTTTTCGTTGGGGTCCTGAGCAGTGTTTGTAGAGCCAACAGTGTCTTCGGTTCATCCGGGAAACAAGTGTAGTGATCTTTAATCGCTCGTCACAAGCGATAACAAGTGAACTGGGATAGAAGTGTAGGATTTTTTATATACGATAAATCGTCCCTTGTGAGGTACGTAACCTCTGGGAATAGATCACTCATACATGTTATTCCTGCCTCACGAAGTGCTTGTGTAGACCCCCTATCTTGGGCCACTGACAGTGCTGCATGTCCCTCTATGGGCATTGCAGGGGCATACAAAGGGAGCTTCTGCATTCACCGTCCGATCGCTTGCCAAGCCGCTACCATGACATCCAGAGTGTTAATTTCTGCCCTGGGAATGTGCCTTTGAGTGTGTGTTATGATGCCCCTCAGTGGTTTTGGATGTGCATCACCCTCTTCCACAGCTATGTGTGGGATGAAATCATGTGGCCGATACCAGTAGTAAGCATATTGAGCCTGACAGCACAAATAGTACATGTAAAATCTGGTGCATTAAACCCACCTCTCTCGTATGCCAGTGATAGTGTATGCCAGCTTATTCTCGGTGGCTTGGTGCCCCAGACAAGTCGTAATACCTGTGTTTGAATAGTCTGGAAAAAGTGTTTGGTCAACGGAACCGGTATGTTACAGAACAAGTATAAGAATTTGGGGAGTATCACCATCTTTATGACTGAAATCCTATCCGCTAGTGATAGTGGGAGACTCAGCCATCTGTCAACCTGCGCGACCAGTGCCGTATACACTGCACCATAATTTGCTGTGATAACTGTCTCGGGGTCCCTATGAATCCATATTCCCAGATATTTAACAGAGTCTGCGGACCAGTCCAAGGGATATTCAACCGTAGGAGGGGCGGTAGCTGCAGTCAGAGGAATGATGACGGATTTATCCCATTTAATAGTTAGACCAGAGAATAAGCTAAACTTTACATATTCGCGGAGGACCGGTGATAGATATTGTTGTGGTTCGCGAACATAAAGGACCATGTCATCCGCATATATGGAGATCCCCACCGGTTTTCTGTTAAAGTTAAGGGCTGCCGCTCTGTGGGTCTGCCGAATTTTACATGCCAGTGGTTCCAGCACAATAGCAAATATAAGCGGGGACAGTGGGCACCCCTGGCGCGTACCTCGTCCAACATCAAACGGTTCGGACAGGTCTCCACCTACTCTCACCCTCGCGGATGGTTTGGTATACAGTATCTGAATCCAGAGTATAAAAAATGGGGGGAATCCCATTATTCGCAATACGTGTATCATATATCCCCACTCTATGGAGTCGAATGCCTTAGCGGCGTCTAGCAGTACCGCTACGGCTGGGAGGTCTGGCTTCAGTACGTGTTGCTTGGCAAAAATGGTGCGCAGATTAAGGGATGTGGAACGATTGGGAATGAACCCAGCCTGATCTGGGAGTACCAGCAGCGGCATGAGTGGTTGTAGTTTTGTGGTGAGAATTTTGGCCAGAATCTTGGCGTCCAGGTTTATAAGAGATAACAAACGGTGTGATTCGCAACATTCGGGGGGTTTGTCCTTTTTCAGAAGGGTGATAATCATTGGTTGGCGCAAAGTGGGAGGGAGGCGGCCCGCCTCGTACGTTTCTGCGTACATTTGTAACAGGTGAGATGCCAATATGTCAGTGTGTGCTTTATAGAATTCTGCAGTAAGCCCGTCCGGCCCAGGAGCTTTACCATTCAGGAGCGATTTGATGGCCTCAGTCACATTCTCTTCTGTCAGCGGAAGGGCAAGGTACTTCCGATAAACGTCTGACAACCATGCACATGCAATGTCATCTAGATAGTCATTCATAGCCTGTTCATCCATTCCGCCCTTCGAGGAGTACAGCTTGGCATAAAATTGCCGAAATTGTTCTACTATGGCGACTGAAGAAAAATGGGCCTGCCCGTCTTTGTCCACAATACTCTCAACCGGGAGATGACTTGACCGACTTTGTAGCCTACCAGCTAGTGATCAGCTATGATGTCCCCCCTCGCCGTAACGCCTGGCTAACATGTCGTTTTGATAGATATTTTATCTCTGTATCAGCAAGGGTGTTGTATGCCGCGATATGTTCGTGTATGCTAGCAAGTGTGGCTGTCGAGGGTGTATGATCATATTGAACTTCTAACTCGCTTAATTGCCTCTCTAATGTGGCCAGTCTGCCCCGTATGTCCTTTAGTATCCCCGCTGATGTGCTAATACATGTGCCCCTAATTGTGACCTTGAAGGCCTCCCACAGTGTCTCTTGAATCTCTACTGATCCTATATTCGTCTTAAAATATTGTGTAATGGCAACTTTGATGGTGTCAGTGTACACAGGGTCAAGTAATGACTCTGCATGAAACCGCCATGTGAATGGTTTATGGAGGTTTTGTGGGATGCGTAATGTGAGGAATACTGGGTTATGGTCTGATAGTGTTCTCGGGAGGGTGCGAACCTCAGTTACCCAGTTATTCGCCCCTTCGCTCAATAAAATGTAATCCAATCTGGACCAACTATTTGTCGCAGGTGTGATGTGGGTGCCTGCTAAGACATCTGTATGTCTTTGTCGCCAAGTGTCAACCATCCCAAACTCTAACATGCCGTCTTTGATACATTTAGCGACTTTGACCATCCTCCCACCATGTGGATTGGACTTGTCTACTGCGGGATTCAGATGTGTGTTGAGGTCCCCCCCCCCCCCCCCCATATTATGTCCGTCTCGGGCCAAGTCCGCAATTCCCTAAACATATTCAGATATGCAGTAGTATCGTCCACTACTGGCCCATAAAGGCTGATGATGGTTACCAATACATTGCCCAATTTTCTCAGTGCCATTGCCCAGTGACCTTCCTGATCTGTGCTAGCTCGAATAGGCATAAATTGTACCCCTTTCTTGACTAGAATAAGGACCCCCCTCGCGTATGAGGAATAGACGGAAGCTAGTCTATAGGATGCCATCTTTTGGCCACTCTATCCTCTGTTGCTTTCGCCAGGTGGGTTTCCTGTAGTAACGCAAGTTTGACATTGTGCCTGTCTAATTGTGCTAGCACCTGCCTGATTTTCTGTGGGGTATTGAGTCCTCGGACATTCCATGTGATGCAATTATATGTATCCCCTGTCATTTGTGGTGTGTGAGTACAATGCAACCGCTATGAACCAAATAGTCATTTACGTGCTTCTTACATACTTGACAGTTTAGTGCAATCTCTTTAACGTTGGAAACCTTTGGCACATAACAAAGAAAAGTATTCCCCCCCTCCCACCTCCCATTTCAGCATCCCCAATCTGCTAAAGACTTGGCCCTCACATAACTCCCTCAATAACTCCAAGTTAAACAAGTACAATTCCCATTGGGGATCACCCATCGAGGGTCGTTGCGGCTGCGACTGCTCCCAGGAGATGACGGGAGAGGAGCCATCGATGATTATCATCTCCACCAGCCCTGTGGAACATGGGACCCTGCCGTAGCATATAGAACCATTGAACAAGCAGTTTCTGTCCCCCCAGGTGAGGCGCCCTCCAAGCATAGCGGCCCTCTCTTACCCTCCCGTGGTCCACAAAGTCCATCCCAATTGCAACCCTGCATGCACCCCCTTACTGGTCATTCATCGGTGTCTGATGTGGGGGATGTGGACGCCGCTTGTTTATGGCGCCTCGGAGTAAGTGCGTACTCCATAGCATGTTTGGGCTTCGTGAAGATTTTTCCATCCTCCATTATGCCTATCCTCAGGCGTGCAGGGTACAGCATTGAATATGGAATCTGTTCTTTTTGCAACATTTTTTTGACGTTTTGGGTAAAAGGATAGTGCGTTTCCTTGGTATGTAATCGAGCCCTTCAATCTAGTTATCCGTAGAACAGTGTCACGATCTCTGAAGTTGAGCAGACAGGCAATGATTGGCCTCGGAAGAGTCCCCGGAGGAGGCCGCGCCGCCAAAGATCTGTGTGCGCGCTCGATTGCGAAAAAGGGATAGAGTTCATCTATGCCGCAAATTTCCTGCAGCATCGCCTCGACATAATCTTCTAGCCGCCCCACATTTGTGGACTCTGGCAGCCCTAAAATGCGGACATTGTTGCGTCGCGATCGCGCTTCGATGTCCTTATTTTTGGCTTCTATGACTTCTAGCGGTTTAGTAATGTCTGATGTCTTCTCTGCTACTTGTTGGAGTCTGTCTTCTGTATCAGTGATGCGTTGCTCCGCTTCTCCTATACGTACCGCGTGTTTGTCCAGTTTTGTCAAGAATTGATCCATCCTCCCATTTAGTGCTTCGATCTTCCCGTCGATGGCTTGAAGACTTGCTTGTATGGCCGCCAGTGATTTCTCTATAGCCATGGGGGATGTTGCCAGCGTATCTATCTCAGAGTCCGAGGTCGCAGTTTGCCCCGGTTTGTTCCCCTTGCGCAATTCAAAAGTCAGACGGGGCTGATTTCTGTCAGGCTTCCCCATGGCTCTGGTGGTTTGGTTGCGGGGCTGTCCTGTTGCGTTGCGCACCGCACTCAATAACGCTCCCTGAGAGTGCGTAGACTTCTGACGTTATATGTGACCGGTGGGGCCCTCAAACTACTATCTCCAATACAGGTTTAGCAGGCTTGGCAGGTGTGTCCTCTTATATAGTAGCCAGCAGGTCTCATGTGCTCGGGGCAGTATGCTGCTCAAATGTGTAAGAATTGGTGCCAGTCTCCCAGTCAAGGTGGAAGTGCAGTCCCGGGTCCGCGTCCACATGTGGATCCAATGGCGCAGTGGGGCTCAGACAGGTAATGTACAGCGTGTTAGTGAAGGCCTTCGCTGGCAGGGTGTCTTTCATGCAGCCCCCCGCACTTAAACAACCACTGGCACGTATGCAGTGCCAGTCCCGGCGTCCTCCAGTGTTTCTCCCACTGCCAAAGTCACTCAGCATCTCTGCCCCTGCAGGTGAAGTCTCTGCGGGGGGGGGGGGGGGGGCACTTCCGCCGCCGGTCGCGGCAAGAAGCAGAAGATATGCAACGGCCCCCAGAGAGTAAGCGCGCAGCCCGGCGAGAATAGGTGACGAAGGGGGGGTAAAGATCAGTGCCGCTATCTCCCACAGCCCGGCGCCACAACACGATGCGGCCTGCAGCTCTCCAGGCACTGGCGTGGTCGTCCTCCCCCGGGCCGCGGCCGCGACCTCCGCCCTGTCCGCCTCACCACTAAGCATGGGCGGAAAATCCGTTACGCTCGCGGATTTTGCAGATTTTTGGGAAATTCGCAATCCGCGAGATTTGCGAATTTCCTGCAAAATCCGCAAATTCGCACGCAGCGGATTTTTTTTGCGGCTCGCGTCGTTGGTGATACAATTTTTGCGGCGCGCGGCGTTTATCATCGTTTGCCGAGTTGTTTTTCTCGATATTTTGCGAGTGCTGCGCCATTTTGGATCTTGCTGTGTGATCCCGCGGGAATTTGGCGAGCGCGATTACGTCATCGCGGCTTGCCAACTTGCACAGCGAGAGTTTGTCAACGCGAGTACGGCGAGATCACGTCTCGCGGTACTTCGCAATTGCGAGATTTGAGATGCGGCGAGCAGCAACAATCTCGCACAAGCGAAAATATAAAATTTGCAATTCTGCACAAGAAATCCACCAGCAAGCAGCATAAACCTTCTTGAAATGATGATTTTTATCTGAATAACTCCTTAGGTTGACATTTGCCTGCACTTTTTTAGCGAGGAGTCCATTTTGGGGAAGGGTGGAGGGGGGTGGGAGGAAGGAAGTGCCCCACAGTCTTCAACTTCCTGTTCCTGTCCAGCAGGCTCCTCCCAGTGCTTTGTCCATCTCCTGGTCACTTTTCATTTGGATCTGGAGCAGGAAGGATTACTTTTTGTGGATGCTGCTGGATATTTGGATTTGAGGCCTTTTTGACTTTCTTTGGATCACTGTTGGATTAGAAATTTTACAAGTACGTTTGTTTGGGGCATTACAGTTGCTGCAACTAAAATTTTGGAATTTTCGATTTTTGGGCTGTTTTGGGGCCTTTTGCCCAGGGGTACTCAGTGGTGGGTGGACTGAGTCTTTCTGTGGGTTGTCTTGAACTTAAACATCATGGAGGGCATGGATGGATTGGGATTGTGCTGATTTTTCAGTGATTTTCGTTTTTTGGGGCTGTACTTGTGGCCTTTTCACCAGGGGTATTTGAGTCTAGCATGGGCCTAGTCTTTCTGTGGGCTGTCTTGAACTTAAACATCATGGAGGCCATGGATGGAATGGGATTGTGCTGATTTTTCAGTGATTTTCGTTTTTTGGGGCTGTACTTGTGGCCTTTTCACCAGGGGTATTTGAGTCTAGCATGGGCCTAGTCTTTCTGTGGGCTGTCTTGAACTTAAACATCATGGAGGGCATGGATGGAATGGGATTGTGCTGATTTTGCAGTGTTTTTCGATTTTTGGGGGTGTTCATGGGGAGGGACAGGCCATGTGGCTGGTGGCCATTTTGAGTGCTGCTACAGGCACTGGCCATGTGCTGGGAGGCAAGTGGCCATTTTGAACGCAGGCTTTGTTGTTAGGCCTGCAACGATTTTGCCTACTTTTCAACCTTTATGCCCAGGGGTAGTGAGTCTTGCATGGGCCTAGTCTTTCTGTGGGTTGTCTTGAATTTAAACATCATGGAGGGCATGGATGGATTGGGATTGTGCTGATTTTTCAGTGATTTTCGTTTTTTGGGGCTGTACTTGTGGCCTTTTCACCAGGGGTATTTGAGTCTAGCATGGGCCTAGTCTTTCTGTGGGCTGTCTTGAACTTAAACATCATGGAGGGCATGGATGGAATGGGATTGTGCTGATTTTGCAGTGTTTTTCGATTTTTGGGGGTGTTCATGGGGAGGGACAGGCCATGTGGCTGGTGGCCATTTTGAGTGCTGCTACAGGCACTGGCCATGTGCTAGGAGGCAAGTGGCCATTTTGAATGCAGGCTTTGTTGTTAGGCCTGCAACCATTTTGCCTACTTTTCAACCTTTATGCCCAGGGGTAGTGAGTCTTGCATGGGCCTAGTCTTTCTGTTGGTTGTCTTGAATTTAAACATCATGGAGGGCATGGATGGATTGGGATTGTGCTGATTTTTCAGTGATTTTCGTTTTTTGGGGCTGTACTTGTGGCCTTTTCACCAGGGGTATTTGAGTCTAGCATGGGCCTAGTCTTTCTGTGGGCTATCTTGAACTTAAACATCATGGAGGGCATGGATGGAATGGGATTGTGCTGATTTTGCAGTGTTTTTCGATTTTTGGGGGTGTTCATGGGGAGGGACAGGCCATGTGGCTGGTGGCCATTTTGAGTGCTGCTACAGGCACTGGCCATGTGCTGGGAGGCAAGTGGCCATTTTGAATGCAGGCTTTGTTGTTAGTCCTGCAACCATTTTGCCTACTTTTCAACCTTTATGCCCAGGGGTAGTGAGTCTTGCATGGGCCTAGTCTTTCTGTGGGTTGTCTTGAATTTAAACATCATGGAGGGCATGGATGGATTGGGATTGTGCTGATTTTTCAGTGATTTTCGTTTTTTGGGGCTGTACTTGTGGCCTTTTCAGCAGGGGTATTTGAGTCTAGCATGGGCCTAGTCTTTCTGTGGGCTGTCTTGAACTTAAACATCATGGAGGGCATGAATGGAATGGGATTGTGCTGATTTTGCAGTGTTTTTTCGATTTTTGGGGGTGTTCATGGGGAGTGACAGGCCATGTGGCTGGTGGCCATTTTGAGTGCTGCTACAGGCACTGGCCATGTGCTGGGAGGCAAGTGGCCATTTTGAATGCAGGCTTTGTTGTTAGGTCTGCAACCATTTTGCCTACTTTTCAACCTTTATGCCCAGGGGTAGTGAGTCTTGCATGGGGCTAGTCTTTCTGTGGGTTGTCTTGAATTTAAACATCATGGAGGGCATGGATGGATTGGGATTGTGCTGATTTTTCAGTGATTTTCTTTTTTTGGGGCTGTACTTGTGGCCTTTTCACCAGGGGTATTTGAGTCTAGCATGGGCCTAGTCTTTCTGTGGGCTGTCTTGAACTTAAACATCATGGAGGGCATGGATGGATTGGGATTTTGCTGATTTTTCAGTGATTTTCGTTTTTTGGGGCTGTACTTGTGGCCTTTTCACCAGGGGTATTTGAGTCTAGCATGGGCCTAGTCTTTCTGTGGGCTGTCTTGAACTTAAACATCATGGAGGGCATGGATGGAATGGGATTGTGCTGATTTTTCTGGTTTTTTTCCGATTTTTTTTGTGGTGTATAACTGAACTGATGTTCCTCTGTCTTCCATTGTTTTTAGGTGCACAAGACTCAAGAGAACCACCAGTGCCAGGAAGAAGTCCTGCAGCGGTGTGTGTGTGCAGCATAACGTCACGCGACGTCACGTCTGGCCTCAGACAACTCTACAATTCGTGCAACTGCGGCCTGCTGTCTGACCTGCTCTGAAGAAGATGGCCCCCAAAAAAGTTCTCCGTAGCTCCTCTAGCAAGAAAGTTGCTAGTAAGGAGCAGAAGAAGCAAGTTACCAAGGAGGCTGGTGTGCCAACCGCCACGTTTTTTGGGAGCAAAAAAAAAAGTACGCCTGCAGCAGCAGCAGGATCTGCTGGGGACCAAGCTGGGAGCAGCACCCCTGCTCCATTGGGTTCAGTGCCTCCACCACCACACCAACTTAAGTCAAAGCCCTTGAGTGCTTCAGAGGCAGTCAGTGTACTTCTCCAATCACCATCGACCAGTGATGTTGGCTCATCGCAAGAAAGTAGCAGCAATGTCCCTGAATCAACACAGGTTGTTGTAACTCATCTGACAAGTGTTGAACAACCACAGCCGCAACAACAACACCATGTGCAAGTACACGCCCAAGTACATGTGGATGGTGAGGCAGCAAAAGGAGATGCGCAAGCAGAGGTGCATGGAGGGTCACAAGTGCCCACAATAGTTGTTCCTCCCGAAGTAGGGGCACATCAGGAAATCGACAATGAAGCCGAGGTATCATTGGAAGCCACTCCTCCTGATGATCATTCATTGTCTTCCACATCCCTAGCAAGGAAAAGATCAAGGGGGGTGTCTACATCTTCTTCAAGCCCACCTCCTTCTGATGCAAGTGATCCGTCTTGGGAACCACCACTGCGGTCTGACAGCGAGGCACACCATGATCTGACAAAGGTACCTAAGCGTAAAAGGAAGGTCGTCGAAAAACTCATAGCTATGGATTGTGATGAGGCTCAACAAGAAGTGACAGATACTGCTGGTGATGAAGTCTCTCACGATGACGACGAGCCAGTCATCACAAAGGTCACTGCAGCCCCACCGGGCATGCAGCAAAGAGACATTTTGACCCTATCCCGAGAAGCTGCTGAGCGTGATGATGATGTCGACGAGGAGGCAATGGAAATGGAAACACAACAATCATTAGATTTGGAGTTAAGTAGTACACCAACACCTACCGCTTCCATATTTCTTCCTCGCAAGAAGATACCCACCTCGACCTCAATTCGTGGTGGTGAAAGTGCAAAACGTACTGAAGTTCGGCAATCCACATCCTCCACTTCATCTGGCATTAGCAGCAGGACCACCACCACCAGTATCGCCGCCTCCTCAAGCCCCCAAAGACATTTCAAGTCTCCAGTTTGGGACTTCTTTAGTGTTTGCCCAAAAATGGAAAACGTAGCCATTTGTAGCATTTGTAAGCTTCGAGTTAGTCGTGGTAAGCTTAGTTCTAACTATGGTACCGGAGGCCAGAGAGGTCATCTTGAGAGAGCGCACCCTGTCCAATGGTTTCCGCACCTAGAGGCGGTCAAGGAAGCCGGAATTGCACGTAATGAAAACGTTGATTTTTCATCTCATGATGACGAGGAGGAAGAAGACGATTCAAACACTTCACTTACACCCAGTACCCCTGTCAGCAGCACACCCCATGTGAGGCACACTAAGAGTGTGGGAGAGAGTGAGACATCAATGCGGAAAAGTTCATCAGCGAGCGTAACTGGGTCGAAGATATCATCATCATCCCGTAAATCCTTGGTCCAGGGCAACATTAAAAAGATGTTGTTTACAGAAGCGCAATATGAACGCAACCATCCACTGACGCGTCTGTATAACACTAAGCTGGCTAAAATGCTAGCTCTGGACCTTCTCCCTTTTTCTTTTGTAGAAGGGGTTGGTTTTCTAGAATTAGTGGCAGCGCTCTGCCCTAAATGGAAGGTTCCTAGCCGGTTCTATTTTGCCCGAGTTGCGGTTCCAGCACTACATGAAGATGTTCTGAAGGTGATTGGGGCAGCTTTGCAGAAGAGTGCTGTTCACACTATACATATGACAACAGACATGTGGACCAGTGGCGCAGGCGCTGATTACATGTGCATCACTGCACACTGGGTCTCTTTTTCAGGGGTTAAAGCAAAGCTAAACACAGGTGTTGACACGGACATTGTTTTTAAAGCTGCTCGGAAACATGCAACACTAGCCATGTTTGGTTTGGAGAAACGTCACACAGCAGAAAACATTTTTGATGTCTTTAACACAAAGGTCCTTAACTGGCTGTCCCCACTAAAACGCCAGGTTGGTTATGTTTCCACGGACAATGGCGCCAATATAGTTAAGGCCATGAGGGACGGTAACTATTTCAGAGTGCCGTGTTTGGCGCACTGTATAAACCTGGTTGTCCAAAAATTCTTGGGTAATAAAGGCAGTGCAGCGTACAGCGTATTGGACACCTGCCGAAAAATGTGCAAGCATATCAGCCATTCTTTTAAGGCCCGGAAGCAGCTGAGGAGCCTGCTATATCAACGTAAAATGCCAGTGAAAGCACTCATCCAGGAGGTGGTAACACGTTGGAACTCAACCTTCTACATGCTTGAGCGTCTGTATGAGCAGTATACGGAACTCGATCAATATTTCCTTACAGAGGGTACAGAGGAGCTGAGGATGGGTGCGGCGCAATGGAACATAGTTCAAAGCCTGACACGCATGCTTCGTCCTTTTGAGTTCTTCACGCGTGCAGTCAGCAAGGAGGACTGTAATTTGGGAAAAGCTATCCCATTGTTGTACATGCTGGAGGACCAACTGAAGGAGGTGTGTTCTGTGTTTGAAAAAGATGTAAAAAACCAAGACTCTTTTCTTCTGGCTGAGAAATTATTAGAGCTCCTACAAGGTGATGAACGCCTTAAAAAGATCCACTCAGAAGAGCATTACATTTGTGCTACTATTCTGGATCCACGCTACAAAAAGGCGCTGGCAGGCCAAGCATTCTTTCCTTTTGATGATGAACATGTTCCAAAGTACAAACATTGGCTAGCCTTGTCAGCCAAGAGGTTTGAAAGAGAACGGCTGGAAATTGAAGGAAATGGCAGTACATCAGCAGGCCATCCCCAGTCAAAACAATCCACTTCTGCACCTGTGGCTGTGGCACAAGTGACCTCTCAGCCGTTAAAGACACCGGCAACCAGATCATCTGCACGAGACACAACAGAAACATTGGAGGCTGAAGAGGATTGTCTAGCTCTGCGTGGGTTTGGGTCTCAAAAGGTCAGAGGCACAGCAAGAGCTAAGCAAAGTGGAGGAACCTTGGATGAGGAGGACCTTGAGTCGATGGTGAAGGACTATCTGAATTACTCAACAGAGGTCTATGTTAATTCTGACCCATTGGCGTATTGGAATGGGAAAAAAGAATTGTGGCCACAGCTCACCAACCTGGCTTTAAACTACTTGTCTTGCCCACTCGCAAGCGTGTCTTCTGAACGGGTTTTCAGTGCTGCTGGTGGCATTGTAACTCCGAAACGGAGCCGCCTCTCGCCCAAAAATGTGGAAAGGTTAACAATGATCAAGATGAATCAGCACCTCATACCACCAGATTTCAGAGTACGAGAAAGCGTGCCGGATGAAGAGGAGGTGGCCAGCAACATAGATGAGGGAATTTCTACTCTGTCAGGTGACACTGAGCTCACCCTGCCTGAATTCGCAGAGTATGATGACGAAGCCTTATTCTCATTCCTGGACCGTGATACCGATCCCTGAAAATGAGACAACGAATCAATAACTTTCTTTTTCGTCCTTATTCACTTTTATTCCTGTGTGTCTGTCTTTCTTTGTTGTGCACAGTTAATATATTTCAAACTTTAATCAGATAATCACAAAAACAAGCCCATCAGCAGAACTGTCTTCACTGGTTTGCTAATTTGCTAATTAATTTGAAGTTGCCGCAGTCTGCATTCCTCAGGTTCACAAGTTCAGAAGAACATTCTCCTCTATCCTCCTCCTCCAGACTCCTATTTCCATCAAACCAGAGGGCTGGTTTACGCCCAATGAAGAAAGACTCAGCACTTGTGGGGGTGTTGTTGTACCTCTTTGCAGGTGAGTTGACGGCTCTGGGACCATTGTTGGGAAGCTCTAATACCGGATAAAAGTAGTTTGGACCAAATCCCAGGCGGAATTTTTTGTGTGTTTTTGATGACTTGCTTGCCTTTGAGGTGCTCTTAGGGGGGGTTCCGTCTGTTTGTGGGTGAGTTTCGTGGTCTGGGAGCACTGCTGGGACACTCTAATCTTGATTGCATTTGCTTTTCTGGAAATCCGTGGTGGCAACCCCGACTTATGGCCTAGCTACGTAGCGCGTTTGGACCGAAGGCCGAGAAATATTGCAAGTATGAGATTTTGTTTTTGGCCTGTTTGGGGGTGTTATGCTTCTTGGCGGGTGGGTTGGCGGGTCTTGGGGCATTCCTGGGAAGGTCTAATACCGGGTAGAAGTGGTTGGGACAAAATCCAGGCCGATTTTTTTTTTGGCTATTTCTGACATTTTGCTCAATGTAGCGTTTTCGGGGGCCTGTTTGGGGGGCTTCCTGGTGTTTGTGGGTGGGTTTCGGGGTCTGGGAGCACTGCTGGGACACTCTAATCTTGATTGCATTTGCTTGTCAGGAAATCCGTGGTGGCAACCCCGACTTATGGCCTAGCTACGCAGCGCATTTGGACCGAAGGCTGAGAAATATTGCAAGTATGAGATTTTGCTTTTGGCCTGTTTGGGGGTGTTATACTTCTTGGCGGGTGGGTTGGCGGGTCTTGGGGCATTCCTGGGAAGGTCTAATACCGGGTAGAAGTGGTTGGGACAAAATCCTCGCGGAAAAGCCTTTTGGCACTTTTTGTAACTTAGGGTTCGTTAGGGTTAGCCCTCGCAGCAGGATTGCATGTGTTTCGGGGTGTTCTACATTTTTGCAACTGAGTTCTGGGGTCTTAGAGCACTCGTGAGAATGTGTAATTTTGGTTGCAAGTCATTTGAAGAAAATCCATGGTGGGAAAGGGGGGATTTGGCATAGTTAAAGAAAGCCTTTGCCACTATTCTTAACTTAGGGTTCGTTAGGGTTAGCAGTATTTCAATTGCATGTGTTTGAGTGGGGGGGATTTCGAGTCTTGGAGCGATGCTGGCTATGGATACTTTTGCTTGGTTGCTTGCAAGTGGTTTGAATGCAATCCACGGTGGGTAAGGGGTAATTAGTAAGGGGGTACTTCGGCCTACTTTTAATTTCAAAGTAAGTTTTGTCACCAGTTTTCTGCTAGGCCTCGTTTTTTGAGATTTGATTGGGGGTCTTCTACATTTTTGCGACTGGCTTTAGTAAGGGTCTGGGTGGGAGCACTGCTAGGAAGATCTAATTTTGTTCTAAAACACAGTTTACAGTACACCTAGCTTGAGGGGAAAGATCTGCTACATTAATTTGCCCCTACTTATTTATCCTTCAAAAGGTGACTCAGACAGAGTACGCACTTTCAAAAATATTGTACTGTCTACTAGGAAAATCAAAGTGTGACTTTTTGCACTCCAAAGCCTACATACCTTATATTTATTTATCAGTGGTGTTGTAATATTATATCACTTCCTGTTTTTCGTTGAATAATTACAGGCCGGGTTTCAGTCTCTGCAATGGGGAAAAAAGGATGGAGTCAGGCTTCACATTAGCGAGCCACAATTCAGCATCAGGCAGGCAGTGGACAGGGTGTCTTCTGGTGACCAACATCGATGGACGAAGCGTCGGCTGCAATGGAGGAGTGCCGCTAATAAGAGGATTTTTTTTCTGCAGGCAACTTACTTACCACTTCCAACAGGACAACTACAACAACATAGATACAGTATCCCTTGCCTTTTTCTCTGACTGTGACTGCATTTCTTGGATCTCTCTCTGCTTCTAAATTGATCCCTTAACACATCACTTAGTCCACTCCACTATCACATCTGCACCACACATAGTCATTTGTAAGTGCTCCTATGTAATTCGCAAGTCGCAGCACGCCCCAGCCCGTAGAGGACTGGGATGGCCCCAATGATGAAGCATGTCACCAAGGGGCAACCCTGGTGAGTGAAGGGACACCTAGAAAAAAAGCAATTTCTCCCTTTCTATCTACTATACCTTCCAGACCAATCCCATTGAGTGTTGTTGTGAATGGATTTATAGTGACCAGCAAGGCTCTCTGGTATCTGGCTACAGAGACCTTATGTTGAATATAGTTATCAATAATTCCACACAGGCCCTGTACTGTCGCATTCTTTCTTCCACAGTTGTCGAAAGTACTACTTACTTTTCACTGACATGCATGCAGTAGTGCATGCACTTTCAAAGATTGATGGATAGGTTTGTACCCAAATAATTGTTTATGTTCAATTGTTTGTCTATGCTGTGCTTTTTTTACAGGGTGTCTTCTGGTGACCAACATCGATGGACGAAGCGTCGGCTGCAATGGAGGAGTGCCGCTAATAAGAGGATTTTTTTTCTGCAGGCAACTTACTTACCACTTCCAACAGGACAACTACAACAACATAGATACAGTATCCCTTGCCTTTTTCTCTGACTGTGACTGCATTTCTTGGATCTCTCTCTGCTTCTAAATTGATCCCTTAACACATCACTTAGTCCACTCCACTATCACATCTGCACGACACATAGTCATTTGTAAGTGCTCCTACGTAATTCACAAGTCGCAGCACGCCCCAGCCTGTAGAGGACTGGGATGGCCCCAATGATGAAGCATGTCACCAAGGGGCAACCCTGGTGAGTGAGGGGACACCTAGAAAAAAAGCAATTTCTTCTTTTCTATCTACTATACCTTCCAGACCAACCCCATTGAGTGTTGTTGTGAATGGATTTATAGTGACCAGCAAGGCTCTCTGGTATCTGGCTACAGAGACCTTATGTTGAATATAGTTATCAATAATTCCACACAGGCCCTGTACTGTCGCATTCTTTCTTCCACAGTTGTCGAAAGTACTACTTACTTTTCACTGACATGCATGCAGTAGTGCATGCACTTTCAAAGATTGATGGATAGGTTTGTACCCAAATAATTGTTTATGTTCAATTGTTTGTCTATGCTGTGCTTTTTTTACAGGGTGTCTTCTGGTGACCAACATCGATGGACGAAGCGTCGGCTGCAATGGAGGAGTGCCGCTAATAAGAGGATTTTTTTTCTGCAGGCAACTTACTTACCACTTCCAACAGGACAACTACAACAACATAGATGCAGTATCCCTTGCCTTTTTCTCTGACTGTGACTGCATTTCTTGGATCTCTCTCTGCTTCTAAATTGATCCCTTAACACATCACTTAGTCCACTCCACTATCACATCTGCACGACACATAGTCATTTGTAAGTGCTCCTACGTAATTCGCAAGTCGCAGCACGCCCCAGCCCGTAGAGGACTGGGATGGCCCCAATGATGAAGCATGTCACCAAGGGGCAACCCTGGTGAGTGAGGGGACACCTAGAAAAAAAGCAATTTCTCCTTTTCTATCTACTATACCTTCCAGACCAACCCCATTGAGTGTTGTTGTGAATGGATTTATAGTGACCAGCAAGGCTCTCTGGTATCTGGCTACAGAGACCTTATGTTGAATATAGTTATCAATAATTCCACACAGGCCCTGTACTGTCGCATTCTTTCTTCCACAGTTGTCGAAAGTACTACTTACTTTTCACTGACATGCATGCAGTAGTGCATGCACTTTCAAAGATTGATGGATAGGTTTGTACCCAAATAATTGTTTATGTTCAATTGTTTGTCTATGCTGTGCTTTTTTTACAGGGTGTCTTCTGGTGACCAACATCGATGGACGAAGCGTCGGCTGCAATGGAGGAGTGCCGCTAATAAGAGGATTTTTTTTCTGCAGGCAACTTACTTACCACTTCCAACAGGACAACTACAACAACATAGATACAGTATCCCTTGCCTTTTTCTCTGACTGTGACTGCATTTTTTGGATCTCTCTCTGCTTCTAAATTGATCCCTTAACACATCACTTAGTCCACTCCACTATCACATCTGCACCACACATAGTCATTTGTAAGTGCACCTACGTAATTCGCAAGTCGCAGCACGCCCCAGCCCGTAGAGGACTGGGATGGCCCCAATGATGAAGCATGTCACCAAGGGGCAACCCTGGTGAGTGAGGTGACACCTAGAAAAAAAGCAATTTCTCCTTTTCTATCTACTATCCAACCCCATTGAGTGTTGTTGTGAATGGATTTATAGTGACCAGCAAGGCTCTCTGGTATCTGGCTACAGAGACCTTATGTTGAATATAGTTATCAATAATTCCACACAGGCCCTGTACTGTCGCATTCTTTCTTCCACAGTTGTCGAAAGTACTACTTACTTTTCACTGACATGCATGCAGTAGTGCATGCACTTTCAAAGATTGATGGATAGGTTTGTACCCAAATAATTGTTTATGTTCACAATTGTTTGTCCATGCTGTGCTATTTTTTCTTGTCTCCCAAAACCTTTCCCAAAAACCCCCGTACCCATCCATTTTTCAAACCCTAACCCTCTTCCCCCGGGCTGTGTGGTTTTGATTGATGTGTGACTAAATTACAGCAATAAATCCACACACTTGCTGGGGAGGATAAGGTGATAGCAACAGGCTGGTGAAGAAATCCGAGGATATATTCTTACTCTGCTTGACAAAGACCCATGGCTAATGTCAAAGAACTTCAACCGAATTAGTAGTTATACTTTACCATTTGTTAGGCTACAATGTGGCACTGTTCTAGTGTACTTCTGTCACCTGCTATATTCTCTATTGTACCGTTGAATTGCTCAGGAGGACAAACCAGATTTAATTTTCTTTTTTTTCATAGGCATGCAACTGCCACTGTGTCACACCACTAGTACCACCGCTATGAGGAAATTTTATCCGACCAAGATTGCCAACCTTATTCGCTGTTTCCCGTGGAGCCAGCCCTGGGTCTAGCCCTACTTTCAAACACAAATTACAGGTAAGATAAGCGTTTGGTGGTTTGGGGGGATAATGGAGTATGAGTAGGAGAGACGAGAGACTGATGGTAGTACTACTAAAGTCCTAGGACTCTTGGATTCACTTCACTTACTCTGTGAGACGCACTTAGTGTTGAAAACATTTGGGCATTTACACTTAAAGGAAGAAAATGGAACTAAACTTTCAGGAAAACAAAGTCACTGTTAAACCCCCACCCACCAGGCAAGCAGTAAGAAACGGGTATGCTCAGATAAAGTTTGAAAAAGTATATTTATATCCCTAACAAAATAATCTCCCGCAAGACCCTCCCTAACCCCAACGATTGTCCTTCAAAAGTCCCCAAAAACCCAACTCCCAATTCCCACCCCCCAAAAGTCTCTAAAAAAGGGGCAAGGGACACTATGGGTGGATGCTGTCTACTTTTTGGGCCAGGGCATCATGCTCCTGGCGGAGCAAGGCGTGCTCTACGCGGAGCCCCTCCAACACGTTTGAAAAGTGGTGGAGCTCCTGCTGGAGGCGGGACACCATCAGGGTACTGCGGCGCAGGCGTGCCTTCACTGCCTTGCAGGTGCAACGGCTGTGAGAGGAAGCTGTTGTCCTTGCTACTCGGCGGTGGCGTTTGGCTTTGGCAGCCCGGCTCAGTCTGGGTGGACCACTGTGCTGGGTGGCAGCCCGTGGGGGCACGGAGGCCGATGCAGACGACGTTGTTGTTGTGGTCGACTGCACACTTTCTTCGTCCTCCAGGGCCACCAGCCGCCGATATTCGGCCACAGTGGCAGCGATCCTCCTTTGCCGGGCCGCTCTAGCCAGCTCCTTCCTCCTTGTTCGTTTGGAAGGAGAATCTATATGAAGAAAGAAAGACATAGTCTGTAACCAATGCTCTTTAAGATTAACTCAATCATTCAGCAGAAATTTGTGTTGCAGTACAACTAGCAACTTGCAAGCGCATTACATAACTATTGAGGCCAGTATCTATCTAACCTCACACTTCTTCATCCTTGCTCTAACATTAGTGGGAGTTTAAGGAACAAATTCTACGAGCACTATGGACTTCCATTGGAGTCGACTATGAAAGTACACCAGTCTTATTCTTCTTCTTGTCTCTTGTTTAGGAAAATTGGTACGTTATCTTCTGCAAGCCGGCATAATGCCAGCGCAGTAAACTTGCACCCGAGAAAAAGAGACGCACGCCATAATGAGTGACCTAGACTTGCGTTGCGTTACTGTACCCGTCCAGTACATGCAGGTGGTGAAGCTCTTACTTTTCTATTACGGGTGGCACTGAGAATACTCTGTTACAACTCAAGGTCTACTGCTTAATTAATTTAACTTTCACCCTACAGTGGAAATGAGTACTAGAAATGGAAAATTGAAGAAGATAAATAATCCGTTTATCTATCACTTCACATGGGATGTTTTTGCTTATATATGGGATGACTTTAGGTGCTTTGCTTTTTATTGAGTGACCAGTGATACATCCACACATGAATGACTGAGTACTACTAAACTTATTAAGAGAGGTAGGGAGTGGCCACCGTAATACCCGGATCTATGCTGTGCTTGCAATACAAACTACTGCTACTATTGATGGTAGTATTTGGACAAAATTAAAACTTCTTTTCCTTGCCTTTCCTACACTGGAACGGACGTGCGGGTGCAGTGTTACATGCTCTTCAAAGTTACACTTAGTTCATCCACTGACCGTCTACTCTCTCTAGATCATGGGTACTCACAAACTTTCTCTCAGGGGCTAAATTTACAGTGTAGTTTGTGGCCGAGGGCTGCACTGGTGGGGGCGGAGTCAGAGGGGGCGGGGCTAAAGCAAAACGAAAACTTGTGACCATGAGGTTGCACACAGGTCCCTGCAGCAGATGCCTTCATCCACTGAGCCACCAGACCCAGCATTTACATACATCTCTCTCACTCATGCTCTCCCTCCTGCCCTCCCTCTCCATCTCTCTCTCCCTCCTGCCCTCCCTCTCCCTCCCCCTCGGTCATCTCACTGTGTGTGTGTCTGTCTGTGTCAGCCTTCAGCCCGGGCTGAGACAGCTTCCTCAACGCGCACACACAGACAGCCACACCAAAGTACTTAACAGGTCTTTAAAAGACCAATAGCATATTATTGAGGCTTTGTTTGTTGTAGCGCCCCTGCATCTCCACCCTGACAATCACTGCTTGCCCGGCCCCAAAGAGCAGAGGCTTTGTTCTATTTCACCTCTTTGTGGCCCTGCATCTCCACTCTGCTCTGTGGGGGCCGGGGGAGCAGTGATTGTCTGCAAGGTCTGCACACCGCCAAGGAAGGCTTGCCGGGCCGCCACCGGCCCGCGGGCCGTACTATGAGTACCCCTGCTCTAGATACACATATGCTATCTAAGAGTCAGATAGTAGCATGATCCAGGTATATGGACACATACAGTTTCTGTGTCACCCACCCTGGCTGTTGTCCTTCCACCAATCATTGCTTCATCATTCACCCAGCCATGCATCTCATATTCTTTCCTTCCCAGCCACGTCTTCAATCTCAATAAGTAAGGAATATATAAGAGCTTACCTCTGCCCGCCACCACCACCGTCTGAACTCTCACAGCCGGCACTGGAACCGCCGCATCCTCCCCTGAGGAATTGCCCTCCGCCTCCGTGTCGAGCACCACCACCTCCGCGTTGGCCCCGCCACCAGATGTTCCACCTACAAAGTACATTTAAGAATGTTAGAATAAACCTTGACTCTGACTCCGTACTCTTCAGCTACGTTGGATAATAATCATCATTGGGGATCAATGATCGATGAATTCGGGAGGTAAATGACTGTGCCACACTATGTAGTCAGTCAGTAAGGACATTGGGGGTTAAAAGTCTGTTATCACAGAGGTATGTGGAAACTCTAACAGCGCCTATTATAATTGATAAGCAATGCACTATTTATTGTCCATAGTTCTGTTTCTGCAGAAGAATTGTCCGCGCCACTGTAGTGGTATGGATTGTTCTCCTATCCAAACCAAAAGGTAGTATCTTATTCTTTCTTGGTGGTCATTCACATTTTATAGTTGGGAATTTTCAAAGCAGATAGAACACTTCAAAAGACATTATGGACAATCCCAGAGGAATGCACTGCACTGCTATTGCTGACTAGAATGGGAGTTTCGCCAACCATGCAATCTTAGTTAGCTACACAGACAGACTAATAAGAATAATCTAGTAATACCACAGGGAGTCATAGTAGAGGCAGGATAAGAATTTAGATACAGTCTACAAGAAGATCAAAGACGATTTTGAAAAAATCAAATGAGGAACGCTAGGAAAAATAGGTACTAGTCTAAAATGAAAACTTACTGGGGCCAGCAAAGGAGCCCTCGCCTGCCCGATCCTGGCCCTGTTCAACAGCATCCGCCGCCTGCTGCTCCTGTGTCCTCCCCTCACCCCTGGGGGGAGCTGACGTACAACATGAAAGAAAGAACAGAAAACATGGATGATTGTTGCTTGTCAATGTCAACCAAATCAAACATTTCAAAAGAACAATAACAAAATATTTCCGTGAAATTATATTGATTAGGGTTAGTTTTCATTTATTTGCGGACCTGTGACTTCAAAAGTCACGTAACTCACTAAACAAAGTACTGAAAGGTTCACCTAGGACTGGCAGGCAGCAGTCCGCAGGCAAGACGCAAAGTGACAGACAAACTCCATTGTGATTTCAGTCAGATCAGTGACAACACTAACAGTTGCCTGCTACATTACCAGTCATTTAAATAGTCAAACTATCAATCCACCGCCACTATTTTTCTTATTGTCAGGGGTACAAAGGAAGGGGCAGATTTAAGCCCCTTGCGGCTCTTTTGCTCCGTTCTTGCGTGACTTTTGTGACGCAGCAGCTAAACAAAAAAGGGCGCCATGGTGCGGCGTATAATATTATAACAACGTGACGCATTTGGGATATGCATCCCGTTATAAAGCCCTGCGCCATCAGGGGGCGTTCTCGTCACGTAAGAGCGGCGCATCGCTGGAGTCACGCCAACGCAATGCAACTCCAGTAATGCTCAGGGCCACCCAATACTTAACATGCTGTGTCAGTCCTTTCGCCTGCTTCAAGCAGGCATAAGGAATTGAATTGACGTAGCAGCGTCGCTGAAGTGCCTGCGTTAAATCTTGTAGATTTCACGCAGGCAATTTTGCGAGGCGCACAGCCGCCGGACCGCCCACCCTGCGTACTAGGAACACACCCATTGTGGTGCAGGCCCATGGCTTTATAACGTGACGCATCTCCCTAGATGCGTCATGCTGTAAATGACTCGCAGGGATGCGGCACGTTTACGCCGCTGTTGCGTAACGCAAGGCAACGTAAACGTGGCGCAAGGGGCTTGTAAATGTAATCTGCCCCCTAGTGTCTAGCATTACGCAGTTCTGTAAAGTACACTCATACATAATAGTTACTCAGGCCAATGAGACCACAAAATAGAAAACAAATAAGCATAGTAGCAACGCCACTGAGAAGGAGAGCAGTGCACCTGAAATGCACAGAAGATTTTGAAATATAATTTAACTACAATGTAATCATCATCAGCGGCATTATTGGCTTGCTCCATGTAAAAAACAAATATTTGCAATACAACAACACAGAGCAGGAGAAAACATCATAGTAGTGAGTGATGAAATGGCTACTACTACTCACCAAGCCCGGGGATCTCCAAGCCGAGCTGGTCCAGCAGGTCACGCTCCCGGTCCAGGAGGTCCGTCCAGCGATGGGTGACCTGGCTGTAGGTGCGCTGGACCCCGTAGAGGTGGGATATGGCCCAGCACACCTTCTCCCACCGCTTCCGGCGCTCCCGCATGTTGTAGCCGCCGGCCGCGATCCTGCCGCCTCCCGCGATGGTCCTGGGCAGGCGGCGCTGGACGAAGTAGACCAGCGCGCCCACTTCCTCCGGGCTGAAGATCTCCCGTCGCATCACCTGCTCCCCCCTCAATCGACCGCATGGTGTCCTGGCACGGGGTCCAGGACTCCTCCTCCCCGCCGCCGCTGCCGCCCTCAAGTGCCTGGGCAGCTTCACGGCGCCTGGCTTCACCATGGTCTGGGCAGGTAAGGTAGGAAGTAGAAAATTAAGAAGGAATAGGATAGGGAAGAAGAAAAGAAAAGAGTTTAAAAAAGTAGTTTAAAAGTAAAGAAAAATAGCAGAAAAGACAAAAATATACAGCTAGGAAAAGAGAGGGATAGATAAGAAGCAAAATCGTAAAAAAAAAAACTGAAAACAAGCAAAGGATGGCAAAGATAGCAAGAGGATTAAACACCATGCCCAGACACAGGAAATGAATGAAAAACAAGATGGCCGGCGCCCGTTCACGAGCGCGAAAGTAAGTTCGCGCGAGATTTCCCTCGCGATCTCGTACGAACTTCTACTCGCAATGCGCTTACTGCGCGAGATTATACATAGCGGGCGGAAACGGAAATACGTCACGCAAACAAAATGGCCGCGCCCGTACTCGACCTTGGGGTAAATTCGCGTGTTGCGCTGCAAGCGGCTCGCGAATACTGCAAAAAAACTCGCGAAACAACAAGCCGCAAAAAAATAAAAAGCTCATTCGCATGAATTGGCGGCTTCCGCGGTCGGTTTCGCACGACGCCGCGCCCCGCGAATAGCGCGAAAAAAAACGAAAAACGATTTTTGCAAAAGCAAAAGCAATGAGCAGGTGCAAAAGGTCAACCTCATGATTTGTAACGATTCCCTGTAGTGCTTCCTGAGGGGGCCCTCCAGAATTCGGTTGCCTGCTTGCAACTATTGTGTGACCCTGCTCTGACCTTAACTGTATGCCACAAAGGTCCTGATTTACAGCTAAGGGAGCAGACAAGCAGGTGCCAGGCTGGAACTCCAAATTCAGTGACACATTAATTAGCCCCTAATTCATTATTGTCAGTTGGGGCAGGGCAGGTGTTGTTAATAAACTAACCCCAAATTAATTCATGTCAGTTCAAGCAGGGCAGGTGGGCTTGCTTTTCCCCCCCATCTTCTACAGTGATGATGAACCAGAGGGTGGCATTGATGTAACAGAGGGTGGCATGGGTCAAAGAGAGGGTGCCAGTGGTGAAACAGAGGGTGCTGGGAGGCTGTGATGATGAACCAGACGTAGAAACAACATAGTCGCGACCGTTGCGAGCCGACAAGTAAGTTCGCAATTGCGAACTAGTACCAAATCCTCGCGAACTGGCAGAAACACTTGCGAACAAAAAAAAAAAAATCTGCAAATTCGCGAGAATTCGCGGATTTTGCGGATTGCGAATTCGCAAATCCGCAAAATTCGCGAACGCGAAATTCGCAAAATTCGCCCATGCTTACTCACCACCTCTCGGCGGCTCCTCCAGGTAGCGTCAACGACCCCAGCTCGGATACTCTCTGCCCAGTCCGATCCGTGGGAGCCCGCAGTCAATGTCCAGACTTCGGGCCGACGCCGGCAGCTCCGTCTGTAGTGGCTATGGTTAGGCGCGATCCGCCATTGTCAGAGCCTCCCCGGGCAGCTACATGATTTCGAAATGTCTGCAATCCCGGCACGCAGAGACCGGAAAGTAGTGTCGCCAGATAGCCGTTACACAGGCCAGCTCTGTCCTGTGGCGATCGATCCCAAACACAGGGCTGGGGCAGGATTATGGAAGGATGTCTGATGATGGCTGGCAGAGCTGCACTACAGTGCGGCCATCTTGCCGAGCTCCAAGCCACGCCCCCCCATGGGTCATCCTCTTACTGCTTATGTTCCACACTCAGTTGAGCTCCTGATGACGAGAAACAAAACAGCATTTGAAAAATAACAGGCTCACTTGCTCTGAGCAGGTTATTGTTGACTGAGAATGTAACTTTGAAACAATAATCTATGTTGAATCCTGCTACTTTGATGCCAATTCCAAACACTGAAGGGAAAGATTGTGAGGACCATGACTGTCTCGATGTGACTAACCTTTGCACCAAACCAAGACCCGACATTGTTGATCAACCTCTGCCTGAGTTGAACCTCTGCCTGAGTCAGACCAACCCCTTTTTGTCAATGGTTCATGTCTGAGAGGCAATGCATTTGATGTCTGTACCAGTTCTGGAGAAGTGGAACCCACTTATTTATTGGGAGTACACCCCGCACAAGGAGCTGCGATCATCGCCTCGACAAGTGCATGCCTTGTTTCTAATCAAATCCGAGTAACCATCTACACCAATAGCAAAAATGGGTTTGGTGTGGTTCATGACTTCAGACAGCTATGGTCACAGAGATTGATCTTTTCGTCATCAGGATCTCCCATCAGAAATGGGGAATATGTGAGACAATTGTTGGAAGCTTTGCAAGAGTCAAGGGAAATGGCTGTGGTCAAGTGTACTGCCATGGGTGTTCTATTTTACTGAATTGAATTTAGAACTCAACTTGAATATACAACCAATTCTGAATTAGGTGCTGAACTAAAAACTGAAATTTGTAATGGGACTGAATTCATAGCTGGAACTGGAACAGAAGCTGGAACTATGGCTGAATTCCTATTATTTTATGTACTATATCCTCAAAGCCATTTGTCAAATTCTTGAGAAGTAAACCCTGATTGTTCTTCTGTATTACTTAATTTAAGCTTCTTTTATTCCAATTTACACTCGTTCCAGGTTGAACATTTTGTACAGATGTATCTAAAACTTTAATACCCATTGGCACCGTCATGCCAGAAGCACAGCAATTCATTTCAGGAGTTCAACACAGTTTTGGGAAAAAAAGGTAGAAACCTCTGCATCATTCCTTCTGTCTGGTCAAATTGTGTCTGATTTTTAACACATTCATAGATGCAGCATTATCAATTCAAATCAGAACCATGGGTGCATGAAGCAGTTATCTTGCTGTTATGTCTGAAGGACTTCCACGTACTATATTTACTGTAGTCGGTACAGTCAAATTGTGAACAGTATTTACCTGTAACCCAGACTTGTAAAGGGATTCAACAGGTCCCATAGTAACTCTAACATTTTAAGAGTTTGAATACTTGAATCAATCGGGGTCATAGGAGCTGACATTTTTGTTCTCCCCCTTGCAAGAGAACTAAGCGTAGATTTCTTCATGCATTATTGGAGCATTCGGTTTCTCAGTTGTACTATTATGTGTTAAGTCTCTTTATAAGGTGGTGGATGATTAATCTGTAAATCATTTAATTTCTTGTCATCTATTTCACTCTGTCTCTAAATGCTTCTTTTTCTCTCTTCTTTTTCCCTGAGTGTCTTCCTCAACCTTAAGTCCCTGATGCAGTTGTGTTTCCTGTATTACATTTGCTCTCCACATTTTCTGTTGAGCATCCCACCTAGCTTCTATGTAATGATCCATAATTCTCCTATACCACCCTTGGTATTTCCCTTTGAAATTCTGTTTAGGAATATGCTCCAAGTCTCAATAACACTGGCTCTAACAGGGTCTTTCATTTTGTACAATCTTATCCTTGCATTTTCTAAAATCCTCATATTAAATGGTCCATAACGAGGGAACTATAAGAGCCCATCTTTATCAGTAATAATTTTATTCTATAACTCAAGCCACCCACATGGATGTTCTTTGTCCATCATAACAATGCAGCCTGGCATACCCTCAGGTGATACCTCTACTTTTGCTTTGACAGATATGGTCTCATCTTTCTTTAGTATTTTCTGCAACGACTTGAAGAATTTCATTTTATTCAATTTTGTGTTCACAAATGATTTCCGTAAATCAGGAAATGGTATTCTACCACAATCCACCTATTTGTCAAACTCAACCAATGGCAGTGTGACTCTTTTGATGTAGTCAGTCAATCCCAGTGCGGCTTTACACTAACCGACCAATCACCGTGCGGCACACTGTAATGTAAATCTTGTGCCCCTTGCAGCAGATCACCCTCCTTCACAATCTTCTCCTGCACATTTTCACTAAGCAAAATGACAATACAATGCAAGCAACAAATAAAACTGTCTGTTCCACTTATGGATATTCACTTTCATAAGGTAACCAAACTTTTCTATACTTATTCACTTTAAAGGAAAATCTAACCCAGCGGGATTTAACCATTAATGATAGATATTCAATGTGCAACTGAGATCAACCAACCGTTTACCACTAACACACAAAGAGAACCCTTACCAAGGTGTTGTGGACAACATCTCATGACCAACACCACAAACAGAAGACAATGTATTCAGTGTCTTCTACACCAAGACAACCTGTAGGTAAATATCTTGAGATCTTAGGACATGACTGACCCATTTGCAACTTTAACTTTGCATAAAGTGCCACAATCATACATGTACTTTAACCATGTGGACTTTAACCACTTCATTCATCATAGCAACACATACAAATTTCAAAAACCACAATCTTAAGCAAAAGCAATAGCAACGCTTTCCTATCAATACTCACACTCCTTTGCTGCTATTTGTCGACTTTATCCAGAACGAAATTCCATTAGCACACTATCAATCGTTCTCTTTGCTGAACCAAAAATTGTGGACTCTTTGGACTTGGGCAAAAAAGTTAATTTGACACCCTAAAATCTCACTTCACTAGACAGAACCAAAGCTCTGGAACTAAGATTTGCTGTAGCTGAAGTGTAGGAACTTTTTATTATCTCATGCTTATTCTCCTTTCTACTCTAACCATACTGCGCCCTTTACAATTAGACAATCTGTAAAATTTCCCTATACTACAGAGGCAACGATCCTCTGACTAATCTTTCTCTGACGATAGAAGGGGTAGAAATAAGGCTGGTCAAACAACTCATTAGCTGTCCACTGAGGACCATTAATTGACAGCTGACTCACAAATTTAAGACCAGATTTAGGTATGCCATTCTAAAAACCATACAGTAGAAATAAAAAATAGCAACAGGAAGACCCAACCTCCTGAAAAAGGTACGTCGAGTTAGGATTATGCCGACCAAAAACTCTGCGACAGCATGTGGAACAAAAGAAGTAGCACCTGATGTTCTGACAGAGCTCACTGTTTCTTTCTACAACACATTTAAGTCGTTAGTAAACAGGACAGTTTAAATTGAAGAACCAACAGTACTCAAAAATTTGACTTAGACACATACTATATTAATTTGGTTATTTTATTATTGTTTCAAAGTTCTTAGCAATAAGCACTCTCTTGAGAATTTAAATTAAGAATATCACAGTTTGCATAAAAGCGCCAAACATTTAGGTTGTCTTTATCGGATGGTTATTATAAAATCAGTTAACAAAGTTACAAAATCCTACCACCATTAAGCAGAAGGATAGTTTGTTGTTTAACAGTTTAAACCCTACGAAGAAGGGGAAAGAGATCCAATTTAAAGTCCATTAAGGGCGAGTCCATCAGCATAGAACAATGAAGTAAAGGAATTGAAATAATTAAAAGGGTTTGGCAATGAAATTTCAGGGCATCAGCTACAGCCTGTAGCCTAAGCAAAGCATTCCAAAAGTGAAGAGTAGTCCTTAGTAATAATCCCAAATTGATCAGCATTGATTCCTCTTGCAAGGGGAAAGAAAAAGTATGATTATGCCCCTCCTTTGGGGTTTCCTCCTTTATCACCTTTATAAAGTTTCTAACAATGACCCAGGGATGCAGCATCACACCACCATCGAAAGATGGTAATTTGCTAAAATTCACATAATGTCACCTAGGACACTTGCAACAGTGAAATGATTTTCCATACTAGTCATGATAAAAGAAAGATTCAGGAGTCCACATAGGCCGAACATCCTTAGACAAGAGATACAAAAGTAAACATCTATAGGAGCAGCTGAAATCCTGTTCCAACAGGAATATTTCACTGTGAATGTTGAAGAAGGATGTATGCCGTTACAACGCATGCTTTTAAAACGCATACCTTTACAACGCATTTTTTACACCGCAACATCCATTACAACGCATGCCATTACAACGAATTCTTTGAAACTACCTTTACAACGCATTCCACTACAATGCATACTACATTTACAACGCATACCATTACAACGCATACCATTACATTGCATGTACGGTAAGTATTGGTGAGTGTAGGGGTAAAAATTACTATTTTAACTCCAGGGGGTGCAACAGTAGGGTAAGTGTTGGATAGTGTAGGCGTAAAAATTACTATTCTAACTCCAGGGGGTGCAACAGTAGGGTTAGTATTGGATAGTGTAGGGGTAAAAATTACTATTCTAACTCCAGGGGGTGCAACAGTAGGGTAAGTGTTGGATAGTGTAGGTATGCGTTGTAATGGTATGCATTGTGATGACTGCGTTGTAATGACATGCGTTGTAGTGGTATGCGTTGTAGTGACATGTGTTGTAATGGTTGCGTTGTAATGGCATGCGTTGTAATGGATGTTGCGTTGTAAAAGTTTCGTTGTAAAGGTAGTGCGTTGTAAAAGTTGCGTTGTAAGTGTTGTTTCCCGTTGAAGAAACATTCAGAAACGTTGAGGTATATACATACAAATAAAGTAACATAACACTATTTGTAAGCGGTCTATTGTATTAGGTCAGTGGAAAGGACAGATTTAGAGTAAAAGCATTTTTGAAAAAGCCTTTAAGTTAGCATCACACATTTTAAATGAAATAAACTCTAAATCAATATCAATATAATGTAATAAATCCTTTCACATAAAGAATATATAGAACTTTCACCAAACATCATTACATGAAGATAGCTAACATTAAAATACCCTACTACTACAAAGAATGTATGACCATACTACGCATACTAATACCACACGTGCCATTGCAACGTGGGTATTACTATGTTAGTTCGATTACAATGACCTACCATTACATCGCATTCTTTACCACGATAGCCATTACAATGCAAAGGCATACATGGTAAAGGCATACAGTTGGTAAAAGTGTGTAAGGTAAGTAACACTACCCTGCCCTAACCAAACACTAAATCACTACCCCTGCACGACCCCATCCTAGACCCCCAGCCGTTTCCCTTTCCTAAACCCCTACCCTTGCACGACTCAACACCCAAACCTTTCCCTAACCTAAACCCTAAATCACTACCCCTGCACAACCTCCAATCATTTCCCTACCCTAAATCTAAATCATTACCCTTGCAGGACCCTTTGACCCTCAGTTCTCTCCCTACCCTAAACTCTAAAACACTACCCCTGCACAAGCACCTGACCCCCAGTCAACTCCCTACCCTAAACCATAAAGCACTACCCCTGCATGGCCTATCCACCAAATCCCAGTCCTCTCTCTACCCTAAAACACTACCCTGCAAGACATAACCGACCCCTAGTCCTCTCCCTACCCTAAACCCTAAAACACTAACCCTGCACGACCCCCAACCCCCAATCCTTTCCCTACCCGAAACCCCTACCCCTATATGACCCGACCCCCTTTTGCCCTAAAATATTAGCCCGGGGTGGTGGCCAAGATGGCCAGTGGGTAAGATGTATTCCACATCGTCCCCCCGCTCCTGGGTGCCTAACTCGGCCCAAAACAGTGATTTTCACCCTCCAGAAGTCCGGAATCGGGGGGGGGAGCACACCTTCGGCCCACCAACACCGATTACAGCAAGCGATCCGTGGCCGGGGGCTCGCTTGAGAGCAAAAGCAGGTCCCGCTCAACCGCGAGGCAGGGAGAGGAAAATGGCGGCCGGACCGACCAGATTGACACAGGCCGATAAGTCCGCATATCATGCCTGGGAACCAACAGAGGTCCTGTGGGGCCAGGCAGGAGACCAGCAACAGTTGATGTGCCGGGTGAGGAGATCGGCTGGGGGCCAAAACAGCGACCAGCATCGGAACGGCGAGGGCGGGCGCCAGGGAGCACGGCATGACGTGAGGCCCAGAGAGATGCAAGCAGCCCGGGACCGCAAGTGGACCGAGCGGAGCAGAGAAAGGAGGAGTTGTGGCAGACCTCCCTCATGGAGCATCGACCAGAGCTGCCGACTGGCGCCTGGGAGCAGGAGGGGTGACTAGCGAGCCATCTAGACCGGGGGCAGAGGAGGCGGTGGATTGGCACCATGAAGCAAGTGGTACTAGTGAACCCCCAAGGTTGGATGTCCACGGCCGAGTAGTGGGTGGGCAAGCTGAGAGGCCTAGTGGGCCGCTGGATGACTGCAGAAGGCCCCGCTACTTACATCTAAGGAGTGAGGAACGTGTGGAAGCTTTGCAGCCCAAGGTGACTGAGGGGAGGCACGGCACAACTCTAAGAGTACCGGGGTCCTAGTGTAGAGAGTCCTAATGCTCCGGAGCAGTGAGGAGAGAGGTTTCCCAGTGAGGTGCTCTCCAGCAACATGGGGAGAGCAGCGTGGGGAGCAAGTCCCATGGAAAGGTTTTCTGATATCTACCTTGCGGCTTAGCCGACTATCCACTGGTCCCAGTAGCGGGCCTACGTGGAGGATGGGGCAGCTGATCCGAAGCCAGAGCCTGGGAACTGATGTGCCTCCCGAAGACAATCTAAGGACTGAGGGGGGGGGAACACTGGAGGCCCACCGCCAGTGCATACCAAAGGGTTCGAAGCAAGAATGGCAACAGCAAAGGTTGCCAGGGGCCACTGGAGCGGCGCCAATCAGACACGGGAAGGACATCGGAGGACAGGGTAGTGACCTGTGGTTAGGGAGCTGAACAGCACACTTTTTTCCGGCGCGCCATGACCGCTCATTCCTACAGATCTACCACAAAGTATTCTCACTACCAGATGCAGGAGGGGTCTCAGGGGGTCCACCGGGTAAACCAGGAGGGAAGCGAGTGGCAGAGGGTCACTGGGGCTGGCTGGGACAGAGCAGGAAGGAGTTTTGCTAGGGGGAGTGACCCATTCATGAGCTTATCATACCCCCCATCGCTTAGTTGGGGTCCCGGGCACAGAAGCAACAGGGAGGCAATCAACACTGCAGGCATGTCCTCGGGGTGAGGGAAGAAGGACAGAATACTAAAAGACATGCTGACCAAAGGCTCGCAGGCTAGCAGCGGAGAGAGCCAGACATCCCTGCATACACAGGTGCCCCTCGAGCCAGAGGGAGCAGAAGCTCCGGTCACCCGGTCATTTCTAGAGATACTATTCCATACTTTACAAGAGGATTTCCAGGCACTTAAAGGAGAAGTCGCAGGGGAGGTGAAGGAGATTCAACACAACATGGAGAGAGATCCGAGAGAGAGTGTTGAGCATAGAAGACCACGGGTAGACCAGAGAGGAGGAGGTGGAGCAGCTCCAACAAGAGGTGATTTGTCTGACGGCTCAGTATATCAACCTGCAGGCACAAACAGAGGACCTCAAAAATCACTCTAGGCAGAATAATATCCACGTGAAGGGGGTCCCATCGGACGAAGAGGGCCCGGACATGGTTCAGTATTTACAGGGGCTGTTCTGGGACATATTAGGGGTCCCAAAGAACTTTGAGATCGTCATTGACAGGGCGCATTGAGTGGGCTGAAAAGAAGGACTACTGCACCACCCCAGACAGCCTGGCCTTCCTAATGGACTAACCTCTCAAAGAATGCATTCTGTGGGAGGCCAGGGCAAAATAGCTGATTACGGACCAATGCCATCCAATAGCCATGTATCAGGACCTGGATTCCATCACCCTACAGAAGAGGTGAGAGTTCCGAGCAGTAACCATGCACTTGCGGAAACAGGGGGTGGCCTATTCCAGGGACCACACATTGAGATTGATCTTCAAGTGAAACGGCAAGCTTCACCAACTGAAATCCCTAGGGACGCTTGCAAGATCCTCTGCCTGGAACAGCACAACCAAGAGGATACGCCCAGCCAAGACCCCAGGCCCCCTCAAGAGAGTTGGCAGAGAGTTGGCTGGAGGTGCCTCCCTGACCGCACGGTTGGGCCTGGCCCCGCAGTCATGGCTCTAGACCATGGGTACTCACAAACTTTCTCTCTGGGGCCAAATTTACAGTGTGGTTTGTGTCCTTGGGCCGCACCGGTGGGGGCTGGGTCAGTGGAGATGGGGGCTGGGCAAGAGCAAAAAAAAATGTGACCATGAGGTTGATCACCGGTCCCTGCAGCGGACGCCTTCGTCCACTGAGCCACCAGACCAGGCATACACACATCTCGCTCTCTCTCTCTCTCTCTCTCTCTCTCTCTCTCTCTCTCTCTCTCTCTCTCTCTCTCTCTCTCTCTCTCTCTCTCTCTCACTCCATCTCTTTCTCCCTCTCTCTCCCTCTCTCTCCCTCTCTCTCTGTCTCCCTCTGTCTCACTCACTCTGACTCTCTCACTCCCTCGTTTCCTCTGTCTCATTCACTCTGACTGTCTCACTCATCTCTTCCTCTGTCTCACTCACCCTGACTGTCTCACTTTCTCTCTCTCTCTGTCTCCCTCTCTCTCTGTTTCCCTCTCCCACACTCTATTTCCCTCTCTCTCACTCTATTTCCCTCTCTCTCCTTCCCTCTCCCTCCTTCCTTCTGTTGCCCTCTCTCTCCTTCCCTCTCCCTCATTCCCTCTGTCTCCCTCTCTCTCTGTTTCCTTCTCCCTCACTCTATTTCCCTTTCCCTCACTCTATTTCCCTCTCCCTCACTCTATTCCCTCTCTCTCACTCTATTTCTCTCTCTCTCCTTCCCTCTTCCTCCTTCCTTCTGTTGCCCTCTCTCTCCTTCCATCTCCCTCATTCCCTCTGCCTCCCTCTCTCTCCTTCCCTCTCCCTCACTCTGAGGTCTCCCTCACTCTGAGGTCTCCCTCACTCTGAGGTCTCCCTCTCTCTCCTGAGGTCTCCCTCGCTCTAAGTTCCCCCTCTCTCTCCTTCCCTCCCCCTCACTCTGAGCTCTCCCTCTCTCTGAGGTCTTCCTCTCTCTCCTGCCCTCTCCCTCACTCTGAGGTCTCCCTCCTTCTGTCTCCCTCACTCTGAGGTCTCCCTCTCACTTCTTCCCTCTCCCTCTCTCTGACGTCTCCCTCTCTCTCCTTCTCCCTCTCTCTCCTTCGGTCTCTCTCCCTCGCTCTGTCTCCCTCCCTCGCTGTCCCTCCCTCACTCTCCCTCCCTCGCTCTCCCTCCCTCGCTCTCCTATCCTCCCTAGCCCTCTCTTGCTCTCCCTCCCACTCTTTCGCTCTCCCTTGCTCACTCGCTTGCTCTCCCTCCCTCCCTTGCTCTCCCTCCCTCACTCTCCCTCCCTCACTCTCCCTCCCTCTCTCTTGCTCTCCCTCGCTTGAGCTCCCTCCCTCGCTCTCCCTCCCTTGCTCTCCATCCCTCGCTCTCCCTCCCTTGCTCCCTCTCTCTCCCTCCCTTGCTCTCCCTCTCTCGCTCCCTCTCTTTTGCTCTCTCTCGCTTGCTTTCCCTCCCTCCCTCTCCCTCCCTCACTCTCCCTCCCTCATGCTCCGTCTCCCTCCCTCTCCCCCCTCCCTCTCCCTCCCTTGCGCTCCCTCTCCCTCCCTCATGCTCTCTCCCTTGTGCTCCCTCTCCCTCCCTCCCTCTTCCCCTCCCTCTCCCTCCCTCGCTCTCCCTCCCTCATGCTCCCTCCCCTGAGCTCCCTCTCCCTCCCTCCCTCTCCCTCGCTCTCCCTCCCTCCCTACTCTCCCTCCCTCCCTCGCTCTCCCTCCCTCCCTTGCTCTCTCTCCCTCACGCTCTCTCTCCCCCCTTGCTCCCTCTCTTGCTCTCCCTCGTGCTCCTTCTCCCTCCCGTCTTCTCCCTCCCTCACTCTCAATCACTCCCTCGCTTGCTCTCCCTCCTTCATTCCCTCGCTTGCTCTCCCTCCCTCCCTCGCTCTCCCTCCTCACCCTGCCTGTATGTGCCCGGGCTGTGACAGCTTCCAGGCGCACACACACTGCCGCACCCAAGCTCTTCACAGGTCTTTAAAAGACTATTGGCATGTTAATGAGGCTGCTTCACCTCTCAGCGCCACTGCAGCCCCACTCTGATTATGGCGGTAATCACCCAGCCCCCACAGAGCAGCAGAGTCTGAGTCGCGCTCTGACTGCAGACATCTTAAAAAAAAAAAAACCAGGTACAATGTCTGCAAGGTCCGCGGGCCGCCACCGGCCCTCGGGCCATACTATGAGTACCCCTGCTCTAGACAGTGCTCAGAGACACCGCCATGCAAGAGAGTTCGTAACCTCTGCTGGGAGCAGTGCAACCATCAGAGATAAGCAGAGCCGGGGGAGGGGGGCTGGGGGGGTTGATAGGGGCGGGGAGATGAGGAATCTTGTGCCACAAACTGCTCCTTACACTTATTGCACTGGACGATATCGGGGGTTGGGGTTCTAGGTTGGAGTTAGGGAGGGGGGAGAAAACTGATGTGCTGCAAATGGTGCTTATCATGAGAATGTTCGAATCAGAGGGGACTAGAGCAGAAGGGGCAGAGAGTTTATGGCTGGGCAGGGGAATAAGAGTCCCACGGGAACAGAGGTCACGCTCCAATCCTACAACATGACAAGCGCTCAACTGCATGTAGTTACCCTCAATGTGCAGGGTCTTAAGAATCCTATTAAACAGAAATCTATTCTGAAAAAGAGTCCCCAAGTAAACACCAGTACTGTTTGCCTGAAGTCCAATATTTGAGTCTAGAGGAAGGTTACACCAGACCGCATTGAGGCAATCATGAAAAATGAATGCGCCTACCACGCAAAAGGAAGTCTGGATGTTTTTGAGAATGGTTGGTTACTGTCATCAGTGGATTCCCAACTTCTGTTTGAAAGGAAAACCCTTGCAGATATTGACACACAAGGATGTGAATAATCCAGTACCATGGGATAACTACTGTTTGGTTGCCTTCTTGGAGCTGAGAGACAGCCTGTGTCACGCTCCAACTCTAGGAATGCCTGATTACAACAAAGCATTCTCATTATTTTGTTGTGAATGGGAGGATTGTGCATTGTCTTTGCTTACCCAGACACATGGGGGTGTCCGTTGACCAGTCGCTTACTTCTCAGCTACATTAGACCCTGTACTTTCAGCGTTGCCTCGATGTCTCAGATCAATTTCTGCAACTGGTGTCAGCATTGAAAGATGTGAAAGCATTGTGATGGGTCATCCTCTTATTTTTTTTATTTTTTTATTATTTATTGAGCATACAATATTCATACAACATATGCCTATCCAGTCAAAAATCATCAGCATGTAACACTCATCGAACTTCAACGTAACAAAGCCAAAGGTTACACTAGTTGGTATGTAAAAATGGGCACTATGCATCAAGCAGATGTAAACTGTCAGTTGCAATGTATAATAGCTCTCCCCACGTCCAACACCCCACATTTAAGACTTTACTATTTGGGCATCGTAGGAAATGTTAGACCCAGAGTCCATAGTTGTCATGCTCAGTCAGAGTTCAGATCAGCACATGTCAATAAATACTTCCGCAGCAGAGCCCATACATCTCTGGGCCTTGAGGAAAGTGGGAGTTCTTCTGCATATGTCTCCAACTGGTCTCTGCAGTACACCATATCTTTGAACCAGCTGTCCGCTTTAGGGTGCAGTCTACTGTCCCATGTAAACAGAGTGCGTCTTTTTGCCAATAGTAAGGCCAGTTGTACGAATTTATCCATCATACCCTTTAGTTGGGGATCATGACCTAACAAACCCAACGATGGTGTATTATGCAGGGTTAGTCCTGTCATTTCAGTGATAAGTGCTAGAACCTTTTCCCAATAAAGAAAAACTAGCCCACATTGCCACGCTAAGTGTACAAAACCGGCCCCCTCGCGCCCACATCGTTTACATTCATCTGACGTCCTGAGGCCTATCCTCCATAGCTTGTGAGGAGTGTAGTATGTTTGATGGATAAATTTAAGAAGAATGATATGGAGGTTACTGTTTGATGTCAATCTCCACGTAAGTGAGCATACCTTCATCCATTCCTCCTCTGTGATGGGGGGATCTATTTCACCCCCAGAGTTGTGTGATGTATCCTTTTGTGTTGCCCTGTATAATTTGGTAATCAGTTTCTTTTTCGTTGGGGTCCTGAGCAGTGTCTGTAGAGCCAACAGTGTCTTCCGTTCATCCGGGAAACAAGTGTAGTGATCTTTAATCGCTCGTCGCAAGCGATAACAAGTGAACTGGGATAAAAGTGTAGGATTTTTTATATACGATAAATCGTCCCTTGTGAGGTACGTAACCTCTGGGAATAGATCACTCATACATGTTATTCCTGCCTCACGAAGTGCTTGTGTAGACCCCCTATCTTGGGCCACTGACAGTGCTGCATGTCCCTCTATGGGCATTGCAGGGGCATACAAAGGGAGCTTCTGCGTTCACCGTCCGATCGCTTGCCAAGCCGCTACTGTGACATCCAGAGTGTTAATTTCAGCCCTGGGAATGTGCTTTTGAGTGTGTGTTATGATGCCCCTCAGTGGTATTGGATGTGCATCATCCTCTTCCACAGCTACGTGTGGGATGAAATCATGTGGCCGATACCAGTAGTAGCTTGTTTATGTTGGGTGTGTTGGCCCAACGAACCATGCACTATTCACTTGGTGCTATGCAAAACATAAACCTGTTGTGATTTCAGTTTCTTCTATTTTTATTTTTTAACTTCTTTTATATGTACTCCGACTCGCTGTTTGCTCCCAGGAGAAATCATTTCTCCTGGGAGTAACAGCGAGTCGGAGTAAGGTGGCGTGGATGATTTTTGTATTAGAGAGAGCGGGAGAGTTGAACTGAAGAGAAAGCCAACGTTTTTGGAGAATCAGGTAGTTGTCGCAGCAACAATATTAGCGGTTAGAGCATTGAGTGCATCATACCAAGGCTCGCCCCTGATGAAGGCACTTTGGTAGTGCCGAAATGCATTGGGCTCTCTCATAAAATGTACATTATATGGCATTGCAAATCATAACATGAATAAGAAATGTTAAGATTATTTTGGCTGTTATTTTTGACTGTTAATGAAAATTGAAAGATTGTTAATATCAATATGTGGTGAAGCGCATATATGACAAAAACATATAAAAGAAGTTAAAAAATAAAAATAGAAGAAACTGAAATCACAACAGGTTTATGTTTTGTTGAACAAGTATAATAAGTTTAGGTGCATAGCACCAAGTGAATAGTGCATGGTTCGTTGGGCCAACACACCCAACATAAACAAGCTGTAATCTCAAGGGACTGACAAACCCAGTAACCATAGCACCACAGACAAGTATAGAACAATAGGGTGAACGGAGTGCTCCCTTATCCAATAAAATATCATTTATCGATACCAGTAGTAAGCATATTGAGCCTGACAGCACAAATAGTACATGTAAAAATCTGGTGCATTAAACCCACCTCTCTCGTATGCCAGTGATAGTGTATCCAGCTTATTCTCGGTGGCTTGGTGCCACAGACAAGTCGTAATACCTGTGTTTGAATAGTCTGGAAAAAGTGTTTGGTCAACGGAACCGGTATGTTACAGAACAAGTATAAGAATTTGGGGAGTATCACCATCTTTATGACTGAAATCCTATCCGCTACTGATAGTGGGAGACTCAGCCATCTCTCAACCTGCGCGACCAGTGCCGTATACGCTGCACCATAATTTGCTGTGCTAACTATCTCGGGGTCCCTAGATTCCATATTCCCAGATATTTAACAGGGTCTGCGGACCAGACCAAGGGATATTCAACCGTAGGAGGGGCGGTAGCTGCAGTCAGAGGAATGATGGCGGATTTATCCCATTTAATAGTTAGACCAGAGAATAAGCTAAACTTTACATATTCGCGGAGGACCGGTGATAGATATTGTTGTGGTTCACGAACATAAAGGACCATGTCATCCGCATATATGGAGATCCCCACCGGCTGTCGCTCTTTGGGTCTGCTGAATTTTACATGCCTGTGGTTCCAGCACAATGGCAAATATAAGCGGGGACAGTGGGCACCCCTGGCGCGTACCTCGTCCAACATCAAACGGTTCGGACAGGCCTCCGCCTACTCTCACCCTTGCGGATGGTTTGGTATACAGTATCTGGATCCAGAGTATAAAAAATGGGGGGAATCCCATTCTTCGCAATACGTGTATCTTATATCCCCACTCTATGGAGTCGAATGCCTTAGCGGCGTCTAGCAGTACCGCTACGGCTGGGAGGTCTGGCTTCAGTACGTGTTGCATGGCAAAAATGGAGCGCAGATTAAGGGATGTGGAACGATTGGTAATGAACCCAGCCTGATCTGGGAGTACCAGCAGCGGCATGAGTGGTTGTAGTTTTGTGGTGAGACTTTTGGCCAGAATCTTGGCGTCCAGGTTTATAAGAGATAACGAACGGTATGATTCGCAACATTCGGGGGGTTTGTCCTTTTTCAGAAGGGTGATAATCCTTGCTGGGCGCAAAGTGGGAGGGAGGCGGCCCGCCTCGTACGTTTCTGCATACATTCATAACATGTGAGACGCCAATATTGTGTGCTTTATAGAATTCTGCGGTAAGTCCGTCTGGGCCAGGAGCTTTACCATTCGGGAGCGATTTGATGGCCTCAGTCACATCCTCTTCTGTCAGCGGAAGGGCAAGGTAATTCCGATGAATGTCTGACAACCATGCACATGCAATGTCATCTAGATAGTCATTCATAGCCTGTTCATCCATTCCGCCGTTCGAGGATTACAGCGTGGCATAAAATTGCCGAAATTGTTCTACTATGGCGACTGAAGAAAAATGGGCCTGCCTGTCTTCGTCCACAATACTCTCAACCGGGAGATGGCTTGACCGACTTTGTAGCTTACCAGCTAGTGATCAGCTATGATGTCACCCCTTGCCGTAACGCCTGGCTAACATGTCGTTTTGATAGATATTTTATCTCTGTATCAGCAAGGGTGTTGTATGCCGCGATATGTTCCTGTATGCTAGCAAGTGTGGCTGTCGAGGGTGTATGATCATATTGAACTTCTAACTCGCTTAATTGCCTCTCTAATGTGGCCAATCTGCCCCATATGTCCTTTAGTATCCCCGCTGATGTGCTAATACATGTGCCCCTAATTGTGACCTTGAAGGCCTCCCACATTGTCTCTTGACTCTCTACTGATCCTATATTCATCTTAAAATATTGTGTAATGGCAACTTTGATGGTGTCAGCGTACACAGGGTCAAGTAATGACTCTGCATGAAACCGCCATGTGAATGGTTTATGGAGGTTTTGTGGGATGCTTAATGTGAGGAATACTGGCTTATGGTCTGATAGTGTTCTCTGGAGGTGCGAACCTCAGTTACCCAGTTATTCGCCCCTTCGCACAATAACCAGTAATCCAATCTGGACCGACTATTCATCGCAGGTGTGATGTGGGTGCCTGCTAAGACATCTGTATGTCTTTGTCGCCAAGTGTCAACCATCCTAAACTCTAACATGCTGTCTTTGATACATTTAGCGACTTTGACCATCCTCGAACCATGTGGATTGGACTTGTCTACTGCGGGATTCAGATGTGTGTTGAGGTCACCCCCCCAAAATTATGTCCGTCTTGGGCCATGTCCGCAATTCCCTAAACATATTCAGATATGCAGCAGTATCGTCCACTACTGGCCCATAAAGGCTGATGATGGTTACCAATACATTGCCCAATTTTCTCAGTGCCATTGCCGAGCGACCTTCCTGATCTGTGCTAGCTCGAATAGGCGTAAATTGTACCCCTTTCTTGACTAGAATAAGGACCCCCCTCGTGTATGAGGAATAGGAGGAAGCTAATCTATAGGATGCCCATCTTTTGGCCACTCTATCCTCTGTTGTTTTCGCCAGGTGGGTTTCCTGTAGTAACGCAAGTTTGACATTGTGCCTGTCTAATTGTGCTAGCACCTGCCTGATTTTCTGTGGGGTATTGAGTCCTCGGACATTCCATGTGATGCAATTCTATGTATCCCCTGTCATTTGTGGTGTGTGAGTACAATGCAACCGCTATGAACCAAATAGTAATTTACGTGCTTCTTACATACTTGACAGTTTAGTGCAATCTCTTTAACGTTGGAAACCTTTGGCACAAAACAAAGAAAAGTATTCCCCCCTCCCACCTCCCATTTCAGCATCCCCAACCTGCTAAAGACTTGGCCCTCACATAACTCCCTCAAAAACTCCAAGTTAAACAAGTACAATTCCCATCGGGGATCACCTATTGAGGGTCGTGGCGGCTGCGACCGCTCCCAGGTGATGGCGGGAGAGGAGCCATCGATAATTATCATCTCCACCAGCCCTGTGGAACATGGGACCCTGCCGTAGCATATAGAACCATTGAACAAGCAGTTTCTGTCCCCCCAGGCGAGCCGCCCTCTAAGCACAGCCGCCCTCTCTTACCCTCCTGTGGTCCACAAAGTCCATCCCAATTGCAACCCTGCATGCACCCACTTACTGGTCATTCATCGGTGTCTGATGTGGGGGATGTGGACGCCGCTTGTTTCTGGCGCCTCGGAGTACGTGCGTACTCCATAGCATGTTTGGACTTCGTGAAGATTTTTCCATCCTCCATTTTGCCTATCCTCAGGCCTGCAGGATACAGCATTGCATATGGAATCTGTTCTTTTTGCAACAATTTTTTGACGTTTTGGGTAAAAGGATAGTGCGTTTCCTTGGTATGTAATCGAGCCCTTCAATCTTGTTATCCGTAGAACAGTGTCACGATCTCTGAAGTTGAGCAGACAGGCAATGATTGGCCTCTGAGGAGTCCCTGGAGGAGGACGCGCCACCAAAGATCTATGTGCGCACTCGATCGCGAAAAAGGAATAGAGTTCATCTATGCCGCAAATTTCCTGCAGCATCGCCTCAACATAATCTTCTAGCCGCCCCACATTTGTGGACTCTGGCAGCCCTAAAACGCGGATATTGTTGCGGCGCGATCGCGATTCGATGTCCTTATTTTTGGCTTCTATGACTTCTAGCAGTTTAGTAATGTCTGATGTCTTCTCTGCTACTTGTTGGAGTCCGTCTTCTGTATCAGTGATGCGTTGTTCCGCTTCTCCAATACGTACCGCGTGTTTGTCCAGTTTTGTCGAGAATTGATCCATCCTCACATTTAGTGCTTCGATCTTCCCGTCGATGGCTTGAAGACTTGCTTGTATGGCCGCCAGTGATTTCTCTATAGCCATGGGGGATGTTGCCAGCGTATCTATCTCAGAGTCCGAGGTCGCAGTTTCCCCCGGTTTGTTCCCCTTGCGCAATTCAAAAGTCAGACGGGGCTGATTTCTGTCAGGCTTCCCCATGGCTCCAGTGGTTTGGCGCTGGGCTGTCCTGTTGCGTTGCGCACTGCACTCAATAACGCTTCCTGAGAGTGCGTAGACTTCTGACGTTATATGTGACCGGTGGGGCCCTCAAACTACTATCTCCAATTCAAGTTTGGCAGGCTTGGCAATTGTGTCCTCTTATATAGTAGCCAGTAGGTCTCATGTGCTCGGGGCAGTATGCTGCTCAAAGTGTAAGAATTGGTGCCAGTCTCACAGTCAAGGTGGAAGTGCAGTCCCGGATCCGCGTCCACATGTGGATCCAATGGCGCAGTGGGGCTCAGACAGGTAGTATACAGCGTGTTAGTGAAGGCCTTCGCTGGCAGGGTGTCTTTCATGCAGCCCCCCGCACTTAAACAACCACTGGCACGTATGCAGCGCCAGTCCCGGCGTCCTCTAGTGTTTCTCCCACTGCCACAGTCACTCAGCAGCTCTGCCCCTGCAGGTGAAGTCTCCGTGGGGGGGGGCCACTCCCGCCGCCCGTCGCGGCAAGAAGCAGAAGTTATGCAATGGCCCCCAGAGAGTAAGCGCGCAGCCCGGCGAGTATAGATGACGAAGGGGGGGGTAAAGATCGGTGCCGCTATCTCCCACAGCCCGGCGCCACATCGCAATGCGGCCTGCAGCTCTCCGGGCACTTGCGTGGTCGTCCTCCCCCGGGCCGCGGCCGCGACCTCCACCCTGTCCGCCTCACCACGTCTCGGCGGCTCTTCCGGGTAGCGTCCACGACCCCAGCTCGGATACTCTCTGCCCAGTCCGATCCATGGGAGCCCCCAGTCAATGTCCAGACTTCGGGCCGATGCCGCCAGATAGCCGTTACACAGGCCAGCTCAGTCCTGTGGCGATCGATCCCAAACACAGGGCTGGGGCAGGATTATGGAAGGATGTCTGATGATGGCTGGCAGAGCTGCACTACAGTGCGGCCATCTTGCCGATCTCCAAGCCACGCCCCCCATGGGTCATCCTCTTACTGCTTATGTTCCACACTCAGTTGAACTCCTGATGACGAGAAACAAAACAGCATTTGAAAAATAACAGGCTCACTTGCTCTGAGCAGGTTATTGTTGACTGAGAATGTAACTTCGAAACAATAATCTATGTTGAATCCTGCTACTTTGATGCCAATTCCAAACACTGAAGGGAAAGATTGTGAGGACCATGACTGTCTCGATGTGACTAACCTTTGCACCAAACCAAGACCCGACATTGTTGATGAACCTCTGCCTGAGTCGAACCTCTGCCTGAGTCAGGCCAACCCCTTTTTGTCAATGGTTCATGTCTAAGAGGCAATGCATTTGCTGTCTGTACCATTTCTGGAGTAGTGGAACCCACTTATTTATAGGGAGTACACTCCGCACAAGGAGCTGAGATCATCGCCTTGATACGTGCATGCCTTGTTTCTAATCAAATCCGAGTAACCATCTACACCAATAGCCAATATGGGTTTGGTGTGGTTCATGACTTCAGACAGCTATGGTCACAGAGGGGGATCTTTTCGTCATCAGGATCTCCCATCTGAAATGGGGAATATGTGATACAATTGTTGGAAGCTTTGCAACAACCAAGGGAAATGGCTGTGGTCAAGTGTACTGCCATGGGTGTTCTATTTTACTGAATTGAATTTAGAACTGAACTTGAATATACAACCAAATCTGAATTAGGTGCTGAACTAAAAACTGAAATTTGTAATGGGACTGAATTCATAGCTGGAACTGGAACAGAAGCTGGAACTATGGCTGAATTCCTATTATTTTATGTACTATATCCTCAAAGCCATTTGTCAAATTCTTGAGAAGTAAACCCTGATTGTTCTTCTGTATTACTTAACTTTAAGTTTCTTTTATTCCAATTTACACTTGTTCCAGGTTGAACATTTTGTACAGATGTATCTAGAACTTTAATACCCATTGGCACAGTCATGCCTGAAGCACAGCAATTCATTATAGGAGTTCAACACAGTTTTGGGAAAAAAAGGTGGAAACCTCTGCATCATTCCTTGTGCCTGGTCAAATTGTGTCTGATTTTTAACACATTCATAGATGCAGCATTATTAATTCAAATCAGAACCATGGGTGCATGAAGCAGTTATCTTGCTGTTATGTCTGAAGGACTTCCACGTACTATATTTACTGTAGTAGGTACAGTCAAATTGTGAACAGTATTTACCTGTAACCCAGACTTGTAAAGGGATTCAACAGGTCCCATAGTAACTCTAACATTTTACGAGTTTGAATACTTGAATCAATCGGGGTCATAGGAGCTGACATTTTTGATCTCCCCCTTGCAAGAGAACTAAGCGTAGATTTCTTCATGCATTATAGGAGCATTAGGTTTCTCAGTTGTACTATTATGTGTTAAGCCACTAGTCGGTATCTCTTTATAAGGTGGTGGATGATTAATCTGTAAATCATTTAATTTCTTGTCATCTATTTTACTCTGTCTCTAAATGCTTCTTTTTCTCTCTTCTTTTTCCCTGAGTGTCTTCCTCAACCTTAAGTCCCTGATGCAGTTGTGTTTCCTGTATTACATCTGCTCTCCACATTTTCTGTTGAGCATCCCACCTAGCTTCTATGTAATGATCCATAATTCTCCTATACCACCCTTGGTATTTCACTTTGAAATTCTGTTTAGGAATATGCTCCAAGTCTCAATAACACTGGCTCTAACAGGGTCTTTCATTTTGTACAATCTTATCCTTGCATTTTCTAAAATCCTCATATTAAATGGTCCATAACGAGGGAACTATAAGAGCCCATCTTTATCAGTAAAATTGTATTCTATAACTCAAGCCACCCACATGGATGTTCTTTGTCGTTCATAACAATGCAGCCTGGCATACCCTCAGGTGGTACCTCTACTTTTGCTTTGACAGATATGGTCTCATCTTTCTTTAGTATTTTCTGCAATGACTTGAAGAATTTCATTTTATTCAATTTTGTGTTCACAAATGATTTCCGTAAATCAGGAAATGGTATTCTACCACAATCCACCTGTTTGTCAAACTCAACCAATGGCAGTGTGACTCTTTTGATGTAGTCAGTCAATCCCAGTGCGGCTTTACACTAACCGACCAATCACCGTGCAGCACACTGTAATGTAAATCTTGTGCCCCTTGCAGCAGATCACCCTCCTTCACAATCTTCTCCTGCACATTTTCACTAAGCAAAATGACAATACAATGCAAGCAACAAATAAAACTGTCTGTTCCACTTATGGATATTCACTTTCATAAGATAACCAATCTTTTCTATACTTATTCACTTTAAAGGAAAATCTAACCCAGCGGGATTTAACCCTTAATGATAGATATTCAATGTGCAACTGAGATCAACCAAACCAACCGTTTACCACTAACACACAAAGAGAACCCTTACCAAGGTGTTGTGGACAACATCTCATGACCAACACCACAAACAGCAGACAATGTATTCAGTGTCTTCTACACTATATCTTGAGATCTTAGGACATGACTGACCCATTTGCAACTTTAACTTTGCATAAAGTGCCACAATCATACATGTACTTTAACCATGTGGACTTTAACCACTTCATTCATCATAGCAACACATACAAATTTCAAAAACCACAATCTTAAGCAAAAGCAATAGCAACGCGCGTTCCTATCAATACTCACACTCCTTTGCTGCTATTTGTCAACTTTATCCAGAACGATATTCCATTAGCACACTATCAATCGTTCTCTTTGCTGAACCAAAAATTGTGGACTCTTTGGACTTGGGCAAAAAAGTTAATTTGACACCCTAAAATCTCACTTCACTAGACAGAACCAAAGCTCTGGTACTAAGATTTGTTGTAGCTGAAGTGTAGGAACATTTTATTATCTCATGCTTATCCTCCTTTCTACTCTAACCATACTGCGCCCTTTACAATTAGACAATCTGCAAAATTTCCCTATACTACAGAGCCAACGATCCTCTGACTAATCTTTCTCTGCCGATAGAAGGGGTAGAAATAAGGGTGGTCAAACAACTCATTAGCTGTCCACTGAGGACCATTAATTGACAGCTGACTCACAAATTTGAGACCAGATTTAGGTATACCATTCTAAAAACCATACAGTAGAAATAAAAAATAGCAACAGGAAGACCCAACCTCCTGAAAAAGTTACGTCGAGTTAGGATTATGCCGACCGAAAGCTCTGCAAAAGCATGTAGAACAAAAGAAGTAGCACCTGATGTTCTGACAGAGCTCACGGTTTCTTTCAACAACGCATTTAAGTCATTAGTAAATGGGACAGTTTAAATGGAAGAACCAACAGTACTCAAAAATTTGACTTAGACACATACTAGATTAATTTGGTTATTTTATTATTGTTTCAAAGTTCTTAGCAATAAGCACTCTCTTGAGAATTTCAATTAAGAATATCACAGTTTGCATAAAAGCGCCAAACATTTAGGTTGTCTTTATCGGATGGTTATTATAAAATCAGTTAACAAAGTTACAAAATCCTACCACCATTAAGCAGAAGGATAGTTTGTTGTTTAACAGTTTAAACCCTACGAAGAAGGGGAAAGAGATCCAATTTAAAGTCCATTAAGGGCGAGTCCATCAGCATAGAACAATGAAGTAAAGGAATTGAAATAATTAAAAGGGTTTGGCAATGAAATTTCAGTCCATCAGCTATAGCCTGTAGCCTCAGCAAAGCATTCCTAAAGTGAAGAGTAGTCCTTAGTAATAATCCCAAATTGATCAGCATAGATTCTTCTTGCAAGGGGAAAGAAAAAGTATGATTATGCCCCTCCTTTGGGGTTTCCTCCTTTATAAAGTCTCTAACAATGACCCAGGGATGCAGCATCACACCACCATTGAAAGATGGTAATTTGCTAAAATTCACATAATGTCACCTAGGACACTTGCAACAGTGAAATGATTTTCCATACTAGTCATGATAAAAGAAAGATTCAGGAGTCCACATAGGCCGAACATCCTTAGACATGAGATACAAAAGTAAACATCTATAGGAGCAGCTGAAATCCTGTTCCAACAGGAATATTTCACTGTGAATGTTGAAGAAGGATGTATGTCGTTACAACGCATGCTTTTACAACGCATACCTTTACAATGCATTTTTTACACCGCCACATCCATTACAACGCATTCCATTACAACGCATGCCATTACAACAAATTCTTTGAAACTATCTTTACAACGCATTCCACTACAACGCATACTACATTTACAACGCATACCATTACAACGCATACCATTACATTGCATGTATGGTAAGTATTGGATAGTGTAGGGGTAAAAATTACTATTCTAACTCCAGGGGGTGCAACTGTAGGGTAAGTATTGGATAGTGTAGGGGTAAAAATTACTATTTTAACTCCAGGGGGTGCAACAGTAGGGTAAGTGTTGGATAGTGTAGGTATGCGTTGTAATGGTATGCGTTGTGATGACTGTGTTGTAATGACATGCGTTGTAGTGGTATGCGTTGTAGTGACATGCGTTGTAATGGTTGCGTTGTAATGGCATGCGTTGTAATGGATGTTGCGTTGTAAAAGTTTTGTTGCAAAGGTAGTGTGTTGTAAAAGTTCCGTTGTAAGTGTTGTTTCCCGTTGAAGAAACAGTCAGAAACGTTGAGGTTTATACATACAAATAAAGTAACATACCACTATTTGTAAGCGGTCCATTGTATTAGGTCAGTGGAAAGGACAGATTTAGAGAAAAAGCCTTTTTGAAAAAGCCTTTAAGTTAGCATCACACATTTTAAATGAAATAAACTCTAAAACAATATCAATATAATGTAATAAATCATTTCACATAAAGAATATATAGAACTTTCGCCAAACATCATTACATGAAGATAGCTAACATTAAAATACCCTACTACTACAAAGAATGTATGACCATACTACGTATACTAATACCACACGTGCCATTACAACGTGGGTATTACTATGTTAGTACGATTACAATGACCTACCATTACATCGCATTCTTTTACCACACAGATGTCTTTACCACGCAAGCCATTACAATGCAAAGGCATACATGGTAAAGGCTTACACTTGGTAAAAGTGTGTAAGGTAAGTAACACTACCCTGCCCTAACCAAACACTAAATCACTACCCCTGCACAACCCCATCCAAGACCCCCAGCCGTTGCCGTTTCCTAAACCCCTACCCTTGCACGACTCAACGCCCAAACCTTTCCCTAACCTAAACCCTAAATCACTACCCCTGCACAACCCCCAATCATTTCTCTACCCTAAATCTAAATCACTACCCTTGCAGGACCCTCTGACCCTCAGTTCTCTCCCTACCCTAAACTCTAAAACACTACCCCTGAACAAGCACCTGACCCCCAGTCAACTCCCTACCCTAAACCATAAAGCACTACTCCTGCATGGCCTCTCCACCAAATCCCAGTCCTCTCTCTACCCTAAAACACTACCCTGCAAGACATAACCGACCCCTAGTCCTCTCCCTACCCTAAACCCTAAAACACAAACCCTGCACGACCCCCAACCCCCAATTCTTTCCCTACACGATACCCCTACCCCTATATGACCCGACCCCCTTTTGCCCTAAAATAGTAGCCAAGATGGCCAGTGGGTAAGATGTGTTCCACATCGTCCCCCCTCTCCTGGGTGCCCAACTCAGCCCAAAACAGTGATTTACACCCTCCAGAAGTCCGGAATCGGGGGGAGCACACCTTCGGCCCACCAACACCGATTACAGCAAGCGATCCTGGGCCGGGGGCTCGCTTGAGAGCAAAAGCAGGTCCTGCTCAACCGCGAGGCAGGGAGAGGAAAATGGCAGCCGGAACGACCAGATTGGCACAGGTCAATAAGGGCGAATATCATGCCTGGGAACCAACAGAGGTCCTGTGGGGCCAGGCAGGAGCCCAGCAACAGTTGATGTGCCGGGTGCGGAGATCGGCTGGGGGCCAAAACAGCGACCAGCATCGGAACGGCGAGGGCGGGCGCCAGGGAGCACGGCATGACGTGAGGCCCAGAGAGATGCAAGCAGCCCGGGACCGCAAGTGGACTGAGCGGAGCAGAGAAAGGAGGAGTTGTGGCAGACCTCCCTCACGGAGCATAGACCAGAGCTGCCGACTGGCGCCTGGGAGCAGGAGGGGTGATTAGCGAGCCATCTAGACTGGGGGCAGAGGAAGCGGTCGATTGGCACCATGAAGCGAGTAGTACTAGTGGACCCCCAAGGTTGGATGTCGACGGCCGAGTAGTGGGTGGGCAAGCAGAGAGGCCTAGTGGGCCGCTGGATGACTGCAGAAGGCCCCGCTACTTGCATCTAAGGAGTGAGGCACGTGTGAAAGCTTTGCAGCCCAAGGTGACTGAGGGGAGGCACGGCACAACTCTAAGAGTACCGGGGTCCCAGTGTAGAGAGTACTAATGCTCTGGAGCAGTGAGGAGAGGGGGTTCCCAGTGAGGTGCTCCCCAGCAACATGGGGAGAGCAGCATGGGGAGCAAGTCCCATGGAAAGGTTTTCTGATATCTACCTTGCGGCTTAGCCGACTATCCACTGGCCCCAGCAGCGGGCCTACGTGGAGACAGGGGCAGCTGATCCGAAGTCAGAGCCTGGGAACTGATGTGCCTCCCGAAGACAATCTAAGGACTGAGGAGGGGGAACACTGGAGGCCCATCGCCAGTGCATACCAAAGGGTTCGAAGCAAGAACGGCAACAGCAAAGGTTGCCAGGGGCCACTGGAGCGGCACCAATCAGACACGGGCAGGACATCGGAGGACAGGATAATGACCTGTGGTTAGGGAGCTGAACAGCACACTTTTTCCGGCGCGCGATGACCACTCATTCCTACAGACCTACCACAAAGTATTCTCACTACCAGATGCAGGAGGGGTCTCAGGGGGTCCACCGGGTAAACCAGGCGGGAAGTGAGTGGCAGAGGGTCACTGGGGCTGGCTGGGACAGAGCAGGAAGGATTCTTGCTAGGGGGAGTGACCCATTCATGAGCTTATCATACCCCCCATCGCTTAGTTGGGGTCCTGGGCACAGAAGCAACAGGGAGGCAATCAACACTGCAGGCATGTCCTTGGGGCGAGGGAAGAAGGACAGAACACTAAAAGGCATGCTGACCAAAGGCTCGCAGGCTAGCAGCGGAGAAGGCCAGAAGTCCCTGCATACACAGGTGCCCCTCGAGCCAGAGGGAGCAGAAGCTCCGGTCGCCCGGTCATTTCTAGAGATACTATTCCATACTTTACAAGAGGATTTTCCAGGCACTTAAAGGAGAAGTCGCAGGGAGGTGAAGGAGATTCAACACGACATGGAGAGAGATCGGAGAGAGAGTGGTGAGCATAGAAGACCACGGGTAGACCACAGACGAGGAGGTGGAGCAGCTCCAACAAGAGGTGATTTGTCTGACGGCTCAGCAGATCAACCTGCAGGCACAAACAGAGGACCTCAAAAACCACTCTAGGCAGAATAATATCCACGTGAAGGGGGTCCCATTGGACGAAGAGGGTATTTACAGGGGCTGTTCTGGGACATATTAGAGGTCCCAAAGAACTTTGAGATCGTCATTGACAGGGCGCATTTAGTGGGCTAATAAGAAGGACTACTGCACCACCCCAGACAGCCTGGCCTTCCTAATGGACTAACCTCTCAAAGAATGCCTTCTGTGGGAGGCCAGGGCAAAATAGCTGATTACGCACCAATGCCATCCAATAGCCATGTATCAGGACCTGGCTTCCATCACCCTACAGAAGAGGTGAGAGTTCCGAGCAGTAACCATGCACTTGAGGGAACAGGGGGTGACCTATTCCTGGGACCACCCATCGAGATTTATCTTCAAGTGAAACGTCAAGCTTCACCAACTGAAATCCCTACGGGACGCTTGCAAGATCCTCTGCCTGGAACAGCACAACCAAGAGGATACGCCCAGCCAAGACCCCAGGTCCCCACAAGAGAGTTGGCAGAGAGTTGGCTGGAGGTGCCTCCCTGACCGCACGGTTGGGCCTGGCCCTGCGGTCATGGCTCTAGGCCATGGGTACTCACAAACTTTCTCTCTGGGGCCAAATTTACAGTGTGGCTTGTGTCCTTGGGTCGCACCGGTGGGGGCGGGGTCAGTGGAGATGGGGGCTGGGCAAGAGCAAAAAAAAACTGTGGCCATGAGGTTGATCACAGGTCCCTGCAGCGTACGCCTTCGTCTACTGAGCCACCAGACCAGGCATACACACATCTCTCTCTCTCTCTCTCTCTCTCTCTCTCTCTCTCTCTCTCTCTCTCTCTCTCTCTCTCTCTCTCTCTCTCTCCCTCCCTCTCTTTCTCCCTCTCCCTCCCTCTCTCTCCCTCTCTCTCTGTCTCCCTCTGTCTCCCTCACTCTGACTCTCTCACTCCCTCTCTCCCCCTGTCTCATTCACTCTGACTGTCTCACCCCCTCTCTTCCTCTGTCTCACTCACCCTGACTGTCTCACTCTCTCTCTCTCTGTCTCACTCTCTCTCTGTTTCCCTCTCCCTCACTCTATTTCCCTCTCCCTCACTCTATTTCCCTCTCTCTCCTTCCCTCTCCCTCCTTCCTTCTGTTGCCCTCTCTCTCCTTCCCTCTCCCTCATTACCTCTGTCTCCCTCTCTCTCTGTTTCCTTCTCCCTCACTCTATTTCCCTCTCCCTCACTCTATTTCCCTCTCTCTCACTCTATTTCCCTCTCTCTCCTTCCCTCTTCCTCCTTCCTTCTGTTGCCCTCTCTCTCTCCTTCCCTCTCCCTCATTCCCTCTGCCTCCCTCTCTCTCCTTCCCTCTCCCTCACTCTGAGGTCTCCCTCACTCTGAGGTCTCCCTCACTCTGAGGTCTCCCTCTCTCTCCTGAGGTCTCCCTCACTCTAAGTTCCCCATCTCTCTCCTTCCCTCCCCCTCACTCTGAGCTCTCCCTCTCTCTGAGGTCTTCCTCTCTCTCCTGCCCTCTCCCTCACTCTAAGGTCTCCCTCCCTCTGTCTCCCTCACTCTGAGGTCTCCCTCTCGCTTCTTCCCTCTCCCTTTCTCTGAGGTCTCCCTCTCTCTCCTTCTCCCTCTCTCTCCTTCTGTCTCTCTCCCTCACTCTGTCTCCCTCCCTCGCTCTCCCTCCCTCACTCTCCCTCCCTCGCTCTCCCTCCCTCGCTCTCCCTCCCTTGCTCTCCCATCCTCCCTAGCTCTCTCTCGCTCTCCCTCCCACTCTCTCGCTCTCCCTTGCTCACTCGCTTGCTCTCCCTCCCTCCCTTGCTCTCCCTCCCTCACTCTCCATCCCTCACTCTCCCTCCCTCTCTCTTGCTCTCCCTCGCTTGAGCTCCCTCCCTCGCTCTCCCTCCCTTGCTCTCCATCCCTCGCTCTCCCTCCCTTGCTCCCTCTCTCTCCCTCCCTTGCTCTCCCTCTCTCGCTCCCTCTCTCTTGCTCTCTCTCGCTTGCTCTCCCTCCCTCCCTCTCCCTCCCTCCCTCTTCCCCCTCGCTCTCCCTCCCTCGTGCTCTGTCTCCCTCCCTCTCCCCCCTCCCACTCCCCCCTCATTCTCCCTCCCTTGCGCTCCCTCTCCCTCATGCTCCCTCCCTTGCGCTCCCTCTCCCTCCCTCCCTCTCCCCCCTCCCTCTCCCTCCCTCGCTCTCCCTCCCTCATGCTCCCTCCCCTGCGCTCCCTCTCCCTCACTCCCTCTCCCTCGCTCCCTCTCTTACTATCCCTCCCTCTCTCTCCCTCGCTCTCCCTCTCCCTCCCTCCCTCTCCCTCGCTCTCCCTCACTCCCTTGCTCTCCCTCCCTCGCTCTCCCTCCCTCCCTTGATCTCTCTCCCTTGCGCTCTCTCTCCCCCCTTGCTCCCTCTCTTGCTCTCCCTCGCGCTCCCTCTCCCTCCCTTCTTCTCCCTCCCTCACTCTCCCTCGCTCCCTCGCTTGCTCTCCCTCCCTCACTCCCTCGCTCTCCCTCCTCACCCTGCCTGTGTGTGCCCGGGCTGTGACAGCTTCCAGGCGCACACACACTGCCGCACCCAAGCTCTTCACTGGTCTTTAAAAGACCATTGGCATGTTAATGAGGCTGATTCACCTCTCAGCGCCCCTGCAGCCCCACTCTGATTATGGCGGTAATCACCCAGCCCCCACAGAGCAGCAGAGTCTGAGTCGCGCTCTGACTGCAGACATCTTAAAAAAAAAAAAACTCAGGTACAATGTCTGCAAGGTCCGCCACCGGCCCGCGGGCCGTACTATAAGTACCCCTGCTCTAGACAGTGCTCAGAGACACCGCCATGCAAGAGAGTTCGTATCCTCTGCTGGGAGCAGTGCAACCATCAGAGATAAGCAGAGCCGGGGGGGGTGGGGGGGGGGTTGATAGGGACGGGGAGATGAGGAAGCTTGTGCCACAAACTGCTCCTTACACTTATTGCACTGGACGATATGGGGGGGTTGGAGTTCTAGGTTGGAGTTAGGGAGGGGGAGAGAACTGGTGTGCTGCAAATGGGGCTCGTCATGAGAATGTTCGAATCAGGGGGGACTAGAGCAGAAGGGGCAGAGAGTTTATGGCAGGGCAGGGGAATAAGAGTCCCCCGGGAACAGAGGTCATGCTCCAATCCTACAACATGACAAGCGCTCAACTGCAAGTAGTTACCCACAATGTGAAGGGTCTTAAGAATGCTATTAAACAGAAATCTATTCTGTCTTACCTGGAGTACCTTGGAGTTGATGTGTGTCTCCTCCAGGAGACCCATCTCCTCTCCAGAGATTCGCACTGGATGTGGTCCATGGCATTTCTCCAACAATTCTATACTCCCAACTCTGATATAAAAGCAGGAGTGGCGATACTGATCGCTAAGTGATTTGCGGGGAGGGTAAGAGATAAAATTGCTTAAGTTAAAGGCCGTCTCCTAGTCTATAAACTCTGGATAGAGGGTTTCTCCCTCGTGGTGGGGTCATTATAAGCACTTAACTCGGGTCAGGATACATTTTAGAGGGAGGCCTTCTCCGAGGTCCTGAGCGCACAGGAGCAGTGGTTGGTGGTTGGAGGGGACCTTAATTTAGTCATGGATGCCACCCTTGACAGATCAAGCCATTGCTATACCCAGACTGTGAAATTGTCTCAGGAAGGGAAGAGCTGACTTCAATCTAAAGGACTGGTAGATATTTGGCGAGTGGCTCACCCGCAGACATCTCAATTCTCTTTCTATTCACACGCACACCGCACTTATGCCCGAATCGATCATTTGATATGCTTGACAGAACTAAACGACTTAGTGGGGGATGTAGACATCATTCCGACAGCACTCTCGGACCATGATGCTGTGACAGTGTCCCTCCGGGTGCCCCCGACACGTAGACAGACAGGGAGCTGGCGATTACGGGAAAGCATACTCCATAGAGAGGCGGTGATGAAGTAAATAAACAAATGCATCTCAGAATTCTTGGAGCTGAATGACTCGCCAGACATCACTTTGTCCACGCTGTGGGGGGACCATGATGCTGTGACAGTGTCCCTCCGGGTGCCCCAAACACGTAGACAGACAGGGAGCTGGCGATCATGGGAAAGCATGCTCCATAGAGAGGCGGTGATGAAGCAAATAAACAAATGCATCTCAGAATTCTTGGAGCTGAATGACTCGCCAGACATCACCTTGTCCATGCTGTGGGGGGCCCTTTAAGCGGTGGTGCGCCGGGAGCTGATAGCCATCTCTGCAGCCGAGAATAGGGAGCGCTAAGAAAAAAGGGATCACCTCACGGGCCAAGTGGTAGAGTTAGAAAGGGTGCACAGTAGGACTGGTGCTACAAGGGTATGGCGCCAATTGAAGGCGGTGAGGGCTCAACTTGCAGGGATCGATATTGACAGTGCTGAATACGCAGCACTCTGCCTTAGGCACTCCTACTATATCGGAGAAGATGACGGGGCACATGCTGGCGAGCAAACTTAGGGCCCGCACCCAGCTGACAAAGGTCTAGCCGATAAAGAATGCTAGGTGGGAGGTTGTCGAGGGGGATGAGGAGATCACCAGGGTCTTTCAGGAATTCTACTTAGATCTCTATCAGAGATAGAACCCCCAGACTCCCACATAACGTACCTGCAGGTGGCGAACACAACGGCACTAGCTCAGGTACAGGCAGAGTTGTTAGAAGCACCGATCTGGGTGGATAAAGTTACAGGGGCAAAATCGCACCGCATGCTTATGAAATCGCCGGGACCAGACAGCTTCTCGGTGGGTTTCTAAAAATCTTTCCATCATATCTTAGCCACGCTCCTGACGTGGCTTTTTAATTCCTTTACATGGCCAGGAACGATCTCTCCTGATATGATAGCAGCTTCGATCGTGGTACTTCCCAAACTCGTTAAGGATAAATCCCTCTGCAGCTCCTACCACCCGTCAACTTGAAGTTGTTCACCAGCATTTTAGTGGCGAGGCTGGGTCCCTTGATGCCGGGCATAATCGAGCCTGACCAGTCGGGATTCAACCGAAAAACCACCAGAGTATTGATAATACCAAACAAATTCTCTACCTGGTAGGCGAGGCTCACCGCACGCATATAAATGCCCTACTGTTGTCTGTAGATGCCGAGAAGGCATTTGATCAGGTGGACTGGGCCTTCTTAGACAAAACTTTGGTCCTATTTGGTTTGCGGCACCAATTCAGGTCGTGGGAGTCAAGCTGCTACAGCGCGCCCACAGCGACTATCAGAGTGAACGGGCAGTAGTACAACCCCTTTGAAATCCAAAGAGGGACAATGCAGGGATGCCAGTTGTCGCACCTTCTCTTTGCCTTATACATTGAGCCACTAGCACAGAGAATACGCGATAACCCCAACATCCTAGGCATCCCCTTTGGTGGGGAGAGACACACAATAAGCCTCTATGCAAACAATATCATAGCAACTCTAGAGACTCCAGCTCACTCAGTCCCAGCATTCCTGCAAGAGTTGGAATCCTTCAGCCAAGTCACTGGCTTCCGAGTCAATGTCAGGAAGTCAATGATCCACCAATTTGACCAGCACGGGGTAGCCTCAGGGATGGGCAGGGACACCTATGCGGGGATACAGATCATGAAGTCTATCCTATACCTGGGACTAGAACTGGCTCCATCCATATCGGAGACAGTCACACTGAACTACTCCAAATTAGTCGATCAGGTCACCAGGGAACTTCAAACTTGGAAGCAATGCCAATTGTCATTACTTGGCTGGGTAGCAGTGGTTAAAATGTCCATCCTTCCCAAAGCGTTATACCTCTTCCAGATGATTCCTGTCTGACCCCCACCAGGGGACAGTTCGCAAACTGCAACAGGTGATACTACAGCTCAGCTAGGACAGGAGCATGCCCTGTATGCAGAGGGAATTGGGCTATCTGAGGCAGGATGAGGGAGGTCTGGTAATCCAGAGCATCCTGGAATACTGTAAGGTGGCCCAGCTGTGGTACCTAGTAGAGTGGAGCAGACCGGAATCGGGAAAGAGATGGTTATTCCTGGACAGGGCACTAGCAAAACTCTCCTTGTGGAAAGTTCCCTTCCTCAAATGGGCCGATAGACCTATAAACCTTTAGAGCTCACATATAGCAAACACAGTGCTATGAGTTTGGGATGGGGTGGCCACTAGACTGGGATTGACATCCTTTCCGGTCCCCATGACTCCTTTATTTGATAATAGGGAGTTTATGCCAGGGGTCGAGAAAGGTCTTTCTCGATTTAATGGGCGACAGAGTGTAAAGCTGCAGTGCACTTATATGATGTGGAAGTGAATATTCCGTTTCCCGATCTGCAATGTGATTATGCTCTCCCAGAAACTAAAAGGTTCCACTATCTTCAGATTCATCATTGGCTCCTTCACTCCGAGGTGCAACTGCACATAAATCGCAAACTGACAAAATATGAGAAGTGGCTAGTGATGAAGAGCACGGATAGAAAAATTATCTCTGAATTTTATGATATGCTGTGACCACCAATTCCAACGCAGCCCACTGGTAGTCAGAAATGCTGGGCGACAGAGCTGGGAAGGGATCTCACTGAGAAAGAATAGAGGGACATCTATTATAGGGCCGACCAAACGGTGCGCAACTCCGTCAGCAGGGAAACCGCTGTCAAGATAGCCACATACTGATACTTGGCGCTGGTGCACCTCAATAAGGGGAACCCAGACCGTATACCAACTTGCTGGTGGGGTTGTGGGGAAGAGGTCCCGCTGCATGGAATTGACAGGATACTGGTCGTGGATCTTAGATGACGTGGATAGACAATTTCAGACGCAAATCCCGAGATTCCCGGCCTATGTGGTGCTGGGACTCCCCAAAACGCTCAGAAAGAGGAAACAGGGGCAGACAGACACAAGAGAGGTGAAGAAAGGGAAAAGAAGGGTGCAAAAAGAGGCAAGAGAGGTGCAGAAAGAGGCAAGAGCAGTGCAGAATGAACCAACAGAGGTGCAAAATTAGGCAAGAGGGGTGCAGAAAAAGGTAGGAGAGGTACATAAAGAGGCAAGAGAGGTACAGATAAAGGCTGGAGGGTGCTGAAAGAAGGGAGAGAAGTGCAGAAAAAAACAACAGAGGTGCTGAAAGAGGCACAAAGGGTGCAGAAAGAGCAAGAGAAGTGCAAAAAGAATCAACAGAGGTATAGAAAGGGGCAGGATAGGTACAGGAAGAAGCAAGAGAGGTACAGAAAGAAAAATTAGGGGTTTAGAAAGATGCAAGAGGGGTGCAGATAGAAGCAAGAGCAGTGCAGAATGAAGCAACAGAGGTACTGAAAGAGGCACGAAGGGTGCAGAAAGAACAAGAGAAGTGTAGAAAGAACCAACAGAGGTACAGAAAGAGCCAAGAAAGGTGCAGAAACAGGCAGGAAATGTACAGAAAGAGGGAACAGGGGTGCAGAAAGAAGCAACAGAGGTGCAGAAAGAGAAAAGAGGGGTACAGAAAGAGTCAAGAGGGGTACAGAAAGAAGCAAAAGCAGTGCAAAATGAACCAACAGAGTAGGCAAGAGGGGTGTGGAAGAAAGTGGGAGAGGTTCACAAAGAGGCAAGAGGGGTACATAAAGAGGCAGGGGGGTGCAGAAAGAAGAAAAAGATGTTCAGAAAACAGCAACAAAGGTGCTGAAAGAGGCGCAAAGCTTGCAGGAAGAGCAAGAGAAGTGCAGAAAAAAGTAGCAGAGGTACAGAAAGAGGCAAGAGAGGTACAGAAACAGGCAGGACAGGTGCCAAAAGAGGGAAATGGGCAGAAAGAAGCAACAGAGGGGTTCAGAAAGAGGGGAGAGGAGTGCAGAAAGAAGCAAGAAGGGTGCAGAAAGAAGCAAGTGAGGTACAGAGAAGTGCAGAAAGAGAATTGCTAAAGAAGCAACAGAGGAGTTGAAAGAAGCAAGAGAAGTGCAGAAATAGGCAAGTTCGGTGCAGAAAGAGGCAAGAGAAATGTACAAAGAGGCAAGAGAGGTGTAGAAAGAAGCAAGAGAAGTGCAGAAAGAGGCAAGTGAGGTGCAGAAAGGGGAAAGAGAAATGCAGAAAGAGGCAAGAGAGGCACAGAACGAAGAGATTTGTGCCCCATTAGTACCAGTTTAACATCCACATTTTGCAATAAGTAACACATGACCATTCCAGCTTTGCAAAGGGCCTTCCACCATGCTGTAATACGTGAGCTGCATTTTTGGGAACATTTGAGCCGTTTGAGCTAGAAACAAGGCTTTTTTTGTTCAAATCTTCCGATTATGGAGCAGATGTAGAATTATGTGGCTAATGCGGAAAATGTATAATTGTGCGAAAGTTGGTGCAGCCAAACAGTCGCATAATTCCAGTAGCCCTGCTCATACTTCTGATTAGGTCCAAGTGTGCTCCTCAGTGATTCCTTCTTTTTTTGTCTCACTGAGTTCATAGTTGAGCGTCTATGGAAATGAGGAAGACTAAATCTGAGGTTACCACTCCACAACACAGCCTACCATACCACATAATTACTCTCCATAACACCTAATCCCACTCTACATAATTCCTATAAAATAAATACCACATACATTCTATCCACATAATTTCACTGCACAACTTACCACATAATTCCACTACACACAACGTACAACCACTCCACACCAAAAAACATTATTAAAAATCTTTTACATTTACAACATCAGTAGCTCTAACTCTTGCAAATGCTAAACCTATTATATTGCAAACACTTATTTAACTAGTAGTTGCGTTTGCAGAGTGGTGTAAAGAGTGTCCTGGATCTCCGACCTGAGCTCAGGAATTCTGCTGCACAGGACTTACAAGAGGTACCAGGAGGGCTTCTTGGCCCCCAAAGTCCCTCAGGAGTAAATTGGACTTCATCCCCCATCCTGTAGGCTGCCAAGAGGTGCGTTTGCAGAGTGTTGGAGAAAGGGGGGCATGACCTCCGATGATGTCTTAGCAACCCTACTGTGTGGGACTTACTGGAGGTAATAAGAGGGGTGGACATCCTTCGGGGCCAACTCCTCCTCCTATTATCTTCAGTAAGTCCCACACAGCAAGATTGCTAAGATGTCATAACATGACACGCCCCCTTTCCCCACCACTCGGCAAAAGCACTTCCTGGCGTGCTCTTGGATGGGGATTAAAGTCCCCTTGCTGCTGGGGTTCCTTAGGAGCCAACTAGCTACCTGATACCTCCAGTATGTCCCAGCTAATGGAATTGCTGAAAGCGGGACACAGGCCACGCTCCCTTTCTCCACCACTCTGCAATCCCGACTTCTGGCACGTTCTACTTTGGGGGATTAAGTCCCCATAAATACTGAGGGTCCCTGGGGGCTAAATAACCCACCAGGTACCTTCAGTAAGTCACACACAGCTGGATTGCTGAGAGTGGTCAGAGGGACGCCAAGTGCAGAAGTGAATACTGCAGCAGGAACCCCAACACTGTACGGGGGATAAATACCAGCCCATTTTTCAGCCATCAGAGTAATCCATGTTATTGCCAGAAACTACAGACACACAGGAACATTGAAATAAAACTTCTAAATAAATCAAATACAGTGAGAACAGTATAAAAAGCATGGTAGAGGAAACAGAGAGGAGGGCGGCTGCCCAAAGTCTATTTGTGAGAGCACTAAACAAAGCCCAGCCAAGTAAAGAAATGATTGCCAGAGACAGCGCCATATGAGAAAAATTGAAGAGGGTAGAAAAACTAAAGAAAAACTAAAAACTAAAGAAAAACTAAAGAAATCTTAGACCTCCAAGTGGTGGTACAGTGAGGTCTAGGGATCTACAAAACCCCCTCCTATGAATCCCCTAATCCTCAGATACTGGAGGAATGGGCGGAAAGCTCAGCAAAAAGCTATAAACAAATGCTTACTATTTTAGTAAACTATGCAAGGGAGGATAGAGAAGGAATTCTGCGGGAACAACTTGAAGATGAACTCAAAGGCCAAAAAGAACAAGAGATCATCAAAAAGTATGTGGAAAACCTGCCAGTAAGCCTAAAACTACATGAAGACGATATAAAAGCCCGCAAGCAGCGCAAACTACACAGTGACTGCTGTGACTATGAAAGCGATTCAGAAAAGGGGGTGGTGATGAACAGAGTGTCTGAATTAAGCAGACCACTCTTACCCAGTCCAAAGATCAGGGCTTGATCCATCACCGGTTTTTAGCTCACTGCACCATCCCTGCTCAGAACTTGGCTATATGCAAAATAGTCTGACCCTGGCCCAGTGCATCATGGGAACAGGGCAGACCAAACTACCAAGCCAATTCTTATACTGGGAAGGAAACAAGCTACCGGGGACCGGTTTCTGGCATTTCAGCCGTCTTCGGCCTGGCTTTCTTGAATCCTGATGGTGCAATGAGCTAGGGACTCACATCTGAGTATACCCTTCCACGCTTATGGTGGACAAAAATGATTCAGAAAAGGGGGTGGTGATGAACAGAGTGTCTGAATTAAGCAGACCACTCTTACCCAGTCCAAAGATCGGGGCTTGATCCATCACCGTTTTTTAGCTCACTGCCCCATCCCAGCTCAGAACGTTGCTATATGCAAAATAGTCTGACCCTGGCCCAGTGCATCATGGGAACACGGCAGACCAAACTACCAAGCCAATTCTTATACTGGGAAGGAAACAAGCTACCGGGGACCGGTTTGTGGCATTTCAGCCGTCTTCGGCCTGGCTTGCTTGAATCCTGATGGTGCAATGAGCTAGGGACTCACATCTGAGTATACCCTTCCACGCTTATGGTGGACAAAAATGATTCAGAAAAGGGGGTGGTGATGAACAGAGTGTCTGAATTAAGCAGACCACTCTTACCCAGTCCAAAGATCAGGGCTTGATCCATCACCGTTTTTTAGCTCACTGCACCATCCCAGCTCAGAACTTGGCTATATGCAAAATAGTCTGACCCTGGCCCAGTGCATCATGGGAACAGGGCAGACCAAACTACCAAGCCAATTCTTATACTGGGAAGGAAACAAGCTACCGGTGATGGGTCAAGCCCTGATCTTTGGACTGGGTAAGAGTGGTCAGCTTAATTCAGACACTCTTTCTCACTGCACCATCAGGATTCAAGCAAGCCGGGCCGAAGACAGCTGAAATGCCAGAAACCGGTCCCCGGTAGCTTGTCTCCTTTCTGGTGAAGAATTGGCTTGGTAGTTTAGTCTGCCCTGTTCCCATGATGCACTGGGCCAGGGACAGACTGATTTGCATATAGCCAGGTTCTGAGCTGGGATGGTGCAGTGAGATAAATAACGGTGATGGATCAAGCCCTGATATTTGGACTGGGTAAGAGTGGTCAGCTTAATTCAGACACTCTGTTCATCGCCACCCCCTTTTCTGAATCGTGACAATGAAAGCAGCAGGATTCTTATGTATAGTCAGTCATATGACCACTTATATGAAAAAATGTCCATCACCAGTAGCGACAATGAGGGGGATCTATCTCTAACAGCTGCTACTTCATCAAAGGTGGACATGGGACTCAAACTGCAGCCCACTTTTTTAAACCAATATCGCCTCCTGAGACAGAGAGGCAAACCCAGAGAACAGTACAACCAACAAAGGCAAGGGGAAGAGGGAGAGGCCAGCGGGGCAGAGGAAGAAGAAGAAACCTGGAAGGAACTGGGGGAGAAGACAACGGCACAGGCAGAGGAAACAGAAGAGGAAGAGGACAGAGAAGGGGGCTAATAGGAACCAAAGCAACTGGCCCAAAGAAGCAGATATGATGGATGACAATACAGTTAACAAAACAATCATAAACTTATCACACCATCCACTTTCTATGATAGAAAAAAGAACACTATGCTTAGGCCTCTCTTTTTGCCGTGTCAATGATTTCAGCTATCCTAAAACTAGAATAAACCTATACAAATTTGTGAGAAAGTTAAAACTGAAAAAAGGGCCCCAAATGATAAGATCACGACGACCAGATCAGGGAAGTGTTACCGCCAACACCCCCACGCAGATCAACACAGAAACTGATGTCTATCTCAATGTTGGTGCCATCGAAACACTACGAACCCTGCAGGATCTATTCAATGTAGTAGATTCTGAAGAACCTGAGGCAACATCTGATGTACTAACAGATCGACCAGCCAAGACTCAGTTCAAACCCAAATCCATTTTCTATCCCAATATGGCCCACAATAACATTGACACATTCCATGACAGTATGATGAGGGACCTCATACAATTTCGCAACAGCATAAAGGAAGTGGATTAGTACACCCCAGAAGTTTTCTAAAACACAATGGGAGATTGTTAAATAATTGTCAAAAGATGAAAAAATGGTGATATGCCTAGCAGATAAGGGGGAAACATTATACTTTGTGATAGAAGTATGTACATTGAGGAAACACTGAGACAACTAGGAGACACCAAATGTTATGTAGAAACCAATATGCAGGAGTAAATCAACAGCATTGTCAAAATCTGGAACATGCTGAGTAGCTGGAAAGACAATGGAATATTACAGTGGGAAGAAAACTGTTACCTGAAAAGTGATTATCCTAAATTCCTGAGTTTTAACTCCTGCCCAAAGTACATAAGAACCCCACAATACCTCCAGAAGACCTATTGTTTCATCAATAAGATTTGTTTCTGAACACATATCCAAATATGTGGATTACTTCTTACGTGAATGCGTGATGACACTGCCATCTTACACCAAAGATACAAAAGACTTTCTGGGAAATATTGATAACATTGTTTGGGAGGAAGACTTTATACTTGGCCCCATGGATGTCAACTCTGTCTAATCAATCATTGACCATACCATGGACATTGAATGTTGTAATCATTTTCTTTAAAAAAAGAAGAATTTGTTATAAAGAACTTAGAGCAATGCTACTGGAAATGATTAAGTTCTGTCTATATAACAATATATTTCTGTTTAATGGCACACTTTACAAGCAAGTCCTCTGCACCGCCTTAGGGACTTGTTTAGCCCCAAGCCTTGCAGACCTCTTTCTAGGTGTCTGGGAAGAGGAAATCCTAAAATAACTAAAAACACAGAAAACAAAGTTATAAAATGGCTGAGATACATAGATGACTTGTTCATCATATGGAAAGGGAGTGAGGACAGTGCCAGAGGTTTCAATGACAAACTTAACACCAAGGACTTAAATCTCAAACAAACTCACCATGAGCAGAGAATCTTTGGAATTCCTGCATGTATTAGTGGAAATTAAAAACAACTCTATAATTACCAAACTCCATCGCAAAACAACAGCAAGTAACAGTCTCCTCCATGCTCTTAGCAGTCAATCGGAGGCCCTGAAGTGGAGCATCCCCTTCAGGGAACTGCTGAGAGCAAGGAGGAACAGCGGTAATAAGGAGGATTTCCTTGTAGAACAAGAAAACATGATAGAAAGATTCGAGGAAAAAGGCTACCCGAGATGGGTTTCGGAGAGAGCCAAGGATAAAGTCAGTAAAATCCCCACAGAGCAAAAACTACAGGACAAACCAGACACAGTAGATAAAAATCATGTAAGAGTCATCCTCACATTTAATTAAGAATCAAAGGGAATCTCTGGGATCCCCAATCAGAACTGGAACATCCTAGCTAGCGAGCCAAATCTTACAGAGCCTTTATCTGAACGCCCTTTCATCACATATAGGACAGGAAAACATCTTAAAGACATCCCAGCCAAAGGCAATATAACCAACAAACGTCTTAACACTAATCTGAATCTGAAGGGTTAACTTCCCCTGTGAACACTATAAGGCATGCTGCAATGGCTGCATGTGCAAACCATACTCCGACAGGGGAAAAAACAATAAACCAATTCCTCACCTGTGGATCAACTTTTGTCATTTACATCTTAGAGTATCTTTGCAAACTTTGGTATGTGGAAAGTACCACTCTAACAATGAAGAAGAGAGTGTTGGAACACATAAGGACCATCAACAACAAAGACCCTCACTACCCAGTACCCAGAAATTTTGCAGAGTATCATTTGTCCAACAGCTCGCTGCTAACTTACTTTGCAATTGAACACATTGAACAAAATATAAAGGGTGTGAATAGGACACTAAACCTCAGACAAAGGGAGTTGTGCCACATTATTAACCTACAAACAAAGACACCTGGAGGGCGCCACCAGGATGAATAATTGAGATTCACTACATGAATAGTAGGAATCCTGAAGTTTGTTTGTATTAACACAAGCCACCCAAACAGTACTTTCCATGTATTTTATAGAAATAATGTATTTAGAATGTCTGTAAGCTTTTCAGATTACTGGATCTTGTTTTTCACCCAAATCACGAAAGTAACACGGTTTTTCTTTTATATCACAGGAGGAATAGAAGGGGCCGACTCCAGCAGTGGATACGTCTGTAACTCCTTGCGACATGATTCCTCATACATTAAATATGACATATCTGGAATGTCATAAGGAGTGCGCACAGAAAAGTGACGCATCGCACCAGTGGTGTAAAAAAATGCGCCTCGTTGCGCTATATTTAAAAATTTGCCGCAAATAGGTAGATGGGTCACTTTTTAAAATCCTGCGCCACATTATATCTGCGTCAGGTATAATGCATGCAGAGGGGGTGTTCCCCCGCAAAAAGCTTTGTAATAGCGATGCAGTGAAATCTTTGAGATTTCACTGCGTCACTTTTAGGATGCTGTTGCGTCAAAATCTTGCGCCTGCTTCACAGCAGACCTTTCACATGGTGCTTTTTCCATGTGAAAGGACACATTACTGGAGTTGCGTCACTTTTGTGATGCACTCCAGCAATGCGTTACTTTTGTGTTTTCAGATACGTCAGAAATACTGACATATCTGTAACTCCTTGCGAATTGATAAGTCATAAATTAAATATGACATATCTGGAATGTCATAAGGAGTGCGCACAGAAAAGTGACGCATCGTACCAGTGGTGTAAAAAAATGCGCTTCGTTGCGCTATATTTAAAAAGTGACGCATCTAGGTAGATGGGTCACTTTTTAAAATCCTGCGCCACATTATATCTGCGTCAGGTATAATGCATGCAGAGGGGGTGTTCCCCCGCAAAAAGCTTTGTAATAGCGACGCAGTGAAATCTTTGAGATTTCAGTGCGTCACTTTTAGGATGCTGTTGCGTCAAAATCTTGCGCCTGCTTCACAGCAGACCTTTCACATGGTGCTTTTTCCATGTGAAAGGACACATTACTGGAGTTGCGTCACTTTTGTGACGCACTCCAGCAATGCGTTACTTTTGTGTTTACAGATACGTCAGAAATACTGACATATCTGTAACTCCTTGCGAATTGATTAGTCATATATTAAATATGACATATCTGGAATGTCATAAGGAGTGCGTCCAGAAAAGGGACGCATCGCTGTTTTCACGTAGCGATGCGTCACTTTTCAGAAATGAGGCCTCCAGTTTATTCACTGTGTCACCTCTACGACCCTTTCTTGCGTCAATACGTCCCTTTTGCATACATTACACCTGACGTAGGAATAATGTGGCACAGGGGTTTACAAAGTGATGTATTTACCAAGAAACACCACTTTGTAAATATGAATAAATAAGGTGCATTTTTTATTGGAATGTTGTGTCACAAAAAGTGATGCTTTGGTGGCGTTAAAGTGACGCTTGGCTTCATAAATGAGACCTTCTACCTTCAACTCCAGCAATGCATCTTTTCTTACCCTTCCACACCCCTCCTTTTCAACATTTTCTTTGAATATCAACATTCCCCATATTCATTCTTCTTCTCATAACTTTCTTTTCTAACACTCACCTTCTTTCAGTCCTCCTACTTCACTTCTTTTTTCCTCTCATACCTTTCTGTTCTTTCTTACTCATTCTCCTTTCAATTATCAATGCACTATATTTCACTTACTCTTCATTTTTTTAAGAATATAGCTCTTTGATGAGAATTGGAGGTAGTTCTGAAAAGAACTTTTGGTTTTCTTCTTTTAACTGAACAGGAACAAAAACAGGGAATGGAAACTGCTCAACAGGAGCAAAAAGAACAAAAAAAATTAGGGGTGGAAAGGGCAGCGATATTTTTCTAATGCTCGAACCATGAGCTGGACACTTTGTTCTCCAAAGGTAAGCAGTTGATTGCAGTATCTGCATCTGAGGACACCATGGTTAAAAGCAGGTTGTATGTTTGGCACCTGCTCCTGCGGTTGCCCTCTCCCAGAAGAAGTTGCTCCTCCGGTTGATGTAGAGGCCCCATCTCTGGGAACCTCTTGTGCCAGAGCCCTGACACTTTCCCGGGCAAAATTCTGGGGGTGCCTCCTCTCCACATGTCGGATCATCGTAAAGTTCCCAAAAGAGTACTTTATTTGGGGGTCACCCCGTGACAGGACCTGTTTGCAGATCCTGCACTCCACTTTTGGTGCATTCACCTTCTTCTGGTCAGCTGGAATCTTAAAACATTTCCATATGAAATGTTCCTTCACCTTTGGGGTAGGAGGCTCTTCATTGATGAACTCAGGTTCATCCTCACTGCTGGATTCTCTGGCAGCCATGGTAAATCACGAAAGATCCAGGTGCAAAAAACAGGTCTTTCAGTCACAAAAGTGAAAGAAGAAGTGAAGGAAATGGGTGGGGATTTCATTCTTTGTAAAAAAAACTGTTAGCAACCAATGAAAAGTGTTATTTTAGGGTCACATGACCCGACGCGTTTACGCTGCGCGCTCCGGAGCACTTCCGGGTGCGTTTACGCAGCGCGATCGTAGGCGCTTCCGGGGCGCAAACGTGGCGCGATCGTAGGCGCTTCTGGGTGCTTTTACGCGGCGCGAACGTAGGCGCTTCCGAGGGCACTTACGTTGCGCGCCGAAGTGACGTCATCAAACTTTTACAGAAATGCATAATCATTTTCCTTATAGAAAAAAAACTGATTTTATTTGTATGGTATGAAATGTTTTGCATTATTATTAACTTTTCATTCATATTTTTTTTCACGAACGACAGTAGCGCTCTGGGTGCGCTTTCAGGTGAGCTCACCGGAAAGCTTACCGGAGAGCTTAGCTGAAAGCTTCCCGGAGCGCGCACCCAGAGCGCAAAAGAAAAAAATTATATAAAAAAAAATGAATACTTACAAAAAAACAGCAAATTGTAAAAAAAAAAAAAGGTTAGAAACTCGATATAGAAAGGAATTAGCATTTAAAAAACCTATGAAATTCACTGAAAAAACCATAGGTTTCACACCAGTTATAGTTAGGAATTAGCATTTAAAAAACCTATTAAATTCACTGAAAAAACCATAGGTTTCACACCAGTTATAGTTAGCTGGAAATTTTACTGATATAAAACCATTGAAATTCCCACGTTATAGTTAGTCGGACTCACTATAACTTGCGCGCCTGCAATGCACTGCTGATGGCGCCACATATTACATCACTCATGACATGGTCAGTGACATCACTCATGACATCACTGATGACACCATCCTTGTGACAGAGTGACAGACCTAATTTCAATGTAATGTAACGCTTGAAACACATATTCAAAAATAGAAACAAACATTTTCAAAAAAATGGAGATGCCCAAACCAGTAACAACAACCAATTCAGTAATTCCACCATCTATATACACATCCACTCATTCACCCACAGTTCTATATAGTCACTCATATATATACTCACTCATCATATGTAGTGATACACCTATACATCCTGGTACACATCAGCAGTCATCCAAAAGTTACTCACACACATACTCACACATGCAAATAAACTATTGAACATCCATTTATTTGCATATACATTTATACACACACTACCACCTTACTTCTAAGGAAACTTACACATACTTACTCTCTTAAACAATCACTTATAGAAACACATACTTATTTAAACAGGAACTCCTACAATCTCTCACTATATATACTATACTCACTTATATACATCAATACTCACATATACTAGATTAAAAGATATGTCGTTACTAATGAAGACACTAGTGAGACAGTCATTCACTCACTAACACACACATATACACACTCATCCACCCATACAGTCCTGCACATATGCTGTCTTCAAAACACATACAAACAGTGAGTCAGTCACCAACCCCTGCAGCCACTTATACACAAAGAGAAACACTGATACAAACATTTAAATATTTAAACAATACTCGCTAATATATGTATTCACTAGGATACACTTAATAAGCCAGTTAACCAACCAATTTTCTTTTTAAAAAAACATCCATTTACACACTTATTTAAACATTTATTCTTCCATCGACCTTTACAAATGCATATATAAAACAAATTTATTTTTCAGAAAGACACACATTCACTGGATGGTGTCATCAGTGATGTCATGAGTGATGTCACTGACCATGTCATGAGTGATGTAATATGTGACGTCATCAGCAGTGCATTGCAGGCGCGCAAGTTATAGTGAGTCCGACTAACTATAACGTGGGAATTTCAATGGTTTTATATCAGTAAAATTTCCAGCTAACTATAACTGGTGTGAAACCTATGGTTTTTTCAGTGAATTTAATAGGTTTTTTAAATGCTAATTCCTAACTATAACTGGTGTGAAACCTATGGTTTTTTCAGTGAATATATATATATATATATATATATATATATATATATATATTACCTACTGGCGGTCGCCAGTAGGGAGTTATAGTTAGGACCTAGTTTCCATAGGAAGTCCACAAAATTCTATTTGGAATAACTTTGGCGCCGGTGGACAAATCTTCGTGCATTTCTCCAAGAAAATGGCCTACTCCTCTCCGCTACTTCCCTGAAAGTTATGGGGTGATTCAGCAAGCGGGGGACGAGAAAAAAGGGGGGTCCTAAAAGGTGTTTTCCCCATACAATTTTCCATAGGGACCTTTAGCCAGGGCTACAGCCCGAACGGCTGAACTGAATTACACCAAATTTGGCAGAGAGGTAGAGTTCGGTTCGCAGATTGTGCTTTTTGTTAAATGGTGTAAATCTGTTCAGTAGTTCCTGAGAAAATCAAAAGTAAAATCTGTAGAGATGGTGGCTCCCGTCAGTTGGAGGAATGCTTTTTGGATTCAATTGGGGAGCATGTCTCACGTGCTATTGCAGTCAGAGAGGAATTCCCAAAGATAGCTGCACGGCGCGGAAGGGAGTATTGGAGCAGGAATACTTTCTCTCCACTTGCAAACTGCATGCTCACTGGCCCTGGCTGCAAAGATTTGGTGAAATTTTGGGCAGCACATCTTGTGGACTTCATTATTGAAGGTAACTGGGGCACTTTCATGACAAGACTTTTCCTGGTATTATCGAGTGCACTTGCAAAGCTGTACTGTGATTAAGGACGCTATGCAGCATAACATCATCACACTACACAAAGAACTGAGTGAAGGATCTTACTCTATCTGTGTGTTTAAGACGCTACTTTGCAGTTTAAAAATACCGCAGTGTGAAGTAATGATCAAGGTGCACTATGGGACTGGTAGTATTTTTACCTGGTCACGTGCTGAGGGTGTTCAAAAATATGTGAGCTATTTGATTGTGATGCACCTCACCTGTGAACAAGGCCACAAACATCGGCTGAAACGCGTAAGGTTTTGATGTCCTGCCACTTCTGAGAAGCAACTAAAGCCAGTGAGACACACGGTGGGGCTTTGCAGTTCTTGTGATTGTGCTTTGGCGTGCCAAAATGCGGGTTGCTCCATGCCCTCTTTGCGAAGTCGCCCTGTAGAGATGGTGGCTCCCGTCAGTTGGAGGAATGCTTTTTGGATATATATATATATATATATATATATATATATATATATATATATATATATATATATATATATATATATATATATTCACTGAAAAAACCATAGGTTATAGACCATATATAGTTAGGGATTCGCATTTACAAAACCTTATTTTACTCGCATAAAACCATTGAAATTCCATATATAGTTAGTTGCGCTAACTATATATCGCGCACCCGCAATCCACTGCTGATGATGTCACATATTACATCATTCATGACATGGTCAGTGACATCACTGATGACATCACTGATGACATCTCAAATGACATCACTGATGACATCTCAAATGACATCACTGATGACATCACTGATGACATCTCATTTGACATTACTGATCACATCACTGATGATATCATTCATGTGATAATACGATGAACCTCTTCAGACTCTAATATAACCTTAGATACAATCAGTGTAAACAGGCACTCACAGACTGTCACTCATCCATGGAGTTACTCACACACCTAGTCAGTCAATCAAAGAATCAATCACACCTCCATTTCCTCAACTATACAGTTATACAAACTTTACTTATTCAAACATATACTAACACATATTAACTCTCTTATACAATCCCTGATACAAGTTCACAATGATCCATACAGCCACTCACACATTCACTGGCTCTTATGCACAGTTATTTATATATGTCAACTCTCACATGTACTGTGTTTTACATATGTACTTACTTTGACATGTAGCACTGAGATATCCATTCACTCACCAATACACTCATGCATACAGTCAACCGCCCATACAGCTGTTTCCACATGCACTTTTGAAACCATACATCTAGTGAATCAACTGCTCACACATCTATGCACAGAGTCATACACCTCCCAGCCACCCACACACACACTCAGTATCCCATACAAATACTTGGGCAACCAATGAATATCCCATATAGTTACTCATATAGCTACTTATCAACACATGCAACAGTTTACAGAACAACAGACATAATGATGCACAAATTAAGACAGTTTAGTCACTAACCCATGCACTCAGTGAGACACATTTAATCACTCACTCATACAGTCAGTCATGCACCTACTAAATCCTTCATCCAGACACTTATACATCCACTCATTCTTCAATATGTAAGACATATTTTAACTTTACAGAAACATACAGTCACTGGATGTTGTCATCAGTGATGTCATCAGTGATGTCATTTGAGATGTCATCAGTGATGTCATCAGTGATGTCACTGACCATGTCATGAATGATGTAATATGTGACATCATCAGCAGTGGATTGCGGGTGCGCGATATATAGTTAGCGCAACTAACTATATATGGAATTTCAATGGTTTTATGCGAGTAAAATAAGGTTTTGTAAATGCGAATCCCTAACTATATATGGTCTATAACCTATGGTTTTTTCAGTGAATTTTCAAGGTTTTGTAAATGCAAATTCCTAACTATATATGGTCTATAACCTATGGTTTTTTCTGTGAATTTCATTGGTTTTTTAAAAGCTAACATCTGTAACTGTAAAATGTATTCTTCTTTAAATCTTAAAATATATTTTAGATGTTTATTAATAATTTTTTTTTAAATATTTTTTTTCTTCGCTTCCAGTTCGCGAACCGGGAAGCTTTCCGTTAGCTCATCTTGATGCCGCGATCTAGTACGCGAACCGGTAAACGTTACGTTAGCGGAACTGTGACGCGTCGCGGAAGCGCGACGTATCACGTTGTCGCGTAATGCGTCTAATGACGCGCCGCGTTAGCGCTCCCGGAAGTGCTCCGGACCGCGAACCGGAAGCGATCCGAGACGCGGCGCGCACCGCGTAACGTAAGCGGAACAGGTCATGTGACTTGTTTATCAAAGTTTTCATTGGTTCATTTCACTTTTGGTTTCCAAATGATGTATGACTAGGTCATGTGACCTAAAAATAACACTTTTCATTGGTTCAGAACTTTTGCTTTTCCCAAATCATGTAAACCCCTCCTTCTTTCCTCACTCTGACTTTCATCTTGGTGAGAGAAAGACCATTTTCCTGGAGTTCAGCAATGGCTTCCATACTTGCTGCAGCTGGTGCACCCCCACCACCACCTCCACCTCCTCATAAGAAGAGAGGACCTCCAAGTCAATTTATCTCCAACAGAGAGGAGGAAGAGGAGGAAGAAGAAGAAGAGGATAGAGATCAACCAGAATTTCTCCCGGAGTTGCCCCGTGTTTCTAAGAGAAAAACAAGTTTCATCTGGCAGTTTTTTTCCATCCCTCCAGGGGAGAAGAAGGTGAATGCTAAATATGCCACCTGCCTCATCTGTGATTACAGATTGTCTAGAGGCACAGAGAAAAAATATAGTATGGGCAACTATACTATGCATCGACATATGGCCAGGTGGCATCCCTTAAACTACAGCCGGGCTGAGTTAAGGGACCTACAAGACAATCCCCCGACAACTCCTGTGGCCAGATCTACCTCAACAATGTCTTTGACTGGAAGAGAGGCACAGGAAACTGTGCCAAACATTCAGCCAAATTTTAAACATATGAAGTTTACCTGTATATATTGTGGTGCAATGCTGTCGTATGGGAACATGAGCGTCAACTTGATTAATATGGTGTTCGAAAACCATAAGTGCCCTAATGCACCCAAGCAGTAATTTTTTTTTTGCTCCTGTTGAGCCCTTTTCAATGCCTGTTTTTTTGTTGTTTCCCCTCCATAAAAAACACAAAAAAAACATAAAACTGTTCTAAAAATACAAAAAAATCAAAAAATGTTCAGAAAAAAAAAAAATAATAATAAAACAACAAAAACAAAAAAAAAAAGTTCTTTTCAGAACTACCTCCCCTTTCAAATAAAATTGCTAGAATGTTTATCACTCTGGCAAGTTCTATTTCTTTTGGTTCGCTTCAAGTTCGCTGACCGGTTCGCGAACTGGAAGCGAACCAAAAAAATAATTTTTTTAAAAAAAGAAGAGTTAGTATAAGGGAAGTAAACAGAGAATAATGTAAAAAGAAAGACAGCTATAGAGAGTAAATGAGAGATAGTGTCAGTGACATCATCAGCAGTGCATTGCGGGTAAAAAGAGTAGAAAACATTTACCTTATAATTCTTGTTACCTTTTTAAAATATTTTTTCATACTTTCAATCTGTAAAACAGAGAACAAACATTTCCAAAAATATTAAAACATGTATTTAAAAATTAGAAAAGACAAGGGAAAAGGTTCAAGAACAAACAGTTTTTCAACAACTTTGACATTTACAGAAGCCTCTGCTTCTCTACGTCCCCTACACAATCCTAAAGATATATATTTTAAAGAAACTGTATCTTGATGTTGATGAACTGAGGCCTATTTTGGAACATGGTGCTTTTTTTGCACTGCTAATGTCTCACAATAGTGATGCAATTGCAGCGCAAAAAAGATGTAAAGCCATCATAAAATTGTCTCTAACATTTTAAATGATTGTTTCAGGATGCAAATAAGATGTGTGCTTTCAAGAGCTTTCTTTGAGGTGAGGCCTATTCATTTTTTTAAAAAAAAAAACAGTACCCAGAAGTACAGCACTGTAAGCATTAAAATTGACACTTACAGAAGACTCAGTTTCTCCATATCTACTTCACATTTCTAAATGTATATCATAAGTACAAAAAGCAAAACATTAATTATACATGTTAAATGGTTTATTTTTGCTGTTCTCAGAAATTTCACTTAAATCAGTGACTTGAAGGTATTCATCATGTAACAGCGGGGAAAAAAAAACACAATCAAAATGATTGTGTTTAAAAAACCCATTCAACATAAGAAATCTGAATTCAAAACTCCTTAAAATTAACTTACTTTCAATGACGTCGAAGGATGTCCTATGAACAGCGTCCACTGTGTTGTGCTATAAATATTGTCAGCCCGCCACTTTCTGAAAGAAAACCTCCAACGATTCGAAAAATATGCTACATACAAGAAAAGACTTCTCACATTCTACCACATGTTTCCACTTGGCCAAATCATGTTGCAGCTATTCACAAGTCTTGTAATTCTTCCAATCAAATCCCGTCATTTTCTATATTCGCAACTTTCAAAAAGAAAACATTTAAGATAATTTTCACAATCCTGGACTACTAATATCTTACCCTTCTTTGTCACTCATGTTCTCCTTTTCCTATGACACTGATACTGCTTACTATGAAGCAGACTTACTTGCATCAGGTTTATATAGTCGGATTTGACAAAATAACATTATAATTAAAAGTTTTGGACCAATAATCTAGACAGCATTGCAGACTTACATTCCCTCAACTTGATGAACCTTTTCCAATTCTTCACAGGAAATCTCGAGATTCTTTCTTTAAAATTTTGGTTTTAAAAACACCAGGTAAGAATTTTTAAGGTCAAACGGCAATTTTTTTTTGAAACTTACAACGGAATCATTGCAGAATGACCAGCCGTTTCGAGACTTTAAATAAGCTGTATAATGTCCTGAAGTTGTTGAAGGACCATCGTGATAGATAATTGCTACAGTTACAAAAGTCCTTCCTGATATTGAAAGCTGAGAAGCCACAAAATTTTTTATTAAAGTTGACAATTTTGATCCATCAGGCCTACTTCGTTGCATCATTAAAATGACATACTGTCCATATCTACGTATAAGTAATGATGACATCATTTCAGATTTACATTGGCTACACTCCATGTTGTGACCCGCTGCATTTACTAGCTTATTAAAGGAGACTGATTTACTGTCTGGCAAAGTTAAATATATAAATCTTTCTGAGTCTACACTAGTAGTACTTGATACCCTACAATTCTCGCAGTCATGCTGCCATTGATAAGAAAGCCCAAACAGTTGATCTACATCTACACCCTCATCTTGCAATATATCAAGCATATACATTAAAAACTCCTGACAATCTTGCTGATTATTTTCAGAGAAGTCTGTTTGACCTGAACATTCATCTAACAGATAACGAACTTCAGACACACTTTCTACTTTTGTTCGATCAGTGCTACATTTCTTGAAAACAGAATTCAACAAACAGCATAAAATTTGTTCTGAATTCAACAGAATCTGTTCTTTTAAACTCTCTAGTGAAAAGAGAACATTAACCACTACATTTGCATAGCAGTTGACACCAGAACTGTTTTCAAATTGAAAACCGACAACATCTTCAACAGAATCCACTTTCTTTCTGCTAACAATTTTCGGTTCATTGACTTTTAGTCTTTTTGCAACAACCTCCCTACTATTACTGCTATTTCTACGTTTGCGGCCTACCACACGTTTCTCAAACAAAGGATATTGAGGCAAATGTGGCGCATACTCTCTTCTTAACCTATTGTATTCCTTAACACAATCTAGATCCGCACAAATGTTTGTGACATCACAGTCAATTAAGTACAATCCCGATAAAGTTCTAACTCGTGACAATGCCACATATGCCATACCCTCCTTGAACACAGAACTGCCAATATTCACCAATGCACAGTCTACACTTAAACCTTGCGATTTATGGATTGTCACCGCATATGCCAAGCAAACAGGAAACTGTTTACGGCGAACATATAAGTCTTTAACAAGCAAAAACCTAGCAGAACAACGACCAATTTGCTGTACTTCCTCAATGCCATCAAATTTAATTCTTAAAAATTCTATTCCATCTCTATTTCTGTATTTCTCAAAATCAACAACATTACCCATTGATCCATTTACCAGACCTCTTTCTACATGTAAATTCCTTCTCAAAATGATTCGGCAATTTAAACACACATTCAAAGTCTTTTCAAAACCCGCTGTTTTAGATATAGTCTTCTCTAATGAATCCAATTTTGATTTCAAATTGTCTGACAAAATAATTGTTGATCCCATATGCTCTAATTTGTCGATAGCTTCAAGTTTCACAATCTCTTGCTTTTCTAAATTCAACATTTTGTTGTTGAAGATGGCACATTCTGCAAGAGTTGGCATGAGACATATCCCGGATTTCTTCTCAGTAATTTTCTGAAAAATATTCTCAGGCACAATCTCTTGTTTGGGATATAAATTTGACAGTAATCGTGCATTTAAAGCTTCTTTCCCATGCTCAGTCACTTTTCCAATTCTAATATCTTGTAGAATATTCTTGTAATCTTCATCCTTTGCCTGACGCATATTTTGATGCAGTTCTGCATAATTGAAGTTTAACCATATATTGACGTTGCCAATGCTCCCTAGGCACTTCCTGGTATCTTCATGCGTGAGTATTTTGAACACAGGTTGACCTTTTACTGGTGTCAGCTGCAGAAGATCTCCGAAAACAATGATGTGTTTCCCACCAAATAACACATCATATTCAGTTTTAAGTACTTCTTGCATTCTCAAATGCACAAAGGCAAGCATGACATTGGAAACCATGCTTACTTCGTCAATGATAAGTAGTTTCATTTTCCTCAAGACTCTTGAAACTTCACAGCAAGCATCTCCAGATAACTTGTTGTATTGTAATTTGTTGTCATGCTCCACCGGCAGCATCAGTAGACGATGCAAAGTAATACCTTTAATGTTATGTGCTGCCAGTCCAGTAGGAGCGGTGACAACACAAGACAGCGATGACTCACTCCTTTCCTGCAAATAACAAGAGATTGCTTTAATGAGGAAACTTTTTCCAGTTCCCGCTTCTCCACTCACGTACAGTCGGACAGGCTTCAACGATGTACATGAGCACTTGTTCTTCTCATGACTTAATCCGTGCTCAATTTCCTTGGTAACTTCATCATATATTTTCCTCTGCTCAACGTTGAGTTGTTTTTCCAAGTCTTCTAAGTTAACTGAATCCTCCTGAGCATGTGCCATGGCTCTTTCTACTTCATTCATAGCAGTGGCAGCTTCATTTTCGATAATAGGTCCTCCAAGTGGATCTTGACTCAATGAAACAGAACTCTGACTGTCCTGAGAACTGTCTCTGGCAATCTCGGCTGCAATCGTTGCTTCCTGCTCAATTTCCAAAGTTAGCATTTCTTGATATTTAGAAAAAGCAGGACATTCTATGGACTCCTTGGCTGCATTGAAAGAGTCTTCGTAACAGAGGAAATCTCCAAGCAGTTCCTCTTCTGCACGCCAAGGCTTGAAAAGTTGCAAAAGTGCTAAATAAAAAAACTCCTTTTTTCTGGAGATTCACCACTCAATTTTCGATGGTTTACTAATTGGCATTTTCTTTGCTTGACCAGGCATCCCTCACTTCCAATTACAGCATACACTCCTTTCTCAATATCTTCTTTGATGTTCCTCTTGAATATATAATTTTGGAGAACCTCATATAGACAAACATTCTCAAGGTGACTGCTTCGATTTGGATAATATGTATCCAACATGTTGGTCTTCAAAATGTCGGTACTGTTTGGTTCCTTTTCTGCCAAATACTCAATTTCCCGGACAGGTTTTAGAACTCGATTTCGCGTTGCAGCAAGACCAAGACTCGCCCAAACGAGACTCCTGGATTTGGCATAGAGACTTGCTGAAGACAATCGATCAGAACATTCGTAAGCTCCGATTTCTCGATGCGACAACATCTTCAGACTGAAACTGTACAACTTCTTGCTGAGGCTCTTTTCATGGGAAATGTCCTCCCACATATCCTTCAGTTCGGTCTTTTCTTTTTTGGTGATGTAAGATGTCACATACCGAGCCACAGCCATACAGTTGTCAGCCACAAACTGTATATCCATGTTAGCATTCCACATGGACAAAATCACTGGGTTGTAGTCATTGATGTACTTGGACTCTTCGTTCCTTTTCAAATTGTATGTATTCTTGGGTGATTTCCTCGTCACATTATGTCGCAGCGAAGACATCAAACTGTTCACTCTTCCTTTAGAAATCACCGGTCGTGGAAAGTTGAAACGACATTTGGTGTAGAACTTGTCCTTGTTTCTGAATTTACGACGACAGTACTTTCCACAACGATGGCTTTGGAAACGTAGAACTTGTTCTCTTAGACTTTTCTTCTCCGTTGCGTTTGGAACAGCACACGTAGAATACTGTTCGATGAAATTCATCACTAAGTCATCCGGATCTGTTCCAAATTTAGGTGCATCCTTGATCCACAACAACATATGTATATGAGGGGCACCTCTTGCTTGGTACTCCTTTCTCCAGAAGAAATCCAACACCTCTCCAAGAGGTGGATTCTTTTTATTTGTGATGAAAGACATCATAGCTTCAAATCTATGATTGAAGTACCTGCATACATTCACTGGATCCAAAGAACACAGTTCTCCAGGTGTCTTGAATTCAATGTTTTCAATATTTCCATTTGCCTCTCGTAGAAATTCAAGTAAGTCTTCCCAGCCATACTCGGCACAGCTCAGAGTGAGGAACCATGTTGGAGTTCCTAAGTTCCTCAGCATACATTTTAAATCACCATGACGACGGTACCAGTACTCATTAGTACCACGCTGACACGCCATGAGATTAATTAAGTGAGAATCCAAAATACTGTCTTGGACATTGACTTTATGCATAAAGTCACTTGCCGAGATGTTTCGCATCTGTATACCACTTTTTAAGATGTGGTTCACTGCATATGACAGTCCAGACAGATCGCTTTCAAACAGGAGATGAAACAAATAGGGAATGCATTGCCGAAACCTAGCATCTTCTGCATACAATCGTAAAGTCCGGTATTCAGACGCAGGAATTTGATGAGGTCGCTCATCATATCTTCCTCCTTGACCTGTGGGAAATAGCTGTGGGAAACACCGAGCTTCCAAACTTTCCTCCCAAACACTAATGGGAGTCCCTTTGGCTTGTTTCATTTGAAACAACTCAATAGCATTCCCCATGACTTCCTTGGAATGCAAAGGATGAACACTATAATGTTCATATATTTCTTCACTTTTAGAGGCCTCTACTTTCTCAATTTGGCCAGCACACAAATCGCTATCCTCTTCATCACTTACTTCCTCTTCTGCAACATATACATTCTTATAGTACTTATTATTTTTCTTCAAATACACTGTTGCCTTTTTGACTTTCCTAACATCCACTAAATCTTGCCATATTTTCTTATTCTTTGTCGGAACCCCATTAACCAAGATAACCAGAGGTTCCTCTTCCACTTTTTCTATTCCAATTGTGTTAATGTTTTTGTTCAAATCTAGAGGCAAATAAACAACTCTTCCCTTTAATCCTCTCTGTAAATCTGCTGGAGGCAACTTCCCTGTCTTTGGCTCCATTCTTACAATAGCCTGAAAGGGATGGATACTTTGAATCAAAATAGATTCATAAGTATTTAAATCCTTCAATTCAGAAGGAATCTCAACCAATTCCAGATTATTATGAACTGCCCTAGCAGGCATCTGGTTTTGGTTTAATTTATTACAACAATAAGTACACACACGTTGATCCGATCCCAAATCAAAATAATTTTCTACCATCAAGTATGTGGCAAAATCCTTCCATTCACTATTATTTTCCCTTTCACTTTTTGCATATAAATCCACTACCTTAGTCTGATTCTTATAATAAGTGCGTCGACAACATACACAAGTGAAATTAGGCCTCTCACTTGATTTCATCTGAAACGTGGCAATTTCCTTCTGAAAATTATCTGTACTGGAAACCTGTACATTATCTTCCACATTACCCTCTACTTCAGGGTCAATTTGAACATTCTCATCTTTACTACCAAAGTAACAAAACTCAATTTCTTCACAAATATTCTGCACATCTATTTCAGAACCATGCAAAAGAGCAGCACATAATTGTTTAAGCATAATTGCTGGACTCTTAGCATAATACAACATTCTCACTAATTTTCTCACTTTATTATGATGCACTGCTAGCATCCTGAAATGATGAAAAACACTCTGGCATACTCTCCTGGAAAGACAAGCCAGTGAATGACCACGCAAACCTGTCATTTGTCTCACTCTGCAAGGATCTAAATCTTGCAACAACTTCATTTTCTGCTTAAAACTTTTCTTATTAAATGTCCGTATAAAATCACAAAGCAAATTGATGGAAACCTGTCGCACACTGCAAATAGAACTACACTTCCAAATGTACACAGGACCCTTAGGACGTCTTCCTAAAACCTCATCACTTAGCGCCTCTTCTGTCTCTGTTGTCACAAGTTGTTCTTTTTCAACTGGACAACCATCCTTCACTTCATATGCTCGACCACTGATGTCAACTGCATGCACCAAATCATTATCCTGAAAATAAGTCTCCTCATTAAAAAATGCCTCAGAACTTGAACTATGCATCCATTCTCCGGAAAAAACTTCACAAAAGTTAGTACGATTTACTACTCTCTTCCATCTACTTTTTGTTTTGAAATCAGAAATTACCTTGCTTAGTTTCCTAATTCTATTGATTACCAAAATAAACAACTTTCGCTTAATTTCAAAAGCATGATCAATAATTTTCTCTACATTTTTCTTCTTCTTATAAAATGCCGCTTTCTGTTGGCCTTTCTTTTTAATATTTTTCAATAAATTAACTAATATCCTATTACGGAACATTCGATTTCGAATGTCCCTAAACTGTTGTTTCCTTCTACTATCATGCACAGAGTTATCTCTTCCTCTACCAGTAACATTTGTGATGGGTCTCTCCTTTCCATTTAAATTACTTTTCTTTTTGTGAACTGAAACATTTTTTTGAGCAAAACTTTTTTTACTACAAATATTTCTTAAGAATGATTTCGTGCTCTTACCCGGACCTTTCTTGCTGTTTTGACAAGTATTTGGAGAAGAGGACTGCTGCAATAAAACATCATCCTGCTGTCTTTGACGTTTTCTAGCCTTTCTTATTCTACTTTTTGTAGGCATTTTCCAAACTATGAAAGAATCTGCAGTTGAATCTGTGGAAAAATATAATATAAAATGTTATTAACCACTATTACCAAACAGTAAATAAATAACAGTCATCTAAAACTTAATGCCGTACTAATTATTTAACATAGCAAATGTTTTCCACCAGCACTGCATCACAAAAATGACACTCAATGGTACAAAACAGGCATACAACACTCATAAATCACTCCCTAATATTTTAAATCATTAATTCAGGATGACGATAAGATGTAGCCTATCGAAAGATTTGTTTAGGCCCAGATCTTTAGACTGGGGTGAATGTGTGTCATTGATCCACATTCAGTCCATCACCTGTTTTGTTTATTTGAGGTGAGGCCAACACATGGTTGCAGATAACATTTTCACTGAAAAAAACCAAGGTAAAAAAACATGTGAAGGCCTACCAATGAAGTAAATCATTAAATGAAAACCAATACATTTCTGGAAATATGCACTACTAGTGCTTCATAAGATGTTTTGGGTCATATTTATAAGGCATTTGAGTGTCTAGTATGCTATTTTACATTCTTCATGGTGCAAATTTATTGTAAATACGCTCCCACCTGCTGTTGGCAAATTTAGATTTTGATTATGGGAGTTAGATAGGCATGTTAATAATTTCCCAAAAATGGTGTATAACCCCAAACAACCTTTGAAGCAAATGCTCTTAGCCATGTTATCCACCTCCCATTGGATAACATGGCTAAGAAGTGCTTGCAAATGTGAAAAAAACGGCCGCAATGCATGAATATCGCTGAAAAATCAGCGATATTCATGCATTTTCCAGCAAATGCTCTTAGCCATGTTATCCACTTCCTATTAAATAACATGGCTAAGAACTGCTCAGGGCCCCATGAGGAACGCTTTCCATTTAAAAAGGGAAAAATAACATCCAAGACACTAAAATGCCTTCTAAATATGACCCCAAACAACCTATGAAGCTCTAACAGTACATATCCTGAAATTTAATTGATTTCAAAATTCGTTTTTAAACACAGCATATAAATCAATTGTATACCTGCATTCAAGAAGAAATGACTAAAAATGTCCTTGAGACACATGAAAGTGTTTTCTGGAATGCCCTAGCACCATTTTTGAGACACTATTAACATGGCTAGGTAACTCCCATAATCAAAATCTAAATTTGCCAAGCGCAAGTGGGAGCGTATTTACAAGACACTTGCCCCAAGAGGAACGCTTTCCATTTAAAAAGGTAAACATAACATCAAAGACACTAAAATGCCTTCTAAATATGACCCCAAACAACCTATGAAGCTCTAAAAGTACATATCAAGAAATGTAATTGTTTATCACAAATGCGATTAAAAACAGCCGCAATGCATGAATATCGCTGAAAAGTCAACGATATTCATGCATTATCCAGCAAATGCTCTTAGCCATGTTATCCACCTCCCATTGGATAACATGGCTAAGAACTGCTCGCAAATGCGAAAAAAAACGGCCGCAATGCATGAATATCGCAGAAAAGTCAGCGACATTCATGCATTTTCCAGCAAATGCTCTTAGCCATGTTATCCACTTCCTATTAAATAACATGACTAAGAACTGCTCAGGGCCCCATGAGGAACGCTTTCCATTTAAAAAGGGAAAAATAACATCAAAGACACTAAAATGCCTTCTAAATATGACCCCAAACAACCTATGAAGCTCTAACAGTACATATCCTGAAATTTAATTGATTTCAAAATTCGTTTTTAAACACAGCATATAAATCAATTGTATACCTGCATTCATGAAGAAATGACTAAAAATGTCCTTGAGACACATGAAAGTGTTTTCTGGAATGCCCTAGCACCATTTTTGAGACACTATTAACATGGCTAGGTAACTCCCATAATCAAAATCTAAATTTGCCAAGCGCAAGTGGGAGCGTATTTACAAGACACTTGCCCCAAGAGGAACGCTTTCCATTTAAAAAGGTAAACATAACATCAAAGACACTAAAATGCCTTCTAAATATGACCCCAAACAACCTATGAAGCTCTAAAAGTACATATCAAGAAATGTAATTGTTTATCACAAATGCGATTAAAAACAGCCGCAATGCATGAATATCGCTGAAAAGTCAACGATATTCATGCATTATCCAGCAAATGCTCTTAGCCATGTTATCCACCTCCCATTGGATAACATGGCTAAGAACTGCTCGCAAATGCGAAAAAAAACGGCCGCAATGCATGAATATCGCAGAAAAGTCAGCGATATTCATGCATTTTCCAGCAAATGCTCTTAGCCATGTTATCCACTTCCTATTAAATAACATGGCTAAGAACTGCTCAGGGCCCCATGAGGAACGCTTTCCATTTAAAAAGGGAAAAATAACATCAAAGACACTAAAATGCCTTCTAAATATGACCCCAAACAACCTATGAAGCTCTAATAGTACATATCCTGAAATTTAATTGATTTCAAAATTCGTTTTTAAACACAGCATATAAATCAATTGTATACCTGCATTCATGAAGAAATGACTAAAAATGTCCTTGAGACACATGAAAGTGTTTTCTGGAATGCCCTAGCACCATTTTTGGGACACTATTAACATGACTAGGTAACTCCCATAATCAAAATCTAAATTTGCCAAGCACAAGTGGGAGCGTATTTACAAGACACTTGCCCCATGAGGAACACTTTACATTTTAAAAGGAAAACATAACATCTTAGACACTCAAATACCTTATAAATATGGCTCAAAACAACCTATGAAGCTCTAGCAGTACATATCCAGAAATGTAATTGATTTCTTAAATCGTTTTTAAAAACAACATATCTGTTTCAGCTTACATAACAGACCATGGAATGGGCTCCATGTACCACAATAACTTGTGTTACTGCATGCCAGAATGTTACACCAAATATGCAATTACAATTTCTCTATGAAACTAATTCTATTAGTATATCACTAGAGACAAAACCACATTTTAAAAACACAGCTTTCTTCATCATTTTCTCCTTAAATCATACTATTCTCTATCTAAATTAAATAAATCTTTTCTCACCTTAGCAAATATTTTTTGAGTTTTGAAAACAGTCTCAGAAATACACCAAATTGTCTTCAGCAGAAGAAAAAGGATGCACTCCAAAGGCTGCAGCTATTGAAAGCACAGAAATACAGATATTCATTTCACATATCTCTCATATTAGCCAATCATACCTCTTCCCTCACTTTTTTCAAATCAAAACCCTTCCCCCCCCTGCCCTCTCTGCCTTGTTTCCATAGCAACCACCTCCTGGAAGACCTCTCATGTTTGCAAATTCACACAACAATGTTTCAATTGAACTCTGAACTCTCAGTGCACCTGCGTATCCAGAGCAATCTTTCATTAAATGTTTCTTCCTTGACCATTCAAATTACATGTTTCAAAGAACACATCCATGCACCCTAACTTTCTGTTTTCAGAAATGGAAATGCACCAATCACTGCTAATGATTCATTAGCATTGGAAATCCACAGTTTTTTTTCTTTACAAACTCCTACTGTTTCAACTGCCCTTTCATTACCACACTTCATCTGACTGCAGAACAACCTTCTCCCACCATGTTTAAGGTCTGGATTGTTGGACATAGTTACATCCACTGGGCTCAAAGGTATGCTGAGAACAGAAATTTACCTAACCTCAATTTACAAGATGTGGAAATTAAGTGGTTGGGCCAAAGAGGATTAAAATGTCACCAATTGATACCATTGGTGAAAACCTTTATGCATTTGCCAAAACCTGACCTGTTAATAGTGCACTGTGGAGGTAATGATTTGGGCACTTTGACAGGGGTAGGTCTGGAAATGCTTTTAAAGGACACCTTTGAGCAATTAATGGCACTTTTTCCTCAAACTGCCTTGGTATATTCCAATATATGCCAAAGACAGAAATGGAAGTGGTCCAACCAATTTTGTCCACAAATTGAGAAAGCGAGGAAGCATGTAAACAAATCTGTTTCAGCTTTCATGAGAGACCATGGAATGGGCTCTCTGTACAACAATAACTTGCGTTACTACATGCAAGATATCTACAGAGGAGATGGAGTTCACTTCTCAGATGAGGGCAACAGAATTTTCATTCTGAATTTAAGACTGTGCATTGGTACCTACTTATAAGTACCTAAATGTACCATAAACCCAAAAGCTCTTCTCAGAGCTACCCTTCATCTGATCACTCACAATTATTATTTTTTTCTAACTTTTTTCATTAATTTTCCACAAAATTCGCTCCCCGGGGCGCTACCCGGTTCGCGAACCGAAAGCTAACCTCGCGGAATTTTTAAAAAAAATGTTTTTTTCCGCACATATAAGCCTCCTCAGCCACCCTCAGAAAACCTAGAGGGTCAAGATAAGTCTACCATGACCCCTTCTACCCATTCTAAACATTATTTGCCCTCCATCTTGTATCTTAATGCGACCGAAACACAAAATGGTGGACTCCCGTGACGCTTAAGGTTCGCTAACCGGGCCGCTTCCCGGAAAGCGGTCCAAAAAAAAAGGTGGGAAAGTAATTTACAGAAAAACGACTAGAGACACTCTCACCAAATATAGATTAGCTCATACTACATAACAATCCCTTCATTTCTCACAAATTTCATTGAAATTTCATTTAGCCATTTAGCCTGTAGACCTCTCCAAGTACCGTGAGGTAAATTACTTCACAAAACACATCTCAATTGTTGGAATTGACAACCAATGAAAATGTGACTTTCATTTTCTACTTTTATTACCTGACATTTGATTGGTTATATACCTGTATATATATAAAGGGAGAGAAGGAAACACAGCCATTTTGACTACTACTTCTTGTTGTACCTCCTATTTCAATAGCTTCAAAAAACTTCAACTTCTTTGTGAAGGTAAGTTATAATTTAATATATTGTGCACTATAACTTAATATAGTAGACTTTTTCTGCTAGATATACACTATCCCTCTGTAGTAGTAATGTATTTAGATAGACTTCTCTGTTATAGTTATGAATGGAGTAAGGCTTGTCTTGGTTAAATCACATACACTTTTTTATAGTCCTATTTCCACTCTCATACTATACACTGCTAAAAGATAAATTCACTGATAAAAACTGCCTATCTAAAATTAATCCCAACAGTGCCCTATCTCTACTAATATATATTTTTTTAATCCAAATTTCAGGCAAAATGGAAGGCGAGCAGCAAGTTTCTTTTGAGATGGACCTGCAAGAGAGCAGCCAGGAATTAATTGAACAAATTGACATGGAATTTATGGATGAAAGCTTGGATAATGAACTGCTGCAATGTGTCCAAGCAGTAGATGTCCTCCTTGCAAATGAGGACATTTTGCAACCTCACAGATTGCAAACAATATTTCAAGAAAATAATGACATTTCAGACACTGAAATGTTAGAAAGTTTAATAAATTATGAAAAAGAATCAAAATAAAAAAACACTTTAAAAAAAAGAAAACAAAAAAAACAAGAAAAACAACAAACAATTAACATACAGTATTAGAAAAGTCTTTCATTCTTTTATCCATAAAGTTCGCTGCCCAGAACGCTTTCCAGTTCGCGAACTTGGCGCTTACCACGCAAAAAAAAAATTTTTTTTTTTTTTTTGGACCCTCCTAGGCCCTTTTAAAACCTCCACATAAAACCTAGGGGGTCAACGAGGATCTACTATGCCCCCTTATGGTAATTTCCCCCTTTGTTTTGGCCTCCTCTTGTCTCTCGATCCTACCGAGAGACAAGATGGCGGCCGCTCCGGACTGTTTAGAATGTTGACAGACACCGGAGGGCCAATCAGCTTCGCATCGCAAAGTTCCGATACGCGAAAGGTTCGCTAACCGGATCGCTGCCCGGAGCGCTGTTACAGATATATATCTTGATTTAAACGTTAATTTCTCAAAATCCACTGAAGCACATATATTGAGACCTAGCAAAGGCACATCGGGCTAACAGTCCCTACAATTTTGCCAAGTTTCGTGAAAATCCATTCAGCCGTTCGGGCTAAAAGTGAGTCCAACCGCCCTATGGAAATTAACATGGGAAAAAGGCGTTTTGGGACCCCCCTTTTTTCTCGGCCCCCCCTCCACAAAACCCCCCCAAATTTTCAAGGGCTGCTCAGAAACAAAATGTGCCATTTTCCTGAAAATTTCAGCCAATTCCGTCCACAAACGCAAAAGTTATTAGGCATAGAATTTTCAGAAATCCCATAGGGAAAAAATCCTAACTATATATACCTACTGGCGACCGCCAGTAGGTAATATATATATATATATATATATATATATATATATATATATATATATATATATATATATATATATATATATATATATATATATATATATATATATATATATATATATATATATATATATATATATATATGTATATATATATATATATATATATATTCACTGAAAAAACCATAGGTTATAGACCATATATAGTTAGGGATTAGCATTTACAAAACCTTATTTTACTCACACAAAACCATTGAAATTCGCATATATAGTTAGTTGCACTAACTATATATTGCGCACCCGCAATCCACTGCTGATGATGTCACATATTACATCATTCATGACATGGTCAGTGACATCACGGATGACATCACTCTTGACAACTCAAATGACATCACTGATAACATCACTGATGACATCATTCATGTGATAATACGATGAACCTCTTCAGACTCTAATATAGCTTTAGATACACTCAGTGTAAACAGACACTCACAGATTGTCACTCATCCATGAAGTTACTCATAAACCTAGTCAGTCATGCAAAGAATCAATCACACCTCCATTTCCTCAACTATACAGTTATACACACCTTACTAATTCAAACATATTCTAACACATATTTATTCTCTTATACAATCACTGATACAAGTTTTCAATGATCCATGCAGCCACTAACACATTCACTAGCTCTTATACACAGTAATTTATATATGTCAACTCTCACATGTACTGTGTTTTACATATGTACTTACTTTGAAATGTAGCACTGAGATATCCATTCACTCACCAACAATATACAGAGTATTAGGAGGGTCCAAGGGGAAATGGTTTATAGACAGAGAAGGTACCTTGTCCCCCAACTTGTACAGCGAAAAAAACACGAGAGGTACTCAAAGTCTGGGTGAGAAAAAAGGGCGTGGACCCAAATGGTGTCCAATGATACATCCAGATCACACAGTTGATCTTAATAGAAGACACTATTATGTCAGAGAGGTGAAAAAGAGAAGATACAAAGTCTGTGAGACTAGAAAACAGTACCAATCGGCCCACTCAAAAGTGGAGTATCGTCATCTGGGTAGTTGGAGAAAAGGTGTCCTTTAGGCTTATCCTCAGCCAAAGTCTAAGGTTGCCTAATCATGGACCCTTAGGTCGAGCATCCAACCCACAGAAGACAGTGTGTGAGCAGACAGGGCAAAAGAAGAGTTGCAGTGCAGAAAATAAAGGCAAGGAAAAGTGATCCTAGTGGTTAAAAATGCCTAGTTTGATGACATAAGGAAACTTTATTGGATTTGACCATCAAATTGGCATCATTAAAAGCAGTATGCTGATAGCATGGAAGGAATTGCTATCTATCATGCGTGTTACTTGGTCGACATGTTTCAGCCTTTAACGGCTTTCTTCAGGACCTATGATGAGCTACCGCAACACATACTTATCGTGAATAGCGACCAATGTCCCATGGATTCAAAGGATAAAGGTGTATCTTCTCCCTAATTATAGGGAGAGAAAACCTCACCTCGCCTGGCAACTGCTCAGGTAAGAAGGAGGCCACGCACTCTCCGTCGTTGCCTCGGGTCCGGAGACTGAGCCGAGGGGGAGGTCCTCGGCTCAGTCTCCGGACCCGAGGCAACGACGGAGAGTGCGTGGCCTCCTTCTTACCTGAGCAGTTGCCAGGCGAGGTGAGGTTTTCTCTCCCTATAATTAGGGAGAAGATACACCTTTATCCTTTGAATCCATGGGACATTGGTCGCTATTCACGATAAGTATGTGTTGCGGTAGCTCATCATAGGTCCTGAAGAAAGCCGTTAAAGGCTGAAACATGTCGACCAAGTAACACGCATGATAGATAGCAATTCCTTCCATGCTATCAGCATACTGCTTTTAATGATGCCAATTTGATGGTCAAATCCAATAAAGTTTCCTTATGTCATCAAACTAGGCATTTTTAACCACTAGGATCACTTTTCCTTGCCTTTATTTTCTGCACTGCAACTCTTCTTTTGCCCTGTCTGCTCACACACTGTCTTCTGTGGGTTGGATGCTCGACCTAAGGGTCCATGATTAGGCAACCTTAGACTTTGGCTGAGGATAAGCCTAAAGGACACCTTTTCTCCAACTACCCAGATGACGATACTCCACTTTTGAGTGGGCCGATTGGTACTGTTTTCTAGTCTCACAGACTTTGTATCTTCTCTTTTTCACCTCTCTGACATAATAGTGTCTTCTATTAAGATCAACTGTGTGATCTGGATGTATCATTGGACACCATTTGGGTCCATATCCATTCACTCATCAATACACTCATGCACACAGTCAACCACCCATACAGTTGTTTCCACATGCAGTTTTGAACCCATACATCTAGCGAATTAACTGTTTACACATCTATGCACAGAGTCACACACCTCCCAGACACCCACACACACACACACTCACTCTCCCATACAAATACTTGGGCAACCAATGAATAACCCATATAGTTACTCATATAGCTACTGATCAACATATGCAGCACTTTACAGAACAACAGATATAAGGATGCACAAATTAAGACAGTTTAGTCACTAACCCATGCACTCAGTGAGACACATTTAATCACTCTCTCATACAGTCAGTCATGCACCTACTAAATCCTTCATCCAGACACTTATACATCCACTCATTCTTCAATATGTAAGACATATTTTAACTTTACAGAAACATACAGTCACTGGATGATGTCATCAGTGATGTCATCAGTGATGTCACTGACCATGTCATGAATGATGTAATAGGTGACATCATCAGCAGTGGATTGCGGGTGCGCAATATATAGTTAGTGCAACTAGCTATATATGCGAATTTCAATGGTTTTGTGCGAGTAAAATAAGGTTTTGTAAATGCTAATCCCTAACTATATATGGTCTATAACCTATGGTTTTTTCAGTGAATTTTCAAGGTTTTGTAAATGCTAATTCCTAACTATATATGGTCTATAACCTATGCTTTTTTCAGTGAATTTCAATGGTTTTTTAATAGCAAATATCAAAAGCTTTAAAATGTCAAGTACGTGGTAGGTAAAAACATTTTCGTGTTTATGCACGCTGATGTGCTTTGAACGCTGCCCCCCCCCCATCTCTTTTCTTTTAGGAGTATTCTCTCTTTGCAGATAGTGAAGGGTAGGTAGCACAGGCCTTTGCCCCCGTTGTAACCCGTCGTGCCTGCTTCCCTCTCCATTTGATTGATTGTTATCCTAGCATTTATTGTTTTGGAATTAGTTCTCTTTGGTTCATTCTCTATTTACCAACAAGCACAGAGTCGCAATACTCTGTTTAGTCTTTGCAGATAGTGAAAAATCGTTAAAAAAACAAAAGTAATCAAGCAAAATCAGTAGGCCACTAATGGGATCTCTTTTTGACCTCGCTAAAATAGAAACATTATGAACAACCCCTTTTGAGAAATACGAAACTAGTGAGAGGAACTGAGCTCGACACCATGATGGCTGCAAGACAGCTCGGCTCTGCCGCCCACCCCACCCAAAATAACGACAAACCCTATGCAAATATTATAAATATATACAACACACCAACAAAGTAACAGGGTAAAACGTTTTATTAAATAACTATTTTCATGGCAGCCTGCTGCAACATCGATCCAAACAAGCCTTTGTATTTGGGGCTCAAAATCAACAAGTAACAGGGTAAAACGTTTTATTAAATAACTATTTACATGGCAGCCTGCTGCAACATCGATCCAAACAAGCCTTTGTATTTGGGGCTCAAAATCAACCATCAATAGTAAGATTTTCATAGGTGAGTGTGGGTTCATGATTTTCCATCCACAGACTAAAAGCCTGGAGTGGGAGTGAAAGAACAATAACTAGGTAAGAAGGAAAGCAGAGGCTGTGGGAAGGACTCTGGATATGGTATGTTGCTTGGTACCTGAGATCTTCGATGTCACTGCCTTGCACAAATGGCATAAGTCCTGGATGTTGGGTGCCATAGTTGAGGGTTCCGAGCAGCGCTTGTAACACTGTCTGAAGCTTATTTGCACCTGCTGCAGCTTCACTATTCTCAAAGTAAGTGGGGGCTGTTTGTGGACCTGACTGCATTGGAAAACAATGTGATGCGGTGCCTCCCTGAACCGCTTGAAGGAGGCCCCCGAGATAATTGCGCCTGCTCCACACCTTGTCCCACAATCCGTTTGACCTGAACACACGTCCTGCGGTGCCCTGGTCCGACCATCACATATACCTGCGCCAGGAAACGGCGTGGGGTGCACTAGAAGGGGGAGGCGGCACGAACGAGCCTCCCCCACCTCCCCAGGTGGAGGTTTCTCAGCTACACCCCAACGCTTCACTCGACCAGCTGACTTGCGCCCGCTCTTGCGACACAGTGCCTCGCTCGGCCAGCTGAATTGCGCCTGCTCTTGCTATTACAACGTCTCACCCGCCATCCAACGGAATTGCACCCAATCTTGCGGTACAGCGACAGGCGGCTGCTACGGAGCTCACGAAATGGCGGTCGGCTCCACAGACTTGGGCCTGGCCTGCAAAGATGGCTCTGGGCAACAGTGGAACTCGGACGCTTGACTGCTAGGGCATGGGCCCCATTCCCAAAAGAGTCCCCTCAGCCTTGAAGATTCTACAACAGTCACCGGGACCCCCGACTCCCGCAGGCTTCCGGTGGGGAGCGGCTGCCATGATTGCTCGCGGAATGGCCACGACGGAGCCACGAGATGGTGGTGCTCTCATGCTGACGCCAGCTTCAGTCTGAAACATCCAGAAACACTGTAGACTACCAATTCGATCAGTTCCGGTGGAGCCCCAACGTGACCCGGTAGAGAAGAACTTGCCCTCCCCTCTTTGACTGATGGTTCTTATAGCCTGTCCCTTCTGTTGTCATTTAACAGAACTTTTTGGACTGCTGAAAGGGGTTGTGTTCTGACCGCTGGTTGGTGGAGACATTTTGACTATATTCTGGACCTGCGGTGTCGCGTAATGCGTCATATGACGCGCCGCGTTAGCGCACCCGGAAGTGCTCCGGTGCGCGAGGCGCAGCTTCCCGGAGGCGATCCAGAGCGCGGCGCACAGCGCGTAACGTAAGCATAACAGGTCATGTGACTTGTTAACAAAACTTTTCATTGGTTCATTTTACTTTTGTTATTCTAATGATGGAAGGCTTGGTCATATGACCTAAAAATAACACTTTTCATTGGTTTCGAACATTTTCTTTTCCCAAATGATGAAAGCCCCACCTTTTTTTTTCTCACTCTGACTTGTAAAGCAAAGGACCCAGATGCATTTACAGTTTACCACTAACAATGTTCCAGGCTAATGTATTTTCCCGGGAAATTTACAACTGTCCTGCAAGTAAAATATTCCTATTTTGAGAAAAAGGGCGTTTCTTCGTCCCATGAGGGAGCCGTTGAACAAAAGAGGCTCGGCCTGCTGTCTTAGTCGCTGATAGGCATGAATATCGGATTCTTATCGATCACTTTATGTTGCAGGAGTAGAAAACACAACAGCCCTTGACCATTTATCTTTACTGCGTTCCTGCGTATTATACCTTTTAACCGTCATGTAATCGGGCTGCTTTATTTCACTTGCCTTTTACTGATTCGAAAACAGTGGCTATTATTCAAAACTTTACCAATCTAGGTACTACTACCATGTTTTGTTTTAAAAACCTTTATTGTGAAAATGTCAGTATACAAATACGGGCCTATAACCACGTGGGCCGGCCACGGAGCAAACTGGAATCGTATATGATGAGGGAACATTTACACTGTAGAAGAACGTAACGGGCGGGCCATTAGGTTGCAAGAACTAAGGTGTCTAACAGTTGCGGAATCGGTGGACGTACATTTTATAATTAAAGTACGACAGGGCCAGTTACAATAAAATTATCTAGATATACATTTGCGGGCAAGTACCATAGGTGACGTTAATTCGAACTTTCAATAGTACAGTAATCAATAACACATCAGAACTTAATATCAATAGGGATGTCCAAATGTTCAATCAGTACTCGTCCCCGCCCGCCATGTGCTTCAAAACTGCATACGTATCTTGTGATATCAAGGTTGGGCAACCAGTACACAACAAGGAGTTACGAGTCCCATTTATACCGGCGCCATTTTGGGCGAGGCCGGGCAGGTCCAGGATATTTTCAAAATGTCTACACCAACCAGCGGTCGGACCAGAACCCCTTTCGGCAGTCCAAAAAGGTTCTGTTAAATGACAACAGAAGAGATAGGCAACAAGAACCATCAGTCAAAAGAGGGGACTCTTTCGTGAATGGGGCCCATGCCCTAGCAGGCAAGCGTCCCAGTTCCAAGGTGTCCCAGGGCCATTTTAGTGGACCAGGCCCAAATCCAAAGAGCCAGCCGCCATTTTGAGAGTCCTGTTGCAGCCGCCTATCGCTGCACCGCAAGAGTGGCCGCAATTCAGCTGGATGGTGGGCGAGACCACCTGAGGAGGCGGGAGAGGCCAGTTCGCACCCCCTCCCCCCCCCGGGCACCCCACGCCGACTTTCGACGCAGCATTGTAGGATGGCCACACCAGTGCAACTTGCTGGACACCACCTCGGTGCCATCCGGATCTCGGCGCGTTGCGCTGCCTTCAGCCTATTCGCACATCGGTCCGCTACTGACGCCGCCTCACGGGCCAACGGATTTTGTAGGCTTTTTATAGCCCAAAGCCGCATAACAGGTCATGTGACTTGTTTATAAAACTTTTCATTGGTTCATTTTACTTTTGGTTTCCTAATGATGGAAGGCTTGATCATATGACCTAAAAATAACACTTTTCATTGGATTGAAACATTTTTTTTTCCCAAATGATGAAAGCCCCACCTTTTTTTTTCTCACTCGGCAATCCAAAAAGGTTTCGTTAGATAACAACAGAGGGGACGGGTAACAAGAACCATCAGTCAAAAGAGGGGAGGGCAAGTTCTTCCCTACCGGGTCACGTTGGGGCTCCACCGGAAGTCATCGAGTTGGTAGTCTACAGTGTTTCTGGATGTTTCAGACTGAAGCTGGCATCAGCATGAGAGCATCACCATCTCGTGGCTCCGTCGTGGCCATTCCGCAAGCAATCATGGCAGCCGCTCCCCACCGGAAGCCTGCGGGAGTCGGGGGCCCGGGTGACTTTTGTAGAATCTTCAAGGCTGAGGGGACGCTTTCGAGAATGGGGCCCAAGCCCTAGCAGGCAAATGTCCGAGTTCAAATGTGTCCCAGGGCCATTTTAGTAGACCAGGCCCAAATCCGAAGAGCCGGCCGCCATTTTAAGAGTCCTGTGGCAGCCGCCTATCGCTGCACCGCAAGAGTGGGCGCAATTCAACTGGATGGTGGGCGAGACGCTGTAGCCGCAAGAGCGGGCGCAACTCAACTGAATGGTGGGCGAGACGCTGTAGCCGCAAGAGCGGGCGCAACTCAGCTGAATGGTGGATGAGGCACAGTGCAGCAAAAGCGGGCGGTAAACAGCAGAATGGCGACTGAAACGGTAAAGGGGCGCCCCACTGCAGCAGAGGAGCTTCCAGCTGGGGAGGCGGGGAAGGCCCGTTCATTCCGCCTCCCCCCCCCCGGGGCGCCCCACGCCGTTTTTCGGCGCAGCATTGTAGGATGCCATGACCAGTGCGACAACTTACTGGACATCACCTGGGTGCCGTCCGAATCTCGGCGCGTTGTGCTGCCTTCGGCCTATTCGCACAAAGGACCGCTACTGACGCCACCTCACAGCAGCCCATTGTTGCTTTGTTTAAAATGTTTTTTTTTAACGTGTTTACTTTGTTGGAGCGTTGTATATATTTATAAGTTATTAAAGTGTTATAATCCTATTACTTTGTTGGAGTGCTATATATTTTTAATGTGACACATAATTGTGAATACTTTAATGTACAAAACGACATCCCTGGAATCTTCCGCTTCAAGCTCGATCCCACACACCCTCACAGTGTGAATCCCCTCCCCAATCACAATACAGGATCGTTATCAGATAGTAGGAACGTGTGTGGTGTGACGGATCTCATGGGGTGGGGGCCTTGATCTACTGTAACTCCTTTGAAGAGGGGTGATTCTTTACAGTTGGGGCCATAAACTACATCTGCAGGGCTAAGTGATAGCCTGGGACCGGCCTGGACAATCAGACACAGAGGAAGAAAAGTGTCAGAGGGTACGGTAATGAATAGGGTGAAAGGGAGGTGTCGGGCGAGCACAGGGTGTGATTCTCAGGGAATAGCAGCGCAGATGGGGGGAGGTTTATGGCCCATGCATGAGAGAGAGAGCGGGGGTGACCAGTGCGTGGGGGAGATGCTTGCGAGGGTGGGGAGCCATGCTGAGGATCGGCGGCGTGCAGAGAGTGGGTCTGGTCAAGGCATCTAAAATGGCTGCCGTGCACGAGAAAAGTGTGGCATTGGAAAAAAGGCAAGATGGCGCAGACAATGTTTATCAATACAGATTAATTTATAACAATTATTTTTAACAATATATTTACTTGCAGTGACAAAATGGCGGTCAACACTTCCTGATTTCCTTTGAATCGAACGTTAACAGACGTCACTCAGCAAAAAAATAAAAATCCGCTCACGCGCAGCCGCTGGAAGACATGTATCAACATATATGAGCATCCTCAGCCACCTCAGACAACATAGGGGGTCAGGATACGTCTCCCGTACCCCCAGAGGGTACGGTAGTGAATAGGGTGAAAGGGAGGTGTCGGGCGGGCACAGGGTGTGATTCTCAGGGAAGAGCAGCGCAGATGGGGGGAGGTTTATGGCCCATGCATGAGAGAGAGAGCGGGGGTGACCAGTGCGTGGGGGAGATGCTTGCGAGGGTGGGGAGCCATGCTGAGGATAGGCGGCGTGCAGAGAGTGGGTCTGGTCAAGGCATCTAAAATGGCTGCCGTGCACGACAAAAGTTTGGCATTGGAAAAAAGGCAAGATGGCGCAGACAATGTTTATCAATACGGATTAATTTATAACAATTATTTTTAACAATATATTTACTCGCAGTGACAAAATGGCGGTCAACACTTCCTGATTTCCTTCGAATCGAACGTTAACAGACGTCACGCAGCAAAAAAATAAAAATCCTCTCACGCGCAGCCGCTGGAAGACCTGTATCAACATATATGAGCATCCTCAGCCACCCTCAGAAAACATAGGGGGTCAGGATACGTCTCCCGTACCCCCTTATACCCATTTCTCACATTGTTTTTCCTCCATCTTGTAATTTAATTAAAACGAAACACAAAATGGCGAATTCCCGTTTCGCTACCGGTTCGCGAACCGGAAAGCGCTTCTACCGCGAAAAATCAATTTTTTTTTATTTGCCCCACGGGACCCTTTAACAACTCCAACATCATTCCTAGGGGGTCAAGAGGGGTCTACCTTGCCCCCTTTCATTAAATTCCCCCTTCGTTTTTCTCCTCCTCTTGTCTCTCGATCCTACTGAGAGACAAGATGGCGGCCGTTCCGGACTGTTTAGAATGTTGACAGACACCGGAGAGCCAATCAGCTTCGCTTCGGAAAGTTCCGTAACGTGAAAAGTACGCGAACCGGATCGCTACCCGGGACGCTGTCACAGATATATCTGTTTTTTAAAACGTTAATTTCTCAAAATCCACTGGAGCACATATATTGAGACCCAGCAAAGGCACATCGGGCTAACAGTCCCTACAATTTTGCCAAGTTTCGTGCAAATCCATTCAGCCGTTCGAGCTAAAAGTGAGGCCAAACGCCCTATGGAAAAATGAATGCGAAAAACGCGTTTTGGGACCCCCCTTTTTTCTCGGCCCCCCCTTGACGAAACCCCCCCACATTTTCAGGGGCTGCTCAGAAACAAAATGTGCCATTTTCCTGAAAATTTCAGCCGATTCCGTACACAAACGCCAACGTTATTAGACATAGAATTTTCAAAAGTCCCATAGAGAAAAAATCCTAACTATATATACCTACTGGCGACCGCCAGTAGGTAATATATATATATATATATATATATATATATATATATATTACCTACTGGCGGTCGCCAGTAGGTATATATAGTTAGGATTTTTTCTCTATGGGATTTTTGAAAATTCTATGTCTAATAACTTTGGCGTTTGTGGACGGAATTGGCTGAAATTTTCAGGAAAATGGAACATTTTGTTTCTGAGCAGCCCCTGACAATTTGGGGGGGTTTCATCAAGGGGGGGCCGAGAAAAAAGGGGGGTCCCAAAACGCGTTTTTCCCATGTTAATTTTCATAGGGCGGTTGGCCTCACTTTTAGCTCGAACGGCTGAATGGATTTGCACGAAACTTGGCAAAATTGTAGGGACTGTTAGCCCGATGTGCCTTTGCTAGGTCTCAATATATGTGCTCCAGTGGATTTTGAGTAATTTAGGTTCAAAAAAAGATATATATCTGGGCGGAGCCTAACCACACATCTGATCTGATTGGCTGTCAGCACTTCATCCAAGAAGTGTTGGCAGCCATCTTGGGACCAATATACATGATAGCACCTCATTAAAAAGCATTGTAGTTAATAGAGGGTTTTAGGACTTTAGTTACATTATAAATCATTTGTTGATGGTACCATACTCGTTTTAGGAATTGTGGTGGGTTCTAAGGTGATTTTACCATGTGAAAAAACCTTCTGCTGTGATATCATGAATATTGTTTGAAAGAAAACTAATATCTCATGATTTTCCCACAGTGGTTTGGAAGGGGATCTATAAGCTAAACTGAAAGCATATTTTCTGTAAATTCACATTATCTTTCTCAGTCATGTGAAAATGAAGTCTGACATTCTCAGTAAAACATGTACATCCAACAAGGACAGAGACTGTCAGTTGATTCCTTTGTGTTCTACTGCAGCCTCCTAGAGTGTTCTAAAGAACAACTAGAGCGCTAACAGTCCTACTTATTACAAAGGTATGGCACACCTGAAGCCATCTTGATTGGAATAAAGTGGTAACTCTTAAAACATTTAATTTAAAAAGAAACAACATGAGGGGGTATATTTTGCCATAGAAAGTATGATTAGTGCTGCAGAATGAAAAATTAGGGCACATTTTGAGTGACTTCTCAAATCCTTTTCTATTTCATTAAAACATTCTGACATGCAGTCTCCCAAAATGGCCACCAGAGACAAAAGAGCCCAAATGTAGCCCAAATATCACCCAGATGTAGCCCAAGTATAGCCCAATGACAGAATGTCCCAGAGTGTTCTAAAGAACAACTAGAGCGCTAACAGTCCTACTTATTACAAAGGTATGGCACACCTGAAGCCATCTTGATTGGAATAAAGTGGTAACTCTTAAAACATTTAATTTAAAAAGAAACAACATGAGGGGGTATATTTTGCCATAGAAAGTATGATTAGTGCTGCAGAATGAAAAATTAGGGCACATTTTGAGTGACTTCTCAAATCCTTTTCTATTTCATTAAAACATTCTGACATGCAGTCTCCCAAAATGGCCACCAGAGACAAAAGAGCCCAAATGTAGCCCAAATATCACCCAGATGTAGCCCAAGTATAGCCCAATGACAGAATGTCCCAGAGTGTTCTAAAGAACAACTAGAGCGCTAACAGTCCTACTTATTACAAAGGTATAGCACACCTGGAGCCATTGTGATGGGAATAAAGTGGTAACTCTTAAAACATTTAATTTAAAAAGGAACAAAATGAGGGGGTATATTATGCAATAGAAGGTATTATTAGTGCTGCAGAAAGAAAAATTAGGGCACATTTTGAGTGACTTTTAAAATCCTCTTCTATTTCATTAAAAAATTCTGACATGCAGTCTCCCAAAATGGCCACCAGAGACAAAAGAGCCCAAATGTAGCCCAAATATCACCCAGATGTAGCCCAAGTATAGCCCAATGACAGAATGTCCCAGAGTGTTCTAAAGAACAACTAGAGCGCTAACAGTACTACTTATTACAAAGGTATGGCACACCTGAAGCCATCTTGATTGGAATAAAGTGGTAACTCTTAAAACATTTAATTTAAAAAGGAACAAAATGAGGGGGTATATTTTGCCATATGAATTATGATTAGTGCTGCAGAAAGAAAAATTAGGGCACATTTTGAGTGACTTCTCAAACCCTCTTCAATTTCATTAAAAAATTCTGACATACAGTCTCCCAAGATGGCCACCAGAGACAAAAGAGCCTAAATGTAGCCCAAATATCACCCAGATGTACCCCAAGTATAGCCCAATGACAGAATGTCCCAGAGTGTTCTAAAGAACAACTAGAGCGCTAACAGTCTTACTTATGACAAAAGTATGGCACACCAGAATCCATCTTGATTGGAATGAAGTGGTAAGTCTGAAAACACTCAATTTAAAAAGGAACAACATGAGGGGGTTAATTTTGCCATAGAAAGTATGATTAGTGCTTCAGAAAGAAAAATTAGGGATCTTTTTGAGTGACTTCTCAAATCCTCTTCTATTTCATTAAAAAAATTCTGACATGCAGACTGAAACATGCACTTTGAATACCAGCAGCAGACGTCCCTGGTGAGCAGTAGCTTTACTACAGTGATCTAATGTGCAACTAGAGTGCTAACATTCAGAATTTATGGCAAATGTGTGACACATCTGAATGCCTTCTTGATGGAACCAAAGTAAACAAGCATTGAAAATGCAATAGATCTCACCCTCGTTTAAGTTAAAGCCATTCTGTTTGTAATGAGGTGGCTTTTTAGCTTTGCTTTTATTAGTGTTTTTTCAACTTTCATGTAAATAACATGCATCTGTATGCATATAAGTATATGTATGCATGCATTTATGTTTGTATTTATATAGATATACAGATGATATATGTTTATATATGTATGTATATATATATATTCACTGAAAAAACCATAGGTTATAGACCATATATAGTTAGGAATTAGCATTTACAAAACCTTGAAAATTCACTGAAAAAACCATAGGTTATAAACCATATATAGTTAGGAATTAGCATTTACAAAACCTTGAAAATTCACTGAAAAAACCATAGGTTATAGACCATATATAGTTAGGAATTCGCATTTACAAAACCTTATTTTACTCACACAAAACCATTGAAATTCCATATATAGTTAGTTGCACTAACTATATATCGCGCACCCGCAATCCACTGCTGATGATGTCACATATTACATCATTCATGACATGGTCAGTGACATCACTGATGACATCACTGATGACATCTCAAATGACATCACTGATGACATCTCAAATGACATCACTGATGACATCTCATTTGACATTACTGATCACATCACTGATGATATCATTCATGTGATAATACGATGAACCTCTTCAGACTCTAATATAACCTTAGATACAATCAGTGTAAACAGACACTCACAGACTGTCACTCATCCATGGTGTTACTCACACACCTAGTCAGTCATGCAAAGAATCAATCACACCTCCATTTCCTCAACTATACAGTTATACAAACTTTACTTATTCAAACATATACTAACACATATTTACTCTCTTATACAATCCCTGATACAAGTTCACAATGATCCATACAGCCACTCACACATTCACTGGCTCTTATGCACAGTTATTTATATATGTCAACTCTCACATGTACTGTGTTTTACATATGTACTTACTTTGACATGTAGCACTGAGATATCCATTCACTCACCAATACACTCATGCACACAGTCAACCGCCCATACAGCTGTTTCCACATGCACTTTTGAAACCATACATCTAGTGAATCAACTGCTCACACATCTATGCACAGAGTCATACACCTCCCAGCCACCCACACACACACACTCAGCCTCCCATACAAATACTTGGGCAACCAATCAATAACCCATATAGTTACTCATATAGCTACTTATCAACACATGCAACAGTTTACAGAACAACAGACATAATGATGCACAAATTAAGACAGTTTAGTCACTAACCCATGCACTCAGTGAGACACATTTAATCACTCACTCATACAGTCAGTCATGCAACTACTAAATCCTTCATCCAGACACTTATACATCCACTCATTCTTCAATATGTAAGACATATTTTAACTTTACAGAAACATACAGTCACTGGATGTTGTCATCAGTGATGTCATCAGTGATGTCATTTGAGATGTCATCAGTGATGTCATCAGTGATGTCACTGACCATGTCATGAATGATGTAATATGTGACATCATCAGCAGTGGATTGCGGGTGCGCGAAATATAGTTAGTGCAACTAACTATATATGGAATTTCAATGGTTTTGTGTGAGTAAAATAAGGTTTTGTAAATGCGAATTCCTAACTATATATGGTCTATAACCTATGGTTTTTTCAGTGAATATATATATATATATATATATATATATATATATATATATATATATATATATATATATATATATATATATATATATATATATATATATATATATATTACCTACTGGCGGTCGCCAGTAGGGAGTTATAGTTAGGACCTAGTTTCCATAGGAAATCCACAACATTCTATTTGGAATAACTTTGGTGCCGGTGGACAAATCTTCGTGCATTTATCCAAGAAAATGGCCTGCTCCTCTCCGCTACTTCCCTGAAAGATTTGGGGTGATTCAGCAAGCGGGGGACGAGAAAAAAGGGGGGTCCCAAAAGGTGTTTTCCCCATACAATTTTCCATAGGGACCTTTAGCCAGGGCTACAGCCCGAACGGCTAAACTGAATTACACCAAATTTGGCAGAGAGGTAGAGTTCGGTTCGCAGATTGTGCTTTTTGTTAAATGGTGTAAATCTGTTCAGTAGTTCCTGAGAAAATCAAAAGTAAAATCATAGCGATATATAGAGACGAACTACAGCACGCGTACGGAAATCCGTACAATTACGAGCACGAGCTGCATGCTGATTGGATGTCAACTGTCTGTCAACACTCCAAACCAGGAAGTGTTGGCAGCCATGTTGTGCCTCGGTAGCACCCCCTTATACCCATTTCTCACATTGTTTTTCCTCCATCTTGTAATTTAATTAAAACGAAACACAAAATGGCGAATTCCCGTTTCGCTACCGGTTCGCGAACCGGAAAGCGCTTCTACCGCGAAAAATCAATTTTTTTTTATTTGCCCCACGGGACCCTTTAACAACTCCAACATCATTCCTAGGGGGTCAAGAGGGGTCTACCTTGCCCCCTTTCATTAAATTCCCCCTTCGTTTTTCTCCTCCTCTTGTCTCTCGATCCTACCGAGAGACAAGATGGCGGCCGTTCCGGACTGTTTAGAATGTTGACAGACACCGGAGAGCCAATCAGCTTCGCTTCGGAAAGTTCCGTAACGTGAAAAGTACGCGAACCGGATCGCTACCCGGGACGCTGTCACAGATATATCTGTTTTTTAAAACGTTAATTTCTCAAAATCCACTGGAGCACATATATTGAGACCCAGCAAAGGCACATCGGGCTAACAGTCCCTACAATTTTGCCAAGTTTCGTGCAAATCCATTCAGCCGTTCGAGCTAAAAGTGAGGCCAAACGCCCTATGGAAAAATGAATGGGAAAAACGCGTTTTGGGACCCCCCTTTTTTCTCGGCCCCCCCTTGACGAAACCCCCCCACATTTTCAGGGGCTGCTCAGAAACAAAATGTGCCATTTTCCTGAAAATTTCAGCCGATTCCGTCCACAAACGCCAACGTTATTAGACATAGAATTTTCAAAAGTCCCATAGAGAAAAAATCCTAACTATATATACCTACTGGCGACCGCCAGTAGGTAATATATATATATATATATATATATATATATATATATATATATATATATATATATATATATATTACCTACTGGCGGTCGCCAGTAGGGAGTTATAGTTAGGACCTAGTTTCCATAGGAAATCCACAACATTCTATTTGGAATAACTTTGGTGCCGGTGGACAAATCTTCGTGCATTTCTCCAAGAAAATGGCCTGCTCCTCTCCGCTACTTCCCTGAAAGTTTTGGGGTGATTCAGCAAGCGGGGGACGAGAAAAAAGGGGGGTCCCAAAAGGTGTTTTCCCCATACAATTTTCCATAGGGACCTTTAGCCAGGGCTACAGCCCGAACGGCTAAACTGAATTACACCAAATTTGGCAGAGAGGTAGAGTTCGGTTCGCAGATTGTGCTTTTTGTTAAATGGTGTAAATCTGTTCAGTAGTTCCTGAGAAAATCAAAAGTAAAATCATAGCGATATATAGAGACGAACTACAGCACGCGTACGGAAATCCGTACAATTACGAGCACGAGCTGCATGCTGATTGGATGTCAACTGTCTGTCAACACTCCAAACCAGGAAGTGTACAGTGAACAGTAAAACAAAGTTCAAAAATAAGGAAAGGGGGTAGGGTAGAAACATGTTGACCCTCTAGGCCTGCTCAGGGAGTCTCACATGGATGTTAAGGTGCAAACATTTTTTTTTTAAATAAAAAAACGCATTGTATGCGTATTGTACTCGTATGCGGTGGAAAAGGAAAAAAAAACTAGAAGTTTGTTTTATTCCTAATTAGCTCCTGGGGGCAATTTTTTTCTATAATGGGGGGCTTCGAAGTGTCCAACAGGAAGAAAATATTTTTTTTTTAAAAGTAATGTCGAGGACAGTGATGCTCCTGCTTCCTGCATTTTATCAGGTCAATAGACTGTTTCCCATAACACAAAAGTTTATTGCAATAAATGTATAAAATTTTAACTTGAGCAAAATCAGGATGAATTTGTGTGCGTGGACTGTTTGCTGAAAAAGCCGGTGCAGCAGTTGATGTGCTTGGTGCTTGGTGGGTTGTCCTTCAACCTCTGTGTTGCAGCTCGAGCAAAGTTGTTTGGGTGTAAGTTTTTTATGTGTCGCTCCATACTTGCTGTGCTAAAGGAGTATTTTTGAGATGGATCACCCCTTGAAAGAGTTTGGAAAATTTTACAGGTTACTTTTGGAGCATTAACCTTGTTTTTCCCTTCTGGAAAAGAAAAAAAACTACCAAATTTGATCTTCTTTCCTCTTCTTTGAAGTTTCTTTAGGAATGAAATATTCTTCTGAAGAATGGCTGGAAGATGAGTCCATTGCTGTTAATATGGTAAACTTCGTTCTATTTGACAAGATTCTAAGAAGAGATGTTTCTTTATACCTGGCGTGGCGCTTTGATTTCTGAGAGCGCTGCTATTTGTGGAATTTGCGTAATTTGAGTACCGGTGTGCTCGGCCGGAGTGCACGCCACCTCCAACGGGGCCAACAGCAGTCAAGACGGAGCAATTTTGGAACAGGATTTTAACGCGACTGCTACCGGACCGGCGAGGGGACAGATACACTGTACATCTGAAACAGTTGGAGATTACCTGCATGGCAAACGAGGTGAGAGCGTGAGCGAGGGTCCGGTTGTGTCTGTCCTGAGGGGAGAGGGGTGTGCGTTCTGCCTAGGCGTCTGTCACTTTCTCTCCCCAGGGTTAACGGCACATAGACTTTCCTGCTCCCCAAAGCTCAGTACCCGGAACATTCACCATTCCAGCATGCACGCATTTGAGCAGCTAACAGCAGATAAACGGCTGCACATACTTCATGCGGCAAAGGTGACTGCGGTGGCCATACACGTGGGGAAAAAAAGAGAAAGAAAGAGAGAAAAAGGGAGCAACGGACACAGTTTGTGTCATAAACATTATATATAGTATATCGGAGTTTGTGAGGCACAGCACAATTTACCTTGTGACTCGGACGTATCTGTGCAACAGCACAAAATTAATTTTGAGTCACGAACTGTGCAATATATCAAGTGTGCCAAACATCCCTGGGCAGGAGGAACCTCACATTGTGTTGAGGGGAAACAATTCACATGCCAGGACATTTTTCACCATCTCCAAGGGCAGCTCAACATGGAGGAAGAGGAAGAGAGACGAGCAGCTGCACAGATTCTATTCACACGAAGAAAGAAAGGTGCAGCCGTCTCAAAAGATGTGAAAGTGGATTTTCCACAAACAGTCAAAGAAAAAATCCCAAAACTTGAAAAACTAAAGAAGGGAGGAATCTCGAAGTGGTGGGAAGCCATTTCCCTGCAAAACTATATCGATCAGGAGATGGTGCCCAGGGGGCTGAGAATTTTCACCACACAAACGTACGAAACACCATATCCATCAATGTTAGCTGAATGGTCGGAAAACTCAACTGTAAGCTCCAGGAGGATGCTAGAGATACTAGTAAAATACACCTAGATTGATAGAGACTTACTATTACAGCAGATAGAAGAACTAATGGAAGATATTAAAAAACAATCAGAAGACGATGCTGTAGATAAATTGGTCAATGCGATGAAAGACCGCCTCAAACACTATGAGTAAGACATCAAGGCACGCAAGGAGAGGAAACTGGACAGAGATTATATTGACTATGAAAGTGGCAGAATCCTAACTTTCAGTCGCAAATACGATCATCTTTACAACGACACTGGGACACAGGTGCCGGGGACAGGCAATGATGATGAACAATTACTCCTGTCCAGCGAGACTGAATCCGATGTATCAAATGTCTCCACTGAGGAAGCCAGACAAACTGACAAAACATCCCGCAAGGCCAATTTTTTAGACGAATATCGTCATCTGCGCTGGAGCAGACGGATGAACAAGGAGACTCTGGCACCAGCAACGAGAGGACAGAGGGGACGAGGACGTGAGAGAGGTTGAGGAAACGTAGGAACCGAGGAAAGAGGCTCCTACAGAGGTGGCAAAAGAGGCAGTGCAAGAGACAACGTGGGAAACATGCAAACACGCTCCAAAAGAGGACAATAATGGATCTATCGATGGTAAATAAAACGGTTATTAACCTATCGACAAGGACAATGAGTGACACTGAAAAATCCACGCTGAGTTTAGGGCTCTCATTTTGTTCTTCCATGTCTTTTAATTAAAGTGAGTCCAGGATTAACCTTTTTAAGTTTGTTCGCAAGTTGAAGTTAAAGAAATGGCATAAGCTCAAAAGGTTGGGGGGTTCCAACAAATGTAAATCCTATTCCAACAACCTGTCTGATAATTTCATGATAGGTGAGGTAGACACCCTCATCAACATACTCCAACTTGAACAGGAGAGTGACATCAATAGCACACAGACAGAGGGGGAGGTGGAAATTACCAGCAACACACAACTCCTGCGAGATGCAGCACTTACGGTGGATAGAAGTGCAGCCTCTGGTTTCAGGCCCAAGTCCACCTTTATTCCGACCATGTCGCATGATGCCATAGACAAATTCCATGAATGCGTCAGTAAAGATTTTTGTAAACACCGACATAAAAAAAGAAAATATGGTCACAGTGATAACAACCTTTCATTGGCACAAAGAAATTCATTAAAGTCCCTTATGGAAGAAGACAGTGTGGTCATCCGTCCTGCTGATAAAGGAGGTAACATTGTGATACTAGATAGAGACAAATATGTAGCGGAGGCTCACAGACAGCTAGGTGACTCTAAATTCTACATTCCCACCACATATGAGATGTAAAATAACAGCATTACCACACTGTGGGAAAAACGTAACATGTGGAAGGAGAAGGGCATCCTGGAATGGGAGGAATACAGGTATCTAAAAAATGACCACCCTGTTTTACCTGTATTATATCTTCTCCCCAAAATACATAAGAGCAGGGACAACCCTCCTGGAAGACCCATTGTGTCTTCAAGAGGGAGTGTCTCAGAACATGTGTCCAAATATGTCGACCAATACCTGCGTGACTGGGTCAACAATCTGCCCAGTTACAAGAAGGACACTAAAGATTTTCTAACAAAATTACAGAACCTACAGTGGGATGACAAGTGCCATCTCATTACCATGGATCGTCAGGCCCTTTACACTATTATTGACCACCGACAGGGCCTTGAAGCCTGTGAGCATTTTCTCAATGCTCGTCCACTCCGGTTTAAGGAGCACAGCAAAATGCTACTTGAAATGGTGGAATTCTGTCTCCTCAACAATTTCTTTTTGTTTGTTGGTATTATTTACAAACAGAAGATTGGGACCCAATGGGTTCATGTTTTGCTCCCAGTTTTGCGAACCTCTTTATGGGGTACTGGGAGCAGAAGATCTTCAAGGACCCTGAGTGATCAGAACATTTGAGCCATGTTGTCACCTGGTGGCGCTACATAGATGATCTCTTTGTGGTGTGGAGAGGGTCGGAGGAGGCAGCAATGTGCTACATTGACCTCTTGAACACTAACACCAACAACATTGTTCTCACCAGCAGTATGAGCAAGGTCACTGCTGAATACCTTGACGTCAGAATTGACATCAAGGATAACCAAATACATATATCCCTCGTCACAAAAGCAACAGCCGGCAACAGTGTTCTCCATGTCCTCAGCAGCCACCCTGAGACTTTAAAATGGAGTATTCCTTTTGGTGAGTTGCTGAGGGCAAGGAGAAATTGTAACACTGATATTGGTTACCAACGTGAATGCACTGAAATGCTGGAACGTTTTAAGAACAGAGGGTATCCAGCATGGGTGCTGAAAAAAGCAAAAAAAAGAGCAGACATAATCCCCAGAAGTACCACTCTTAAGGACAAGACCACATATGACAACGAAAACAATCAGGACAGTACACGACTCATCCTTACATACAATACTGAGTCGCGACAAATACAAAAGATACTGTCCAAAAATTGGGATATTTTGAAAAGTGTCAACATCATAGGGGGTGATGTTCTCACAAGACCCAGTATCACATATAGAAAAGGAAGAAACATCAGAGACCTATGTGCACGGAGTGACATTACCACTTTCCCCACTACTCAGGGTTTTGGTCTCAAGGGATTTTTCCCTTGCAGCCACTGTAAAGCCTGCAGAACTAGTACCCATGTGAAAAAAGTTGAATACAACAGGGTGGCGAAAGAGATCAATCAATTTCTCACCTGCAGTACCACACATGTTGTTTATGTGTGTGTATGTCCCTGCAGATTATGGTACATAGGCAGCACCACACTACATGCCAAAAAACGCATACTGGAACATTACTGAGCTATCTCACACAATGACAAGAAAAACCCAGTAGCAAGACATTTCAGTGACAAACATTACTCGAATCCCTCACTGTTGAGTTTTTTCATTCTGGAACAAATTCAGAGGAACCCCAGAGGTGGTAACAGAGTATTGAGATTGGGGCAGAAGGAATACAAACATATTATTAATTTTCAGACTAAGGATCCAGGAGGCCTGAATCAGGACGAGGAGCTGGCAGTCCATCTTAAAGAGAATTGATGGTTTTCTGTATGTTATTTGCCTGTTCCTTTTGGTATGACCACCATCTTCCTATTCCCCCCTTTGACGTATCACAGGTTTGATTACAATCCCTTTAGCTCCTATGTACACATTCAACTTTAGACATAATGTGGTTCTGTTGGGTCTGTGTACATTTTCTCCTCCTCCATGACATAGTGCTACGTACAGTTTATTTATTTTTTGTGATGTACTATACAAACGTTTTTAATTTCAACAAATTGTTTTTATGTATTTTCCAACAGGAGAACAGTTGGGGAAAGGGGCCCAGGCACGGCTCTCACTTTCATGGGCAATTTTTGTCTAGTCTCACTTCAAATAGTCACTTCACTGAGCACGCCCCTGAAGGGCACCTTTGGCAGGCACTGTGACACCACGGCCATCCAATGGGTTTTGCAAGTAAGGACATGTAATTTCTCAGCAGCAGAACCTGGTACTTTACCTGTTAACTGTTCACTGCATAGACATTTACTTTCACCATCTGGCAGAACTATGTGCACTCTTCATAGCATGGACTCTTTACTCGTAGGTACACCATATCATTTGTCACTCACTATATTAGCAAGTATAGATTTTTAGCCCTGTTTGATACTGCTGATCAATAACAGTGGATATCAGAACGCTTGAGAGCATTGTATGAACCAGCATCCAAAGTGAAGTAGACGCTTGTGATTCCATTATGTCCAGTATTTGTAGACATACCGTACCATTGAGTGGGGAAAGAACCATAATAGAATCTGTGCAATGAATGCAGTCGCATATGTTCCAAGATGGCAGCCACTGAATACGTTTTGACGTCTACATGACTATTATATACAATTTATATGTTTTATCTTGTGGCGCATTGATGCTCTATTTACACAGTCATACAGGAATGTATTAGTTTATTTTGTTTGTACGCATTTGTGACAATCATGCGATATACATTCATTCAATGTTGACAGCATACACGGTTCTACCATTCTAAGATGTCAGCCATCATGGCAGCTGAGATGTATGTCCTATTTCGATGTCAATGACCTGCATGCAACTTTGCTAACACTGATTGTATACATTGTCACTTACGTGATCAAGGCTTGTCTAAGCCGAAACATGTAGTAGGTGTAAATAAACACCCTTCGATACCTGGTGTGGCGCTTTGATTTCTGAGAGCGCTGCTATTTGTGGAATTTGCGTAATATATATATATATATCAGCTTAGGGAAAACATGGCGGCCGCTGGCTAGAGCGATCCGCACGTACCGCGCAGTGCTCTAATCCTCCTATGCAGTGACACAAAGAATGCTTTTACGGAGCTGATAACTACGTGAGCAGAGCAGAGCAGAGTTCACACGGCAGAGTTAGCGGATTTCTCACTATAGGTGTAAAAACGCCTGCTCCGCTTTCCCCGTACCTGGGTTTCGGCGGATGTGCCTGTTCGAAGTGGATCTCTCCTCGGCACCCGTCCCTCATCCGAGTTGGAGGCGGGGAGCTGTGGAGCTTCGGCGCGGCCGGGCGGCCGCAGTTCGGGGTTTCCTGCTCCGAGTTGCTGATAGCAGCGGTAAAGGCAGAGGAGAGGAAAGGGAACCTCGGCGATCCCACTCAGCAGGAGACCCACCTTCGCAGCTGCTAAACAAGGAGGTAATTTACACGGATGAGGTAAGAGAAACCCGTTCTGCCCAAAGCAAACTTACTGATTTAAAAACAGGAGTGGCAAAACCAGGGGGGGCAGTTAGGGGAGACCTCCAGCTTAGAATAACAAGGAGTAAAACCAGGGGTGAACACAAAGGGGTCAATTCGATAAAGAAACTACATGTCCCAGAGTGCAGTGCTGGAAAAGGTATATTAAAAGATCTGGACTGCCTAGCTGAAGGAACAGAATCAAGGAGAGGTATCTCCGTTAAAGGGGCCAATAGCTTTAAACAGAAAAAGCAAAATAAAAAGAAAGATTTAAAAAACCCCAAGGGTGTCACTCCATCATTGCGAGCATACTTTAAGCCTATACCCCAGGTTCTGGAAATTCCCCAAGACATGGCAACATCCAACAATCAGAATGGTCGCGAAGACTTACTAGAAGCTACTACGGGGGAAGGGGGTGCTCCCACCCAAAATTCACCCGTGATACTACCCGTGAAACTAGCATCTGCTATGTTAGGAGACTCCGCGCATGTTTTGGATCCTAAATCACGCTCAGAGGCTATCCCAGCGCCTCTTTTAACACTCCCAGGAGCTAGTTCTGTCAGCGAGATACCCAGTACGCAGAGGCGAAGGGAAGATGAAGCAGGACATAAAGAGATAATACCAGGAAAAGAAGGCAGACAGGAGGGCGTAAATCAGCAACAGAGAGATCTTGGTGAATTTGGTGTGGGGAGCACCCTTGAGGCTCTTGTAGGATCGATTACTGCGATGAGAGATGAAATAAGACACGATTTTGCAGTTTCTAAAGCTAACCAGATCGAGATAAGGGCGTCCTGCGACATACTGGAGAAGAAAGTCGACAGTCTCTGTGAAAGAACCGAAACATTAGAGAGTTCAGTGGGAGTCCTGACATTAAACTTGGAGGCTGCAAGATCCAAAATTAATACTCTCCAAAAAGATGGAGAGAGCATGCGGGAGCGAATTGAAGGGTTGGAAAACTTTTCCAGACGTAATAACATCCGGCTTTTGAAAATTCCAGAGGGAAAAGAGGGGGGCGACCTTAAGACCTTCATAGTAAAGCTATTAAAGGAATCCCTCAATCTGGATGAGTCTGCAGAAATCCTTGAGAAAGATATACAGCGAATTCACCGTGACCCATTTCGTCTGAACCCAGCAAGAAATAAACCCAGAAAAGTCTTAGTTAATTTTCTGACTTATGCCTTAAAGGAAAAGGTTCTGAATCTTGCACTGAAGGCAAAAACAATACAGGGCCCCGATTTTCCCTTTGAGATTCGGTCAGACTTATCGAAAACCACACTTGACAGACAGTGGGAACTAGGACAGCGTATGGAGAAATTCAGATCATTCGGAGCTAGTGTTCAGATGAGATTTCCTGCATTCCTCCGGGTTATGTATAATAATAAGATGCATATTATCCGCTCTACACAAGATGCAGATGAGCTACTAGAAAGTATAAGCGACCATGCTCAGGCCCAGAAAGCTACGTAAGCTAGGTTTAGGAAATAAGGTGAATAAAATAAAAAATAAAAAAGTATATAAGTGTGCTTTAAAAGAAAAAAATACATAAAGGGGATTAAGGAAAAAAAAAAGATGAGAGGAAAGGAAAAAAAAAAAACACAAAACCCCAAACTACAAAAAAACAAAAACAAGAAAAAACCAAAGGGAAATATACAAAAAAAAATATATATAAGTAGTACAATTAACAGATGGAAAAAAAAAAATCCCCCATTCAACCCCCCCAAAAAAAAAAAAAAGGAGATAGAAAGCGTAGTAAACATATACGGGGAGGTAATAAAAAATAAATAAAAGCAGAAAAAGGTGGATAGGAAAAAGAGAAATAAAAAAAAAAAATAAACAAAGGGAAGAGGGAAAAAATCAAAAAAGGGGGAAAAATGGGAAAAAAGAAAGAAAGAAAAAGACCTAAACAGGAAGGGGGAAAAAATAAAAAAAATAAAAAACAAATATACACACACATAGAAAAAAAAAAAGGGAATAAAGTTTTATCAGAGACAATGAGCTAAAGGCCCTTTGCACACCTATACCTTTTTAATTGGCTGATAATAGCTCAAAATCTAAAAATTAACTGCAGTGAGGATAAAAGAGCATAGCTGCAGCGGGCGTGAAGATGGCCAGACATCAGGCCACAGTAAGTAGGGGGGGTTTTCCCAGGGGGGAGGGAGGGTGGGGGGGAAGTGGAGATAAAATAAAAAGTCCTCAAAAGCCTAACCAAAACTGTAGTCTAGTGTGCCTTAGGTGTAACAAATCAAAATATAGATGTTACCAGTGGATGAAAAGTAACATGAAGGAGGGGGAGGGAGAGGAAGATAAAATAAAATGACATCAATCCAATATATATCTTGGAATGTCAATGGACTCCGGGTGAGGGACAGAAGAGAGCGTATCTTACAATACTTGAGAGACTCTCAGGCACAGATTATTGTCCTCCAAGAGTCACACCTACTTAAATCAGAGGCTGACCTGATACTTAAGAAACACAAATGGATAGACAAATTTTGCTCTACAGATCATAATGCAAACATCAGGGGGATAATCTTTATCTTTAAGAAATCAGTAAAAGCTCAAATCCTAGATTATAAAGAGGATCACACAGGGAGATGGCTAATACTGAGAGTATCACTGGAAGGGCATATTTGCACCCTGGTGGGCTATTACGGCCCCAATTCGGACGATCCTTCACATTTAGATGCAGTCAGGAGTCATTTGGTATCAGTTCAGGACCCAGTGATCTGGATGGGTGATTTTAACATCGTACTTAATCCCAAGCTGGATAAATCTACAAAATCTAAAAGCTGTAGCTCCTCTAAATCTAGGCAAACCCTCTTGACAATAGTGAATCATCTAGGTCTTGCAGACCTGTGGAGAGAGAAAGTGGGTAACAAAATGGGGGTGTCTTTTCGAAATAGCCGGTTTAAGCATAAGTCAAGAATTGACTATGCTTTCTTCAGCTATTCGTTGAAAGAATTTCTGATAACAATAGATTACCTCCCATCACATCTTTCAGATCACTCCGCATTAATATTCACAATGAAATTAGATAGCAAGACTACATTTTCATCGTGGTCATTTGACCGACACTATTGCTTGAAGACGAAGAGGTCAAGTTTCTGGCAGTAGAGTCCTCAACATTTTTTGACTTAAATTTAGGCTCCTCAAGATTGGAGGTTGTCTGGGAAGCTTTTAAAGCCCTTTTGAGAGGCCAGATTACTAACAGGGCCTCTTACAGGCATAAAATATATAGAGAAAGAATAGCCAACCTGGAGCAGGAAATGAGATTATTAGAACAACAAATTGATACACTACAGGTAACCTCACTAGAGCAGATAAAGCTAACAGAAAAAAAGGCAGAATTGGAAAATATCCTACAAGAAAGAGTCAACAAAAGATGGGAAGCAAGTAAGATCTCCCAATTTGAATTTGGAGAAGCTGCTGGGAAAGTTCTGGCCTGGAAAATTAATTCAGATCAAGCTCTCAAATATATTAGAGAGATCCAGGTAGAGGGGGAGACTACAGTAAGATCATCAAACTTAGAGATAGGTAAGGCCTTCCATGATTTCTTTGAGGAAATATACAAAGAAGAACTTCCCAACGACCAGCAGACTAGGGATAACTGGCTCAAAGACATTCTGCTCCCTGCTCTTTCAACAGCACAGAATAAAGCTCTGGAGAGTGAGATAACAGAGGATGAAGTGAGGAAAGCTCTACGTCAATCCAAAAAAGGGAAGGCGGCCGGCCCAGATGGCCTCCCAGGAGAGATATATAGAGCCCTGGAAGATGTTATCACTCCGGTGCTGAAGGTTTTATTTAATGACATCTTAATAGAAGGAAATCCAACACCTAAATCATGGGGGGAAGCTACAATTGTGCTTATTCCGAAACCAGGCAAATCGCCTCGGGAATGTGGGTCATATCGACCCATATCCTTGCTCAACAACGACTATAAAATCTTTACAACCATAATGTCAACAAGATTGAGTAGCGTAATAAGTAATATAACACACAAAGATCAAAAGGGATTTATTAAAGGCCGACAACTATCGGAATTAACACACGACCTGATAGGAGCCATAGACATTGCATCAGCCTTTTCTTTACCTCTGGCCACTCTCACGCTAGATGCAACCAAGGCGTTTGAT